>NC_136139.1:4998384-5612313 GCF_965212315.1 Lampetra planeri | reverse complement strand
GCGGCCAACAGAGCAATGGGGAGGCCCACGTCACGGACGAGGAGGCCACGGTGATGAGAGAGCTGCACACTGCTGACCCCTAAGTTCTGACCCTGTTTTTTTCTTCTTTTGTATGGCGGAGAGTTGATCAGCAACCATTGAAACGAAACTTTTTTGTTTATCAGGTAAGGCTCACTGAGCTATGTATCTCTGTTTCAGAAGTAACCTGGCCACAAATGATAGCTCAACGAAGTGGCTTATCATGTGGAAATATATAGTAGCCAAATACTCTAAACGTATGTTACTAAATGTGGAGGGAAAAACGGGAGGACCCGGAGAAAAACCAGAGGACTCGGAGAAAAATGCACACGACCACCGGGAGAACATGAAAACTCCAAATATGCACGAGTCAGGGTCGGGATCGAACCCACGAACTTCTGTATAGGGGTCATACATTTAGTACATACGCAAAAACCTGTCAAAACTTGACCCCTCCCTCCCTCCCTGTACGCACGTGTACTTTTTACACCCGCCCCCCACCTGCGTACGTACGCTTGATGCACCCCCCCCCCCCCCAGTATCCTATAGAATGGCCGATATTTAATCCACGCAGAAACGATCAAGGATTAATAATACTAACGTGTTTAAGCAAACAGATAGTCCACCGCCGGACTGTATAACTAATTTGAAGGCCAATGTAGACAAATCATTATCGAGGCTTCAACCCCCCCCCCCCCCCCCCGTTTCCTATGCGTACGTACATTGTCAGTAAACCCCCCCCATACGCAAGCGTACGCATTTGGGTTAACCCCCCCTCCATGCGTAAGTACTAAATGGATGGCCCCATACCAGGCGAGGTAGTTAACATCTCGCCACAGTGACGAGATTGGGTAGCCTTCTTGAGCCTCTAAAACCAAATCGGGGTTACTGTTCTGGCCCACCACACCCATCAATGAAGGCCCACCTCCCTGAGCCCACCAAACTCATCCCCACTTGCAGGGCTGCGTGGTGGACAGCAGAGGGCACTGGTGCAAAACCCATTCTACTATACCTTGCTTAAAAGTCTACGCTCCAAGCATTCAATCTGCGCTGACCAACGTGGACAATTTTGGTCAAATAACCCCAGGATCTGCACGGCGTAGCGAGCGCCTCGTGTAGACGTTGATTGACAAAGGGCCCTTCGTGTAAAAAAAACTAAAATTCTGCCACTGCTGCTGATTTTCATGCTGATGTCGTTTGTGCTCGTTGCGTGGGTGACCTGGCGAGGTGCAGGTGAAGGAGGAGGACCGGCTGGCGGCAACCATCACGGCCATCGAGCACGAGGCAGCGGTGGTGCCACGCGGGGCGTTCATGCGCACCCCACTCGGCAGAGTTCAGCGCAACCCAACTTTCCAAGGTTAGTGGTGCAGGACAAGTAACCGCTCAAGTACTTCAGCCCCAGTTCAAATACTATTTTTTCTATTTTCTTTTACCAGGTAATGATGCAGACTGAGCTATATAGCTCTTTTGCAGATGCGACCTGGCCACATATTATAGCTCAACTAAGTTGCTTATCACGTGGAAATGTATAGCAGCAATACTCTAAATGCATGTTTATTCTAAATGTGGAGGGAAAAACCGAAGGACCTGGAGAAAAATCCACACGACCACGGGGAGAGAGACATGCAAACTGCAAATATACAGGCATCGTCAGGGTCGGGATTGAACCCACGACCTCCTGTATACCAGGCGAGGGAGATAACATCTTTCCACCGTGCCACCCCATACAGTTGAATTGTGTAGCTATGAATGTACATGTAAAGCCCCACGGTGCTTTGCAGAGTAAATGTGAAATTGCTTACACACACCCCGCTGCTGGCGGAAGAGCATGCGTTAGAGAGGGCCTTAGATGGCTTTATATTATAAGAAAATCGCAGGTGCTCCAATATTTATATACATGTATTCCTTTCTAAATCGACTGCTGGATGGGTCATGGGGGGTTATTTGATCATATTGCTGTTCAGTGCGGGTTGATGAAGGCAGGGCGCATAGATGTCCGAGAATATAAGAATAACAATGGAATTTGCTGCACTGGTTACTGCTGTCCGCTGTGCAGCCCTGCAGCCTATAGCCTATAACACGTCATGCGTAGAGGTCACCAATCCAAGCAATGTCAAGTCTCAAAGCTGCTGAGCTTCAGAGATCTGATGAGATCTGGTGCAGTCCAAATGATGTGGTCACTGGCTGTAGAACTGTGAACAATCGGTATGTAAAGATTCCCACCCCCATGCTTTGAGTGTCGTAAATCAGAGTCAGGATCATTCTAAGCATCAATACATGTTGTTCTCGTATGTGCAATATTTTTTTGTTTTGTCTGTTTTGTTCTCTCTCGTTCATGCCATTAGCTTTCAGGAAATATTTGCATAGTGAAATTTGCTTGCATTGAAAGTGATAATTTCTTGACGAGTTTTAATTGTGCCCCCCCCCCTTCCACCCCTTCATTACATATTCACAAACATGCATAAATGCTTTCAACCTAAGTTGGAAATCGTCAAAAATACAGAGACTTTTAAAGTTGGTGTGTGTGTGTGGTGTGTGTGTGTGGCGCGTGCGTGCGTGTCTGCTGTGCATATCTGTGGCGCTGGGTGCAAGGGCTTTCACTGGAGGAGGCTGGGAAGCTGCGCTCATACCTCCACTGGAGACGCCCGGAGCGTCTGCCCAAACTCTCTCTGCTCGAGCGAGCGGAGCTGGACCCAGCGCTTGACTTCCTCGACCCCATCGAACACGACGTGCCGGCAGGTATGAATGACCGTCACGTCTGAGTGACCGCCACGCATGAGAGGAAAATGTCACAAGCAGAATAGTGGTTAAACCGTTTTTCAATTGACAATTCCATGAATGGTAAAAAAATAAGAGATATCAGCATCTGTCTAGGGCTTCTTGTGTAGAGCAAGAGAGGTCAGAGTGAAGATGGGTTCATTGGAGCATGCAGCACGTGAAAGCGTTGGGGACGTGACCACAATATGTTGACCACAATATGTTGACCACAATTCTCGGTTATGATTCAAGAAGTTATGGTTTTAAATGCCTAATTTGCACGACCTTGTTTGCATTGTCTTTTTTTCCATGTGTTCCATCTCATTCTTTGTATTACCCTAGAGGTAACGTGCACAATATTTGCACGAATTAAAAAAAAATACATTCTTACACACGCAGCTTAATTTCTCACCGCATATTTGATGAGTCACTGGAAGACTGAATTCGGCATGTGACTAGTTGCCACAGCAATAGTGAGAGGTACACTGAATGTGGTGTTCTCATCATCACATAAATATATTCTGAGTGACCAACCTGGACAGACCCGGCTGAAATAAGCCCTGCTTACGTGCATGATTTTTAGCATGAATCATGAGCATTCAAAATGTTTTAGACTTATCTTTAATTTCCTTAAATTTATGCCTACTAATCCAAGCTGGTGCTTCAGTAAAGAGTGTTGGTTTGGGATGCGTGTGAGTGCTCGCACGTATGAGTATGTGTGTGCTTGTGCGTCTGTGTGCGGTAGTGTAGTGGTTAGTGTGCTGCACTACGAACCTGGCGACCCAGGTTCAATTCCTGCTCACGGCCAATATCAATCACGATTATCTGAACCGGTTGTGGGCCTCCCCTAGGTCGACTCAGCCTGGTGCGGTGT
This sequence comes from Lampetra planeri, assembly GCF_965212315.1. Lineage (NCBI taxonomy): Eukaryota > Metazoa > Chordata > Hyperoartia > Petromyzontiformes > Petromyzontidae > Lampetra > Lampetra planeri. The sequence continues at coordinate 5,608,664 of NC_136139.1, read as the reverse complement.
GTAAACATCGCCACTAGGGAGACAAAGGCGGCCGGACGTGGTGTTGGCCACCCACCCCCTCGTGTGCTGTGCCAGCCTTCATAGGTGCTCTCTAACAGCACTTGCCCCAACAGTCTGTTTAGGCTATACGGGGGATCTTTGTCTTTGTGTGTGTGCGCATGTGCGGCAGGGTGCTGGAGCCTGCAGCTGGAGCGCGGCGGGGCGCTGGTCATTCTGCGCAGCCTGCTGTGGCCGGGCCTCACCTTCTACCACGTGCCCGGCACGCCACGGCACGGCTACATTTACATGGGGCTTGGCGAGAAGAACATCGACCTCCCCTTCATGATCTAGACCGCAGGGCAAGGCACCACATGTGTGACCAGAGCCACGCACATCGGCCGCATGTTTTGCCAACACCTATGGATTATGAGAAGGGCTGCTGTTTTTCTTTTTTACTTGGAGCTGCAAACTTATGTTTAAAAGTAAAAATTGTTTACATTTACAAAGTGGTACGATTAGCTTTGAAAAACAATCGGTAGCATATCCCATGAATCGGTAGGGTTGTAAAATATGCGGCCGCCTTTGTCTCCTGAGCGCTCGCGTTCTTTGGCCACATTTCTCCAAGTGCTCGTTTTAGGCGGGGCCGACTTGAAGAGTGGCGGGCGCTAATTGCAGGTTGTGTTGAGCTAGGGAAGAACCAGGATAGGTTCCAATATGCGGTGGCTGCTGGTCATAACGTGATCTGTGGCTGAGAATTTATCCCGAGTCTCTGGGATTGCAGTGTAATGCGTGTACCATGTTGATAGCACTCACACAAGTATTGGCTTGCAACAGTGTGGGAATTGAAGGGAACCTCATAATGCCTTATTTTATATGCACAGGGGCATGTTTAACCATGTAATACATAAATCAACTGCTCTTCGTGCGTCTTGTTCTCAGACACAAGCCCTACGTAAATATTGACGCTCTGCGGGTTCCCTATAATTTCATCCAATCACCGGCCATGCGTGAGTGCGAATTCCTGTTACTCCCTCACCACTACCCAAACCCTTCCCACCCAGCATGAGCTGTATTCCCATTCCCACAGACAACGTTAACTTGCACCACCGAGTTCCAGGTTGGAAATGCCATTGGAATGCACTGGTAGTGGACAAGGTGGGGCGGGGGGGGGAGTTGAGTTTAATAGAGGACATGTTGGGTCGGGGCAGTTCAAAGATGGCCCAGGGCTTCATCCGTTCTCCGTGCCCCAGGCAGTATGGTTCACTCCACCCTTCCACCACCGCCATCTCACATCATTTCTACATGCTGTCTCACTGTGGAGCCCCCATTGCGCCGGGTATTATGTTAATAAATTTGCGTTGGAAAATACCACCTCTGCATGTGTGTGTCGGTCTTCCTCGCCACTCTGTAGTGCTCTGTGTGTGAGGCTTGTGGTTATAAATTATATTGATCGGTTGGTTGGTGGCAAGGTGTTCATGTGCAGTGATAGGGGTTCTACCCCTTGAAAGGGAGACGTCTGTGTCATTGGACTCTCACCTGGATCTTAATAAAGGCGATTGACTTTAAAGTCCACACACTTCAACTCTCCAAATTGCCATCCACTCTATTGGTAATTGTATTTTTGTTGAGCAGGTGAAGACCCGTTGAGATTCATTATTGGGGCACCTGTTGGAAAGCAACGTTTCTATTGGGACAATTATTTTAAACAAATACATGTGTAGTTTTTAGCTTGGCACACATGGGGATATGTGTCTTTAATCTGTCATAGTGGTTTTCTGGACCGTATGATACAACATGCATTAATTTCACAAATGCAGTCCCATTTCAGGTCAAGCTCTTCCATCTTAGGAGCTGTCCATTGTGTAACATTCATCTTTGATTGCTTGAAGAGTATAATCACCGTTGTTCCTCAATCTCTTTTATCCCATGCTGTATCTCTCAACCGCATCAACAAGTGAAATAGTTTGGTGAATTTCCTGAAGGTCTCTTCACAGGAATTACTTTGCAGGGCCTTCCTGAAAATAGTCTTGAGACTCTGTGAGGCTTTCCTGGGCAAATGGTACCCTAATAATACTCCGTAAATAATATGATGCATTCTCTCTCCCATGTCTCCAGTTTTGTTCTGGATTCTCGGCTGTTGATAAAACTAACCTCTCATAAGAGATCGTGGTTCATTTTCATATTTGGCAACCACCTCACCGCAATCTGCAAGTCATAAAGAATTAGGTATTGAGAAAATATACAAGAGAGTGTGCAACGGCGCTGCGTGTTTGGACAAGGTGAAGGGAGAAAGATGAGGGATTGCACTCAACGCATCCTTAAATTCACTCGCGAACGTTCAACTGCCGACCTTCGACCGTGTGAAACGGAGACAGCTTTGCGAGGCCTTCATCCCGAAGTGATCGTGGCTGATGAAACAGTATGTATGACGAATGCCCACTGTATTATGATGATGATGATAACAACGATGATGATGATGGTTGACGTGCCCTAACGTCTTGCATCACAAGAACGATGCAGCCCCCAGTAATTGCCAATTAGTCGACGCCTTTGTCGGAAATCGAACCGTGGATTTTGGAGCGAACTGGACACCCATTTCAGTCAGTGCCGGATTATCCTCGTAGCAAAAGTAGCTTCATATGCTACGGGCCCCGCACTTTCAATGGCCCCGCGCTAAATGCTTTCAAGCTATCAATTCCGGTTCAGTGATTCAGCACTTGCGCTATTACTATAGTACTATGCTGCCTTCAACTTTTATGAACGACTGGGTGTTTAAGGTTAGCGATTTGTCGTATTATCTGGCTGTATAGCAAAATGAAAAAATGCAATTACTTTACTATGCAAGTAAAACATTTGTGTTTGAATATTTATGTTTTATTTTATTTAGGGCCCCTTTATAACACGTGCTACAAGCTCCGCACTAGCTTAATCCGGAACGGATTCCAGTCTTGAGAGGGACGAGGGCTTTGGATTAATAACGGGCGTGAAGTGAACCACGCTTCGGGCGGAACACAGGTTGCGCACAGCTGGCCCAAGTGGAGAAGATGGCACGGAGCCGATAGTGGCGCCACCCACGCACTGTTTACAATGAGCACACGGAGACTTTTAATAAACACGGACGACGAGGGGGAGGGTAATTAACGGGACGACGATGAGGCTGGGAGAGAGTCGCGTGCGAGCGACGAGACGGGGAGGAGGGAGACGCGAGGGAGGAGATGCCGAGGAAAGGGCCCCCCGCTCGCTGGCTTCTGCAAAGCTGGGGGGCTGAATAATTCCACCTCCCACCCCTTGCTGTGTCTCTCTCCTGGCCGGCAGGGGGCATTAAGAGCTCGTGGATGCCGCACGAATTGAACACCAGCTAGTTATTAGGTACAAGACAGTGGTTCATCTTCTTGGTTCTTTCGGTAAAGTCACGTAGAATGGAAATAATAAAATAATAAAAATAAACCATTTAATATTATTATATTATAATGTTTTATTTGTATTATTTTATTATTTCCCTTCTACGTGACTTTACCGAAAGAACCAAGAAGATGAATCCCTGCAGTCACGAAAGCTTTAAATCGAAAAAGACTGGTTCTTTACCTTCACTGCAGCCTTGCACCCCTTTGGTTCTCAGAAGGGGCATCTCGCACCCCCAGGGGGTTAAGAACCACTGCGTAGAGCAGATGCAAGAGTTTCACGTGGATTTAGGAATGATGTGCTTGAGAAGATGCAAGTGCTGATGAGCCCAGTGATAATGAGCACACCCATCTAACGCGCTGGGACCTTGTTGGCAGCATGCATATTGGTGCGGTTCGCTGATGTGCCTCAATTATAACGAAACCCCGCCCCCTTGTCTCCCATGCTCCAAATTGTATAATACTCGAATGCATTCCTTGAATACTTTTGTATGTCTTTCGGTTAGAATGTTATTTAAACACTCACTTTGGCTTAAAAAGTCCTTATGCCTGAAGATGGTCAGATGATCGAAACTTCTATGGTGTGTTTTTTTGTTTAATCTCTCAAAAAAAATATTAACAACGAGCCATTAGTGCATCAGTGCATGGCCAACATCATTAATAACGTACCGGGGGGCCAAATGTGGTTGGGCGTTTGTGTATGCCTCCATTTCTATCACCTCCCATGAACACGATTGGCTACGGACGGTGCGAAAGAGGTTCAACATACATACCAACTCACCCACCCATCAAACGCGCCTTAATAGGTGCTCGCTAACAACACTTGCCTATCGGTCTATCCGTGTACGTATAATTATGCTTCGCTCACCACGCTAAGTTCTCGGCCACGTGAGTTAAATCCCGGTCAACGGACCTGAACTTCCTCTCGAGTCGACATTAAACGAGTACCCGGTGCGCTATGTGGCCACATCACCACGGGGGGGGGAGGGTTATGACCTCACCCTAACACCACTCCGGCCCCCTCCCCTCCTCCGTGCGCTGTGCCGGCCTTAATAGGTGCTCTCTAACAACACTCGTCTCGTCGTGTGCGCACGTGCGTGTCTGCGTGTGTGGGAGCGTAAATTCCAGCAGCCCAAACGAGCAGATTGATGGGGGGAGTGCAGTCATGTGGTGGATGGAGTGGACAAAACCTTTTTCTAAACACAGCGTTATCAGCACGCCTGTGCCGCTAACACAGAAACAGTTCGGGTGGTTGAAAGTGCTCCCTGTCTGTCTACAGTTGTCTATTCCCCTGTGCCGCTGTTGCCTGCCAGTCGGGTCACATTTTGCTTAAAGTTATTTTGAAGGTGACCTAAGGCAAGAGAGAATAACGACGGTGCACGACTGATGATGATGGGGGGGGCAGAATGGACAGAGGCTGCTTTGTGTTTCCTGTACGCGTGGTTTGTGTCTCTTGTTTGAAACTTGTGGTTTTACCGGGGCGTCCCTATTTTTTGTTTGTTTTGATGGGGTCGTTTTTGTTCTCATCACCTGCAAAGCGAGCGCCCTCCCCATTAAGTCCAGGATGGGGCACAAACAAGTCGTGGCCACTGGCAAGTGGTGGTGCTGGCCCATCGGGTGCCCTAAGCAGACATGATTCTTCAGAATCAGAAGCTTTATGTAGATTGGAGAAAGCCGATGAGCTATGAAGCTCTTTTTCACTGATGTCAAGCAGGGGCGGATCAGCAAGAATTAGAAACTACTAAACCGTGAACTATTTTTATTTTACCACAGAAGGCCCACTGAGCTATAAAGCTATTTTTTCACGAAGCGACCTGGCCACAAATGATAGCTCAACGAAGTAGTGTATCACGTTAAATTTTATAGCAGCCAACTACTACTTTAAACGCGTGTTTCTAAATGTGGAGGGAAAAAAACGGAGGACCCGGAGAGAAATCCAGGCGACCACGGGGAGCACATGCAAACTCCATATATACAGACAGGCGTCAGGGTCGGGATCGAAACGACGACCTCCTGTATAGCTGGCGAGGCAGTTATCATCTCGCCACCGTGGCGTGAGACGACAGAAGGGATGTTGCTACGAGATGGGCGACGTGGACAGAGATGTAGTGAGGGTGAGTATAGAGAGATGTAGGCAAAATACCGATAATCGTGGGATGATAACGGAGAGCTGCAAGACAAGAGATTATAGATTCATTCTCTCGTCGTGTCAATTGGCTCCCTTAATGTTCAGTAGGATTTTAATTTGATCTGATATTTGTATCCCTATTGGTTCATGAATCCGGGTGTCCCCCATGAGCCACTTGCGACTCTAAGCTTTTGCTCAGTTCGCATTACGCTAACGCCACCGCTGCCCATCGTATCAAAGCTGATGTGGATATGCGACTTATTGAGGCATTCCTGTATATTGATGATGATAACAACGTAGAGTCGTTCTTAATTCGCTGTTGGATGAAGGCCTCCCCATGCCGTGTCGGTCATTAGGTTATGAGCGTTGTTTGACCATACTTCACCGCGCTGGTCAGAGCGAATTGGCGAAGCTGAGGGGCCCCATGAACGGTTCAGATATGTTAGCCGTGTTCTTTGGGTTTTTCGGTATAGTCACGTAGATAGGTTCAAAGAAAATACAAATATTTAGATAGGTTCTAAGAAAAGAAAAGAAAAAAATATTTTCTTTGAACCTATCTACATGACTTTACCGAAAAACCCAAAGAAAATGAATTCCTGCAGTCACTTTAAGTCAAGATGTTAGCCGTGGCCTGGAATCGAACTCGGGCGATCAAATTCATATCGCAGTGCGTTAACTACTGCACCACCGGGTCTATAGTGCAGTGCGCTAACCACTGCGCCACCGATCCTTCCCTCCCCACCACCCACCGTTATTATTACATCAAAGACTGCTTCATTTGAGTTAAGATCCGGCCACTTGAGCACAAAGTTATTAAGAGAAACAGAGAGAAGGGAGGGAGGGCAGCAGGGAGACGAGGAGGGTGTGTTCCATGTCGTACGGATGGATGGAGGAGGAGGAATGGGGTGACAGCAATCGCTGTGGTGATGGTGGTGATGGTGGTGGTTGCTGTGTTTGTGTTGTCGGTGGGCGGTGTTCTGTGTATTTGAAGGCTATAGTGAAGGAGGAGGAGTGGGAGGAGGATTGAGTGAGGAGGGGAGGAGAGAGAGAGAGGTGTGGGTTGAGTGTCTCGGGGAATTTCTAGGGATCGGTTTTACTGCCGCACAACACTTAGCCCGGGATAGAGAAGCCAAATGCGCACGTGTGCGTCCTCTCTCTCTCTCTCCACTTGCAAGTCAATCAGCGCAGCGAGCCAGCGACGTGATTGGTATTACACCATCGTCAGCGGCAAGCGGCAGGTCTTCCTTCATCGCTGTGTCTAAGCACGCGTTGCTCAACGTCAGTTTTGACCGGGCTTGAAATTAATTTCCAAACTCACGCAAGAAGAGAGAGAGAGAGAGGGAGGGATAGACAGGGACTCCCGGCAGCACGTGCCCTGCGTGCAGCTACTGTCAGCGCGAGTGGCCTGGGTATCATCCGGTGGGTGGGGGTCTGCCTGCCTGGGTGAGTAGCGAGGGAGGGAGATGGCTGGGTGGGTTGATTGGTTGGTTTGTGCGTAGCTGGTTTATTGACTCATTGGCTGTCTTGAGTTGGTGGGTGGTTTGAGTTGGTAGGTGGTGAAAAGCTGGCTGGGTGGGTGAATTAGTGAGTGGCTGACTGACTGACTGGCTGGTTAGCTGGATACATTGGAAGGTTAGGTAAGTGTTTTAGTGAGTGGCTGACTAGGTAGGTCGCTGAGTAAATTAATGGGTTGGTGAGTAGTTAGTCGTTTGGGTGGCTGGATACTTGGGTTGGTAAGTGTCTAGCTGGGTATATTGTTGGGTGGCTGGGTGGGTGAGTAGTTAAGTGGGTGGGCTGGTGAATATCTAGCTAGGGAAATTGGTGAGTGATTGGGTAGGTGAATTGCTACAGTGGGTGGGCTGGTGAGTGGCTAGCTGTAGTCATCGGTGAGTGACTGGCTGGGTGAGTAGTCCAGTGGGTGGGCTGGTCAGTGACTAGCTGTATGCCTCGGTGAGTGACTGGCTGGGTGAGTGGCCCAGTGGGTGGGCTAGTGAATGGATAGCTGTAGTCATCGGTGAGTGACTGACTGGGTGAGTAGTCTAGTGGGTGCGCTGGTGAGTAACTAGCTGTAGTCATCGGTGAGTGACTGGCTGGGTGAGTGGCTCAGTGGGTGGGCTGGTGAGTGACTAGCTGTAATCATCGGTGAGTGGCTGGCTGGGTGAGTAGTTGAGTGGGTGGGCTAGCGAGTGACTAGCTGTATGCCTCAGTGAGTGACTGGCTGGGTGAGTAGTCCAGTGGGCGGGCTGGTGAGTGACTAGCTGTATGCGTCGGTGAGTAACTGGCTGGGTGAGTGGCCCAGTGGGTGGGCTGGTGAGTGACTAGCTGTAGTCATCGGTGAGTGACTGGCTGGGTAAGTGGCCCAGTGGGTGGGCTGGTGAGTGACTAGCTGTAGTCATCGGTGAGTGGCTGGCTGGGTGAGTAGTTGAGTGGGTGGGCTGGCGAGTGGCTGGCCGCGTGGGGTGGCTGCCTGAGTGAGTGGGTGGGTGTGTAAATCCCCAAGCAGCAGCAGTCCGCCTCCTTCGGCACGTGGGACAGGAGGAGCGCGCGCACTCGGGAGCCATCCGTCGAGTCCAGGTGCAGCTCTCATCGTGGGTTCTGGGACCCCCCTTCTGGAGCATTCCGGAGCGCTCCAAGGGACCCGGGAGTGATTGGGAGCGTCGAGAAGTGTTCCAGAAGATAACGCGAGCGATCAAAAGTGTTCCAAAACCACAACCGAAGCTTTTCGAAGGTTTCGGCGGTGACACTGCATCTTCAAGAGGCGCTTCAGAAGATACAGCGGTGTTGAAGGACGTTTGCATGATCAAGGAGCGTTCCGGGCGATTCAGGAATAAAGCGTAAAAAGTGTTCAAGAGTGTTTTAGAAGATCCACGAGCGTTCAAGAGTGTTTCAAGAGACACACCGTCCTCGGAGAGCCTTCGACTGGATTAAACAAAAAAAATAAGCGAATGGGGAGATATTGAAACGTCTTCCAGAGAGCACAGAAGCATTGCGGGGCATTCCAGAGCGTTCGGGAGTGATAAAGGAGGTTGATCAAGAGGTTTTTCGGAGTCCTCTCAGAGAGTTCAAGAGGAGCCCTGGCCAGAGAAAGGAAGAAGGCAGAAGACCCGAACTCTCCCATTTTTGCCTGCAGGTTTTAACTTGCTCCCCACGTGCTCCGTGAGGCCTCTGCTCCCCGCGTGCTCCGTCAACCCGGCTGCTCTCCGCGTGCTCCTTGAAGCCTCTGCTCCCCACGTGCTCCGTCAACCCCCGGGCCCACAGACCTCGACCCCTTTGCGTGGCTTCGCGTGGATTAAATTCAACCGCATTCGACAGGGATCGTGGGTGCGGTGGCATCGTCGGTTTTGATTTTTAAAATGAACTCCGTCTTCGACTTGAAAACGATGGAGGTTTGACATCGCCCCTGGCTACTCAACAAAGACAGACGAACCCACGAGGAGAGGAGAGGAGCGAGCGAGAGAGAGAGGCTGATGCTGTGAGAGGAGGGATTGGAGCCAGGCATGGCTCACAGACTTTACGCTCTGCGAGTCGTACTGCTTACGATGCTACACGGAGCCGTGGCGCAGGTATGAGCAACCCTCCCTCCCTTATCACCATGGTTACTGCACACCTACAATGCACCTGGCCACATCACCTGGACATCTCTTTCGGGTTATCTCAAACGATCACCATCTTTGCTTGCTGCGAATGAACCACAATACCTTGCTGAGCTCGTCAAGAGGCATAAGCCATCACGCGAACTCCGGTCGACCTTGGAGTGGTTTTTGGATAGACACTGAACAAAGACGCCCACTGCATGGTGCGCTTTTAGATGCGCTTCTGTGGCCGTCTGGAACGCTCTTCCTTTCGATATTAAGAATCCACTGGAGTTATGCACTTTTAAATCTAGATTGACAAAGTTACTTCTTTAGAACTGCTTTGTGTGTTTAGTTTGTTGTCCTTCCCCCGCACAATTGGCTACGGAAGGTGCGACAAAAGTTCAAAATACAGGCGTGCATCTTACAGGGTCATATCAACTTGATATCCGACCGAGTTTTTACTCACCTGGCCAGGCAAACACAATTATATATATTTGAATAAAAAGTGAGATCTATTGTCATTCGCACTGCCTTTGGCGTGGGACTGCGGGATGTGACCGGGAGTTGTCATTGCTTAGTGACACCCACCACTCGTTTGCGTGGTGGGTTTTCTGTGGGTTCTTCAGTACCCCCCCCCCCACGCGAATCTAAACACTCATTATAGTCGAATTGTAAGGATAGGTTTTACCATTTTAGGCAATAAAAACTGAAAACTTTTGCAAGGAATCATGTCTGCATTAACCGCACGTACTTGTGGTGAACATGCAAACAAAAACATTCTCATATAATATGATGCATTGTCTTTGAAACTGATTGGTCCACACCAGAGACAGCTTTCTCTAGAGCCTAGTCTCAAACTGTGTTAGACCAGAGGACGCCAAAAGTCGAATCAGAGCATGCATTTTTTTGTTTGCATGTTCACCACAAGTATATGTGTTTAATGCAGACAGGATCCCTTGCAAAAGGTTTCAGTTTGGTGTTTTAACATCTTAACCAGAGCTGTTTTATTTCCAGAAAGAGTTAAACCTATTCTTATACTTTGATACTGGCATGGGAGGAGGTCCCATGATGTAGCTGCTCGCCCCGAGCTCTCAATGTCCTGATCGTGGCATTGTCTTTGTGCTGTTCGCCTTTTGGCGTCCTCTGGTCTAACACTGTTCGAGACGAGGCTCAAAAGAAAGCTGTCTCTGGTGTGGACCAATCAGTTTCAAAGACAATGCATATACTATCAGAGCATGTTTTTTTTGCATGTTCACCACAAGTATTTGTGGTTAATGCAGACATGATTCCTTGCAAAAGGTTTCATTTTGGTGGTTTAACATCTTAACACAGTTCTTTTGTTGCCAGAAAGGGCAATGTTGATACCTGCAAGGGAGGTCCCGTGATAATAGAATTGGCCAAGCATCTTCAATGTAGCAGGACCATCTCGAAAAAAAGAGTCTTGAGGCTCATTAAGGCTATGCCGCATATATTATGGATATTGACATTTTTCTTTATGGTTTACCTACGCACGGTGCGAAAGACGTTCAACATACGTACATACCTGTCCATGCATTGACGCAGCTCGGCCAATAGAGGTCGTCATTGCAGCCAAGAGAGAATTACCGCACTCCAAGCCGCGTGCGCCGACGACGACATCGTTCAATCCTCTACCCACCAGGACAGACTATCCCGTGTGAGAGCGCATGCCACAAAACCGTGCGTTCAAACAGCAGCGCGCTAACGTGTGCAAGAAGGACGCAGCCATTTGTGCAAATACCTTCAACGGCAACAACAACAACAAAAAGCCCAGCAACAGTTCCTGAAGAACTGCATTGTTGGTGGCCACCTCGTCTTGGATCACGATGAAAATAAACGCGGGCAAATGTGACCGATCGACAGCAGCATTGATGCTGCAGTGATTGACAATAATTAGGAGGAGATCGGCCCATCGTTGCCAATTACTGCATCATTATCACTGCTGCTGCCAAATGTAAACGAATTTTTAAATTTTATTTTACCAGGTAAGGCCCACTGATCAATGTAGCTATATTTCAGAAGCGAGCTGGCTATCACAAATGATAGCTCAACGGAGTGGGCTTATCACGTGGAAAATGTTTAGCAGCCAAATACTCTAAACGCGTGTCGATTCCAAATGTGGAGGGGAAAAAAATCGGAGGACCCGGAGAAAAATCCACGCGACCACGGGGAGAGACGTGCAGGCTCCAAATATACAGCAGGCGTCAGGGTCGGGATAGAACCCACGACCTCCTGTAGACCCCGCGAGGGAGATGACATCTCCTAGCCACCACGGGGCCCCATCATCAACATTTATTTTGATGCTGATTGAAGACAAGTGGCCCAACAATGCACTTCTTCAGCAAATGTTGGTTGTCGTTGTTGTTTTTCTCTCTCAATAATGCACAAAAGGCCGTGCGCTTCTTAGGCGTGTGCGCGTCTCGTTTGAGGTCACGTCGTTGCGAATACTGTAGTCATGTAACGGACGCGTCCACTCGTCAATTAATATTGATCATTAAGACCGTGCGAGAATCGAAGTTGTTATTTAGCGAACACGTAAATCACAAGCCAACTTTTTACATTTGAAAACAAATGGAGTAGACTGAGCTGTGCAAACGAGCCAGACACAGACAACGATAAATAATGAACAATCAAACAACGGGATGCTTCATGTAGGGGTACGTTCCTCGTGTCATCACGACTTTAGAATAACATTCTGTTCGTCTTGGATAATTTTTGCGAGACCCATCACGCCGCCTGCAATCAGAGCTGCAAAGCGTTCACGCTGAAATTCATTATTTGGTCGTTGCGTGACAAAAAACAATCTTCACTCGGCGACAAGTCCACCCCGACCATGTTACGCCGAGGAAGTTGGCTGAGGCCATCACCTCAAACTCAATTGTGCTTTCATGCCAAGCGAATGCATTCAAAGTTTGAACCCCCCCATCATCTCAGACGGTCCTGGCCATCGTGAAGGCCTTGGAGAGACCCATAGCATTACTAATGCGTCACTGCAATCATCATCATCATCGTCTATTGTCTATTCACTGCCGGATGAAGGCCAACCCACGCCTTCAACATCACCGACCTGTGGTACCACAACCCACGCGGCTCCTGCACGTGAAGTGACCTCTGACTCCATCTCGTCGGTGGTCGTGCGTTACCTCCCCTGGCTGCCACTCCTTCACCAGTCGCGTGCATTGGCCATCGTCAACTGTGGCCACGTGTCGTGCCCGAGCCCACTTGTTTTCCTCTAATTAGTCAATATGCTGACATTCATTTGCTTTCTGAGCCAAGTGTTTGTTAGTCTCACTCCCAGCATGCACCTTTCCGTGCTTTCTTGGGTCACTTATTAGCCCCCTCTGCCATCTTTATTGGTCATTGTCCATGTTTGTGCGTCGTTCATCAGCTGCCAATATTCATGTCAGCTGGGCCGTTGGTGGCTGTGCACGTGGCCGGTAATCCAGTGCTGTGGAGGCAGTGAGGGTTGGTGGATCACCGCACAGATGTCACGAAACTCCCTTGCCGTGAGCGTCGAGGAGGAGCCGTAGCCTGGCTCGCCAGGATAAGGCGGTTCAGCTAATTGTAGACGAGTCTCCAATCCGTTTCCATCTGCATGGGGATCGAGTGTTGTCCCTTCGCACGCATGGGGTTTTTTTTCTCTTCCAGATGCTCCGGTTTCCTTCCACATGTGCAAATAACTCCTAAATTGGCTGAGAAAGGTTTAATATTAAAAAAAACAAAAAATATATAATTGAACTCAGGGTGGCTTTCCTGGATAAATAAGTAATTATAATATGCAGCGATTAAAAATGTTGCACCTCTTACACAACTTGGTATGCTGCTCTTAATTTTGAGAAATGTGAATTACTACAATGCAGCAATCGAGTACAACAATCGTGTAGTCATTACCATAATCAATCAATGTTGTATAACCACAAGGGAAAATGCCCATTTAGTTCCATCACTCAGCATAAAATATTTACGTGATGTTGTTGATGTGTGTGGTCTTGTATTTTGTCCGTGTGTGCTTGTATCAGCAGTCGTTTGACACAGAGGAAGTGCCAAGAGGAGGCAGCAATGAAGGTAAGGAACAGTTGGCTGTGCATGCGGTGTGTTTGATTCATAAGTAAACGCTCATTAATTGGCCAATAACACCTGCATATATAGAGAACCGCAGAACTTGGGCAGTTCTTGGCGTCGGTTCATCTCACGGCTTGTCTGTGGTTCATCCTCGTGACTCTGAGTCGTTCCCTCTCTTCCAGCTGAAATACTCATTATTAATAGGTGCTCGCGAACAGCACTTAACCCAACAATCCGCGTAGGTTACTTTCTTTAGCTTGTACACACGGGATTGTGCGCGCCTAAGCGGAATCGGTGGTGTCGTATTTATCGTACTTCGCTTTGAATCTGGCAACCCGAGTTCGATTCCCGTGCACGGCCAATATCGGTGGTGAATACCTGAACCGGTCCTGGGCCACCCCAAGGTCGACTCAGCCTTAAACGAGAACCCATTTATAGACATCAGAATGAGGCAGTCGGTGTGGTGCTGGGCACCAACTCCTTCGTATGCCGTGCCAACCTTCATCGGTACTCACTAACAGCACTTGCCCCTCCAGTCCGTCGAGGCTATAGGGGGGATCTTTGTTCGTGTTGTCTATGTGTGGGAGGCGGTGTGAGTATGAGTGGGAGGGTGTGGATGCTGTAATTTATATTGTTGCATATTTTCAATTCCTCAAGGCACGCTTGTGATTAGAAAATACTTCTTTTAAAGGACAAAAAAAATCACACGAGTCACACTCAAGCTGAGGGTTATGGTTGGGTGAGAGTTGGGCTCAGATTAAGTTCGGGTTGTGGTTGTGGCTAGGGTTTGGTTAGAGTTGGGTTAGGGTTGAGTTGGGGTTGGGTTGTGGCTAGGGTTTGGTTAGAGTTGGGTTAGGGTTGTGGTTAGAGTTTGGTTAGAGTTGGGTTAGGGTTGAGTTAGGGTTGCGGTCGTGGATAGGGTTTGGATAGAGTTGGGCTAAGGTTGAGTTAGGGTTGCGGTTGTAGTTAGAGTTAAGTTAGGGTTGGGTTGGGGTTGGGTTGGGGTTGGAGTTGGGACGACAGTTGGGTGAGAGTTGGCCTCGGGATGAAGACGACCACGAGCACCACCATGATCAGCACAACCACAACGACGTGGTGCGGTGACAACGATGATGACGACGACGTCGATTGTCCACGCTCGTGTGCGCGTGCCCCCCCCCCCTCCGCGTGCCCCCCCCCCCCTCCGCGTGCCCCCCCCCCCCTCCACGCAGCGGTGCCGTTCCGCGCAGTGTGGGAGCGCAGCTTCTGCCGCGCCATGGAGGTGCTGGTGCCCGTGTCGGCCGAGCGGCCGCGGGACGTGGAGCATCTCTTCAAGCCGCCCTGCGTGCGCCTCCTGCGCTGCGCCGGCTGTTGCGGGGACGAGCGGCTCCAGTGCTTGCCCACGCGCACGCACAACACCACCATGCAGGTGCGTGCCCACGCACACACAACACCACCACCACGCAGTGCCCACACCAACACAACACCACCATGCAGGTGCGTGCCCACGCACACACAACACCACCATGCAGGTGCTTGCCCACGCACACAACACCACCACCACGCAGTGCCCACACCAACACAACACCACCACCACGCAGTGCCCACGTGCACAACACTACCATGCAGGTGCTTGCCCACACCAACACAACACCACCATGCAGGTGCGTGCCCACACCAACACAACACCACCATGCAGGTGCGTGCCCACACCAACACAACACCACCATGCAGGTGCGTGCCCACACCAACACAACACCACCATGCAGGTGCGTGCCCACGCACACAACACCACCACGCAGTGCCCACGTGCACAACACCACCACGCAGGTGCGTGCCCACACCAACACAACACCACCATGCAGGTGCTTGCCCACACCAACACAACACCACCATGCAGGTGCGTGCCCACACCAACACAACACCACCATGCAGGTGCGTGCCCACGCACACAACACCACCACCACGCAGTGCCCACGTGCACAACACCACCACGCAGGTGCGTGCCCACACCAACACAACACCACCATGCAGGTGCGTGCCCACACCAACACAACACCACCATGCAGGTGCGTGCCCACGCACACAACACCACCACGCAGTGCCCACGTGCACAACACCACCACGCAGTGCCCACGTGCACAACACCACCACGCAGTGCCCACGTGCACAACACCACCACGCAGTGCCCACGTGCACAACACCACCACGCAGTGCCCACGTGCACAACACCACCACGCAGTGCCCACGTGCACAACACCACCACGCAGTGCCCACGTGCACAACACCACCACGCAGTGCCCACGTGCACAACACCACCACGCAGTGCCCACGTGCACAACACCACCACGCAGTGCCCACGTGCACAACACCACCACGCAGTGCCCACGTGCGCTGCAAGACTGTTGAGGCAAGTGCTGTCAACGAGCGCTAATAATTATCTATGATTTAATTGATTTATTTTCATTTATTATCATTTTATTTCTATTATTCTTTTTATTTTTTACCTACGTGACTTTACCGAAAAAACCTAAGAGTATGAATCCTTGCACTCACGAAAGCTTAAAATCTAGAATTATCTATGAAGGTCAGCATGGAATACGACGGTGTGGGAGGCAGGCACCCCGCCCAGCCGCCTTTGTCTTTCTAGTGGCGACGTAAAGGTATTCGATTAAGACTGAGTCGACCTAGGGGATTCCCAGGACCAGGGTTCACTGCACAGCGCGCTAACCACTACAATATCGATACACACAAGGGTACACACACGGATACACGCAATACCGCTATACTACGGCTGTAATATCCATGCTATAGTAGACCCATGCTGTCATTCCTAGTGGTGATACTGTTGAAGATGCTTTTCTTATTCCTGGTGCTGCTAGTGTTGGTGATGCTGATGATACTGGTGGTGCTGATGTTGCTCGCTGGTTGTGGCTGCTGATGCTGATGGTGCAGATGATGATGACGGTGGTGTTCTCTGATGTTTAGATTCTAAAGGTGAAGCCGCTGCATGGGCAGTATTTGGAAGAGATGACGTTTGTGCAGCACAGTGCGTGTGAGTGCAGGTGAGTACACACACACACACGGATACACACACAGGTATACAACAGGTGCCATTCGCCACTAAGTGGTGGTGAAGTCACCGTAGCGCTTGTGCCAGGCCACATGTAATTTGAGGCCACGCGAAGTGTGGAAGGCTCATTGGCAGGAAGGTCATGGGACAGACTCCGGTATAATGGGTTGACTGAACAATGTGACTGGCAGATTCACCATCTGTGCTACCCGCTGTGCCAACTTGCTGCGTTTAGCTGCCCGGCACTCCGCCCGTTGTTGTGAGCGTCGTTCCTTCGCCCTCTGTTGTTGTTGGAGGGCGACTGCCTCCAATTGAAAGGTAGCATCCTCTTACGAGCCTTCTCCGCAGAGGCCGATCGTGACACCGCACGTTTCAAGGCACGATGCCTTAACCCTAATCCAACCCTAGATGACGTTTTGCAAGCGTAGAGAGGGGAAGTGCATAACTGCGGCCGTTAAGATCAGGAGCGACGCATGGAATGATAGGCCAGGTGGCTTCCACACGGTGTAACGCAGCCGATGAAAAGAAAACGTCGCTCGACCGATACGGAGTGAGACCTCGGCTGCCAAACTCTAGCTACCGTTCCTTCCCTGATCCACCAAAAGGACTGCTTCGTTGGAGTCAAGACCCGGCCACCTGAACACAAAACGAATGAAGAGAAAACAAGAGGGGAAATTAGGGAGGGAGCGGGGTGGGCTCAGGGTGTGTTCCATGGTGTGTGGACAGGGGAGGAGGAGGAGGATGTGGCAGAAGTTGTGTTCGCGGTTATTGCAATGATGTCAGACAAATCGGAGGCAGGTCGCCAAATTCACAGTGCAGGGCACTTTGCACGGCGTCGCCGATTCACCCCCCCCCCCCCCACCTCATTGAAGTAATGTCAATTAACATTGGTATAATAATAAGAACAATTATTTATACAGAAAAGCCTCACATTGAGTCCCAAGAATATGTATATGCTGGTTCCTGCACTGGCATGTTTGGCCACTGTCTACTATTTTTAAGGGGTTTTTGTTTTTGTTTGCGAGTGGAAGAAAACTGGAGTATTTGGAGAAAACCCATGCATGTAAGGGAACACCACTAACAAAAAGTGTGCCACAGTGAGTGTTTTGAATAGATTGGTCACCAATACATAATTCAATTTGCAAAACGGTCAGACATTTCAAACGATCGCTTAACTACCTCACCGCCATCATTTATTATTCATGCCACGACCTGCCACGCAGTGCATCTCGGAGCAAGAGGGGGCATTTGAGAAACTCACTCAGTGAGCAAGTGGTTGGACACGAAACACTGCTCATGTCCAGTGCAGAGGAGACAACACAAACACACACAACACGATGTTCATATGCAGTGCAGAAGAAACAGCACACAAACACACACAACACGCGGTGTTCATATGCAGTGCAGAAGAGACAACACACACACACCACACGAGAACAGGCAACACTGAAAAGCCAAACTGTGCTTTGACAAACCACCTCCGTGACACTGCCGGCATAACGACCTCTACATCCTGTGACCCCCCCCCCCCTTCGCCCCCCACAGACAAGTAACGAGCAGAGGAAAATCAGAGAGGTGAGCACTGGGGTCGGGGAAACAAACACAAGCACCACTCGTCGCAATGTTTGTCGTCGTCGTCGCTGTTTTAATTAGAAAGAGTACACCGTGATGTACCAGGCCCCGCCTTGAGAACGTGGAATTTCCACGACTGGCCTCAGGGCCGACGGTTGCGATGAGACGAGCACCACCACGTGTTCGCTCGGGGGTGGGGGGGGTGTACAAACACTTTGATTTCGCGATACAAAAAAAAAGTAGTTTTTCAATTCACAGCAGCTTTGGCAGCTAAATAAAACTTCAAATTAGAAGGAATTTGCTTTGCCTGTCTGTGAGCGAGTCTCTGTTTCGCGGAACTTAGTTCAGTAATGTCTTCTTGGCGTACAGAGAGTCGAGTCCGAGCTCATCCTGACTGGAATGAATCAAGGACCTAAATTCCATCTCTGAGAATAAAAAAAACTATATCAGATTGACCCGTCAAGCGTAGAACATTACTTTCTGTAGCAACATAGTTGGGAAAGTGCTGCCCCCCCCCTCGCCCCCCCCCCCCTCCGGTGTAGGTAAGAGGTGACTTGCAGAGATTTTGGAAGTAGTTCTGCAATACCCGCTTCCGTCCTCTTACACCGGTCGCACAGCTCAGCAACAGTTCCAAACGGACTCTTCGGGACGAAACCGGCCAAAGTGGACGTGAATCGCGGCGTTCAATTCTTTTCCTCCGTGCAGAGCGCGGGAGCCTGAATCAAGGAAAGAGCGACGAGAGAGGAGGAAGGAACGGCAGCGGAAGGAGGGAGCCAAACCGTGAGTCCGCCCGCAGGGGGTCAACGTCACCGCATCCACCTTCACACTCTCGGAGCAGAAGTTGCAAACGCTCGAGAGAACATTTCCAACGCAGAGCCACGACTTTTTTTTTCGTCCCGGCATTGTTCACGCTGTGGCTTTTGAATGTGTAAATGTTTGGTTAGGTAGGTAGTGATAGGGTACGGAGGTGGTTAGGTAGCTATGGAGTTGGAGAGGTAGTGGGTAGGTGGGTAGCAAGTTACTTGGTAGGTATAGGTGCATAGGTAGGTGGGTAGATAGGTAGGTAAGTAGGTGGGTGGATGGGTAGGTAAGTAGATGGTTAGATTGGTAGGTAGGTGGGTGGTTAGGTATGTCGTTTGAAAGGTAGGATAGTAGGTAGGTTTGTGAGTCAGTAGGTGGGCAGTTGAGTAGGTGGATGGGTAGATAGGCAGGTAGGCATTTTGGTTTAAAGCAGATGAGAATGTCTAGATTTGAAGCTTTCGTGAATGCAGGAATGCATACTCTTTGGTTCTTTCAGTAAAGTCATGTAGATAGGAAAATAAATAATAGTGATCTATTAAAGTCACGTAGATAGGAAAATAAATAATAGTGATCTATTATTTATTTTCCTATCTACGTGACTTTACCGAAAGAACCAAAAGTACAGATGAGAATGGTCAACAAGACAACATTTCTATACTGCAAGACATGCACACGTATATCTGTAACGTCATTAGACCCAGCAATAACGGCTTATAAAGTACGAAAACCCTCCTACAGGTTGCCAAATATAAATATAGATGTTATTTCTACGATTAAAAAGGCAATGAGAAACATTTATTTGGTAGACACGCTTGGCAATGCACTACTGTGAACATTTGTTTTACATTTAAACTGAGTCAACGGAGCAAACACGTGGGAATATTTTGTTGACTTTTTCGATTTTTTTTTTCTGCTCCAGCTGTTGTCGTGCGATTTGCCACGCTCATGTGCGGTGTGTGTGGTGTGGGGGGGGGGCCCAGCTAACAGCGGTTGAACGAACCGCCTGGCAGCGAACTGGGCCCCCCCGGAATGAGACCCTCGGCATTCTCCACCCCCCCCAAGTGTCAATGAGCAGCTGCCTGCTACCAACGGAAGTGCGACTCGCGGTTGCTAGGATACAGGTGCCACTGTTGTCAAAGCAACACGTCGCACAATGACATGTGTTGCGTAAGAATTGAGCCCCCCCCCACCGCCCCCCCCCCCTATGATTTAAAATGAGATGGAGCGGTGTGGCACTGCGGTTTGGCACGCCGCGATACGAACCTGGCGATCTGGGATTGATTCCCGGCCACCATGGCTAACGTGAGCGATATCCGAACAACCGTTCTTGGGCCAACCCCTCTTTCGCCAACCTGCAATGACCATACATCCCCACGCTGGTCATTGCAGGTTAGTGAACCGGTTCCTGGGCGCGTATCCTTCACCAGGCCGCACTGACTAGTGTTCGGGAAGTATGGTTAAACAGCCCCCATGGCTGATACGGTATTTGGAAGGCGTTCATCCTAGTACAGTATGTTCTCCCGTAACGCGTGTTTTCACAGCGCGAATTGGACATAACCCCATGAATGTATTCGGGAACACAGGTTTTTATAACGCCGATGCGAATCGGATATGACGCGATTAAGTGAACAGATCTGCGTCACGCAGTTGCCCGGCTGCCTCGGTGTAGTGTCACACAAGGCATTGGGATACTGCTGGATGCTTCTCGATGCTACTACCCACGCGCCTCAGTCTTTGTTCAACCTGCGTACGCATCTCACGTGTTATCGCGGACTGTGCTTTACCCTGTTTTATATAAGATTTATTATTTCATTTATTGCAACGCGATTTTTCCATAGCATGGTGCTCTTCCGGAATGCAAATGCCGCGTTGTAGAAGAACAGACTGTATTCGATTGACTAATAACTGTAGAGTTATCAATGCTTTCATTTACAGAGGGTGCTGAAGTCCACTGGGTCAGTTACATAAGACGTGAGAACTCTCACTATTATTCGCAGTGGAAATCAGAGTGGCCATAAAATTAGGAAGCAATTTTAACTCCGGGAATTTGTTTGCATCTGGTGCCAGGATCTAAAACGGGCTGCCAACTTGGCGCGCCCGACACGAGCTGCGTGATCCGCTCGGCGCAAACCTCGGACCCGCTCGTCTGGGCTCTTTAGTGGAAATTCTCGCCGACGTTTCCCTCTGTCCTCGATGTCCAAGAACAATAAATCCATCGCTCGCGAGGTCCCATTGCCACTGAGCAGGGGCGCTAAGCCCGTAAGCAGATGAACGGCCGCGATGTCAGCGCTTTAGCCGACGCGTCACGTCGGAAAAAGTAACGGGCGCGGGGTTGCTCAGAAGCCGGAACAGCCCACGGAAGAAAAAATAAAATCCATGCGTTACGCGCGGTTATCTCACGCCAAAAGGGGTTCCATCAGCAAACGGGTCACGTTACGTTTCAGGTCGCGCAGGAACAACGTCGCGTGGAGCATGAAGCGTGACGCCGCACGTTGACGTCGCGCGTAACGACGTCGTCGGGAGGGGAGAGGCAGCGGGGGGGGGGGGGGCGCTGACTTTTAGCGCTGGTTTTTGGGAATCTTTTGGGGCTTTGGGTAACCCTCTGATTGTTTTGGCTGCCTTTCTCTAGAGTTATTCCCAAACATCAATAGTTGTTTGGGAATAACTCTCCAGCTTGGTTCATATTAGATCATCGTTACCCCTCGCACTCCACCCGTTACAGCGTCACAAGAGGGTTAAGAAGGAATGCATTCACGGCGAACACGCCACAAGCACTGTGGATCTGAAAGGGCTCCGCGATCCACCAGAAAAGCTATGACCCGACCATCAAATTACCCCGGCGGATGTACCCGCAGTAAAATACTCCAGGGAAAGGGGGGGGGGGAGCAGTGTTCTTCATTGCCCCCCTGACGTGCGGCCCCCGACAATACACAAATAGTGAGACCCCCCCCCCACACCATCATCATCATCGTGCTGCTGTCAAACCCAACAATGGTTTCAAATGGAAGAACGCTGCTCTGGACAAAAGCAGTGCGAGCGCCATCTGTTGGTGAGAAGCTTATCTCTTTTTTTTTTACGTATGGATTCTTCGTCGTGGATTTTTTTTTGTTTGACATATAAGCCGTAACGAAGATCGTCGTCTGCCGATGTTGCCGTTCGTTCTGATTTGTCCTGAGATGCACGGCAAAATGTGTGTTTGATCACCCACCCACGCATTGGTCACCGGTGCATAAATGCTCACCAAAAAAAGTGGGTTCAGATTGCAGAGGTGTTGTTCAGTGCAGCGGTAACAGCAGCGTGCACGTTTTCTTATCTTAGATAGATTTGTTCAGCGCCTTATTCCAAGACGCAATGTAGGTGGCAAGAGAATAGGCGGAAGAGGTTATGGAGGGGTGGGCGTAGTGATAGCGGTAGTGATGGGCTTAGTGGTAGTGATAGGGGTTGGGTTAGTGATGGGGGGTAGTGATGGGCGTAGTGGTAGTGATAGGGGTTGGGTTAGTGATGGGGGGTAGTGATGGGCGTAGTGGTAGTGATAGGGGTTGGGTTAGTGATGGGGGGTAGTGGTGGGCGTAGTGGTAGTGATAGGGGTTGGGTTAGTGATGGGGGTAGTGATAGGGGTTGGGGTAGTGGTAGGAGTAGTGATAGGGGTGATAGGGGTAGTGATGGGCGTAGTGGTAGGGGTAATGGTAGGCAGTGCCGGATTATCCTCGTAGCAAAAGTAGCATCTACTACGGGCCCCGCACTATCAAGGGCCCCGCGCTAAATGTTTTCAAGCTATCAATTCCGGTTAAGTGATTCTGCACTTGCTCTATTACTATAGTACTATACCGCCTTAAACTTTTATGAACGACTGGGTGTTTAGGGTTAGCGATTTGTCGTATTATCTGGCTGTATAGCAAATGAAAAAACACAATTACTTTACTATGCAAGCTACAAATTTGTCTTCTCGGTTCTTTCTTTTAATAAAAAGAAAACATAATAAAATAATTATTTTATAATGTTTTATTTTTAGAAGAAAACATAATAAAATAATTATTTTATGATGTTGTATTTTTATTATTTTATTATTTCCCTTCTACGTGACTTTACTGAAAAAACCAAGAAGATGAATCCCTGCAGTCACGAATGCTTTAAATCGACATTTACAAATTTGTGTTTCAATATTTATGTGTTTATTTATTTATTTAGGGCCCCTTTATAACATGTGCTACGGGCCCCGCACTACCTTAATCCGGCACTGGTGGTAGGCGTAGTGGTAGTGATAGGGGTAGTGATAGGGGTAGTGATAGGGGTTGGGGTAGTGATAGGGGTTGGGGTAGTGATTGGGGTTGGGGTAGTGATTGGGGTTGGGGTAGTGGTAGGTCTGGTCGGAGCTGGATGGGCTCGGGGAGAAGAGATGAGGGTTGTTTTAAGGGAGGAACGTGAGCAGGTTAGCGAAGGCGATTTTGCGCTGAAGCGCAGAGTCCGGTTTATGAAGTGGCTGAAACCAGTTTATCAGCCGATCTTACGGCAAAGAAAATTTACTAGTTGACTACCAAGCACGTTTTTTGACCTGTATCCGTCATTCCTCCCACAGTGGCCCAAAGCGTGTTGTCCCTTAAAGGGCAACATCCGTTCTTGCACTGCGCTATCCTGTTGTTGTTGTTCCCAAAAGTCAACAGCGCAACGAGAACGGCAACCGCTGGGTGGTATGACCCCACAGGAAAAAAACGGTACACCATACGACCCGCAGCGTGTCGTATGGCAGTCCTGCACACGTACGCGTACGGCCGTTTGTCGATCCACTGCTGGATGAGTTCTTCCGCACGCCAGTGAGCGTTATTCACCGGTTGGCGAAGGCGGGGAGCGTAGGCGTTGGAGGATAGTATAGTACAACAACGGATGTTGCCGTGTTGACCTCTGCTGCTCAGCATCACACCGCAGTCAGCGTGGTAAAAATAAAAACTTGCAATCTGGTTGTTCCTTCTGCCAAATGTTTGCGGAAACCACCTTTCCGCCAACGTGACGACTCGGCGCTTATATCCCCAACGACGATGCAGATGTACAATGAGATCACGGTAGAAAGAAGAGCGCCTCATGTCGGCCACCTTGAGACCACTTCGTACACTCTGTTCTCTCCTCTAACGCGGTAGTTGCGTTCCTGAACACCGCGCTATGAGCAAAAAAAAAAACGCGTTATGAAAAAAAATGGTAAAGCACAGTCCTCGTGAGATGTGTACACAGGCTGAACAAAGACTGAGGCGCGTGGGTAGAACACCTCGAAGCATCCAGCAGCATCCCGCCTTGTGTGATGCTACGCCGAGGCAGCCGTACAACCGCTTATTCCTACTTTCGCGACGCAGTTCTGTTCACGCAATCGTCGTTATATCCAATTCGCATCCGCGTTATATATATAAAGTGTTCCTTAATACATTCATCGCTTTATGAAAACTCTACTCTTTATCGGACAACTGACTGTATTTGGATGACCAGCGGCTTTGCCGGGTAATGCAGGCGTGGAAACTGCGAGGTTGTGGCCAGGAGACACCGTGGCTGGATGTCACCACCCCCCCACCACCGCCACCACCCACCCCTCGCGCGTATCCTGGGGTTTCTCCAGATCCTTCAGCTTTCTCTCACATTAACCCAGAGGCCCGTTCGTGGAATTGGCCAAATATCGAATTTCAGGACCCTCACATATATATATAAGCCTTGAGACTCAGTGAGGCTTTTAAGGGGTAAATATAATTCAGTCATTCGACTGTTTCATCAAGTTCTAAGTTCACTTTTTTTCATGTTTAACCAGGTGAGAACTCAAGAGACCAGGATTCGTCTCATTTGCAAGAGCGACCTGGGGTCTGCTAGTTGGGGCAGATGATTGCTACGTATAATCCCAATTGAGTAATTTGCGGGGTAATTTTGACCCTGACGCCTACACACAGTGGCCTACACTTTGCCAATGACGTCAGGAAAATTTGAACATTCACGATGTACAAACCCAAGGTGTCTTGGCACGACGTGTCTCTCTCTCTCTCTATTCCCGGGAGCAGTGGCACAGTAGTTAGCGCACTGCACTATGAACCCCGCGACCTGAGTGAGAGCCAGTCCCGGACCTCCCATAGGTCAACACAGTCTGAAATGAATACTGCACAGTACCTGTTTGCAGTGCTGGGTAAGCATCAGAACTAGCTACACTACCTTCTCGTATGCCGCGCCGGCCTTAAAGGGTGCTCGCAAACAAGCACTTGCCCCAACAGCCTATGTATGCTATACACGGGATCTTTGTCTCTGTATAAGTAAAGGTGCATCCCTGCAATTTCTCGCGCACGCCAATACTGGCGGAAGGGCGTCCACTAGAGAGCCCCTTTTGATATTTTAGCCGATGTTTCCATGAATGGCCAAAACGTCTTGGGAGAAGTGGCGAGCCACACACACGTTGCCTCACCGCACGCGACCTGCCGATCATCTAAAAAAAAAACTTTTTTAAATTGTATTTTAGTAGGTAAGGCCAACTGAGCAGCTCCTTTTAAGAAGCGACCTGATAAAAAGTGATGGATCATCGTGTTGACATTTATAGCAGCCACTTACTCTAAACCCGGATGAACATCTACACAACCACGTGGGAGAGAGACAAGCACACTCCAAATATATAGCAGGCGTCAGAGTTGGGATCGAAACCGCGATCTCCCCTGTATACCAGGCGAGGTAGTTAACGTCTGTCCATCAGCAAACTGTGGTGAGCCCATCCGTACTGCTGGGTGACGTCACGCGCCTGGGGGGGGGGGGTCAGACATTTGTGTGTGACGAGGGGAGGGGGGTTTGAGAAATGTGACGTCACGTAAAAATGCGCAACTTTAAATTAACATAGACAACACGTTCTACTTAATTAAGTAGACTTTTTAATAAATGTTTCTCCTACAACATCAGAGTGCAGCGCCACATTAAATACGCACTACAATGACAATAGTTTAAAGCGATTTGAAGCATGTTTTATTTTAAAAATTGAAATATGGTTTTTGGGGGGGGGGGCAGAGCTTTGTGACGTCACATTTGAGGGGGGGGTCTGACTTTTTGTTGACGCCGTGTGACAAGGGGGGGGGGGGGTCAAAAATCGTCCAAAATCGCGTGACGTCATTTATGGATGGCCCCTTAGGAAGCGTGTCCATTGTTCCAGCTGCCGTAGCGCAAACATCTAATTCAAACCATGCGACATCTGCATTGCAAGTCAACTATGCCAAACCACCCAGTTTCACGAGAGCACGCCCCAGTGTGTGTGTGTATATACACACACGTAACATTTTTAGGCGAAACCTGTCAAATAGCAACGCTGGATATAATCACACAAGGTGATCTATTTATAGATAGTCCACGACCAAATGATGTGACGCGAGTTCAGAGGTGCGAAGCGTCAAACACGGCACGTGGCACCAACGAGTTTTAATTTTTGTCAACGTCACGTGCGGTGGCATTCACAGATACTCGCCATCAGCAACTTGCACGTCAATTTTTTTTTTATTTAAAGCTTTCGTGACTGCAGGGATTCATATTCTTGGTTCTTTCGGTAAAGTCACGTAGAAGGGAAACAATTAAATAAAACAAATATATAAAAATATGTTTTATTATTTATATAGATATATATTTATATTATTTTATTATTTCCCTTCTACGTGACTTTACCGAAAGAACCAAGAATATTTGCACGTCAATGTCTGTTAAGGCGAAACGGGGGCCGGGGGGGGGGAGGGGGTCTTTGTCTTTGCGGTGGCGAGGTGGGGAGCGCAATGCCACAAACAATCGGTGGGCGAACATCTGAACCGGTCGCCGAATGAGTGCGGTGTGTTAACATCAGCGCTGGAAAGACAAAGGCGGCCGGGCGTGGTGCTGGCACGCACACACCCACACCACCGCCGCAGACCTTCTTAAGGTGCCCATTTCGCTTCACAGCACTCGTCCCGACCACTGTTTCAGGCTAAACCGGTGGAATCTTTGTCTCTGCGTTTCTAGAAGCAGCAGCAGTAGCAGCAGTAGCAGCAGGACGTGCCCCCCGTGCGTCGGGCGCAGGCGCAGCCTCTTCTCGCAGGACCCGCGCACGTGCGCGTGCACGTGCCTGCTGCCCGCGGCGCGCTGCCTGCAACGCGGCCGGCTCCTCAACACGAGCAGCTGCAGGCGAGTTGGCGGAGAGGGCTTCTCCTGCTACCCCCTCCTCCTCCCTCCTCCTTCCCACCTCCTCCTCCCTCCTCCTTCTCACCTCCTTCCCCTGCCCCCCCCCTCCTCCTCCTCCCCATCCCCCCTCCTCCCTCCTCCTTTCCCCCCTTCTCCTCCCTCCTCCTCCCTCCTCCTTCCCACCTCCTTCCCCTGCCCCCCCCCTCCTCCTCCTCCCCATCCCCCCTCCTCCCTCCTCCTACCCCCTCCTCCTTCTTTCCCCCTCCTCCTCCCCATCCCCCCTCCTCCTACCTTCTCCTCCTCCCTCTCCCCTCCTCCCCCCTCCTCCTCCCTTCCCCCTCCTCCTTTCCCCCTCCTCCTCTCCTCCTTCCCACCTCCTCCTCCCCCTGCCCCCTCCTCCCTATCCCCCCTCCTCCCTCCTCCTCCTCTCCCTCCTCCCCCACCTCCTCTCCCCCATCCTCTCCCCTCCAGCCCCCACTCAGCCCCCCCCCCCGCCAACCCCCCTCTCCCACGCCAGGCTCTCTGGGATCCTCACCTCCGCCACCCACGCACACCACAAATTCAAAGTGTACCCCAAAAAATAAAACTTGCAAGTGGCCCCTGGGTGACTCGGAGGAGGCTCAGAGACGATGGAGCCAGCATAACTGCTGAGGATCGCGCAGTTGATAGACACCCTGTGGTGTAAGCGTGGTTGATTTTGACCCCTGCTGCGAGGATATTACAATTGGGCTGTCAGTTGAATTTTATTTTCCTCCCCTCCCGCCTTCCTCGTAGCTCGGTTGCCCGGGCCTCCTTTAGTCCCATGTGTTCCCGGGTGCAGTTGCACAGCCTGCATCCTCTAGAGCAGCATTTACTGCAGACTCAGAAAGGGCATCTCGCACCCCCAGGTTAAACACATTCCTGCGGAGGGAGCTGGTAGGAACGTTGGGTTGCTCGGTCAATGGCCAGGGTCAACGGCAGCGTGGTGTATTCCGCGAATATGGCCGACTGTGAGGGCGGGCACAAGCCGGCATGAGTAGGTTAAACGTTGATTTTATAAGGGCACCACAGGGTGACCAGCCCCTCCCCACCCAGCCCCACCCCTCCCACCTCCCACCCAGCCCCACCCTCCCCACTCAGCCCCTCCCCACCCTCCCCTCCCCACCCAGCCCCTCCCCACCCAGCCCCTCCCCACCCTCCCCTCTCCACCCAGCCCCACCCCTCCCATTTTTGAATTCACGACGGACGGACGGACACAATAATCCCCTGTGGACTGGTGTAACCAGGAGGTTCCTACCAGTAGAACCACTGCTCTATATCAACAGCACTGCAGGCACCTGCGAATAGACTGGGTTCTCAGTTGAATGGAGTGAGTTGTAAATTTTACAAATTTCTTTTTTTTTCCATGGGATGGACTTTACCGTCTTATGGGGGCATAATTAAACAGGCGTGCACCTCGTGTGAAGAAGGATGCCTACTATTGCAGTGACTTCAGAGGTAGAAGTTCTACTGTGCTGTCATCTTCTGAGAACATTATCTGACACATGCCGATGACACACTGGTCACTGCAGGGTTCCGAATAGAATTGGCTTCTGAATGATGCGAAGAGGCCAATTGAACCTTATAATGGTACCCCGGCTCTCGCACAATGTCCGTGATGCAGTCACTTTTAGTCTGTTGATGGTCGGCGATGCGGCAATCGTCTCATCTCGACGAGCTGTACACGATGCACTATTCAAAGTTGAATTTTTCGATAACGGATTTTTTTATGCTGTTTGGCGTTTCGACATCGCAGAGTAGCACTGATTTCGGATTGATTGGTACCCCAGTCGCGAAGTGAAGTACACCCCTGGAAAAAAATTGTGTCCCAAAAATAAAATATTTAATTGCCTCGCTCATTTTGTATTATTTGGTACCCCGGGGTACCGCCATCAGGATCAATTAGAAAACCCCCTTCAGCTTGGCCACGCCCACCTTGTTGGTGATTGGACAAGGCTAGTGTGGTGGGCGTGACCACAATGGAAGTGGTTCTTAACCTTTACAGCAGCCTTGCACCTCTTTGGTTTTTCAATCGTTAAAACGTGTATAATGTTAATAGATGCATAGGTTTGATGAAACAAAGTAGTTGTAACTTACGTGCAACCCCAGGAGTTTGCGTGCACCCCAGGTTAAGAACCACTGACGTACAACAAATAGGATGATATATAGCCAAAACTAAACTTTTATTTCACCAGTTAAAGTCCACCGAACCGCGGGCTTTGTTCAGCGCAGCGAAGTGGCTTATCATGTGGGTATTTGGAGCAGTCAAATAATCTAAACGCATGTTTTTTTTTACGTGAGGAGGAAACCGCAGATAGCACATGCATACTCAACATTTACAGTCGTCAGGGTAGAGGTTGAACCAAAGTCATCTAGCATCCCAGGCAAAGGCAATAACATCATATCACGGGGGCAACTGCATCGTTCTTCGCGGTTGTGCTGTTTTGCCCTGAAGTGTCCAACCCGTAAAGGAATCGGTGCTATAGCAGGGGCTGTAAACAATACTCTTTACTCCAGCTCTCGGTCAACGCACCGGTGGATGAAGGCCTCCATATGCTGTTGGCCATGGGGGTTCTTTGACCATATTTCACCGCGCAGGTCAATGCAGGTTGGTGGAGAGGGACTCGGGGGCAAGGGCCGGTGCTGATATCACTTGCCACTGATGTTAGCCGTGGTGGCTAACATCAGCGGGTTTATAGTGCAGCGCGCCAACCGCTGTGCCACCACTCCTCCCAAGTACATAATGGAATGCAATGCAAATTCAGTATCTAGAGCGGAGCTTTGCCATTTACGGGGGTGCAATTTCAAATATTTGGGAATTAGTTTTTAATTTGCAGCTTTTTCGGGACAGAATGTTATAACAAAAACACAGACAAATTTAAAATATGGTTATGTCAGATGAATACATTGTATCGTGTAAATTTTTTACAGCTGCAAATGCGTACTAACGTGTCATTTCCTGGGTGTGTTTGTGTGCACGTGCGTGTGTGTGTGCTTCGTGATGAATCACAGGTGCGAGAGGCCCAGATGATCATTCCCTCCATCTGCGCCTCACTCTCTCTCTCCACCACATTTTATAAATATATTTAAGCTGCCAGAGAGAGCAGGAGAGAGTGGAAGAGTGCCCCAGAAGGCATATTTATTGCAAGGGCAAAAATAACTTTGATATGATCAGACTTGATCATCAGGCACCTCCTGAGCCCTGAGAAGAGTTGTGAAATCTCACTACTCTGCAATTGAAGATATTGAGCTTCTGGGGCAAAGGGACAAGAGGGCCTGGATGGTACACGGGACCTCTATGACCCATGGGACCTGGATGAGAATTGGGGTATGGATGAGCATTGGGGGCTAAAAATGACCCATGGAGCCTGAGAATGTTCGCCTGAATAACAATCAAGGCATGAGAGCCACGGGGCCTGAATGAAAATTGAATCCGGAGAATGGGGGCCCCGATGCGGCCTGATTAACAATGGCATCTGAACAATGAGGCTTGGATGAAAATTGGAGCTTGTAATAAGCCATGAAGACCCCCCCCCCACCCGCCCCTGATAAACATTGGCATCTGGATGAACAATGGCGCCTGGATCAAAATTGTCATCTGGACGAACAATGGGGTTTGGATGACAATCGGCATCTGGATGAACAATGGGGTTTGGATGACAATCGGCATCTGGATGAACAATGAAGAACTGGATAAACGAAGTCCAGAGAGAACAGCATGTGAGATGCGGTGTGGAGCACCCGGCCCATGCCATCCATTGAGTGAAAAATCACAATATAGACTGCGAGACTTTCAGAGGGGTCTGAGGGTCTGCACAAGCATGTATGTGGCTGAACATTGATTATGGGACTTTGCGAACGATGGACGAATGGAAGGCTGCGGTTTTTTTTATATCTGGCATGCGTCCTGTCCTTCTCGACTGGAACACGGAGTTCCGGGAGGGCTTTGTAACAGCTGGGTGTGGGGTCACGGAAGGACACCGGGACTCGTGTTGTCCTCTCCAATTATCCCACTTATGCCTGTTACGATTCCTTTACCCCTCACACCACATCGGCATCCCACTTCCCTCCATGATAAAAAATATATATATATACATTCAGGAGCTTACGATGTGCAGCTTTATTTAAAATTTACGTCACCAAAATAATTATTTTCAACCTTAAAAAAAAGAAATGATGATTGTTATTCCACAGACTTATTCCACTCCCACACATCTCCCAGCATGTCCACCCACACACTTCCTACACAGCAGCATTGTAAATAATCACGAATAAAGAAAAACGTGTCTCCTGAAACGTGAACCCTTGCGTCTTGTTAAATGGTGCCTATGTGGGTTAATCACCGTGACTGCCATCATCATCATCAACACCGTTAGTTATCAACCTCCTCCATTGTCATCTTCATCACCACCATCATCACCACAAAACACATTCATCATCATTGTAGTCACCCACTACCGCCATCATGACAATCATCATCAGCATGATCATCACCACCAGCGTCATTGAACGTTATCATAAGCAGCAGTAACAGTAGCAGCAGAACCATCAGCCTTTCTGTACTTTCAATAACTGAGTATTGTTATCATTTTCATCATCATATCCAAATTTAATACGAGATTAATGTTCCAATCACCGTTTTCAATATTGCTCCCTGCCACGCACTCTCCTACCTCCCTCTCCCCTCTCATTTCACTCCTGTGTTCTCCACTCATGATCTTACCTCCCCCGCTCTCATATCGCCCATCTCTTTTGTCAAAGCCCCCAAGTTGACCTTTGCTCAGTGGGAGGTCGCTCATTCTCCTTTGCTGGCCCCACGGTCTGGCATCCCCTTCACCAGCCATCTGTGATGTCGACTTCCCTGCCCTTGTTCAATTCCAGGCTCAAAGTCTTTTCTTCTGGCCATGTCTGCCTATATCAGAGGCCGGCGACCAAAATAAGAGCCATTTTTTTCGAAATAGGTAAAATAAAATTCTAAATGTCAAGAGCCGCAATGCCACGTGGTGAATACGAGATGGTGGTCCTTAATAGACAACGTCACGAAGCAGTCTTTAAAGAGCCGGAGTCACAGGTTGACAACCCCTGGCCTCTATAAAAAAAAAACCTCCCAGTTTATCCGCAGCGTCTTGAGACGTGGTCGCATTTAGACGCCATACATCTCGATGTGCAGCCCCTTTCTCAATCAACTGCTGGATGAGGATCTTCCTGCGCCATGCCGGTCGTGGGGCTTTGTTTGACCATACTCCACCACGCTGATCAGTGCGAGTTAATAAAGGTGGACTTCTCCACAAATCTGGATGTCGCCTGATGCTAGTTGCAATTACTGGGGAAACGCCGTAGTCATATTGTAAATGTTGTGGCTTGGCTCTCGAACACACCGGTGTGATGTACTCGTAACAAATTGGCATGCTCTGTTAACGTGACAACCCTTACTAATTGGCTGTTGGGTGGTGGCGGGTTTAACGATACATTTACATATTTACGCAATCTAACCCAAAAAAACCTCCATTATGAATCATATTGGTCGCGATAAGCCTTACTCTGTGTTAAAGGTGGGGATCATAGGCGTGGCCGCCTACAAGTATAGCACAGTAATATCCCGGTTTACGTCGGTGATGCGTTCCTGAAAGGTGCGACGAATCTCTACACGACGTACATCAAAGAAACGTACAGGGTAGTTGATGGAAGCGTGGGTTGAGGCGACGCAAATCAAGTCGTGGTATTCATAGAGTGACGACGTATTTGCAATAACTGTAGAATTGGCTTTTCTGTAACTGCCCTCTGCTTCCCACCACGTAGCCGCTCAGCTGCCTACAGCGCCTGCTTGTGCACGGCTTGGTCGCCCGTGTAAGCACTTTCCAGCAGAGGTGTGGACTCGAGTCATGTGACTTGGACTCGAGTCAGACTCGAGTCATGAATTTGATGACTTGCGACTCGACTTGGACTTGCATAACAATGACTTTGTCCCACCTATGAGATGTGGACTCGAGTCATGTGACTTGGACTCGAGTCAGACTCGAGTCATGAATTTGATGACTTGCGACTCGACTTGGACTTGCATAACAATGACTTTGTCCCACCTCTGCTTTCCAGGCTTAACTTTTGAGATCCGAAGAGATCGGGCGCACACCGAGTGATTTGGTCATCGACGAAGAAATGTATGAACCGAGTTACCAAGCAAATAAATGTATATATATAAACATTTCCATGCAGCATAAACTAAATTTAGCCAAAACAAATCGACGCACAGGTAGTCCTCGTTTAACGCGGTAGATGGGTCCCTGAAAAGTGCCCAATTAAGCAAAAATAATTTCCCCATAAATAACATAAAGATGCATTTTGGCGAGATACGATGCAGGCACACACATGCACGCAGACACAAGCGAGGTGTTGGGAAAATCAACCGAGGGTACGCCGCCGCGTCACTGTATCATTCCGCGTTTCTGTATCATTCCGCTCAGCCACGCAGCTTAAAAAAGTAGTTCATCATCGACCGCTCAGAAACCGCGTTATAACGGTGCGCGTTCCACGTTGTGCGAAAAGTGTTCCCGAATGGAAGAACCGCGTTATAACGAAAACGCGTTGTGTGAACATCACGTGTTTAAGCGATCACTTATCGTATACGATGCATGCGTTGTACAGGATAACTTCATTACATGCGCAGCGCTATTGAGGACCATTATTGTGGATTCTATTATCCGCGATTTTACTCTTCATCCGTGGGGTAAAAAAAAAGTGCAGATAATATCCAGTTATCGGAATCTTTATTTATCCTGGAGAAATCCGATGAGCTATGAAGCTTTTTCTTCACAGATTTCCAGTAGGGGTGGGTCAGAATAGGGTGGTGTTCCGCAAAGACTTATGGAAAAAGTCTAGGATATTCACGGATAATAGAAAGAATAGAACCCGCAGATGAGACTTCTCTGCAGTATGTTAATGATATGTATTTTTAGATCAATACAGTAAATCTTTTGAAATTCTTTAACAAATGAAGTTAAGTGTAATATAACTTTATTTATATATTGAATAGACCAATTCTTCAACAAGGTCTTATGCTTAAAATACATTACCAATTAAACTAGCTGAACTTGAAATATTTATTTATTAATATTTCATTATACATGTTACGCGTGGTTATTACGTCTGAAATTGAAAATTCCTTTGTCTCTTTGTGAAAACACAGCCTTTGGTCGCAGCAACAAGCCACTGTCCGTAGCCACTCCAACAACCTCTGTCAGCCCTTACCCCCCCCCCATTCCTCCCGTGGGGCGGGGCTAACTCCTCGTGCGCATGCGCACATACGCGAGAGACAAGAGACCCCCCCTGCACCATCCCCCACACTCCCCGCGGCCCCTCCCCTATCACTCATGCTAAATATGGACCCCGCTGCTACGGATCCCACGTGACTGTGCTAGCGGGCGCGGGGGGAGACGGGGTCCGTACTTGGCATGGCCGTGCGTGTGGAGCCGCGTGACTGGGGCGTGTGTGTTCGCGAGTGTGTGTTGCTGGTCCGCCTGCATGTGTGAATCTGTGGCAGTGTGCTAAAACCACTATTGCGTCTAATTCTGTCCGGTTTAAGAAGGTTAAAACATTGCGCACGGGGAAGTTAAAATGTTTATATAAAAGGCAGGGGACGTGGGGAGAGCGACGCAGACACTATTGAAAGGTGAGTGTACACACACACACGTGTCCAACTGTGACCACACATCAGTAACAATACGGTGCTCTGTGTAATGCTACACAATTGTGCTCAGCGATGTAAATATGGATTACACATAGTAATTGTGTATAACAAACACACGTGGTTTTTATAATGTATATATTCGCTACGGTAGTTTACCGTTCCACAATTCGTGTATTAAATACATTTTGTAAATACGTATCATTGATACCATAGAGTTCCTATGTTATTAGGGTACAGTAATGATTAAGCTAAGATTGTATCGTGATTTTATTGGTGACAAGCCGTGTACCACAAACTAGTTGTTCTAGGACGCAGGGGAAACGTGGGTTACCAGCACAGCTAAATCCAACGTTGTACGGTGCTTCTGTGCTCCCCGTCTTTCCCGGTGTGGGTGGTTGGGAGGGAGACCGTCCATCCAGCAGTCGAGTGGGAGAACTCCTGATAATTGGTTTTTTACCCTTTTATCTGGCAACAAAACTGACACCTTTTTTTACAAGGAGTCATGTTTGCATTGACCACAATACCTGCGGTCGGAATGCAAACAAAAAACATAACTCTGATAATGTATGCACTGTCCTTGATGTTGATTGGTCCACACCCGAGACAGATTTTCTTAGAGCCTAGTCTCACATGGTGTTGGACCAGATGACGCCAAAAGGCGCACAACTCAAAGACAATGCACCATCAGAGTATGAGAGCTCGGGGTAAGCATTTACAGGAGGTTCCAATGGTTAGAGAACTCCTTTTGAGTCTAGTTGGTAAGATAGAGAGACCCAGGGTTAACTGACCATAGTAACTCTACAATGTAAAATCCACATGATCATTCGTTGTGGTGTTAAATCATCTTGACTTAAAGCTTTCGTGACTGCAGGAATTCATATTGTTTGAGTCTTTCGGTAAAGTCACTCAAATAGGTTCAAGTAAAATAACAAAAAACACTACGCAGGAGACGACCGCTTGTGTTGCGATTGAAACGTCGTAGTTTTTTTGTTATTTTTTCGTTATTTTCTTTGAACCAATCTACGTGACTTTACCCTAAGAATATTCACGTCGTTCTCTATCTACTGCTGAGTGGCGGTTTGTGTAAAGTGCATTGTGCAATGTGTCACGTGCACATGTCTCTACACACAGCATTATTGTTCTTATTAACACATCGTCATAATCGGCCGTGGTCAATCCACTGCTGCATGATGATTCTCCAAGTTGCTGCTGTTGCCGTCTGTATCTTAACTCACAATCAGGCTGGTCCAGATGTCTTGTGACACCTCCCCCTACCCCAAAATTAATTGACCCCGCATTTTTTCCCACCTTTGCATATTCATTCCTGTTTTAAATAAACCTCTAACAAAAAAACAGTTAAGTTTTTAGACAATTAATTGGGTTACACGAGGTATATTTTCATGGCTCCATCTTCGTAGAGAGACGTTACGTTATTAACCTTTGACCCATCGGCCATCGTCTGCCCTCTCTCGGCGGGCCACGGCCAAGCCCAACTTGCCCAAGGCCACTTTTCTGATGCAGAATGTGGTACGCAATTAACCCGTGCATCTTCTCCAGTTCGCTACTCAATTTAATTAAAAGCACGCCCGCCTCTGCCATGCTCCGTTTTCTTCAATCGATGACCCCATTTCTCTGATGCGTGTCGTGGCAGGTAGTGGGCAATGATTTGCACGTGATTATCATACATGTGCATAATCACAAGTGTCAAACATGCTACATTGCGTAGAACATATAACATATTACTCCACTTGCACCTCCGATTAGCACGGTTGGCTACGTACGGTGCGAAAGAAGTTCAACACACGTGTAAAATAAGCGTACTGTATCTCCTTCACGTACTCTTCTCCTCTCTCCACATAAAACACAAAAGTATTACACAAACCATCAGCGGCACGGCCTTCTGTGAGTTCGGCAGCATTGATTCAAGACACGCAAACTCCCGTTTCGACACGCGGTGTGTCATCAGCAGTCCGGCTTTGCTTGAACTGCCAAGCGTATGGCAAGGACCCCTCTTCCCCTTAAGATATTGGGTCCCAGTTCGAGGCAAAATGATATAATACATAAAATCAATCAAATAATTTTCTTCGTTGTGGAGAATATAAATATGACTGTAATGGGAATGTATAATATGATGTATATTGTGTGTGTGTGTTAATCGTGTTTTTTTTGGCTGTGTGGTAGTAATGCTCTGTGTGGTGTAGAGGAGTAGTTATTTGTGATGCAGTCTGGGTGATGTGCAGTCTCTTTTTGGGGGCGGAGGAGGCAGGTGATGGCATTCGCAGCAGGGTCAATGTGAACCAGACGCTTAGAGAGGCGTTATTGGCTCCTAGTGTGTGTGTCGTTCAGGCTTGCATTTTCCTCATCCCACACTCACAAATGTGACGTACAATTGAACAAAAATAACCTCACGGCGCAAGGTCTTCGCTGAAATCTAATCTCCGAGCAAGGTTGGCTGTGGGTAGAAGGTTTCAGTTTGTGCGTGTGGGTGTTTTTTTTTCTGGTTGTTTAAAGTAGGGGTTTTTTTGGTCATCACTGGTCACTGCAATAAAATAGAAAGGTAACAATATTTTTCTGCACGTACATAAAATGTTTTTTGGCAACAAAAACGTAAAAAAAAATGTGTTACCACCAATGTACAACGAAGTTACTTGGCGTTTGTCATTACGAATATCACACTGAAAACGGATTATTGGTTCCTGTAATCGATTCTGAATGCGGTTCGCAGTTTACCAGTTTACCGTTTTGACCATCCCTAGTTTCTCTCTGTCCACAGCGCGGTTGTCACCGTGACGATGGAGTCGGCCAGGCTGGAGGAGCGCCGGCACCGGGAGAGCAACGATGGCTCGTACCGGGATGACGAGGCGCACAAGCAGCAGCAGCAGCAGCGTCGGCTGTGGGCTGCCGCCGACGCGGAGAAGGATTCTGGGTTCTCGGGTAACGACCGACGGCGGTTGTGGCGGCGGTCGTTAGTTGCCAGTGGCAGTTGGAGAGATGGGCAGACTACTTTTAAATGACAAATTACTGTGGAGTAATGCCATAAAGATACAGATGATCAATTAACCATGTCCCATGCAAGTTCGATAAAAATTAATTTGAGTTGTGTAGATACCAGTAACACAATGCAAATGTTATTAAATTACTTATTTAAATGACATGTTATTTAGATACTGCCCATCTCTGCCAGACCGGTGCTACGAACGGTGATGTGATGGTAATGAGTGGCCACCAAGATACAAATCACCGTCTGTGCCGGATGTGGTGACGCCTCTAATTGGGCACTTCAAAGGCAGTGTTGGTGGATCACACGCAGATTATCGCCTGACAATGTAAAACTCTCAGGGCTACAAAGTGTCCTGCAGATAGAAGTACAGCAAGTAGGCCGTTGAGTTGCTTGTATGGGTTTCCCTGGTAATATGTGCATTTTTATAGTGGAGGAATCTGCTGAGCTATAACGCTTTTTTTCACAGATGTCTATTATGTTGATGTGTCTCATAAATATATAAAAGTCTTTTTAACATTTCCCATCGGTCGGTGTGTGGTATATGCTGCTCTTTACAGACACGAGCTCCGATTGCAGGAGTGTGCTGCGCCGAGTCATCCCGGACAGCGCCGCCGACCCTGCCGTCGCACCGTCCCCGGCCCCACCGCCTGCTCCACCACCCACCACCCAGGAGGGTCCCTTCCAGCCGGCAACTGCCACCCAGGCCTTCCCTGGCTTCATCCAGCCCTTCTACATCGTGGGCTATGGGCAGGTGCGTCTAACGAGACTGATAAAAAAAACAATAATTCCCCGCATTCAGACGTTGGTTGAAATGCCATTTAGTGACCAGCTATTATGGCTGACACTCCACTCAACTGCCTTTTGTCTCCCTAGTAATGATATTTTTACACTGCACACAATAATGTTTGCGAGACTCAAGCAAAATTTGTGGTTAGTGGATAGCGCTGTTTTTTTGCCGGGTATTCTTAAAAGTAATGGCCTTGTGTTTCCAACCCTCGGGGTGTGTGCGAGTCTCGGCTCTCCCTTTGCCCAAGTGCGTGCATAAATCTAACCTGGTCTGGGCTAGAGGGCCCCAATGAAACGCTTGCTCAGTCCAGCTAATTAAATCCCCTGAGGTCACCCCTTTCCCGGACTTTTGGGGAGTAAGCAATTGGTGAATTGCTCGACGTCCCCCATCCTGTTATTAATTACTTCCTAGCAAGAAAGTTTTACGCTTATTGATTACATTTGAAAAAAAATATTTTCCATGGCAAAAGTGAACAATGGTGGTGGTTAAGTGGGTTAAATTTCAGTTGGTTGCAACCTTTTCTAACCATGCGGACCAGAGCAGGTCAAATGCCACATTCCCTTGACCCCTGGAGAAGCTGGACTACTCGGCCGTAGATTCCCATTAACAGCCTTAGGAGTAGCAAATGGGCCACGTGGCTCGCTTTTGATGTGCCACGTGGCTCCATTTCCCAAGGGAACTCGGCAATTTTACCCGAACCACCCTGAAGGGAAAATAAAAAAAAAGAGATTTTATGATGCAACCCAATTGTCTGTTAAACCTTGTTATAGAAATATACAATTCCCACCCTCTGGTCACAGAGGGAAGGGAATGGGATGAAGGGAATATGGGGAGACAACAGAGCTGTCACATACGCCTGCTTTCCCCATGGTCATGGAAACGCAGTGCGAATGCCTCTGTCCTCGGCGCAGCAAGCGCTGACCTTGTGGCATGCGTGTGCCTGCGTGTTCAGGGTTTGATGGGGACGCAGTTGATTTCGGCGCCGCTGCAGCCCTGTTGGCCCCAGCCCCTGGGCATTGCGGCTGCACCGCCCGCACCCCAGTTCCTCTTCATCCAGCCGCAGCTGGCCGCCGCCACCCCTTCAGCGGGAAGCCGCGCGTCCGAGCCCGCTGCTGCCGGTATCATCGGAGGTGGCTGCAGCGGCAAGCGTGCCGGCGCAGCCCGTCCCCTCCGCCCACCGACAATCTACCCCAAGATCGCGCCGTACCCGCAGAGGAGGATCGAGGACGCGGCACCGACGGGCGGGGGCCAGCTCCCCTCCGGTCCGGCGGTCGAGGGGGATGACGTCCGCGCGGCCGCGTCGTCGCCGCTCGCCTTCGGTGGCTGCGCGGCGCCGTCGAGGAGAGCGGCGCGCAGCAGCTGCGAGCAAACGCTGTCGCCCGCGCTGGGGGTGGCGCCCTCGTCGGAGCAGCCCAACGCCACCGCCGTTGCCCATGTGCCGACGGCACAGGCCTCTCCCATACATGCCGTGCCCGTGGGCTCCCCGACGCCAACCCAGACCGCGGGCGTCGGCGCCCTGCTGCTGCCTTCGCCACTCCGGCTTCCTCCGTCACCGTCGGCAGCTGGCGACAGCTACGACCGCAGTGATAATGTTGACGACGACGATGACGCCGGCGATCACGAGTGGCCAGGCTGCGCTGCCGCTTCGCCAAAGGCGCGGAAAGGGCAGAGCCAGCGGCGGCACCGCCACTCGGCGCCCAACCGGCGGCAACACGACTTGCGCTTCCGTAACACGGTGGAGATCCTGAACAGCTCTGGGCTCATGGAGGCCACGCTGCGCTTCAAGACCCTGCTGCAGCAGAGCGCGGCCACGCGGCGCGACATCCAGCAGCTGAGAGAGCACGCGCGCCTCTTCTGCGAGGCGGCCAGGGTGGGCGATCCAGGGGCGTGCTTGCGCGTGCAGGAGGCCATGCTGCGCTCGGGAGCCTACCCGGGGCTCAGCTCGCTCGTTCACACCTAGAGCGTGGTGGTGGCGTCGGTGGTGGTGGTTAGTGGGCACGCTGAAAGACGGTGTTTAGTTAGGAAAGGCGCTCGCCGTCGCGTCATGAACAAAGAAGGGTCGCTTAAACGCGATGTATCTCTGTTGAAATTTGCGGTTGTGAAATGTGAAGACTGACTTTTTTTTTTTGGCGACGTCGCCAATTAATGAAGATCCGATTTTAATGTTGAGCGATTAACGGTAAATATTACAAGGAACGTAAGTCGCGTTTTTAGGCAGAGAGAGAAGGCTGATGTGGGTTTCAGAGCTCAGTTGTGCGGGTTGTAAAGGAGTGATGATAGGCATGGCGTATGGCATCGTCAACAATGAAACTCAATTCTCATGGTGAGATGAAGCGAGGAGGTTGGGTAACATGAGTGGGTGTTGATGGGAAATGGAGACATTTAGGCAGGGCAAGCTGCCTATCTCGGTTTAAACGATCGCTCGCAAATTATACACGCGACAGTGGGGGTCTGTGACAGCGGCATTGAATGGGACGTCCCGTAAAAGACAATGTTGATTGAAAAGCACGTGGTCTCTACGAAGGCTGTTATTCTTTTGGTGTGCTGTGGACATTTCTAATGGGGTAAGGCTCGACAATTAGCCGAGCAGTAGCTCACCTGTAGTGGGATAAGATGGCACTGCCTCCCACCATACTCGAGCCACCTTGCCAGCGTGGAAGTGTGGGCCACATTACCCTCTAGAGGGAGGGGCGTCTCTAGAGTTACCCTGGTAGTTTGAGGGTCTTCCGCCAACAGTGGCATGAGCACAGCACAAAAAAATCGCAGGGCTTTGCCTTTTTACCGATGGCTTGAAAAAGCCATTGACGCCTCCTGGGAATTTATTGGGGTTTTTCTTCCCCCCCCCCCCCCCATACGTT
Organism: Lampetra planeri; assembly: GCF_965212315.1. Classification (NCBI taxonomy): domain Eukaryota; kingdom Metazoa; phylum Chordata; class Hyperoartia; order Petromyzontiformes; family Petromyzontidae; genus Lampetra; species Lampetra planeri. Next base: position 5,567,586 of record NC_136139.1, on the reverse strand, counting down.
TTAAATATCATCAGCCGACAGAAAACTCAAAGGCTCACATTGTGCCATACAGGGAGGGTCGCTGAAAAGGCAGATGGATCGGACGTTAAAAGGCGAAGAATAAACACGATAACCAACTGATCCTTAACATAAAGGTGTTTGTTTTTTTCAATTTGTTAAATGTTTAGCTTGAAAGTGTCACGCGTGTGCAGTTCAGTTATTCAAGTTGTTAGGGGCGGGGTAGAATATTCTGTGCTGATGCCTCTGACGGTTCGTCGTGTGAATTGAGGAGACGTTTGAAATTAAAGCGGAGGAAGATTGACGCTACTATGGGCAGGCGTCAGGTGCGAATATTGAATGTCGCTTTAAACGCAGTGGCTGTCGCAGCGATGGGCGGCAGTCTCAGAGGAAAATCTTAGTGGCTTCGTGGGGTGGGTGGACGGAGGAGAGGGCAGAGGTAGACTGACATGGCTTAGTTTCTCACTGAATATCTCAGGTCGATAGTAGACCTGGAGTAGACATAGTATCCACAGCCATAGCGAGAGGTATGCTGGATGTCGAATGCCAGGTGCAGAGCTTTTCCAGGTCGATGACCGGACCCAGCTGATATTAAGCCTTGGAGGCCGGAATTAACCCAATTGCAATTCCAGTCATGCCAGCAACTCTGGCACTTATTCAGTCCCCTAACATTGAGGGGTTTTTAATGGAGATCCACAGGAAATGATGGTTGCTGAGCGATGATTTCCAGTTCGATAGAGGACAGATCTGACATGGAGTGGGGAGGGGGGGGTGTATTCACGTGCAAGAAATTCACTTGAGAAACGAGAGCAATTCAATTAGTCTGATGAGGCCCCTTTCTGTCTGAGTCACGAATTCCTCTCCATGTTAAACTTCTGGCCATGTCTTCTTCCCCCCCCCCAATCAGGTCTGATACGCTGAATGTCAGAGCCGAAAATGTGAATGTTGTTTGCTCCCCCCCCCCACGTGGTTCTGAGCCAATCGGCTTCATTGAACACGTGTGTGGGGGATACTCGTGGTCGTCATTTAGAGATGACAAAAAAAACGATGAATTTTCATCGCAGGGCATTCAGTCGCGCAAGCACTTACAGGCTTTTGAAGTGAAAAGGCCACGAACAAGTAGCCATGATATTATTGTGGGGACCGGACCGCCGAAGACGCACGCTGTATGACAGCGGAAGCAGCACAGCGTTCCTCTTGTGGCATTTATTCTAAAAACATCTCCACCGTAGGGGGTGGTGGTGAGCACCCCCCCCCCCCCGGGTGTTTTTAATCTGAATGTTTGGGCGACATGAGCAGCGTTACACGCTGGGAGAAGGCTTTAAGGGGGGATGCAACGCTGTTCCGTCGCAGAAAATGAACCATTGTAAGCCTTCAAGCGGAACGGTGCCTTCCTTTCCCAGTCCAGAGGGAGAGAAGGGATAATAGAGTGCATGAGGCTTAGCCAATGCGAGCTCGTGAGGTGAGTCTTGCAAGAAACTTGGACGGCCGGGAACACATCCAGACGGCGCTGTGTTTCGATGTCTTTGACCCTTGGGGGGGAAACCAGAACAGAGCAGACCTCCTCCCCCCTCTTCCTGCCCTTACAAAGACAAAGACCTTACGAAAAGGCCTGCACACACTGGTGGAGGGAGTAAGTGCCCTCAGCGGGCACACGCGCACGAAATGTTCAACCCTTGTGGCAGGGCCGCACTCCAATGCAAACAAAGGATACGTAGGTTACCATCTAAAAGTATGCCATGAGCAACGGTTTGATTTATGCTACCGTAATAATCCACATAAATGCCTATTACACTTAAACGTATAAACAAAGTATTATAAATAATGAAACTAAACGATAATGTGAATAAACAGTCCTATTTTTAATAATAAAACTATATATTTCCCCCCGTATGTCCACTGGAGCTTTGGGCCCTGGATAATTGTCCCATGAGTTACCCCACCCCACCACCCCCACCACCCCCAACCCTAAATCCGACCCTGCGTTTCAGGTTTATGATTATCATGCATTCAATATTCCTTACATTTGACTTAAGGGGCCGTCCATAAATGACGTCACGCGATTTTGGACGATTTTTGACCCCCCTCATCACACGGCGTCACAAAAAGTCAGACGCCCCCTTAAATATGACGTCAGAAAGCTCTGCCCCCCCCCCCCTCCAAAAAAAAATAAAACATGCTTCAAATCGCTTTAAACTATTGTCATTGTAGTGCGTATTTAATGTGGCGCTGCACTCTGATGTTGTAGGAGAAAACATTTATTAAAAAGTCTATTAAATTAAGTAGAACGTGTTGTCTATATTTCTTTAAAGTTGCGCATTTTGATGTGACGTCACATGTCTGACCCCCCCCCCCCTAGGTGCGTGACGTAATTTATGGACGGCCCCTAACGAGTTTCGGCGGTTGTTGTGGTGAAAAGCGTGGGATGTTGAGTGTCTCTTGGAAACCTCCCAATCACAAAGAAGACCACATTGTAGGGGTTTTTTTCTTCTTCATTTCAAAGGCTGCCGTGCGACGTCGCTTTTAAAATCGGTAGCCATTATCGATGCGTTGAAATGCACACGTGTCAGCAGGTCATGGTAGAAACGAGGCTCTGGCAAGTTCTCTTATATTCTTTAAATAAGCAATTTATTGCTCACGCAATGCGGTGTATACATAAGGTCAAACACACGTTTACCTATCGATGAGAATTAGACGCGCGCACATACACACGTGTGCATAAGCTTGCGATGACACTGTGGAGTAAGTACTGGTGAATTCAGTCGCAATGTGAAAACGATCACTAGTAATAAGCAAACACCACAATCTTGTGCCAGTGCTGTTATCATATTAGGCCACATCATACTTGGCATCTTGTGTGTGTTGTGAAAACTTTGACTTATGGCCCATTAATTAAAGGCATTGCAATGGTCAGCTATCCATGGTTTTTTTGTGTGCGCGTGCATTCTACCAAACGGTCAGTGGTCAATGACGAGCTGATCCATGGACAGTGCGTATAGTGAGTGCTCCATGCACCCGGCAGGAGAATATAAATGTAAAAAAATAATTAACAGCCTTTGAACCCACAGTTGTATGAACGCTTCCCTATGTTGGTCACGGGGTGGGGGGGGGGTGTTGTTGGGGGGGGGGGGTTCCTGGGTTGTACCCAGAGGTCGCAAACGGGTTTTGATTCCGTACCCGTACCCGGCCGCACCAGGGTCGCAAACAGGTACCCGTACCCGGCCGTACCCGTACCCTACCCGTACCCGGCCGGGTATCGGGTAGGGTACGGGTTTTGGGTACCTGATTGCGACCTCTGGGATGAAGCCATGTTGCAGGTGCGGGTGGGTTGATTCTAAGAACTTGAATTGTGAGAAGAGACAAGACGTTGGGAAATGAGTGACAAACGGTGACTCACCAGTGACTCACGGTCTACCCGTACCCGTACCAGGCCGCACCAGGGTCGCAAACGGGTACCCGTACCCGGCTGGGTACGGGTAGCCGGGTATCGGGTAGGGTACGGGTATCGGGTACCCGGTTGGGACCTCTGGTTGTACCTTCACCACGCGGTTCGGTAGTGCGGCAGCACTGGTTCGGATGTCACTCGACACTTGTTAGTAGCCATGGCAGAGAATGGAAGTCTTCACCTCTGGGGGTTGTCCTGCAGTGTGCTTATGTGTGTTGGGAACGTCTTTCGCACCGTACCTAACCAGCCGTGCGAATCGGAGGTGTGGGCGGAGGACAGATATTGACTTCGTATGCTGTCGCTGCCCACATCATACCAAGTCGCTATCAAAACTGATTCAAATAAGCGCGTGTGTAAAATCCAGGGAATCTCATCTTCCTATTTCTTTACGCGTGTTAGCCACCAGTGACTAAAACAATACAAGAACCGGCTGACTACCTCGGTGAAAGTTGGTGTGTGTGTGTGAACGCTTAACCCAAGATGTCCTTTAGAATCACAACGATTCATCATTTCACCCCATCTGCAATTAAACTGCTTGCTCCTTCAAACCGCTGCTCGCGCTCTTCCCTCAAAATCCAAATCCCCTTCCACCCTTGTGTTCGCTACCCCTCCATAGTGATGACCCCTCCAAATCATCTCCCCCTCACTCGCTTATTACAAACCCGTACCTCCCCCCCCGTATCACCACCCAATCAACCCTTCACAGGTACCCACGCCTTCCCAATCACCCACCCCGTTCCAGCCAAACAACAGCAATCACTAATTTACACAGCACAACATGGGGCCTTTATTGCCAGTATCAAAGTGTAAGAATGTTTTACCCTTTCTGGCGATAAAACACGTGTTAATAAACCTTTTGCAAGGAATTATGTCTGCATTAACCACACGTACTTGTGAACATGCAAACAAGCACATTCCTGCGGAGGGAGCTGGTAGGAACGTTGGGTTGCTCGGTCAATGGCCAGGGTCAACGGCGGCGTGGTGTATTCCGCAAATATGCCCGACTGTGAGGGCGGGCACAAGCCGGCGTGAGTAGGTTAAACGTTGAGTTTTATAAGGGCACCACGGGGTGACCAGCCCCTCCCCACCCAGCCCCACCCCTCCCACCCCCTACCCAGCCCCACCCTCCCCACCCAGCCCCTCCCCACCCAGCCCCTCCCCATCCTCCCTTCTCCACCCAGCCCCACCCCTCCCATTTTTGGATGCACAACGGACGGACACAATAATCCCCTGTGGGCTGGTGTAGCCAGGAGGTTCCTACCAGTAAAACATGCTCTCGCGGTATATGCATTGTCTTTGGAAATGATTGGTCCACACCAGAGACATCCTTGTTTAGGGCCTCGTCTCGAACAGTGTTAGACCACAGAACGCCACCAAGACAATGCCACTGTCAGCGCATTTATAGCTCGGGCTGAGCAGCTGCATCATGGGACCTTCCTTGCCACGATCAAAATATAAGCATAGGTTTGACCATTTAGGGCACTAAAACAGGTGTTAAGATGTTCAAGCACCAAATAGGAACCTTTTGCATTAACCGCACACAGTACTTGTGATGAACATGCAAACAAAAAGGCAGCAGCACACGCCCACCTTCCTGAAACATGAAATAAAGATACCGTGCAATGCACGCGACTCTTATTTCGTGGATTTTTTTTACCTCGGCTGCGGGTCCCAGAATGTGTGGCGAGGGTTTGAGGCTTCGTTCATGAGATAGGTGGGGATGGAGGGGGGGGTGGAATACGTTGAAGGTAGGTGCTGCGATATTACTTCATGCCTGCAACGTCACTCCCCATACAATCAAGTCTGTCGCCGCAGTGACGTCACTCGAATGCTACAATGACACTTGTCCATAACTTTAAAATTATTTTTTTCTACTCATGAATTAAATGTCACAAATCGTGCCCTAAATCATGGTGCCGACTGCCATGGTACGTATCTACAAGACAGTTTTTGTCTTGTAGATGCATTACAACCAGTAGTTTTAAATTTCTATCATAAATGAACGGGACAACTTAACAGCATTATGCCTCGGGCCACAAGCGTTCCCGGACTCCAGTTGTTGCGTCTCGCCGCAGTCACCTGGGCGGTGAGCCATCGTTACCGGTGTGTGGGCCACCTTTACCGGTGTCAAATCAAATTCAAGTCGCCACATAATCGCGCACGGACTTGCTGGGCGGTGGCAGGGCCGATCGATTGCGTGTCTCCCGCTTGTTACGGAGAGGTTTGCGTTATGAGCGGCGTGGCCGCCCTGGTGAATACTGCGGGTGTATTGACCATAAATGCTATGCTTTCCCGCTTTGCAGTGGACGTAAAAAATTCCGTGAAGTTCTAAAAAAAAAAAGAGTGGGCGTTAATTCTAGATTTGAAGCTTTCGTGACGGCAAGGATTCATACTCTTTACCGGAAAAACCAAAGAAAAAGAGTGGGCCATCCGTGCTTGCGTGGTCACAGTTCACAGTTGGGAATTTTGAAAAATTACCCGCACGCAATTTGATAACATAGCAAACATCGCCCGCCACACCCCCGACTGTGAAACTCCTGCAGAGTGTGCCTGTGAAACGTAGTACACCCTTCGTGATACCCTTCGCGATAGCCTTGCGCTCTAAGAGTGGCGCGAACATCGCATGTACGCATGTTTTGATAAAAGGTTATAACCGCCCCCCGTCCCCGTCTCTTCTACAGCCCCTTGTCGTACTTCGAGGGCCTCTCCCAGCTGCGCCCGTCGCCCGGTATCGCCGTGGGCATCGGCAGCAGGTAGTTGAGCGCCCAGTAGTTGCCGAACACTTGGCGCAGGTTGACAAACAGCCCGCAGTCGTAGTCGCGCATCTCGTGAATGGCCTCGTACGACGTCTGCCCCTCTCCCGCGATCGTGAAGTGCCACGCGTACATTGCTGCGCAGCCCAGGCACTTGCCCAGCGAGAGGTGCGCGGCCAACGTGAGCGCGTAGGCCACCAGGTCCATGTCACCCGTGGCCGCCTGCACCGTGGCCAGGGGCAGCAGGTAGCGCAGGCCCTGCCGGGACAGCAGCGGGCCAGGCAGCACGTCGCTCATGTAGGCCAGGAGATTGGCGAGGATGAACGCGTTGCCCCACGCGGTCCAGAAGAGCAGGACGATGAAGTTGCGCTGGTTGCTGTGGCCCACGCAGCGACCCACGAAGAAGCAGTGGTGGTCGCGCTTGAGGATGCACGCGTTGCACACGGAGCAGTGGTGGGCCCGCGGTGGCACGGGGCGGCCGCACGGCACGCACATCGGGCGGGCCTCGTCCCCTCCGTCGTGGTCGCCGGTGATCTCCAGGAGGTGGTCGTGGCGGTTGTGCTGGTCGTGCTGGTTGTGGTGAGCTCTCTCTGATGCTGGAGGTGCTGTGGTCATTAGAAATAATCATCATTTTAAAAAAAGGTTGCGTTGAGACGTGAGCCAATGACCAATTTACCTGGAACATCCCCCAACCTCGACAGATTGTTGCTAGTTTATGGCCTCTGCCCGGTTGCAAACCACTTCAAAAATATTATTATTGGCTGTTCACTTAAATGTGGTTATTCTAACATGACGAGTATTTCCATTTTAGTTTTTGTCATGCGACGAACACTCTTTGCAGGTCATATAAAATCATACTATTTTTGTTGATACAGATCCCTATTGGAAAGACATGAGAACTAACCCAAAAAAAAACCTGTATTATGGATAATATTGGTCGCGAAAGCCTACGTGTTAAACTGAGAACTAGTTCTGCAGTGTCATCTTCCAGGGTTGCTCTCTGTGACACGCACACTGTGGCGATTAGAGTGTAAAAAGCCGTGTTGGTGTCGAAGTGTCGATGTCAATGAGTTACGAAGTCAGTGTCGATAGAGCAATGGGTTTAAACGGTGATCTCATTGGTGGTGCTGCTGCTTGATTATTATATGGCCCTAAGCGCAATCCAACCAGCAACCTCTAGAAAGCTTGAAGCCAGATTATTGCACCTCGTGTCAGCTGTCGCAATTCCAGCTCCCTTCATCTCCGTCTAATGCCACCAGCAACCTCCTACACCTCCACCAGTTTCTAACTATACAGTTCGAACCAACTCACAATTTTTTTATTTTACCAGGTAAGGCCCACTGAGCTATATCTCTCTTTTTCAGAAACGACCTGGCCACAAATGATAGCTCAGCGAAGTGGCGTATCACGTGGAAATGTATAGCAGTAAAATATTTCAAAATAATTTTGATTCTAAATGTGGAGGGAAAAACCGGAGGACCTGAAGAAAAATCCACGCCACCACGAGAGAACGTGCAAAAACTTCAAATATATAGGCATCAGGGTCGGGATCGCACCCACAACCTCCTATATACCAGGCGAGGTAGTTAACATCTCACCACCACGGCGCCTCCAGGTTCGAGCAACCTCTCGCGATGGATTTCTCCAGACACTTCCAGCGCCTCCCAAATAACTCCTGTTTCGCACATCCACCATATCTTCTCAGCTCCCACAATGCCATCTGTCCAGCTCCACCGCTGATCATCTCCCTGCAGGTGTCCCGGAGTTACTTCTTGTCCCCATCATCTCAAAGCTTTCTGTATCATCTCTGGCTCACTTCACCGCTCTCCATCTCCTTCATCCCATATTTTTTCCTCCACCCTCACCCCTTATCTCCCTCGACCGTTGTCCATTTTCCTCCATGTACTATATATCTTCCATCTCCACTTCCCTGCATCTCCCTCCACCTCCGTCCAGGTACCCTCCATCTACGCCCACATTCAATGATCTCCCTCGATCTCATCCGTCTACCCCAGTTCCTTCTGGCTGCCTCCAGCTCCCTCCATCTCCTCAACCTCCATCCTGGAACTCCTCCGTCATCTCTACCTCCTTCCCATCGCTCTCCAAGTACTCCCTTATCCAATCAATTATCCCTCCCCATCCTCTCCCTTCTCCCCACCCAATCACGCCGCTTACACACAACTACAAAACAAAGATCCCTCCCATATAGCCATAAACACACTCGTGGCGAGTGCTGTTTATGACACAGCACACGGGGGGTTCAGCACCACGGCCGGCCGCCTATGTCTCGCTCCCCACCACCACACACTCTACACACACAGACACACACTCTACACACACTCTACACATTCTACACACACAGACACACACTCTACACACACAGACACACACTCTACACACACAGACACACACTCTACACACACAGACACACACTCTACACACACAGACACACACTCTACACACTCTACACACACACAGACACACACTCTACACACACAGACACACACTCTACACACACAGATACACACTCTACACACACAGACACACTCTACACACGCAGACGCACACACTCTACACACACAGAGACACACAGACACACACTCTACACACACAGACGCACACTCTACACACACTCTACACACACAGACACACACTCTACACACACAGACACACACTCTACACACACAGACACACACTCTACACACACAGACACACACTCTACACACACAGACACACACTCTACACACTCTACACACACACAGACACACACTCTACACACACAGACACACACTCTACACACACAGATACACACTCTACACACACAGACACACTCTACACACGCAGACGCACACACTCTACACACACAGAGACACACAGACACACACTCTACACACACAGACGCACACTCTACACACACTCTACACACACAGACACACACTCTACACACACACAGACGCACGTGCACAGCAGCACACCTGCGGGGGCTCCCCTGAATGCGCAGAGCGCGTAATTGGCGACCACGTTGAGCCACATGTAGAGGCCGACGGCGGTGAGAGCCACGCGGAGGGGGCCGCTCGAGTTGTGCGGAACCGTGAGCAGGAGCGTGAGCAGCGCCAGCGACGAGGACGACGCCACGAAGTAGGCGGACGCGCACGTGTTGGCGAGTCGGCGCGCACGTGGAGACGCCGCCGAGCCGAGCATCGTCCCGACCCAGCTCCGCTTCGACATGACTCGAGCTGCGTTGTGTGCGTGTGTGTGTGTTTGTTTGTGTGTGCGTGTGTGTGTGTCACAGGAGGGGGGGACAGGTGGTGCATCGGTCAGTCATCTCAGTCAGGTGACCCGTGGTACCTTGCTGGGTCTGTCTCGTGACCTCCTGCCGGCGGGCGTTCAACACATCACGTGGCGTCAACGTGCACCTGAAATCAAATGTATCATTCCGGATGATCGCTGCAAAGTATGGTTTTGAGTTTTGATTATAGTGTGCTGATCATTAAAGGTGTATTGACAAATTTAGATTCTGCTGCCGATACTCCAGCTTATTTTATTGTGTTTCATTTTTATTATTTTATTATATCCCTTCTACGTGACTTTACCGAAAGAACCAAGAAGATACTCCAGCTGTTATGGAGTGACTCATGCAGCCATCTATGGCTGCAAAGTTTGGTCGTACATGTTATGTATATCGTTTATTGTTCAATTTGAATCACAGTTCCTATGATCACTGTTACATTGCTTTATTTTGGTGATTTCGAATACGTTTTGATTTAGTCATATTTGTTTGTTGTAGTACAGAGTTAGACTGATAACTTTAATCTAAATTTTCTCATGCTTGTTATTGTTTGACTTGCATCCCACTGGGATTTTTTTGCACACAGCGTTGAAATGCGGTGTTTTTTTCTGGAATTTTTCTGTTGCGTGTAGTCACTTTAAGATGTTTCTTGTCCATGTTTTTGTTGCGGTTGCACCCGAGTCAGGGTTATACCAAATAAATGAAATGAAAAAAAAGAACTTAGCCTGGCACAAGCGCCGTGATGACGTCACCGCCACTTAGTGGCGAATGGCGGTTGTTGTTGTCACAGGAGGGGTAGCGGTGGTGTAGTGGTTAGCGCGCCGCGCTACGAACTCGGCGGCTCGAGTTCGGCTCCCGCTCATGGTCAACACCGGTGACGATTACCTGAACCGGTCCTGGGCCTCCCCTAGGTCGACTCAGCCTCAAATGTGTACCTGGTGCAGTGTGTAAACATCGCCACTGGGGGAGACAAAGGCGGCCGGGCGTGGTGCTGGCCACCCACCCCCTCGTGTGCTGTGCCGGCCTTCATAGCTTCTCGCTAACAGCACTTGCCCCAACAGTCTGTTAAGGCTATACGGAGGGTCTTTGTTTTGTGTGTCACATCAAGACAAAGATCTGTGTCTCCGTGACACATTTGTACAAAGCAGTGTATTACGCACTATTCCGTTGTGTATATCCACAGTATACTTATAACACATTCCTGCGGAGAGAGCTGGTAGGAACGTTGGGTTGCTCGGTCAATGGCCAGGGTCAACGGCGGCGTGGTGTATTCCGCAAATATGCCCAACTGTGAGGGCGGGCACAAGCCGGCGTGAGTAGGTTAAACGTTCAGTTTTATAAGGGCACCACGGGGTGACCAGCCCCTCCCCACCCAGCCCCGCCCCTCCTACCCCCCACCCAGCCCCACCCTCCCCACCCAGCCCCTCCCCACCCTCCCCTCCCCACCCAGCCCCTCCCCACCCTCCCCTCTCCACCCAGCCCGACCCCTCCCATTTTTGGATGCACAACGGACGGACACAATAATCCCCTGTGGGCTGGTGGAACCAGGTGGTTTCCTACCAGTAATATTAATGATGTAAGCCCAGTAAAATATATAATTCAGTAATGTCATGATGTATCCAGGAAAGCCACGCTGGGTCGTGGGACTCGATTTCAGGAGGGTCCTGCCACATGGAGTGTTTCTTTAACGAAGTTTTTCAGCCATTTAATGGCGAGTTGTTTATTTTACACAATGGGAGAAGCCCCACGCGCGCGAGAGGGGGCAACACTCTATCCCCCGCACTGATGGCAACATAACGGCAATTCATCCACTTTCCGTACTGCGTTCGCCTGGCGAGCCAGAGTATGGGCACCTCCTAGACACCCACGGGAAGAGATTTTCACAATCTTTGTGCGATGCACCGACAATCGTCTCCACAGGGCTGGATGATTACAGGCCACGCACATGAAGACAGCACCACTAGGCATGTAGATAATCAACCTATTATGCGCCTATTCTCTCTCCAGCTGACCAGGATGAATCCAGAAGCAACTGTTCAAGCAAAGCAATATCGGAACCGGTTTCGACATTCTGGGTTTCATCAGCAGGGTCAAGCTTGTTCAACAGACTACTGCTGAATCTTAATTTTGGAGCTTGTCGATTGAGCATCAGCCAGACTGCTTTTCTCCGATTGGGTTCCACGTTGCTATGACGCAGCCACCACGTCGTGGAAACTCACTCTGTCCTGTTCAATTGTTGAGTGTTTTCTTAAGTAGCAAGTGCAAAAAGACACAGATGCATTCGCACAAAGTTGTGGAAATTCCACATTGCTATGACGGCAGGCTTCAGTATATCCTTAAATAACACGACCACACACGTTTTAGATTTTCCCCGCTCACTCGGTAGTTCTCATTTTACGCATGCACGGGTGTATGGTGGTGATGATTATTAATTAAACAAAAACGGAACTAGTTTTTATCTTACCAGGTAAGGCCCACTGAGCTATAGAGCTTTTTTTCACAAGCGACCTGGCCACAAATGATAGCTCAAGGAAGTGGCTTATCATGTGGAAATTTATAGCAGCCAACTACTTTAAAATCATGTTTCAAAATGTGGAGGGAAAAACCGGAAAACCTGACAAAAAAAACCAAGCGATGCAAACTCCAAACATACAGGCGTCGGGGTTGAAATCGAACCCGCGACCTCCTGTATACCAGGCGAAATCGATAACATAATAATGGCAATGATGATACAATGTATCATGATGATTGCTCCCACTTCCGATAATTTTAATTGCTTTTGCAGATGAATTAATAATGACGATTGCTGCTTCTCCTGCTGCTGATATTGAATTAATAATGATGATCATTGCTTCTACTAACGCGACGCTACTACTGCTGCTGCTGCTGCTCCGGATAACATCAGACTGCTGTTGCTGATGAGAAACTAAATGATGATGATGATGATTTTCGCCGAGGTGGTCGCGCTACTGATGACCGCAATAAAATGACGACGAGTAAGGAATGAATGAATTGAGGCGTGTGTACAACTTCGTTTTCATCGATTAACTCTACCTGCACTCACCTTGCCACAAGAGTCGTCTGGAAGGTGTCTCTTTCTCCCGGGGTTTGACTCCCGGCCTGCGGTTAAGAGCTGGTGGAGTGAGATATTTCGCGAGACAGGAGGAGTGGGATGGCTGATGTGGCGATGTGTCTATGCGGCCGCCCGTTCAGTTGTCGTGTGAAGAACTAAGTGTAACACACACTGGCGTGCCAACAACCACGCCGTTGTCATGACTGCTGTGTCGCTCGCTCTGCCCTGGCTTTTGTTTCTGGAGTTCGAGCAAGGGCGTCGGTGTTGGTTGACATTATGAACAATGGCCAAACGCGCCTGTCGATCCAGCGCGCTTGTGAGAGGCGAGGGGGTGGTGGACCGCGCTCAGAGAGCCACGCTGCACAAGGTGACCTTGTTTAAATATATGCATGTTAAACTTCTTTCGCACCGCACGGAGCCAACCATGCTTATCGGAGTGAATGGTGGAGGGGACGCATACAAAACTTCAAAAGGGCGCATGACAAAGTCAATGTTAAACTTTAATCAATGCTGAGTTGGGGGGCTCAGCTCCCCCCTCCAGCCCCCCACCGTGATGCTACCCAGCTAGAGGAGCGGTGTGAAATTTGACATTTTGCCGGAATGCGAGAGCCAGTAGACGGCAGCACGACGAGTGGATTCTTGCGTCCGTCTTTGCGGAGCTTTGGCTGTTATCACCACCACCACCACCGCCCCCCTCCTGGTATGGGTGTTGGGTTTACTCCAAGCACTCCGGTTTCCTCCCACGAGAAGCCAGACGCTCGTTTATGGAATTGGCCAAATATCCCCAATAAGTAAACCCGTAAAAACAAAGTTTTTCACTATAAATCCCTTATATGCGTGGCGGCTAGAGTCCTCTCGTCCTCTGGCTTGAGATGGCTGCCACTTATGGGTCAGATGATTGTCTGCCACCATTAAGCAATTGGTAATTAAATATTTAATTTGTTTTCCCTAAACAGTGTCAAATTTTGGATTTTTTTCACGAAAATTAATTGTCACACAACGAGTCTGTGTGGAAAATGTCAGCTCGATTGGATCACGGGAAGTGGGTTAAAAAACGAGCGAAAGATTTGCACGGTCCTAAGCAAGCAAGCAAGCACGCGAACTTAATATAAAGGATTTACAAAAGTGGGATCCTCCAAAATAAATATTGAGCCTCTATGAGGCTCTCCTGATTTGGTAACGCAGAGGTTGCAGGCTCAATTGTATGTCACCGTGTAGCAGTTGAAACACATTTTTGTTTACATATGAGTAAAACAGAAAACCTATATCTGTTTAATGCTTATTTAGTTTTCCTTTGTGCGGTGATAGATCTGGAGGTAATTCGCCTCGGAAATGTATCTTTAGGTTTGATTTAACATGTGTTTGCATTAATTGGGATTTCTTACGTGATAGAGTTTTTGAGTTTGTATTTGTTCTGATTTTCATTTAATTGCTGGACTGTCAAAGCTGCACTTTGTTTTATTTATTTTGCTATTGTCATTTTGGCTGCCCAGGTCACTCTTGCAAATAAGTCTAATCCTGGTCTAAGCAAAATCAACATCAAACTCGAAACTCTGTTCTGTGTTTCCACATTCATTCGTTAAATATTGTCTTAGTCCGTCAGCCTATCGGCTTTCCAGACTCTTATCAATAAGCAATAGGCCTGTTAAGCACAGTGGATGCAGATTCGAAATCATAAATAGGGCCCCGGTCCAGAGATTTCTTGTTTAAAAAAATACTGTATCATAATATTCATCTGCAAAGCTAATATGCAATCGGCTGAAACATATTTTATTTATATATGGAGACAAGCAGTAGAGTTCTACTAATATCCCAAAAAGAAAAATCAACACATTCGTCAATAACACTGCCTTATAATCTTGTGTATATAATAGCCGACGTTGCAGGCAATGGCCCTTTTTCAGAGCACATCATTGAGTTCACCCAGGGATTGATTGGTGTGCAGGGAGACTACGCAGCTTTTAAGTTATATGATGTGCTGTGAATAAGGGCCAATTCCCGAAACGTCGCCTATTATTGTTCTTATATCATGGGACCTCCTTTGCCAGTACCAAAATATGAGAATAGGTGTTCCCCTTTTTTCTGGAAACAAAACCGGTGTTAAGACGTTAAAACACCAAACTGAAACCTTTTACAAGGAATTGTGTGTGCATTAACCACAATACTTGTGGTCAGAATGCAAACGAAAAACATACTCTGATAGCATAGGGGCCGTCCATAAATGACGTCATGCACCTGGGTGGGGGGGGGGGTCAGACATTTGTGACTATGTGTGACGAGGGGGGGGGGGGTTGAGAAATGTGACGTCACATCAAAATGCGCAATTTTAAATAAATATAGACAACACGTTCTACTTAATTAAATATACTTTTTTTTTAAATAAATATTTTCTCCTACAACATCAGAGTGCAGCACCACATTAAATACGCACTACAATGACAATAGTTTAAAGCGATTTGAAGCATGTTTTATTTGGGGGGGGGGGGGCAGAGCTTTGTGACGTCAGATTTGAGGGGGGGTCTGAATTTTTGTGACGCCGTGTGACTAGGGCAGGGGTCTGCAACCTTTAAGACATAAAGAGCCACTTGGACCCGTTTCCGAAGGAAAAAATAAACTGGGAGCCGCAAAACCATTGCAACATTTAAAACAAATATAACACTGCATATATTGTTTCTTACCTTATTGCTATATACAGGATCGTGCAGTCAGCTGTCAATCTGAATAAAAAAAGGACTTTTTCACTTAACAATGTAAAATATATTTTTGCAAATTAATAGCTAAATTACCTGGTTAATGGGATTTTTGCTCCTGAACCTCAGTGCACAGTGTCTGCACATCAGGGCTGTAAGACGTCACCTTCATTTTCACACAGGCTTGCAAGCTGTCATCTGTGAGGCGTGATCGATGTTTGTTTTTAATATAGTTCATGTTGGAGAAGACCTGCTCACATACATATGTGGAGCCGAAGATCGACAGGACTCCAAATGCATACTTTTTCATGTTTATATAAGTGTTGGGGATGGCATTCCATGTTTCGAATACAAGTTTGTCCTGTTTGGGAAGGTTTTCAATATCACTCCATTTATGATTCTGAGCCAGAATGGCCTTCTGACGGGCAACATCCTCAAGAGTAGCGGTCAAGCATTTGAACTTGGACACCCATATATCTTTGTCGGCTATATCGGCCAGTTCCATCTCAAGATCAGGTTGACTTACACCTGCAAATGCAGTCATATTCAATAGGGATGGATCGATCGCCAGGGGAGTGACAGGGAAGGATGTCGTTTTTTCCTCTCTGAACTCACAGAATCGTTTCCCAAACGAACTTTGCATTGTGGTGATTGCAGACTTGAAATATTCCAAATTTATCGTATCATGACTTTGTTTGAACTCTCTCAAAGAGGGAAAGTGAGACAGTGTACCTCTGTAAATCTTTGACAAACACTGTCAACTTGCGCTCGAATGCCAAAACCTCCTCCAGCATGTGCAGGGCTGTGCCTCCTTTCCCCTGAAGGGTTGTATTTAGCGTGTTTAGATGTGCTGTCATGTCTACCATAAAATGTAATTTTTCCAGCCACTCTGGCTGTTCCAGCTCAGCAAAGGTGAGCTCTTTGCTGCCCAGGAAGGTTTTTACTTCTTCCAAACATGTGACAAAGCAACGGCAACGTTATTGCCTGTCACCGGGCGGGCAGTGTGGAGCTTCTTCCAAACATGTGACAAAGCAACGGCAACGTTATTGCCTGTCACCGGGCGGGCAGTGTGGAGCGGAGCGGCGACCTGTCAGCAGCGGCAACGCCAGAGCAGGTGTCACAGTGCGCCTCCTCCCCTCGCTAGCATCCGCCCCGGAGCCGCGGTCAAGGTTCAAAAGAGCCGCATGCGGCTCCGGAGCCGCAGGTTGCCGACCCCTGGACTAGGGGGAGGGGGGTCAAAAATCGTCCAGAATCGCGTGACGTCATGTATGGACGGCCCCATATGCATTGTCTTTGATACTGATTGGTCCACACCAGAGACAGCTTTCTTTCGAGCCTAGTCTCAAAATGGTGTTAGACCAGAGGACGCCAAAGGGCGTACAGCACAAAGACAATGCATATTCATGGTTCTTTCGGTAAAGTCACGTAGAAGGGAAATAATAACATGATAAAAATAAAACATAATAAGATACAATTCTCACGAATTTACATCAAGGGACCTCCTTTGCCAGTACCAACTTATGAGAATAGGTTTTTCCCTTTTTTTCTGGCAACAAAACAGGTGTTAATATTGATTTGAAGCTTTCGTGACTGCAGGAATCCATACGCTTTGGTTCTTTCGGTAAAATCACGAAGGTAGAAAAATAACAGATCACAACGTTTCGATCGCAACGCAAGCAATCGTCATCAGGTGGGACAACCACAGCAAGAAAAACTGCCGAAGTGAGATGTTAAAACACCAAACTGAAACCTTTTACAAGGAATCATGTGTGCATTAAGCACAATACTTGTGGTCAGTTTGGTGTTTTAACATCTTAACACTTGTTATGTTGCCAGAAAAAAGGGGAAAATCGATTCCCATATTTTTGTACTGGCAAAGGAGGTTCCATGATGTAGCTTCTCAGTCCGAGCTCTCATTACTCTGATAGTGACATTGTCTTTGTGCTGTGTACGCCTTTTGGCATCCTCTGGTCTAACACCGTTTTGAAACGAGGGTCAATAGAAAGCTGTCTCTGGTGTGGACCAATCAATTTCAAAGCCAATGCATATACTATCAGAGTGTGTTTTTTGTTTCGATTCTGACCACAAGCATTGCGATTAATGCAGACATGATTCCTTGTAAAAGGTTTCAGTTTGGTGTTTTAACATCTTAACACCTAATTTGTCGCCGAAAAAAGGGGTAAAACCTATTGTTATATCATTGTTCTTGACGAACGTGTTGACGATGCGTGTTGTTGTTGTTGTACATTCCTGCTTGTGCAACAACGCCAACGCGGCATCACCAAATAACTTCTCTGTGGGTGGGTGACCCTGGGGGAGTATCACGACGTACAACCGCTCAACGTTGCCGATTTGTCAACAGTCGCTTGGCTCGGTGGGGGCCGTCAGCCCGTGGGCGGAGCGTGGAGTGTGGTGGGGGGGGATTGAGAGGAGGTTGGGAGGCTGCGTGGTGATGGATGGTGGGACCCAAAGGGGCACTCTGGACGTACGCACGGAAGCCGGCAGCGCCCGGGGAGCCACGTGGTTGAAGTGACGCAGGGCGTATTGCGGCTGTGTCCTGCGGTTCGGTCACAAGCGAGAGGGAGGGAGAAAGAGAGAGAGATCCGAGGAAAGATCGCAGTGCCCGGCTATTGTATTGTTAATCAAAGGTACGGTTCCACACCAGACGCGCAATTAACACGCACACACACACACACACGCAGCTAAACGTGTAATTAACACCCCGTAACGCACGCAGCGCTCCGCAGACATTCACGGGGCTGAGTGGAGCTCTCTCCTCTCTCGTTCCGTGGCTGTGGTTTTTGTTGTCTCCCATTGGCACGCACAGACGCCAACACATTGCCCACCTCCCCCATCCCTCCCGTGTGGTGCCGACAACTCATGAACGTCGCGACGAATCGTCGTCAGTCCAGTGCGCTGATTTAATTTAAATAATTATATATTTTTTGTTAAATGTATTCCTTTTTTAAAAGTTCCTCAACAGACCGCGCCGGTAGTTTTACGTTTCTTGTTTTTGAGTGTCTCTTGAAATGTCTGCGCGCATTGGGGGTTGAATTTTGTTCCGAGGCTTCTTCTCCCCTTTGCTGGGGGGTGAAAGTTTCGTTGCTTTGCTATTGTTAAGGTATTTTGTCGTGCCACGTGAATACTGCCGCGGGGTTATGGAGCGGTGTGTCCCGAGAGACGACGGAGAGACCGAGATAAAGACACACACAGAGTGGTGGTGGGTGAGTGGTGGTGGGTGGGGTGGGTCGGGAGGACGTCTCGCGTGGAGATGGAACGGTGAATGAATCCATGCGCGTGTGGTGGGTTGTGAATTCGCGTGGTGGGTTGTGAATTCGCGTGGTGTCCGGCGTGATCATGAGACGTGGGGTGATTCCATCCAGCAGTGGATTGCCCACAGCTGATTATGCTGCTGCGGATGAGTTAATTACAATGATTTGGTTTTAATTGTGGCACAGTCCGTTGAGAGAGAGAGATGGAGGCCACGATGTTTATATTAAAGCGGCTTAAACGTAGAGCCGGGGATCAGCAACTTTAGATTTTTTTTACCCCCGAGACCGGCCCCCAGATTTAAGGTTTTATTTATTGTCACAAACGCCGCCGTTATTGCCTCTGTGAATGTCCCCAAGTGTACAAAACGCACCCCCGAAAACTTGCGGCGCGTGTCAAAGGTTATCCTTCATCAACTCTTTAAACACCAGACAACACGCGCACAACTACCGGATTATAAGACGCACACCCGAAAAGTTTCGATTGTAAAATACAGGGGGGGGGGGGGGGTTGAAAAAAGTGCGTCTTATAATCGCGGAGAGTGTGTTCAGAGTGGTTGAGTATGGGTGGAGAGGTTGGTTGGAGTGGAGATGGCCAGTGGCTCAACGCATTTGCTGATCATTAATCCTCTCAGACGCCGTCATCGTTGATCGGAGAGCACCCGGGTTCGAATACTGTACTGCTCATAGCTGCCAATAAAATATCGATTTACAGTATTTTCCTGTAAAATTTGGTAGGTCTTTAACGTCCACATTTTCACTGTTGGTTTTGGTAAGGCCCTCCTGAAATTCCCATGGTTGTCCGAATTACAATAACTTTTGAGTGAAATTTAAATATCAACAAACACATTTTACCGTGAACTATGATGATAATAAGGGTAGATTGATGAGCGTTGTGTTCGGGTAAGAAGAGCTCATTGAGAGCAGCGGTGTACTTTTTCAAGGGGGATTCCGTTTTAACCAGGCTTTAGAGAGAGGCCTGCATTTGAGAATAGGTTTTCCCATTTTTTTCTGGCAACAAAACAGGTGTTAAGACGTTAAAACACCAAACTGAAACCTTTTACAAGGAATCATGTCTGCATTAACCACAATACTTGTAGTCAGGATGCAAACAAAAAACATTCTGATAATATATGCATTGTCTTTGAAACTGATTGGTCCACACCAGAGACGAGGAAAACCTATTCTCATATTTTGGTATTGGCAAAGGAGGTCCCATGATGTAGATGCTCACCCTGAGCTCTCATTACTCTGATAGTGCATTGTCTTTGTGCTGTACGCCTTTTGGCGTCCTCTGGTCTAACACCTTTTGAGACGAGGCTCAAAAGAAAGCTGTCTCTGGTGGGGACAAATCAGTTTCAAAGACAATGCATATATTTAGTTTCGATTCTGACCACAAGCATTGCGATTAATGCAGACATGATTCCTTAAAATAAGGTTTCAGTTTGGTGTTTTAACATCTCAACACCTGTTTTGTTGCCAGAAAAAAGGGGAAACCCTATTCTCATATTTTGGTACTGGCAAAGGAGGTCCCATGATATAAGAAGAAGAATAGGTGACGTTTCGGGCATTGGCCCTTATTCACAGCACATCATATAATAGATAGACCTACATTTGTTTAATCAATCGGTAGTAATTTGCAGAAGTGTAATCAAGTGAGAGCCCACTTAGAGTGACTATCAATTTCTTAAGGATGACCTGATTGACAGTTGAATGGCAGTCGTAAAAAATGTTCTGAAAAAAGTGTATGTTAAAATAGCCGCGTCATTTGAACTCTACGACATGCGTGATCTTTATGCATGTTTTGCGGAGTTTCCAGGAGAAAAAAACGATGTTCCACAAAATGTAATTGTCCACATCTAGCAGGAGAGTTATTTTGAGAGTAGGTGGGTTATTACTAAGTGGATGAAGTGAGTGAATTATTAACGTTGTTGTTTTCCATGGAACGCCCCTCTTTTATAGTCGGGCAAGAGGCTATTAAGATGGATTTAACTTCAAGAGAAACCTGCACACAATGGTCGGTACTATAGTTTGCAGTTCTCATTTGTAGTTGATCAGCTTTGGTAAATTTCTGCTGAAATTAGTGTAGGAATAATTTTCTAATAATTGTCCTCAGTGCACAGCCAACTGGGTTCAACTAAAGATAGTTGGGCATTTATTATCCCCCTTTCAGGAGCTGGGTTTTGATAATTAATGACTTAAATGACAAAGTGGCAGAGGTGTGGACTCGAGTCATGTGACTTGGACTCGAGTCAGACTCGAGTCATGAATTTGATGACTTGCGACTCGACTTGGACTTGCATAACAATGACTTTGTCCCACCTATGAGATGTGGACTCGAGTCATGTGACTTGGACTCGAGTCAGACTCGAGTCATGAATTTGATGACTTGCGACTCGACTTGGACTTGCATAACAATGACTTTGTCCCACCTCTGCAAAGTGGTCGCAGGAATAACGTTCTATTATGTCGTTTCCATGAAAAGCCAATTTCAAGTATTACGTTTATTTAACCAGGCGAGAACTCGAGAGACGAGGTGAGTCTCGTTTGCGAGTGGGACCTGGGTCATTAGTCTGCCAGTAGAGGGGCAAAGATTGCCTTGTGTAACCCCAATTGAGTGATTGTGCAGGCAATTTTCGAATTTGGCACATTTGGACACCGACGCCATGGTTTACATGTAGAGTATTAACCATGGCGAATACTGGATTCGAACCATGAACCTCTGCAAGGAGTGGCAAATGTGGCACCGATGGGCCGTTTCACCGCCCCTAATCGCATGTACTCGAAATCCACCCGCATTTTCTCTGTGAACTCAATTTGATGGACAACTTGAGTCGGTTACATTGTGGTCTTACCATGATTTTCTGAGCTTCTCGAGTCATTATCAGGTGGGTTGGGCAGGTCACCATCCTGGAATGTAATGTCAAATGCTTCGGCCATTTACAATATTTTCTGAGTGTGACATGTCTGGTGACGCGTTTGTACTTGGCCCAAATTCTGACCTATAATTCAGGCCAGCACGAGAAGCGACATCGTCCAGAAAAAATTCTGGCTTTTGTTCTTGTTGGAGTTGGCAGCCAACCTGAGTGGTGTATAAAAAGATTGGAGGGTGAGGGAAACTCAAGTGCTGTGGTTTGTGGAAAGTTTAAAAGTTATCTCGTCCACACGGCCACATGTACACAAGTTGCCGGTGGGATGGAAAGTACCTTTTGTCACTTGTTCATCACGGCAAACATTGCTGGTCCCCAAGCCGAGCTCTCCATCGAGCTTACGGGTTGTACCTCGTGTTGTTCGGCGTGATGTCACACTTTTTCTGTGATTTTTAGCAGGAAATAGTTATTTCAGAGGTTCTTTATTGACGAATCTCCCAGCATGTGAAGCGGGAAACGTCGGACGTCGTGCCGAACAGCACGCGGTACAACCGGGAAACGCATCGGACAGCTACGCAGAACAATTGTAAAAATCTACGT
This sequence comes from Lampetra planeri, assembly GCF_965212315.1. Classification (NCBI taxonomy): domain Eukaryota; kingdom Metazoa; phylum Chordata; class Hyperoartia; order Petromyzontiformes; family Petromyzontidae; genus Lampetra; species Lampetra planeri. Next base: position 5,545,600 of record NC_136139.1, on the reverse strand, counting down.
AGTAGATTCCCAACTCTCATTTCCAGGAGGGTCCAGCTACATTCGGGATGTTTGGTCAGATCCCTGTTGATTATGGGATGGAGCCGTGTCACCGTGGGGAGTCACCGTGTTAGTTGACATTTCCTCTCTTGCTTGATGTAAATGGTTGCGTAGTGTGACAATAAAACCAATAGAGAGTGGGCAGTAGCCGCTACCGGTTTACAAAGTGAAGTCATTGAAGTATCCACAGAATAATTTGTTGAATGGGCTGTTTGGTGATTACATCTATGTCATTTGATTTGCTGTGATGATGGATGTGGCAGCAGCGGTAACACCGGTTAGGAATTGTGATTCACTCGTTACACATGAAGTGCCTGCCACAAATAAACCACAATACTTTTCTGATCTCATCAAGGAGCATAAACCATCCTGCAAACTCCGGTCATCCTCGCAGCGGCTTTTGGCTAACTATCAAACAATGATGGTCACTGTATCGCACCCTTTCAGATGCGCTATTGCGGTCGTCTGGAACGCTTGAGAAACATTAATTTGAAGTATTTGGCAGCTATAAAATGTCCACGTGATAAGCCGCTTCATTGAGCAATCATTTGTGGCCAGGTCGCTTCTGAAAAAGAGCCGTATAGTATAGTGGGCCTTACCTGGTAGTAAATAAAAAAAGGAAAATTAAATAATTAGGTCACTGTTATCTGCTACGCGGAACAGCAACCCTGCATTTATAGCACTGGCTTGTGATGTTGGCAACCCGAGTTCGATTCCCGCCCACGGCTCACGTCGGTGATATCTGAACTGGTCGTGGCCCTAACTCGCCACCCCGCAGTCATGTTCGTGCTGAAATGTGATCGCACAAACCCCCCCAGTGACCGATAGAGGTTGGGGTAGTGATGGGCGTAGTGGTAGTGATAGAGGTTGGGTTAGTGATGGGGAGTAGTGATAGGGGTTGGGTTAGTGATGGGGAGTAGTGATAGGGGTTGGGGTAGTGATTGGGGTTGGGGTAGTGATGGGTGTCGTGGTAGTGATAGAGGTTGGGTTAGTGATGGGGAGTAGTGATAGGGGTTGGGTTAGTGATGGGGAGTAGTGATAGGGGTTGGGTTAGTGATGGGGGTAGTGATGGGGGTAGTGATAGGGGTTGGGTTAGTGATTGGCGTAGTGATTGGCGTAGTGGTAGGGGTAGTGGTAGGCAGTGCCGGATTATCCTAGTAGCAAAAGTAGCATCTACTACGGGCCCCGCACTTTCAAGGGCCCCGCGCTAAATGCTCTCAAGCTGTCAATTCCGGTTCAGTGATTCTGCACTTGCTCTGTTACTATAGTACTATACCGCCTTCAACTTTTATGAACGACTGGGTGTTTAAGGTTCGCGATTTGTCGTATTATCTGGCTGTATGGCAAATGAAAAAATACAATTACTCTACTACTATATTTACGCGTTTTTATTTTATTTAGAGCCCCTTTATAACATATGCTACAGGCCCCCGCACTAGATTAATCGGCCACTGCATTTGACCCGTGTAATCTGTGCTTTGCGGTTTTCCTGTAAAGAACACAGTGTAAATAATCAAATAAACAAATGACACGTCGCACGCTCGGTGACGGGGCACTCACCTGGCTTTGAAAATCATCTGAATATTAAAATTAGGCCACATAGCCGCTGGAGTGCAGGCAATTTGGCAAGCCATTCGTGGATGTTTGCAAGCCAACACATGCCCAGAATTAAATCGTGTCCATTCGCATACTCTCTTGCGTAAGGCTGTACGAAGATCAACTTGCCAGTCTATGTCCAGGTTCACGAGCATGGCGTGGGAAAGGGCCCTGATCCAGCAGTGGATTGACACAAGGGCCGTACATGTACACAACGTCTGATAAGCTCGCAGCTCCGATTAGCACGATCGGCTCTGTACGGTGCGAAAGAAGTTCAACATTCGGTTGTGTTGGCAAAACAACCCGATGTGACGGGAGCCTCCTGAACAAGAGCGTTGACACTCGGCGAGGCTGTCCTGGATGTAAACGGACAGTAGTAGTAGTGTTATTATTTTGAGTCGAACCCATCACGTTCTGTAAAAATGAAGGGAAAAAAAACATCAAAACAGGAAATTGCATGCTGGCTGAAAACAAAATATAAAAAAACCAACGCACAAAGAACGGTGCGCTCACAAACGGGCAGCACGTTGGGAGTTGCGCCGTCCTGCTGTTTGTGAGCGCACCTGTGCACGTTGCTCTTTCTATTTTAGTTGTGGCCCACAGTGGCGAACACAACAGTGTGAACTGTACGCACGTTTGCACCGCTCCCGTGTTGTTTTGTGCTCTTCCTTTTGTGTCGCCGGCTGTCCCCCGCGCTCTTGCCCATTGTCAATTTGCCGCATTATCCAAGCGGCTGAGTCCACTCGTGCCCGCCTCGTGCGTCGACACAGGGGCGATGAATAAGTAACGGGTTTGTCTTTTACACCTGCCGGGGAAACGATCCCCGTCGCACGCCGTTTAGGCCCAACCGGGGCAGGGTCAACTGGGGAGGGGTCATTCCAGTGCGAGATGCTGCCGTGGTGGTGTGACGACGGTTAGCATGCCCGACTTGCAATCTAAAGGTCGCCGGTTCGATCCAACCTCCCGGCGCGGCAATTGAAACAACGGTTGCTCCGCCCGCCCTCCCCACCGCCACACCGCCGCCTCGATCCAGCCAGCGGTATAAGTGGCTCCACTACAGAGCGGGTTGATCGGCAGGTCGTGGGTGGTGGGGTAAAGTGTGTGTGTGCGCGCCAAATCTTTTACCAGACGTCGTGGAAAAGTCGGCCTAAACATCGTCCTTCGAGGGGCTCTCCCTTGACCTTCCTCGAGTGGAGGCCTACTGCTTGAGCAAGTAGTGACAGGGTAGATATAGAAATGGAACCGGTGACCTCTGGATTGCAGGTCCAGCCTGCAATAATCCTTGCCCTCGTCGCCTCGGGTGAGCCGTGAAACGGTGTGAAGCGCTCTTCCCAGTTTAGCACTGGGGAGTATTAAGCTACTGGGTGTAAAATGATCGATTGCACACCGCGCAGCTTTTGCTAAAGGTGCAATTAAGCCGGGGGGGGGGGGAGTGGGGGCAGTATGGAGGGGTGGGCGGAAGTGGACGGTGGGAGACCGATCTCTGCGGCACGTCGCCGGGCGCGTGTGTTTTACGACGAGTTAGCCGGGCGGCCGGAACGTGCTCGAGTTTTTCTCATTAACATTGCGGCCTCGGAAAACGGCGACTCAGCGGCACGTGAAGGACCAATCGGAGCGGCGCAGGAGGCGACGGGCCGATTTGGTTCCGTGCCCAAGGACAGCGGCGTTACCCTTCATCGTGCCAAGTAATGCCGTCGTCATCCTAGCCGGCGGCGATTTCTTGGGAATTTGGGCGGGGAAAAAAAGCCTATAACGCTTGATGTTAAAAGATGGAAAGTACGGCAAAGTACGTATCTGCGACAATTTTATAAGGGATGCCGGACCTCGCAGAAGGATTGAAGCGATGGGGAAGTGTGGCAATATGAGCCTAATTGATGTTGACATGGTGAAATATGGTGGCGCAGTGGTTAACGCTTGGAACTAAGAAACCTGGTGAGCTGTGTTTTATTCCTGCCCACGGTTAACATCAGTGGCGAGTAAATCTGAACCAGTGCTGCTGGGCCCCATTATCACCAACCAGCGTGAAGTACGGTCAAACAACTCCCCGTGACCCATAATAGAGGTTTTTTTTGGGTTAGATCGCGTAAATATAAATGTGTCGTTAAGCCCGCCACCACCCGAGACGGCCAATTAGTAAGGTTTGTCACGTAAAACACAACATGACAATTCGTTACTAGTTCAGCACACCGGGCGTGTTGGAGAGTAAACCCACCCACAGCATTTACAATTCGATTACGACGGTTTGATCTAACCCAAAAAAAACTCTTACGGATAATATTGGTCGCGAAAGCCGACGTGTTAAACTCCCTGTAACCATTATGGCATGGCGAGGCCATTTTGATTCACAAGTGGATTGTTGGTAAGGGGGGGGGGCGGTGTGCACAGTATCATGCAACGGAATCTGATAGGCTTAGAACGAGGGCATCCAATTCGTCAATTCTATTGATGCTGCTGCTCAGGAACCTTGCATTGCGTGATTCAAGTATTAATGATTAATGAATCTTGGGTGTATGATTCGATGATTAATTATTCTTGAGAGCTGCTTATTCCCTCTCACTACTGAACTGGAATTCCCTCTCATCGTTTCTTTTTCCCAAGCTCTTATAATAACCTTCCTCAAATCAATAAACGCGTTAACTCTTTTTCGGCACAACATTGGCAGTGCTGTTGGTTGCTGGCCTCTTTGCATTGTGGGCTGTTGCGCGTATAGACCAGCAACTGTGATTTGAATAAAAAAACTGATTTGCAAATCATCTGGCACGTTTGGAACATTGAACCCAACAAAACTGTACCAACGAGATGACAATGACGAGGACAATATTTATCTATTTATTTATAATTGTATCGCAACCTTAGATCGTGGCGGTGCATTGAATCTGCTGCGTCATAAGGCTTGCGATTCAATCGTTGCCTACAAATTGTGTTTGTTGAGCTTGTCCGCGGCGAAGGCAAATCGCATCGCACGACGCCGATGACTCCTTGACCTTGACTCTCTCACCAAGTCGCACGGGGAACAATCTCGGGAGAGAACAGCGGCTCTCGTTGTGCTCGCGTACAAACGCAACCGCTTGCGTCGCGCTTATAAACTCGTGACTGCAGCCTGTGTGGCGTGTGAAATATTTACCATTCACACCGCCATCGCATCCTTCACTTTGCGCGTGCGTGTGTGTTTTTCATCCTTTGTAAGCGCACGCAGTGATCGTCGTACAGTGCAGCGAGAGACGTGTGTGTGCTTCCGCCACGTTCCCCGCTGCGTAGGGCTTTTCCGAGGAAGAGGGAGAGATTTGCCGGTGGATTTTTTTTTCTTACGGAGGAGTGTCTGAGTGACCGAAGGGGATATGGCACAGTGAACTCTCCGAGGTCTCCTCCGGGTGAACTCCAACATAGTCGGTGAGTAATAGTCATACAACCGGTTTCCGAGTTAGTCTCTCTCTTTCTCTGTACGGATTTAATCCGCAAACGCTGCACGTTCTTTTGGTGGCAGCGACGACGAGAAACCAGTTGCGTTTCATTTCACATGCACCCCGAAGCTTATATTTGCATTTGGAGTCTTGACATTGGGCAAAAATATGATCGGTCGTAAAAGATTAGCAAGGAAGAGGGGGTGGAGGGGTGGTGCAGTGGTTAGCGCACTGCGCTATGAAGCTTGGCACCTGAAGCTCCGTTCCGGCCATGACTAACATCAGTGGCGAGTGACATCTGAATGGGTCCTTGGTGTTCCCCCACCACCTCCCCTACTAATCCATATGGTGAAGTACGGTCAAACAACCCGATTTGACAAAGGCTGTGACTAATGTTAATGATCGTTATTTACACAGGAACAACTAACTTAGGCCTCTGTGATATACTGAAGGCCTGTTGCGGTGAAGTATGGTCACACGACATTCATGACCCGCAGAGCGTGGTGAGGGCCTCGTGCAGCAGTATATTGACCAAAGGCTGTAAATATTTACGGTATAGCAATTAAAACGCCTTCACGATGCTTACAGTGCCCCAAGCTCAAACGACTCAATGTAAACGCGTCTACATTGGGTCGCTTGCAAAGGTCTGCTTTCCTGGTTTTCGTGTGGGTCGCGGATGACATTGTTCAGACACCACGACAGTGGCGGCCATCAATCCTCGAGACGCAGAGAGGGCCTGCGAGTGATCCCTGCGAGCCCCGCGGAACTACGCACGTACGTTCACGTGCGTACGTGCGTGTATGTACTCACGCACGTACGCGCGCACGTGCGTACATGCGTGTATGTACTCATGCACGTATCCGCGTACGTGCGTGTGTACATACACGCACGTTCGCACGTGGACGTACGCACGCTACGCAACTCCAGCATTGATGCAGAGTTTCCCGCCGACATCTGGGGGCTCGGGAGTTTCTCCCAAAGTACAAACAAAACACGTCTCGCAATGGAAACAAGTCGTGGGGGGATGGGGGGGGGAGGAAATCATGCCTACGCATGGAATACGTCGCGCTTGCCACCACGCGTTTCGTCTTCACAAGAATATAATTACTTGACTGGCAGCATGGAAGTCGACGGACAGACAGCTGTTGGGGCAAAAATTTATTTGCTTATTTTCAACAAAATGCTTTCTGCTCTGGTTTGTGTCTCCCAAGTTTTGCGCCACCTTTGGATCAATCCGGTCTGTTTTCAGTAGAATGGGTCCCTGACAGCAAGACAACTACCTGCTGCAGTTTGGTTCGTATTGGATCGTCTCTATGAGAGTTATAACTGCCGTTCCCCCATTGTCATGGATGGACGAGCTTGACAGTAGAAGTTACCAGTGTAAGTTACGGAACAGGTCGGCAAGTTCCTGACCTGGTCGGTAAGTTACAATTCGTTTCATAAGCAACTTCTTGGATGCTCCGTGAATGTGAGTCCAGCAAGATTGTGGCTAAAAGTGGCCAATGACACCTACATGGCAAATTTTGTGTGCTGTGTCATCCCTCGTGCTGTCGGCTTGTTTTACTACCGGCTGGTGGGGGCCGAGGCGGGGTGGAGCTCGTGTAGCTGTTCTGCCACGGAGGGCGCCGCGCCTTTGCTGGTAGGGCACGGATGCCTAGGCAGGGGCCTTTTAGCACTGGTTGTCTCCAAGTTTTGCTCAATTCTTTGATCAATGCGTCCTTAATAGCAATACAACTTTATCCTCAATGTTGGTTCATGTCAGATGAGATTTACACGAGTTATCATGCCTCCCCTCCCCCCCCCTTACGGATGGACGGAAAAAGCTAATGCACAAACGCCTTTCAATCTTAGTTGGAAAGTGTGGAAATATGTAAACAAACATTTCCTTGTTCTCAAAAATGTAATTGAAGGGCCCTTTTTGTTGTTTTTATTTCACTTTTTCCACCAGTTGAAGTTGTTGTCTTGGAGACATTTGACAATCCGGCACGATTTGGCAAAATCCGGCAAAATGGCCCGATTCTCTTTGCAGGCGGCGTCGGGGCCGAGCGAGCCGCCGAAGCTACAGTGCGGGAAGGTGCGCTGGCACGTCGCGAAGTCTCCGCCGTTACACCGCCGCCATGGCCCGATATAGATTGTGGCCTTAAGCCTGAAACCCTCCCCCCCCCCAGCGGTGCTGCCAAGGGGAAAACAAGAAAACGAGGGTGGCAATGTGAGCGGGGGGGGGGGTGAGAGTGCCGTAGAACATTCCAAAGCGAGGCCACGTGGCCCCACCGTGCGCCGGCTGTTACCGTCGCAGCTCCGGCAATAATGTTTTATTTGTGTGTCGGAAATGCCGGTTGTTGACGACGGACCGCTTTATCATTATGCAGTCAATTCAAATGTTGCACGTTTTCTATTTTAGAGCTGAGAATACAACCAGATAACGTTACACGGCAATCGATTTAATTAGTGGTGTGTTTCGGGCTAGGGGAACCCGGCTACCCGAGTTAGATTCGCGTTCACGGCCACCAACACCAGTGATGATTATCTGAACCAGTCCTCGGCACTCCCCCAGGTCGACTCGGTTTCAGATGAGTACCTAGTGTGATGTTTAAACATCGCCACAAGGGAGGCAAATGTGGCTGAATGTGTTGCTGGCCACCCACTTCCTCGTGTGGCATGCCGGCCTTCACAGGTGCTCGCTAACAGCTCTTACCCGAACAATCTGTTAAGGCTATAAGGGAGATTTTTGTCTTATATGCACACCGTTGGAGCGGCATCAGAGGGGAGTAGTGGCACAGTGGTTAGTGGTGGTTGCAGTGGTTGGCTCATTCCACTATGGACCCAAACGTTCATGTGTATATTTTTCATTGAATTATATGTACGTATAGAAGTGGGCGTGGCACTGTGGTTAGTGCACTGCGCTATAAACTCCCTGCCACCTTAATTCCGATTCCCAATCATGGCTAACATCGGTGGCGAGTGATTTCTTCACCAGTTCCGCTGCGTTCTCCAACTTGAACTGACCAGCATGGTGAAGTATGGGTCATGCAACCCAAATGACCAACGTGGCGTGGAGAGAGAGACACCTTTACCCAGCAGTGGCTTGACAAAGGGCTGCAAACGAATCTGTAATGTAGCCTACACTGTATAGAGCCGTATTATTTGGTTCACTTTTCATGCCGTCGATTGAGGTTGACTGTGAATTCGTTCGGGTTGGTTTTAATGGCCCTTAATGCATCTTGGTTATTTATAAAGGCAGTGGCAGCAACTGGCTGGGTGTTCTTGCCAACTCGTGTAAATGGTGTTCAGCAGTAATGGCACAGACCGTACTGAATTCCAACCTTGTGCCCCCTCCCCCCGCCCGCAATAGTTTATAAACACAGAGCACTGCTGCCTGCCCTGCACATAACCCGGAATAAAGTCCCTCCTTTTGAAAGGGCTCCTAAGACAGTGTGTTGACCAGCCCACTGCGTCATCGTCTTTATCAGCCACGTGGGTGAAACCCCGCGCCGTCGCAAACCTTTCGTTTGTCCCACGATTGCCGTCTTCGTGGTCCTTCGCCGCTCGGCAAAGGCTCCAGCGTGTACACGCGCGCCACTTTGCCGTTCAGGGTCTCTCGCTCATCGAGAGCCGCCAGTCAGCATGTCAAGCTGCAGAGCCACGTGGCTTGTCACCTTCCTGGAATCGACCGTTTAACGTGCGTCGAGTCGTTGTTCACGCGACGATTGATACATTTCTCACGGCATGTGCAAACTGTATGCAATTTGTACGCGCCCATGTCAAGGTTAAGTGAATTCGGCGGATGAAACGGTACAAAAAAAACACAACACGAGAAACCAATGCAATACAAACGAGACGGTAAAAAAACGAGGAGCAAGACGCCTAAGGTGGTGAGAATGAGGCAAATAAAGCACAATCGACGCCCGAATCGAAACACTACCAAGGAAACGTGACGATTCATCGAATTCCGTGGCGACCTCCAGCGTTGTTGTAGCAGCATTGTAACGTGTAACGTGAGCCCGTCTCGTGTGTTCGTCTGCAGTCCCCCTGTTTTGTTTTGTTACATTCCAGAGGTCGGCCACAACAGCTCGCGTTCATGTGGTTTTTGCGTCTATTTTGCATCATCACACCACCAATAGAATGCCACCACTTGTGCAAAATCACGTTGCGTCATGATGCACTGGTGCACCAAAGAAGCAGGGGCGAGGTTCACGCTTGGAATTGTGGGAAGAGAAACTCATCGATGGGACAACCTATGCAAAATGTTGACTTGTAAAAAACGAAGTGGCCTTGGGTGTGACTCGGCATGGCCAGTAGGGATGATGGCCGGTGGTCAAGAAGAGCGACTTGACCGGAATTTGCCGAGAGGGTGGAGTGTTGAAATCGTCATCTTGCATGCAGGCACTCGGCGGATTGTACATCGCAGCACCGTGAGAAGTGGCGACGGCGTGGGGAGGCATTCAACACGAGCAGGGCGTATTGATTGCTGCTGGTGATGAGGAAGGCGTAGAAAATTCATAATTGTATCCGCTCTTCTCTGATAAGAGGAGCGCGGATCAACAGGGATGTGTAGGAGCTGTCCACAGGGCAGGCCATACCAGTGCAGATACGAGAGGCGTCTCTGCATGCATGTATGTATGTGTACGTATATTTGTTGTGGGAGCGGTAGTGTAGCGGTTAGTGCGCTGCGCTATGAACCTGGCGACCCGGGTTCGATTCCCGCTCACGGCCAACACCAGTGACGATTATCTGAACCGGCCCTGGGCCTCCCCTAGGTCGACTCAGCCTTAAATGAGCACCTGGTGCGGTGTAAACATCGCCACTGGGGAGACAAAGGCGGTCGGGCGTGGTGCTTGCCACCCAACCCCTCGTGTGCCGTTCCGGCCTTCATAGGTGCTCACTAACAGCACATGCCCCTACAGTCTGTTAAGGCTATACGGGGGATCTTTATCTTTGATCTTTGTATATTTGTTGAACTTCTTTTGCATCGTTCGTAGCCAATTGTGCTAATCGGAGGTGCAGGGGAAGAACAACAAACTAAACACAAAAGCAGTTTTTACGAAGTGAGTTTTCAATATAGATTTAAAAGTGCATTGCTCCAGCGGTTGCCTAATCTTGGTTCTTTCGGTAAAGTCACGTAGAAGGGAAGTAATAAAATAATAAAAAATAAAACATAATAATTATTACTTCCCTTCTACGTGACTTTACTGAAAGAACCAAGAAGATGAATCCCTGCAGTCACGAAAGCTTTAAATTGGTTGCCTAATATCGGAAAGAAGAGCATTCCAGACGGCCGCAGAAGGACATCTGAAATTGCGCGATGCAGTCACCGTTTTTGTTCGATGGCTTTCCAAAAGCCGCTGCGAGGATGACCGGAGTGTGATAGTTTATGCTCCTTGAGATCAGCAAGGTATTGTGGTTCAAAATATCCGTATACTAACAAGGAGTGAAGTCGCCTAAATTTGTATTCATGTGTGCCCACCTTCGTGTGGTATTACCGGTGGGTTTACACACCGCGTAATAGCGCAGTTGTTAAGCACATGGCTGCATTGATTAATTGCCTTTTCTTTGCTAATGAGCTCACGGGCAGCATCCATCGTTAGTTAGCTTTGCGGCGCTTGAAGTCCACACGTCGCTATTTCTTGATTTGCTCGGCGCGTTGCGGAATTACGAGATGCGGTAGTTAGGGGATGACAGCGAGAGGCTGAAAATGATGATGTAGTGTGCCTACTTGGGATTTTAACAAAATACTAATTACTGATGCTAATTGGCCACTTACTGCTATTACTGGGAAATGTGTCCTCTGTGTTTCTGTCCGTCCTTCAGAGGACTCGCACACCAATCGTTACTCCACTTACCTATGTACACATTTCCGGGAATGTGCCCTGAACTCATCAGGTTTTGGAAGCTAAGCAGGCTTTGAGCCAGGATAGTGCTTCGAAGTATGCATGTACGTACGTATGTATGGCCGCTGCGCTTAAGATAAGTTGCCCATGAGGCTGCGTGGCCTACATGGTGGGGGATTATTATGGCAGTCCAGCCGAAATCCATTTCTGTACTGCGCTGCTCTCCTCCCACTTCTTTGCTCCTCTCGCGCCTTCATTCAACCCGCACCGACCGGCGTGGTCAAGTCTGATCGTTCTAGGCCCTCGCGACCCGCACGGCGCGGTGATGCCCTCATCCAGCAGTGGATTGACAAAAGGGCCGTACACGTGCGTACATGCTGCCGATGGCCAAGCGTGAACAGTTTTTGGGAAAACGGTTAGCAATGCAACACTTTCACGAAGAGGTTTCAGAATAAAAAACGAATTGTACGCTTTATGGCGCACATGTGACCGAACATGCGTGCGCGGAACCCTTGAGCCGTCGTTTTCACGTCCGTGCGTTGGCACGTTTCCTCGATCAATAAGGATCCTCAAGCCTGACGCAGGAATCCCGTGATGGACTGCCTTTGCATTCGGCTGTCGTCCCGCTCCTTGGGAGTGCGAGCCGCGTGCCCTAATTGACCGGCGGTGATTTAATTGCCTCGTAAGCTTGCGATTTCTTAGAAGTGCCAGGCGGTGGTCAGCTACTACCCAGAATGTTTAATCATGTGCTGCGGACTCAGCGTCTCAGCGGTTTAGCGCCCCCCGCCCCACCACCGCCACCGCCCGCATCAATTGACTTTAAACCATTTTCCGCCAGTCATCGCTCGTGTGCGTTTACACCAACAAGCGGCCGCGTTGTTTATCCGCCTCTCGGAGTTTAGTGGGGTCGGGGGGGGGCACCTGTCGGCGCACAACAAAACCCCCTTGCCGAGGGCGTCGCTGTGAATGTTGTACACCCCCCCCCCCACTTTTTTTTCCACTGGCATATCCGAGCCGTGCCACCGCGTGTGTGGTGGGGGGGGGGTCCTCTCACGGTACAGGTGGGGGGCTTTTTTGTTCTATTGGAACCTCATTTGCCAGTAGAAAAAATATGATAGTTGGTTTTTTACCCTTTTATCTGGCAACAAAACTGACACCTTTTTTACAAGGAGTCATGTTTGCATAGACCACAATACCTGCAGTCATAATGCAAACAAAAAACATAACTCTGACAATGTATGCACTGTCCTTGAAGTTGATTGGTCCACACCCGAGACAGTTTTTCTTAGAGCCTAGTCTCACATGGTGTTGGACCAGATGACGCCAAAAGGTGTCAGTTTTGTTGCCAGATAAAAGGGTAAAAAACCAACTATCGGCTTTTTTGTTGTTGTTTTACTGGAAGGGGCATGTCGTTTGCAAAGTGTTCTGGTTGAGCCCCCCGCTCCCTGCTCTTCCGCCCCCAAGACACCATTCGGTAGCTTTTGGGGGCGGTGTACGCGTAACTGTAAGTGTGTTCCCCCGATGGCGCCGTTGTGAAACTTGTGGCAAGTTACGTTAAGAAGTTGTGTCTAACCCCCTTCGCCTTGAATTGCCAAGCCGAAGAGAAAATTGTCCACGTCGGGTCTTGGTTAGTGCCTATCGTGGGTGATATCAGATATAATCGACGACACTTAAGGCTTTATCTCAGTATACATAATTGCTTACTGAAGAAAGCCAGTCTGGTGAAATGGTAAGACTGTTTCGATTTAAAGCTTTCGTGACTGCAGGGATTCATCTTCTTGGTTTTTTCGGTAAAGTCACGTAGGATGGAAGCAAAAAATATATAAATAATAAAATAATTCTTACGACGTTTCGGCCACAACGCAAGCAGCCGTGACTTTACCGAAAGAACCAAGAAGATGTTAAAACTGTGTTGATTGCCATTCTAAAACCCTTGAGCATAGGTTGGTTGCAAGGTGAACAGGAGACCGCCATAGATTTTTGGGGAGCCAGTATTGTAACCTTCATTGATTCTTGAATTCACCTGTGTCATCCCCTCGTGTGTCTGGTGGGTTTTCCTCCCTCATGGATCCTAACTCGATCAAACAGAGTTGACCTAACATCCCAATGTAGCTGGACCCTTGTAGAAAAAAAAACCAGCCTTGAGTCTCAGTGCAGCGTTACTGGATAAATAATAAAGGGCTTGGGGAGACCCTCATCCAGCAGTGGATTGACCATGGCCAATGATGATGATTACTGCTTTTGAGTATTTGATACTTTTATTTAACTTGCCCAGTTGTCCGTTTGTTATCTTTCGACGTGTTTAATTGTATTTATGTAAGCCACCCACTTTTATTCAGCATGTCAAATTTGATTAATTGTGGGGGCAAAATAAAAAAAATTCTACTTTTGAGTTCAAATAAAAGTGTGTTCATTGAAAAAATTATTTTTTACCAATATTTGTAAATGTTAATCTTTTCTTTAGCATTTCTGGTGCTTAAGTATTTTATTTATGCTTTCTGATTATTTTTATTATTTTTAATGCGTCCAATTACCATCTATTTAACACTGTAAAGCTATTGGAGGTGATCCAATTCAGATTTGAAGTTTTCGTGACTGCAGGGATCCATACTCTTTGGTTATTTCGGTAAAGTCGCGTAGGTATTAAATAAAATAAATTAAATTACGACGTTTCGGGCGCAACACAAGCGACCGTCATCAGGGGGGACAACCACAGCAAGAAACAATTGATGATGACGGACGCTTGTGTTGCGCCAGAAACGTCGTGATTTAATTTATTTTATTTTATACCTACGTGACTTTACCGAAAGAACCAAAGAGTATAGTAATATTGTATATTCTATACAGTTTTGTATTTGCTTCATAATTATAATGTTTGCGTTAAACTAGGAGCATATCGTAAATAAAGAATCCTTGCCGTCAATTAGAATTAGAATATTTATTGATACTGCAGAAGGAAACCGATGAAATATGAAGCTATATTTCACAGATGCCCAGTAGACAGTTTATCAGCAATTGATTCAAGCAAAGCCCGAGTCTGCTGATGAGACACTGCTTGACAAAACCGGCCCAGAATCTGCTTTGCTCGAATCAATGCTGCTGAAAACTATACACTCCGAGAAGGCCGTACGGTCGATGAGATGTGTAAGAAATACATTTTATAACAAAAAAATTATGTTAAGAGATGGATATGTGAAGGAGAGATTGATTATTGAATTTCGTTATAAAAAATGAATTTCGATTGGTTCAAGTTCCGACCGTCACTGTAACTTACGTAAGGACTTTTTAATGAACACGACGGGGCATTACACGAACGAGCGGCACGATCGCGAACTGAAACGCTAAAGAGCCCCCTCATGCTTTGAACGAGCAGGGCATGTGCGTGGTTCTGATGTCTGAAGCCAGCATTGTGCCGCGCCTCGGTGTGTGTGCCAAGATTGGCGCGTGACGTCACGCGGCCCTCGGATCTCGCGCGTGTGCGCTCGTCTCAAACGAAAAAGTTATTTTTTTCAAAAGTTCTGCAAAATATCAGGACGTCCAGTCCTCAGGGCTGTTGCCGCAAACCCATCAAACTCACTTAAATGTTAACCCGGTGCACTTGACGGCGGTGAAACAGAACCTCGTGTGTTCGCTCTTCAATTTACTACGCGTAGTAAATGACTGCTACCCATAGTGCTTCACGGGGGGCGGTGGGTGAGGAACGGTGGCGCAGCGGTGATGCTTTGAAGCTCGCCGCTTGAGTTTGATTCCAGGCCATGGCTAACATCAGTGGCGAGTGATACCTGAAACCGGGGCCGAAGCACCCCCCCCTCCCCTCCCCTCCCCACCGCGCCCCCCCCCCCCCCCATATTTTACCACCCACACTGACCAGCCATATTGCTTTTTGTACAAAGCAGGGCCCCATAATTTAGATGGGAGTTCTCTTTCCAATAACATTTTCTGGCAACCCGATGCAAGCAGCATGTGTTTAACAAGCCTCACTCTGCTGACGGCTGAAACCGCATTGCATGGTTTGCTTGCTTAAGCAGAAGCTGCCCGCTAAATATTGGCCCGGAAAGCCAATTGGTCGATCGATTAAAAAATATTTTATTCATGTGTCCGGAGACACAAAATGGACATCTGTTTGTACATGTTATTAATTCATTTGTGAAGTATGATAAAACAAAACCCCTCTGATCAGTATGGCCTGGGGAAGGCCTTAATCCAGGAATACATTGATTAACGTCTGTAAATTATTAAACTCTCATTATTACTCATTGCCAGCTGACTTATAATCACAGTGCACACGCTGGTTTCAGCGTTGATTGATAAACAAAAATCTAAACAAATTTTAAATGTAAACTCCAAAACGGGATTGCGTGAGGAAGGAACATCATCGCCGACCTCGAATGACCTCGCCGTCGGTATTGTCCATCTTTAGCCTTGCCGCTGCATTGAAATGGGATTTCCACGTCTCGACTCGTTCCTCATCATCGTAGGACGCACCGCGTCGCAAGGTTACATATTGAAAGCGGTGGCGAGAAATACAACGGTTTTGTTCCATCTCGATCGGCGGGTTAAAACAATATCTGGGCCTTTTCTTTTGTTTAATCCCTCCCCCCACCTCCACGCATTTAGCATGAAGGGAAATCGTGCGATCTCTATGCGTTGTGCCGTGTGTTTTTGTGCGATTGTGTTCCTGGGTGGGGGGGGGGGGGGACGCGTGAGGTGGAGGCGGTCAGCTGTTCAACAAAAGCCGCGGGTTCACATCTCGAGGTACGACGATCAGCTGCAATACAAGGTCATAACCAATAGCCCTTTTTTCAATCCACTGCTGGTTGAGGGCATCACCACGTTGTGTCTGTCGGTCAGTCGTGAGGGTGGTTTGGACCGTACCCCATCGTATTGGTTGCCACGGTGGCGAGATGTTAACTACCTCACCTGGTATACGGGAGGTTGTGGGTTCGATCCTGACCCTGAAACCTGTAAATTTGGAGTATGGATCTCTGTCCTTGTGGTTGCGTGGATTTTTCTCCGGGTCCTCCGGTTTTTCCCTCCACATTTAGAAACGTGCCTTTAGAGTATTTGGCTGTTATAAGTTTCCATACGATAAGACTTATCCTTCAGTTATCATGAATGCCCAGGTCGCTTCTGAAAAAGAGCGATATAGCTTAGTGCGCCTTACCTGGTAAAATAAAAATAATCGTTTTAAGTTTAGTTGGTCAGTGTGGGCAGGTGAAAGTAGGGCGTGGTGCCAGTTCAGATATGTCATTGACACTGATGTCTGATGTTAGCTGTAGCCGGGTGTAGCCTGTAAAGGGGAAGTTAAGGTGCGTGGGACGGTAGTTCACCGAGACCCTGCATTGGAGCCGCACTCAGAGGGTAGCGACCAAGCGGAAGACTTAAAACCGGATGGTGGTTATGATTAGACTTTAAGAATGGGCCCAGAAGGACATCTCAACCTTGCATCGAGGTGAGGTAGTGGTAATTGTGACAATCGAAAAGTCGACCTTGAAGATCAGTTTTTGACTTTGCAACTGGGCAAAGGAAGGAATAAAACGATGGCACAACGCTGCAACATCCTTTTGCCATGACGATCTCTTGACCCAAACACTTGCCTTCGCAGCCCTTTTGTCAATCTACTGCTGGATGAGGGCTTCCCCCCCCATCACGTGGTCCATTTAACAATACTTCACGCCGGTCATCGTGGCTCGATGAAGGTGGGGAGGCATAGTTGTTGGTGCATAGTACAGCACAACAATGGCTTCTGCTGCATTGACTTCTGCTGCATTGACTTCTGCTGACAGCGCGGCCCTTGACCTTAACACCCCGACTGATTTGCCACGTGGCTGCGCACGTGGATAATTCCCCGTCGTTCTTATTTACCCGCACCCCACGCGGCACAGGTTCCGCGGGAGGGAGGATGGTGATCTCGGCACGACTGTCTCGCCGCGACCGCTGCCACCTCCTCCTCCGCCGTCGCCGCCCCTGCCACTCCGCCGTCCGCCCTTCCTCCCGCCGCCTCGGGCCTTGCTGCTAGGGCCGCCGACACCCCCCCCCCCCTCTTCTCACGAGCCCCGGGGTCATGGAGGACGTCTTGGCGCCGCTATTGCCGAGCGCGGCGGCGCTCTTCGACCCGACGCCATCGCAGTTCTGGTCCGGGACGACGACGGCGGCGGCGCCGAACAGCACGTCGGAGTGCTTCAGCGCGCGCGGCCGCAACTCGGTGCTGCAGGGGACGCCATTCGGCGGCGTCGTCATCGTCCTCGCCATCGACTTCGTCGTGTGGATGGTGAGAGCGGCCGGTGGCGGCGGTGCGACCGGGGGTGGGACCGGTTGGAGCACGGCGAGTAGTAAGCGGCGAGCGGTGCGTTGCGGGAATGCCCGTGCGTGTGCTTGATTTTTCGTCCTTGTTTCTTCGGAAAATTACGGGCGGCGGCAGTGGCGGCAAAGGGGTGCGATAGAGCGAGTCGAAATTCATGAAGTCATAAGTACACTTTTCCATGCACCCTACGACGAGATTGTCACAGATGATTTAAATGAGCAATTTCCATGGTTGGCCACGCACGGTATGAAAGGAGTTCTGCATACAAATTATCGCTGTGGTGCAGCGCGCGATTATTTACATGCATTTCGGAAATTCCTCCCCACTGTAAAAAGATTGCATGTTGTTTGGGTTTATATCGCAGCCTCCTGCAACCGCACCTCTAGACGCTGCACATGATCGGTTGGACGTGGGGTAGCGGCAACGGGTGGCAGCAGCGCAATGGTTGGTGTGAGTCGGTGGAAGCGTTGTAAACATACTAACTCGTAAATACAAGTCGAGTTCACCAAAACGGCAGAATGTTGTCCGATAACTAGGACTGTACTGTGTTGCCGTGTCCCTGCTTGCCGTCTTCCATTAACCACACTGACTACTGCGGTGAAGGATGGGTCAGAGTCAGTACCACGTGGAGATGGCTGTGCCGCTGACAGAGATGAGTGGTCACCCCCTTTGTTCATGTGAGCTGTGGAGCGACACTTTGAATTTTCGCACGCGCTGGACAAAATGTAGTTTTTTTTCATGACATATCGACGACTGATCTGGGTCAGAGTCATTCGCTCCACCCTGCTCTGAAAATGTCACACGTTTGTCCTTGAATCCTGGAAGTGTTGCGTTTTCATGATCTCTTTGGTCGAGCGAGTTTTGCAAAGGGCGCGCACACAAACACGAGCAACCGAGAATTATGGCCACGATGTAGCTGGCCGTATAATACAATCCACATGTGCTGTCAAGAGTGTTTGGAAGGCCTAGATTAATTTCCCTTAACTTTGCATTAAACCACTGGGAAAGAAAGAACGAAAGAGAAAAAAACCGACCGACATTATTGCTTCGTTTAGAAAAACACACTTGATGTGCACCGACTAAATCAAATGTCTTTGTCTGGTCACGTTCGCAAAAACACGAGGTTTTTGTGTTTAAGTGCTTGCGAAATTAAAATGGGGAGATGCAGGTGGTCCAGTGGGTGGCTAGTGCCGCTGCGCGATGAACCCGACGACCCGAGTTCAGTTCCGGGTCACGGCTACCGTCAGTGGCGGGTGATATCTGAACCGTCTCCTCGCTCCCTCCCCAGAAACTTCTGGTCCCAATGGGCTATTGCCTGATTATATATAAAGGGGGACATATAATTAGCTGTATTCCCATCCTTCTTAATTTCATACGGTGAGTCGGTGCTCGATTCCCAGCCATGGCTAACGCCGGTGATCTCTGAACCCGTCCTGGGCCCCTTCCGCTTTTATCAATCCACACCGGCCAGCGTGGTGAAGTATGGTCAAAACAACCGCCCCCCCCCCCATGGCTGTCATGAAGGCCCTTGTCCAGCAATAGATTGGCAAAGGGACGTGAATTCTATTCCATGTTATTATTATTATAACATGACGATAGATATTAAAACCTACATTGTACAGCGTGTATTTCCCAATTTCAATTGTAATTGTTTCCAACAACATGAAAAAAAATAACCCCACGCGCGTATAGATTTCAAATGGGTAAACTCAAACGGACAAAATAAAGCAAAACATCTTATTGCTGGTGCCATACATTTCGACAGTGATTTTTGTAAAATTTCGTTGAAGGTTTTTAATGAAAAACATATGTTTTAAAAAAAATTGCCGTATAATCCGTTGGCTCCGCCGATAGTTTAAATTTCACCCGAATTGCTTTTGAAAAGCGGTAACAAAAACACAAACCCGCCCCGGCACCGGTTTCACCGCGATCCCTGAAACGAGTGGTGTGGCTTTCGTGCGAGGGATTTGCTGCTCGCTGATTTCAAATCCGCGGCGTGTTGCGCTTAGCGCGTTTGATTGTCTGCGGTCTGAGGACCACTTTGAGCTGCCTTTGCGGTACCGTATCTCCTCGGCGGTCTGCGCCTAATTGCCCCGAGTCAAACTGGCGGCTGACAGGCCGGTCCCCTCCTTGGGGGGTGCAATCACCGTGAGCTTAATTAAATGAGGGGGCCCCCACCACCACCAATCCCCACCCGCTGACCCTGCCCCGCTCCCTCTATAACGAGCGCCCACCCGGTTTAACGTACTCGTGGCTGCAAGCAGCTGGGAGACGTGACGAACGCTACGAACGTGTGCGGCTTCACTCGGTTCACCCCCCGCCGCTGTCGGTCTCGATCTCGCACTCGCTCACTCTCCGGCACTCTGTCCTCAATAATATTGCCACCAGTCCTGGTTCCCTCAGGATAGTTCTCTCCTTGAGGTGGACATCCTGGGAAATTTAAAATCCTACTTTGTTGCCAAGTTGCGTAACAGTACACCACTCATATTCTTGGTTCTTTCGGTAAAGTCACGTAGAAGGGAAATAATGAAAATAAAACATTAAATGAAATGAAAAAGAATATGATACCCTGCAGTCACGAAAGCTTTAAATCTAAAAAAAAAGTACACCACTCATGCCGTAGTCTTCCCATGATGTGTCATCATTATTTTTATCCTCGGAGGTGGTGACGATGCATCAGTGCAGCTGTGTGTTGTAGGGGAGCGGTCATCGCCGGAATGGTCTTGGGACCAGGTTTTATTTGCTGGCAGTCAGATCAGTCCATCATACTCCCAAGGTAAATAAAATCAGCACCATTTTGCCCAGCATCATTATTGGGCCTATGGAGAGACTGGCCTCTGCCATATTGCCAATTCTGTCGCGGAATTCCTCACCAATTCTCATGGACTCTTTCTCAGGAGGGTCATTTTGCAATTGCGTGCATGTGGGAGGAAACCGGAGTACCCGGAGAAAACCTTAGGCTCATGCGAGGGGATAACACTCATAGCTTCGCAAGGATAGTTTATTTTGGGTAAGGCCCATTGCGCTAAGAAGCCGTTTTTCAACGGCAACCCGGCCACAAAGGCTTGCACGACAGCACGCACAATACATGGGGAGAGAGGGGGGTTAGAGAAGCCGCATCGAGTAAAAGCAGGGACATTTTCTGAGCATAACTAATACATTTATAACCAAAAAAAACAAGCAGAACTATGTACAATGGAAATCCAGTAAACAATCCAAAAATAAACATGCATGACTCTCGTGAGAGGAACTGGGGCATGGCATCTAAAATAGCATTTATAGCAGCAAGGATTGCAATTGCATTTTCTAATTGAATGAAGTCTTTGTCACAGGAGGAATTTAAAATATACATTCACAAATAGCTTCACTGGATCTGTTCAAATCCAAAACTTTGCAAAGTTGAATGAAATCTGCAGCCTTAGTCCAGGGAGTGACTGAATCCAATCCGCAAACTGCACCCGTCGCTTTACTGCTTATTCCGGAGCCCCCTCCGCTCAAGCCGACAAAGCCACCCTTTGCCAAGCAGGCTCCAAACCCGAGCACGAACCGGGCTCAGCCCTGCCGTGCTGCCCCCTACAGCAAGTACATGGGAGGCACAGGTTAACAAGCCTCCTCTCATCCCTCCGCGGTCCACTAACTCCCGAGACCCAGAATCTCTACATCAGACGTCGCAACCGGGTACCCGATACCCGATACCCGTACCCTACCCGATACCCGGCTACCCGTACCCGGCCGGGTACGGGTACGGGTAGCCGTTTGCGACCCCGGTGCGGCCGGGTACGGGTACGGGTACCCATTTGCGACCCTGGTGCGGCCGGGTACGGGTAAGGAATCAAAACCCGTTTGCGACCTCTGCTCTACATGGACGTGTTGGCGGTAGAACGGTGCAGCATAGCACACTGGTGCTCAAAACATTCTGACGATGTCGCCGTTGCCCTTGAGTGAGCTGCAGAATCTCCATCAGAAGTTGCCTTGGATTCAGCAGCTGCTTTCCCATTCAAACGTGACATGAGTCATAGCCTTTTGATGCCACCGTCCGCCAATAAATTATTCCTGAAACGAATCGAGGAGCCGTCCGACCAAGTCTATGGCACGAGTCAAATCTGCCTTTGGAACACGGTGCCAATCGTCATCAGGCTGTGTGCGATACAGCAATAGGCTGTGAAAGCTTCGTGTTCAGCTGCTTATAACTTTTGTCTTCCGACTGCTTCGACATCACGAGAACTGATTTTGACGCACCACCCCGAAAGAATCGTGGGAAAATAAAAAAAATTTGCGCAAAAATAGCAATTTTTTTATGCCACGCCATCGGTGTACCGCCAATACATTCATTTGACGGTTAACGCTTTGGACGTGCAAGAGTGCGTCAATGAATCGGTGAAAAACCGATTCCTACTCTCACGATGCAGGCATCGAATCGCGCGGGTTGAGAATGTGTTGGAAATCCCGATTTACCGAAATGTCTGCACAAATAAAGAGCTCGTTTGACGTGCGTTAACGCCAATGTGCATATGGTAGGCTCGTGTTACACGTTCGCCAACGGGGTGGACGCAGTTATACAAATGCGACAAAATGACGATAAAAACGAGACGGTGGACAGTGTCATCGTTTGTTATTATTCATACTGCGCCTAGCGTGCAGCGTATCTCTCGCCAGAACAAAAGGGGTAATTGAGATAATTACAAAGTAAATAAATTATTACAGGTTGCATAACAATGCTTTAATACAAGACGGACCAAAATACGATTTCTCCTAAACAATACAGACCTAATATGATTCTCAAACACCACAGCATATGTAGACCAACGTGGTTCCTAACCATTCTGGACCCGCGAACCGCTTGTCAACCCTCAACCTATGTTCTACTCTAAAAGATCTGTACAATGTTACGAAGTCAATTAACTTTCTTTTCGATTTAAAGCTTTCGTGACCGCTGTCTCCCCGACAGACCTGGTCTTCACCTGAGGACGGCTGATTGCGTTGTGGCCGAAACATCGTGAGAATTATTTTATTATGTTTAATGTTATTATTTTATTATTTCCATTCTACGTGACTTTACCGAAAGAACCAAGAAGATAACTTTCTTTTCATTGGCGCTCATAAATTGTAAAAAGTTGTGCAATGGCCATACAAAAAAATAAAGTTGCTTTGTGGGAATCGTAGCATCCGCTGCGGTGCTACGGACCACTTCCCATGGCCTCGCAGGCCACCAGTGGTCCTAAGAGGGTCCACAATGCACTTGCTGGTGGTTCTTGCTTATGCGCAGAGTTCGTGTCCTTTTTGTATATTTTTGCGTCTCGTAAGAAACTCCAGTGTGCCGCGGACAAAGGGGTTGGGAGCCGCTGCTGTAAATAACGTACACAACAGAGGAGAACAAATCAAAGTGGGAAGCGGCACTGAGCTTGAGATGAATTCGATCGAATCGGAACTGTGAATTGTGACAATCGAATCGAGGTCGGGGTGCGTCGCTACCGCCTCCTCCGAACTACTGCTCATCGCCGCCACCAGCACCGCAGCGGGCAGGCACCGCCGTTGTTATTCTCACACCCCCCCCCCCCCGCTGCGCTCGTTGGCAGTGAAAAGTCCGCCCTGAGCGCCGAGTATCCTGGATCAGCAGTGTGGCCGCTTCCTGGACCTCCGCAGCGCCGTAATTACCCGGCGCAGGTGGGACAATCGCGCGTGGCGGCAGCGGTGGCAGCGGCGGCGTGTGGAGTGTGGAGTGTGGAGTGTGGCGCTGCTATTCCTGTGACCCGCGGGGTACTGCTGCTCCCGCTCTTCCCTACAGGCGCTGCTCCTCCTCTTCTCGGTGCTAAGGAAAGTGGCGTGGGACTATGGGCGGCTGGCTCTCCTCAACGATAATGACAGGTGAGCGAGGAGCGATAATGACAGGTGAGAGAGGAGCGCGCAGCTGGGCTCTTGACGGATTTCGGATTGACGGGGGAATTATGCGAGCGAGGGGAGGTCGCTGGGTTACTGTGGGTTTTGGGGGGGGGGTTGGAAGGGGGGGCATGCGCGACGCAAGCAGGATGCAGGGGTAGGTGGGGGGGGGCGTGCTTCAGTGGATTGCGAATTGGTTAAAAATCACGCTCGCGGTCTTACTTTTTTGTTGTGTGTGCTTTTTTTTGGGTGCCATTTCTTGATGTGTTTATTCATTTTTGATTTCGCTTGGTGTAATGGGTTTTCATTTTGCTTTGGTAGTGGCTGTATATGGCATTTGGTCCTCCTATATAATTACTGTACAGCCCATTATGGGATGCTTTTGGCGTGAGTGACGCGATATAAAATGAAACTGTTATTAGGCCTAGAATTAAGAATAGGATCTAACGTGTGATGAGTCGCTAACGATATTTATGGGAGTCTTCTCATCTGGAGGGGTTTGGGTGCGTCGGAATCAGCCGCGTTACAGTGGTATAACATCAAATTGCATTTATAAATAGAAAGTAAAAAATATCACATATGCTTGACTACCGACATTGCCATCTCAAATATGAATATTTAATAGATGTTGCTTTTGCGCTTGTTTGCTGTGAGATTAGTTTGGTTTAAGTCGCAAACTGTATCAATTGTTTACGCGCATCACAATGGTTGGTGGCACAGCGGTTCGTGCATTGCACCGTGAACCCGGCTGCCCGAGTTCGATTCCCGGCCACGGCCCACAAAAGTGGCGAGTGACATTTGAACTGGTCCCAGTACGCCCCACGCCACCCGCCCCTCTCCTCCGGCCCACACTGACCAGCGTGGGGTGAAGCATGGTGAAGATGCCCTCATGACTGACGCAACCCCGGGGGGGGAGGCCTTTAGGCAACAGCGAATTGACCACGTACTGAAAAATAATAATAATATTATTGCAAGCTGTGGGATAAACAGCAAGTTAAGCAGTAACGTGTGTGCTTGTCTGCCTTTGTTAACTCAACGGGTATATTAAATCGATGTCTACATGTTGGAGTAGTATTGGTTTTTTTTCTTTCACCATGGGAGTTGTAATGGATTTGTGCGCAGTATTTGTACATGCCACACAAAGCGAGGTCGGACCACGCCGTGTGTCCTCGCGCAGTAGTCGCGCAGCATGCACGGTTTTTTAAGATATTAACTCGAGCAGCCGGCAGTAAGCTGCTGCCTAGCTTCCAGTAACGTGTGTAACACAAAGCTTCCTGCATCCTGCCTCTTGTTACCACTAGAATTGTTAATCTATTCCCCATCTTCCAACAAATATTATTATAATAATAATCTACTATCGATAGCAAAAGTCACGGAACCGATTGTCAAATCCAGTGACAATGTGTTACTGTAAACCGCACAGCGCTGTTTCACTGCGATTGATCAGCGGCTGCCAATCGCTGGGCATCAGAGGCGCAGGGCTTGTCGGCCAATGCGTGGCGCGTTCCAACAGACACACAGACGTGCACTCGTGGGGCTGGACTTGTACTTCTATCGTTGGGCAGAGCGCTACGAGTGGCAAACCACATATATCCATAAAAAAACTTTGCTGTAGTATTTGATTATCGATAACGCAAACAAATGAAAACAAGGGACCCGAGTCGCCATTGCACGCCATCATTAAATCACCGTCAGTGTTCGTCTCTGCTCCGTTTTTATTTTATTGCGTTTGCCATCTGCAGAGCGCATGAAGAAACTGTATACGGCTCGACTCGGCTCGTGCGTCCAAGAAAAACCCACATGGGCCTACGAGAGACTCGGAGAGCTCCAGAGTATGTTTAGTCTAATGTTTTTAAGGGGGAGAGATTTGTGGGTTTGGACGCGGCCTGCATAATAAATACTCGCCGGCTGAGGCCTGCCAAGCGCCCGCGCGCGGCGTCTGCCCGGCAAAAACGCGCGAGCGGAGGTCGCTGTTCCGTCTTGTCGGTAGATGTCCTCTCAAATGCGTTCCTTCCATTGGCTGCGAGATTTTAACTACCTCGCCTAGTATACAGGAGGTCGTGGGTTCGATCCCAATCCTAACGCCTGTATATTTGGAGCTTGCATGGTCTCCCCGTGGTCGCGTGGATTTTTCTTCGGGCCCTTAGGTATAGCCCTGTGAGCCATTCGGCTCTTGAATCGGGTGCAACCGCAACAAACAAAAAAACAAAAACATGAACAAGAAAACATCTTAAAGTGACTATGTGCAAACAGAAAAACCAAGAAAAGACAGCAAAATATTGCAGAAAAAGCACCGTACACCAACACTGTGTGCAAAAATCCCAGTGGGATGCAAGTCAATGCGTTTTAGAGTATATGGCTGCTTTGAATTTCCACGTGATAAGTCACTTCATTGGGTTGTCATATGTGGCCTGGTTGCTTCTGAAAAATAGCCATATAGCTTTGGGCCTTACCTGCTGAAATTTAAATAGTTTAGTTACAAGCAACAGCTGCTCTTGCCTTACCGAAATGAAACATTAAAAGTCTCCTGATGACAAAATTTGTATTCGACAGCCTTCCTGATTAGTCCCTGAGCGAGCGATGTAAATTCCACATTCCTATGACGTGGACAAGAATAAATCATTAGTAGCAATAACTACAACTACAGCTGCTGACTTCGCCGTGCAAAATTATGCAACCTGACCGATCGGCACAGACTTTACCAAACCCAGTGGCATGGCGATGATAATGATGATGATTGTGGTGGTAAAAGTGGTGATGATGAAGACAGTGGTGGTAGTGATGGTTGGTGGTTGTATTGATTATGAGATGGTGGTGATAGTGTTGATGATCATGATTGTGAAATATGTGGTGGTAGTAGTGATCGAAATTATGATGATGGTGAATGTGATGGTTATAATTGTGATGTTGATGATGGTGATAATAAATATGACAAATCATGGTCGGGCTTAGTTTGCGAATCGCAACAAATATATTAGATTTTTTCATGGTGAGGACATTCAAAGCTCGTGTAGATAAGTAACTTTCGTAGCGACGTTTTACCATGCCCTCGTCATAACCACAGCCGTAAATTCTGTTACGCAATCATCGCTACTGTCGGGGTTTTATTTTCTTTAAATGTTCTTGGGTTCAGAACGTTTATTTTCGGTGCAGCTCGGCATATTACTTTTGGCAAGTAAGTATTCGCGATCGGGGCTTACGCGGAGTTTCGGAGAAAACAGATGCGTGCAGACCGGGTTTCGAGTATGCGGTGTATTGCAGAGCGGTCGCAAGCTGGCGGAGGTGGGGACAGGGGTGGCACGATCCAGAAATCTGACTGTAAAGTTACGGACGCACCACAACGCACAACTGCACGCTCGGGGGCAACGTGTGCACGCCAATCGTGCTCGTACGCGGCATTTTGAAGAAAATGTTTAATGTGAAAGCATTTCATAAACCTATTTCACTCAGAAACTATGGAGATCTGGGCACTGGTACTGGCAGGCTGTGTTTGGTAATATTGGTAGCGATTGATTTCGGGGGGGTTTTGTAGTTTTTTTGTGTGAAAACATTCAGTGGTCCTCAAGACAGATTTTCAGACAGACGAACATAACGGCGATACATCCCGGGCATAGCAATAAGTATCCAGTCGGCTCCCGTAAAACAAAAAAAAGTCCTTACAAGCTTGCTGGGAATGACGCCATCATTTAGCTTCTGTGGAAAGTTTTAATTTCGTGCCACGAAGCACACCAACGTTTGTTTACGGGGAGTCATTGAAGTGGTTTCCCCGAGAGCGCAGACCGTGGTGAGCGGTTGACCCGGTTTTGTGAAGGTGATTTCCAAGTGTTGTCGAAGCCAGCCTGGCGAGCAGGATGGGTGACATCGTGCGTGCGTGGTTGAATGGCGCCGCGCACCGATGCGATGTGCGCATTTGCCACCGTGGCACCAGCAGCGTTGGTACCGGCGGCGGTGGCAGCAACGCATTAAAACTGTTGCCAAATGTAACAATGGAGGGACTCCCAATTGGGCTCTCAACACATGGCTATTGTTTAGTTTGGCGATTCAATAGACCCGGAGTGAGCTGAAAGGGCGAGCACTCTACTTTGTCTAAAAGTTTCCAAATTATTTTTTTTTGCGCGCGAGTTCGGTGCCAATGTGTGTCATATACCCTCTTCCACCCGACGCAGCCAAGAAAATAAAGTTGTCGTTTGAGCAAATACGTATTTTTATTGCTTTGGCACGCCGGTATGTTGAGCAAACCGCACGTTTAACAAATATTGCTCTTGGATTGCTCTTGAACATAGCGGTGTGCGGAAGCTATAAAAAGTGTCGCTTTTGTTCTCGTTACAACTTTATGCGGCTGTCGGGCGGCGGAAAGTGTCCAACAAACTTCTTGGCATTGAACACACGTGGCAACCTAACTCAAAAAAATACATTTGTAATCGTAACGTTGGTTGCAAAAGCCTGCGTGTTAGTACAGTTTTCTTGCGAATAAAATGTCCTGTTTCTCAGGGGCTTTCTGTTTGTAGAATAAAAACAAACCATTATTATGTCCTTTATTTACTCCCAGGCTGCTCTGTGGTATGTCTCACTAAGTCTCGGGATGCTACATCGGGATGTTTGGAAGAATCCATCAATGAATGAGCATTTGTTTTCATGCGCCAGGAACGATGAGTACTTGGAGAAAAGCCGATGGCGCAGATTGGGTCGATTCAAGAATCCGCTGCTGTTACTGCCAACATCTCCTCGTCAACATGGGCACCCAACATTGGGCGTTGTTACGCTGCTCTCGACGACGCAAGCTCCTTACGGGAGTTGCTTCGGCCACGCGACAGAACGCCGATAGCACAATCGGACATAATTGTAAGAAGGGAAGGAAGAAAAAAAAAACCTGCAAAAATAATTGGTAGAAAAATTGGGGGGGTGCGGGGATAATTGCCGGCTGTTTGCCACGGACAGCGGTGGGGGTTTCCAGAGGGCCGGTGTTTGTTTGCACCGCGACAAATGCGCAAGCTGACCTGCGACCCCCCAACCCGTTGTGTGTGTTCCCGCTAAGCAGGCCGTCCCCAGAGCGGCGCGTGATTGATGGCGACCGAGGCCCTAATGGATGGGCCGAGTCACTTTCGTGTGGAAGGAAAAATAAAGAGCGGGCGCCCCCGTGGGGGTCTCCCGACTCGAGCCACCTCCGGGGTCGGAGAGACGGCCTCTGATCGCGACCCGCGGTGGGGGAGGAGGGGGGGGGGGCCACCACCCAAATTTTCTGGCCCCTTCCGGACACATCCCCGCGGCCGTTATAATAACAACAATAATTCCATAATTGGGCTATCGGCTGGTGGTAAATGTTGATTTTGAACAGCGCGCACGACAGAAAGCGGTGCGGGATTTTGTCAGCGGTGGTTTTTGTCTCGGCTTGAGAGAGCGCCTTTGCCTCGTCTGTCTTTACAACTTTGCGTAATCAGGGTTGATGGAGGAAACTTGGCATGTCACATGGACTGTCCACGCACGCTTAGCTCTCTCAGGTTGCTCGACACTTTATATTCTAGGTGGAGGCTATCGACTTACTTTAAACGCTTGCGGTGAGGGCAACTTTTTATTTATTCAAAACAATCGTTTTTAAAGATTATAATTAAATCGGGTGGATACACTCGGAGCCGGTGCGGTAACATTTTTGTTGATGACTTTGCCCTGCACTGAAAACGTAAAATTAAATCTATACGGAGCTTTGGCTTTATTTTTGCTGCAGAAAAGAAAAACGGTCTTGCAGAAAAAACGAGCAGCACATGATAATTACACAGCTGCGTTAATTTTACGGTTTGCTTAAAGCAGTTTCGGATTCCCACCCTAGTTACGGTTTCGCTTAACTGGCATGTTGGCAGCAGTTGAAAGGAGCTGATCTTTTTTGCATATTTTAAAATGAGCAGGTGTTTTTTTAGTTTTTTAATACCCTTTATTCTAGTCGTCATAACTTGTTCATTATTTGTACGGTCCCCCCCCCCCCCCCCAATTGCACAAAATTTTTATTCCTCCAGAAGTCCGAATTGATTTTCGTCGAACAATTTTACATCGACTCTCTGCTCGCGCAAATGCAAGAAGTGTTGGAAACTTTCCACTGTGCTCATTTCTGCTTCTTCCTTCTGCGTGTCCACCGTAAAAGCCTTGCTTCTAGTTCTGTAAACCGCGTACAGTTTTGGGCACCTTTGTTGTTGGTTGACATGTGGCGCGTGAGTGTAAAAAAAGCATAAATTTTTTATACTCCTCCGTATTCTCACGTGGAAGAAGACCCGACGTAAATGAAATTGCCGTTATTTAATCTGCAGAGTTCCAACCATAAACATACATTTCTGACGGTTTGTTGTGCGTCCGACCGCAAATACTTGCCGATTTAAACCAAAGCGCAAAAAAAAAAAGCCATAAAAAATGTTTATTTAGACCACATGACTTGGGACGCGTTTGTTTAGCTTGGGAGATGTACGCATGCGCCGCACCTTCCAGCCGATTGTGCCTCTAATTTAACGGGCTCAGCACCGACGTGTGTCCGTCGGTGATTTGTGCATGTTGGTGACGCCGCCTCGCCCGCGATTTAATGCCGCGCAGGACGGCCACAACCACAACAGCCACAACCGCCACAACAGCCACAACCGCCACAACGGCCACAACCGCCACAACGGCCACAACCGCCACAACCGCTACAACGGCCACAATCACCACGACGGCCACGACGGCCACGACGGCTACAACGGCCACAACGGCCACAATGGCCACAACGGCCACAACGGCCACAACGGCCACAACCACAACGGCCATGGTGGCCATGACGGCGAAGTGGGCGACTTGACGAGGAGCGCTTGTGTGTGGACCCTCTCCGAGTGTCTCGATGTGCCCCTTTGTGGAACGCCCTGTTCGGGGCGGGGGCGGGGGGGAGAGGCTCTGCTGGGAATCTTATCGGACATCAAGGGTGGAAACCGAAATTGCCGCATTTCCTTCGGAGCAATTTCAGACTTAAGAAATGTCCTTCTGGGATCGTCAAGAATGTCTGTTATTTGTATCACGCGACGGTTTCAAGACGCTCGCAAAGCGGTACGTTGAGAAAGCGCCGCTGCGTTGGTTTTTTGTTGTTGTTGTCTTGAGACGGAATTGCCCGTCACGGCAAAACTACGGGTTTTTGCGTAATGAAGATCATTAGCCCGCGACGACTTGGACCGTCTTCCCACCGCTCTGTTCCTCTGGGGCCCGTTGCTGTGTGCTCATCAATTAGGCATGAGGTCTTCTTTGAAAAAAGTCTTTAAAAAAAAAATTTTGACGGAGGATTAGGCTGGCACCCCGAGATGTCCTGCGTGGGAGGCGCGGCATGAATTGTAAACGACAATGATGATGAAGAACCCGTCGCTATTCATCACGCGTCCTGGGCCTCGGCGAAGGCTCGCGGGATTCGAAAAATGCGCGGACGCACAAACGGAAGCGGGCAGAGCTGCTCATGGTGTGCGCTATGGTCGCGACGTGAGCGTGTTCTGGCGGCAATTCATGGGCAAGAAGAGAAGGTACCAGGGGAAGCTGACGCGATGGAAACTGGAGCACGGAAGACAGAAAAGAGGACGACCTCGGAGTAGACGTGAAGACGCGGTAGACAGAGACTCGGCACGGTGGGATCTTAACGACCACAGCAGAGAGGGCAGCGACAGATCTGACGAGGTGGCGGTAACTCGCGTGGCCAGCACGTGTGTTAATGCATCGTGCTGCCTCGTGATGACGCCGACGACATTGATCCACGTTTGTTTATTGTGTGAGACCACGTGCTTTCTTTTTAGTTCTAACGATGTTATTTATACATCGCCAATGCATTTATCAAATTCTCGTGAGGAACCTTATTGGCCAAAATTTGATCGGTACATTGGCCACGTATAAATAATATCCGTGTATAGGTGACAATCCTGTCGGGTGGTGGAAGGTCACTGACAGGAATTTTGGCATAACACGATGAACCACGTGGCCTAAGCCAAAAAAAAATATGGGTCTTTGCATTGACTACCCTACGCTTTAAGTGTCACCGATACATTTACTCAGTGTGCAGTGTCACCACTCACCATTTAGCCAACATTTCTATGGGTGGCAGCAGGGGTGTTCTGATGGCAGCCGAGTGAACGGCGCATGAAGACTCACACCCCGGCGTGAAAATTCTCGAGTTGCATGATTTTTGTTTCTCTATTTCTTGATAAGAGATGAAGAGACGAAGCAGATGCAATGAGAAGGGCTATGGAGGAGAGGGAGACCGAGGGGTGAGTTGGGAGGATATCGGTGGAACAAGATGATGAGGATAGTGGACGTGATGAGAGAAGAGGCGCGGAATAGGGAGCCACAGTGACGAGATGTGAACTACCTCGCCTGGTATGCAGGAGGTCGTGGGTTCAATCCCAACGCTGACACCTGTATATTTGGAGTTGGCATGTTTCTCTCCCCATGGTCGCGTGGATTTTTCTCTGGGTCCTCCATTTTTTCCCTCCACATTTATAAACATGCATTTAGAGTATTTGGCTGCTATAAATGGCCGCGTGATGATAAGCCACTTGGTTGAGCTATCATTTGTCGCCAAGTCCCTTCTGAAAAAAGAGCTGTATAGCTCAGTGGGCCTTACCTGGTCAAATAAAAATCTTTAGTTTAATAGAAAGAAGCTGTTACAGAAAGAAAATCCATGCAGCCGTCTTCCATGCAGTAATGGGACCTTTGGCTTAGAACAGGGGTGTCCAAACTTTTTGCAAAGAGGGCCACATTTGATAAAGTGAAGATGTCCGGGGGCCAATAGATCCTTTTGACATTGTTTTAACCACAAAAGTTACGTGGAAATACACACTGTTATAAAACAATTTTCATTGTCACAATTACCTTTATTTTTCAAATGACAATGTAACCAAATATAAGCCACTCAGGCAGACATGAACAACTCTACAAACGCAATTCTGCCTTTTATACAGTCAGATAACATTGAACAAACTGTATAGAATACCTTAAATTTCCATGAGTTTTATGATGTATTTATTCTGACAGAGCTAGCGAGCCATAAATAACACATTATAAGACCGAAGCTGCGGGCCGTATGAAATCTGACCGCGGGCCGTGATTGGCCCGCGGGCCGGACTTTGGACATGCCTGGCTTAGAAGAAGAAGAGGAAGATTTAATTCCCAAGAGAAGTCCGCAGACAGGAGGCCGCTCACCAAGGTGGACGGACGGAGAAATGGAGCTCGGGCCCAAAACAATCTGTACGACCTGGCCCACGTGTTTCGGGTTCAGCTTTTGCCCCGAAAACCCTCGTTGCGCAAATTGAGCCGGACTGATTGTTCTTGCCCTCTTCAACCCCCGGGGAGGGAGAGAGAGCGCGGATGAGAGACTGCGATTCAGAGTTGAACACTGTCATCTGCTTTGTCGCCGCGGATCGTGGAGGGCCAGCGAGCGCTCGGCAACGTTTTCCCGACGCGATTTTCGGTCGAATGTAACGACTAGCGGCGTGTATAATGATCTGTCCGTTCATTGATTACAGTCAATCCTCAAGCGCACGAAAGGGGCGCCATTGAATGCCACGGACGTAGGAGCCCGTTGTGTTGCGAGGAGGGTCCCTGCGAGTCCCTGCGGCCGCGAGCGGCTGCTGTGACAATCACGGCAATTTAAAAAAATAATTGATTGCTTTCAAATCAATCTCGACAAGGAATCGTGGCTGTTTATTGATTCCTGAGGGGAGGGCGGGAGTGGGGGGGGGGATTGTGAATTGCTCCCGGCCCTGCAGCAGTGATGCGAGTGTGAGGTGTTCCCTGCGCGTGTGAACTCTAGTGCGCGTGTCGCGAACTTGTGAAATCGATGGTATTGTGACGCACCCTGAACAAGTCGATGCATTTGGGTTCGAACTAAGACGTTTTTACAGCCAACGAATCTCCTGTCTAACTTGTAATGTGCAGCCGTCTGTCGATCCAACGTCGGACGAGGGCTGTGTCGGTCGTGGGGGTTTTGTTTGAGCCATACTTCACCACGTTGGTAAGCGTCGCTCGGTCGGGTGGAGGCTTGCAGAGTCGGCTCGGATAGCACTCGGCGGCGCTGATATCGGCCGTGACCGCGAATTGAACCCGGTGGAGGAGGGGGGGGGGGTGTATGCCCCCCCGTTGTATCACGCAGGTTCGCCCTTGTGGTGGACGGGCGGTCGGTCCGGCGTAATAATGAGAAGGGCAGCAGTAAAACCCACGCGTTCCGGACGATTATCCTCAATTTAACACTCGATACCCTTTTCTCTCTGTAAAGCGAGAGTTTCCGTCGGGTCGGCTGCCTTTCAACCAACTCAGAGAGGGGCTTCTCTAACGTCTTCCACAAACATTCGGTGCTCGCCAAAAAACTTTTGGGTTTTTTTTTGTGAGTTTGGGGCGGGGGGGGGAACGGGGAGGAGGGGTGGTACTCCAATTGAAATAGGATCCTGGAGCCTGGGGTGGTGGCGTGGGGGGTTGAGAGAGAAGTGGGGGGGGGGTGTCCTTCCATTCCTTTCCGACACGCGGAGGATCCGACAAGGCAAGAAGCGGGGGCCCCGTGTCGCGAGCAGACGCTGCCAGGACCCGCTGGCGCTCCGTAAATGTTTACCCAAAGGCCCGGCCTCGCGCGTTGCTTGTTTGAAAAGGGACGGCCGCCTGTTTTTTGCCCCCCCCCCCACCTCTCGCGAGATTGATGACGGAGCTTTATCCCCGGCGAGCCCGACTGCTCGCGTTGGTGGTTCACCCAGGTTGTCGTCCCGCCGTTTTGTTTCGTTTCCCCCCCCCCGTGATGAAAGATTTGTGCGGTGAATTAAAAAAAAAATTGGCCGCCCGAGCCATCGTTTGAAATTCTTTCAAGGTAGCCGAAGTGAGAAGCTCGTAAGAGAGATTTTTTGTTGCTGCCATTTCCCAAGACAGAGAGTAAAAATAGGCTCTCTTTGTGTTCATTGCAGCCTGAAATGTGTGCACATTATTACAGCAACAAAAGAGCGTTTTGACAAATTTAATTAAGTAGCAGCCCACGGTCTCGTGCATGCGAATTCAAAGACACGCGAGTTGATTACTGTCGATGTATCGTCATCGTCATCAACCGAGATGGTTGATTATTCTCTATTCGTATCTGTACCTTTGTTTCGCTGGACCAATTTGATTAACTTGCCCAAGACGTGTGTCACCTTGTCGGACATGCAATCTCTTTTGCTCTTCCATTTTTGTAAATGGCTTTCATTGTTTCTATATTTCTTCATGCCGCTCCCCCGGTTTGTCCGAGATGGGATGGCTTGCTTTCATTTCCTCTGAGTCAAATGCATTTTCATATTCCACAAATTATATTCTCCTGGAAGACTTGAAGGCAAGTAAGGGATCCATCCAGTGAAATAAAGAAGACAGCCTCGAGAAAATTTTTGGCCAAAGACGACCCATTGGGCAGAGGCCTCCAGAGGCTAGGCGTAATGGTGGCGACGACTCGGAGCGAGGCCTTCATGCAGCAGTGGAGTGACTATTGCCGACTGATGACAAATGATGACCATGATGATGATGATCACGATCATCAATAATGATACAGGGACTCCTCTACTTACGAATGAGTTAGGTTCCAGAGTTCTGTTCATAAGTCGATTTGTTCGAAAGTCCAACTTGACTTCTGTCAATTCCAAACATGTTATACGGCATGTGCACTAAAATGGGGAATAGCTTTAAAAGTTGTATAATCTCCAGTTTATGTAGATGCCACTGGTTCTGCAGATTTAGTTGCCGCCACCACCATCTATTGTGTGGCGGTTAAACTTACAGCTCTCGGTCCGAAAAGGCAACTGGACATACGGACAGGTTTGTTCGTGTCTCTGAAAGTTCGTAAGTCGAATGTTCGTAAGTAGAGGAGTCCCTGTACCCTGTATTTGTATTAAACCCTGGAGCAAACTCCATTCACTGTTAATCCGTTGTGACGATGTGGGCCGTGCAACTTGCGATGGGGCATTTGCGCGGTGGAGCACGAATTTGAATCGAGTGGGGAAACGCTGTCAATAATAATTATCACAACAACACGTCCATTTTATAGAGCATCATTCATGCTGATAGCATCCCATAACGCTGTACATGAATTATACATGAGGACCAAATCCCAAATACAACCACTGGCAAGAAAATGAAAACCCTACTGAGTTTGACACATAGGCTTTCGCGGCCAATATTATTCATGATAAAGGTTTTTTTGGGTTAGATCGCGTAAGTACAATTCTGGCAAAATCGCCTGATGATGCTGGATGTAATTGCCAGCGAAACGTCATAATCAAACTGTAAATGTTGTGGGTTTACTCTCCAACACACCGTTGGGCTGAAGTAGTAACTAATCGGCATGTTTTGTTTACGTGACAAACCTTTCTGGTTGGCTGTGTCGGGTCGTGGCAGGTTAATGACACGTTTATACTTAGGCGATCGAACTAAAAAACATTGCTATGAAAACCCTACTTCCAAGCAAAATCAAAAATCAATAAACAAATTTTAAAAAATGGCACCAAAACAAAAAAGCACAAACAACAACAAAAAAGGTATCGCAACAAATAACTCGGTCGTCATTGCGAGCCGTGTGTGTGTGCGCGTGTGTGGACGCTAACAGCACTTGCCCCTACAGTCTGTCAAGGCTATATGGGGGATCTTTGTGGACGCGCTCCTCACGGCGGTTAGCGTCCTTGCCACCGGCCACGGTTTCGGTCGAGCGACTCGACCGGAGAGACGAGCCAAGAGCCGTTTACCCGCGGCCGCCGCCAGCGGATTTACAGACGCCGCCACGCGGAGTTTTATTTCAAACGGAGTGAAGTGAAAAAAGAAAGCGTTTTGAAGTGGAGAGTTTTGGTTGGAAGGGGGCACCGAGCGCTCGTTCCGCGTCTCCTCGCGGCTTGTGGGCGACTTGAGGGGGGCAACGAGCACCCCCCCCCCTCCTCCTCCTCTCCTTCCATCCCCCTCCTACTCCCCCACCCACCTCCCTCCCCACGCACAAACGTGCCTCGCCTTTGCGATAATGATTCGGGGATAAGTCAATTTGATCGAAAAATGTTGTTTGCTTTTTACATTGTGGTTAATGTAGTGGCCTCTGCAGCCTGGAGGAAGTCGCTGCGCTTTTTAAATTACTTTAATACAGTTGAGGAATGGATTTATGATTATTGAAGGGTTTTTTTTGGCACTCGACTGTCGAATACCAGGTTTGTTGTGCAACATTCCCTGGGGGGGGGGGGGTGGGGGGCGCTGTACTCGTTCTCTGCAATACCCGCCGCGTGTTTGTGCTGCTTCTTCTTTGTTTGCTGCTGTCGTTGCCGCCGTGCTCGCGCGGCACCACGGATCTCCCGTGTACAAGAGCCGGGGGAACCGGCGAAACGGCGTCGCCCGTGTTAAAACTCAAATGGAGTCGAACTCCAAGAGCGACTATCGTGCTTGGGCCTCGGTTGTTTTCACGGAGAGGGGGGACGTGACGTGTGCCGTTTTCGGAGCGACCTGTGTTTTGACGCTGCGTTGTCTTTTGCGTGTGTGCGCGTCTCTTGCAGGCCTCTTGTCGCGGGCCGATGGAAGGACTACAACTAGTACGTTTGCTGCTCATCTTTATTCCAACTGTCCGCCTCAAGTGATTCGAACGATCTAGGGCCACCGGTCAATTCTCAGGAGCACCCGGCTAAATGTGTGAAAGGCAGCGCTTCGTAAGACGCTTCTCCAAATTGTAGACGTAACATGAAGAGCCCGTTTGTATCTTCCCATTGCTGTGCAAGGGCCCTCCCCGCGCCGTGCAGGCGGTGAGGGTTGTGTGACCACACTTCACGCTGGTCAGGGTTGGTCGAAGAAGACTGGGATGGTGGGGGGGGGAGCATACGACGTTGGAGCATAGTACAACAGAACAATATATTCTTCGACACAGCTCTCTGCTGATAACGTGGCAGGCAGGCAGGCTACACCACCCGTTCTATTCGTGGCGGTCGCCCATCCAAGCACTATCCAGCCTCAACCCCGATTAGCTTCCCAGATCGGAATAGATCTGGCGTGATCCGGGTGATTTGGTCACGGACGTTGTGGTGAAATACGCCCCCCCCTGTACTTGTATCATCTATAGCAGTTCGTCACCCAAGGAGGGGCTGTGTTATCCGCATCTCGCACGCCCCGGCTGATTCGCGTTTTTGCCGTGGGTGGCCGAGCGGGCGTAGGTGTAGGTAGGAGGGTGGCTTTGATCACGAAAATTCGGAGCTCGTCCAAATTGCGCCGAACCACTTTCAGAAATTGCTGCCACCAGGTAGGTATCGAGTGACGGGGTGAATATACTGCCAACAAATTGCCCTCTCTGGGATCAAACTGATAGCTTATACGACCAACCGGTCGAGCGGAAAACAAAGAAAAATTATAAAAACACCGACCCTACTGCGCTGTAACCGAATAGCTTCGGAAAACACTTTTGTGACGTGCACGGAAAACGTTAATACTAATCGTGGCATTGAGCACAAGTTGATTATCCGTGCACCAAAGAGGCCGCCTGTTTTGGCTTGAAAACGATGGTGGCAGCATGACGTCCGAGCCGACGGGTTAGCGTTTTAAAGATATGGACACGGGAAATGAGAGAAAGCGGAATGCGTTTTTGATCTTTAGGCCCTGGATCTAAGATGACCCTGACAGTGTGGAGAGTAACACCCGTGTACAAATAATGTTTGTAAAAACAACCGTGCGGTATTAATTCAAGATGTATAATAAAACAGCCCTGCCCCTGTAACTACACTCATTAATTGGCCGATAACACCTTACTATATAGAGGACCGCAGATCTTTGGGAAAAATTTGGCACCGGCTCAGCCTTCTTTGTTTTCTCGCACCTCTGAGTCGAGTTCTCCCTCTCTGAGAGCCCACGAGTACTTTGTGGCACGTTACAAGTTGAAATTATTATTAGTTATTTCTTGGCCACTAAGTGTTTTCCACTCTACTCCGGTTTTATCACGAGTCTGGTTTTCTAAGAGTTGCGTGGGTTTTCTCCAGGCACTCCGGTTTATTCGCCCACTTGCAAAAATTACACCGACAGAAAAGGAATTTGCCTGAATAAGGCCTTGAGGTTGTTTTGGTTAAATAAGGATTTTGTTTTTAAATATCTTCTCGTGGTGCGGTTGAAACGGCTTTGGTGAGTGCGAATCCCCTTGCCCAACTCCTCTCGTATTTTGTCGATCTTCGTGCGATCTCAGTGTTGCGATTGCTCGTTTGCAAGTCTTTTGATTGTGTCTGCAAATATATTTTTATATTCAGGCTTTTCGCTTTGCGAGAGATTGAAACGCCACACCACTTTTCCACCAATTTAAACACCTTTTCAGAGTCGATCAAAAAAACCAAGCGTAGCGCTACCTGATACCCATTTGCCCTTTCAAGGATATGCCTGATGGTACGTACGTAGATGATGACGACGACGATGATTATTAAAGAGCTATTATCATTTTTACAGCATGTTTATCAACCGGTGGTCGTGCTTTCTCGGCTATAAGCAGTGCGAATCTAAAACCGATGACAGGTGTAAACAAGGATGCACTCAAGCGCTCAAGTTAAATTACAAACAACTGCTCAACTCGTAAGAGTGAGTGTGAGCTCCAGATTGTATTCTTGGTTCTTTCGGTAAAGTCACGTAGAAGGGAAATAATAAAATAATAGAAATAAAACAAAATATTTATTTCCCTTCTACGTGACTTTACCAAAAGAACCAAAAATATGAATCCCTGTAGTCACGAAAGTTTTTAAATCGAAATCTTCAGATTGTAGTTATTAATGACACCATCAGCACTCCATTAGCATTTCCCCGACCCCCAAATATCGTATCATCCCTGCATGCACACCATACTTCTCTGTTTCGTAATGGATACGAATTGAGTAGCAGCTTATAAATCGATGTCATAAGTTGTGTGAATCCAGCCGCTGGCTTCAGAGCGCTGCGAGTGTGAATCCCGCTCGCACCCTTGGAGAACGCTAGCAGTGGACACGATTTCACGATGCCTTCCCGCTCTCTTTCATCACTCTGCCCTCTCGTGATTGAGAAAGGGCAAAAAGTTCACCTTTGAGCGTTGGCGATAGTGCGCCCGGCGTCTTACAGCGGTTGTCATGCTGCTTAATGACAGCCGCGTCTGCCTGGAAGAGCAACTCTGAATATATATGTCCACATTTGGACACAGCACATCTTGTATGTACCTCTCGCTTACGTGTCATCTTACTCCAGTCTACCGGCGACCCGGATAATATTGACGAATCTCTTTTGCTTATGCCCTTGCGGTGTGTCTCTCTCTCTCTGCATTCTGCAGCTTTACGGGGCTTTACAAGGAGAGGAACAGTCGCCCCCAGCTGGAGACGCAGAACAGCGTCACCGACTACGAGAGCAAGGACAAGGTGGGCCACTCGCCCTGCCCTGCCCCCGCACCCCTTGTGACCCGTCCACATGGCTCCCAGTGTCGGGCTGTCGCCACCGTTCCCGGACGTCGTGAGGCGAAAAGTCCCGTTTCGGAAAACTCGCAGAGCTGTGTGCTAATTGTGTACGAGAATGGCTGCACTCGGAATCGTTTGATGGGACGTCTCCCAAAAAATATCTCAAGTGGCCTCTTTATCGTTTACACATTGGGGGGGGGAGGCGGGCGGGGTCACACTTTCCCACAATTGGAGTGTCATGTCACATGACACTCAAACTATCGTTGCAAAAATGTGGGCGCAGAAGTTTAGACAAATTTAGTGAGAAGTTAAATTGAGTGCGTTGACTTTTTGCTGTCATCGGGTAGCCAGGTTGAGGCCTTCGACTCGTTCCACGCTTTCGAATCACGGGCACTCGACACCGAGATTCAAACCCAGGGCCTCTGCATCGCCAGCTCAGTGCTGTGACCTCTGAGCCACTTGGCCCCTGTCCCAAATTCATGACTTCAAACCCAAACAGTGTAGCACTCGACCACCGTCATCTCATCATCGCTCGGCGCGCGCGTTTGTCGTACAAATGCTTAAGAGCAGGCACCTTAACGTTTCGGTCCCGTCAAAATCTCAGCGGCGATTCAAAGAGCCGTTGCAATTCAGGATCGATTCTTTTTTTTTATGCTTGCCTCCATTTCGTCATCTCGTCCGCTCCGTCTTTGCTCGCTTGCACGCGCGTACTCCGTGCGACATGAGCAGGCACTTTCCGTCTGCGCATATCGTAGGGCCGGAGAATTGGCTTGCGCCGATGAATCGTGGATCGTTGCCCGCCTGCTTGCAATCAAACAGTCGCTTGCCATTGCGCGATATGTTGTTGGCAATTGCTCAGCAGCGTGAAAGCTTTTTGAGAGCATTTAGTTTGAAGAGCTCGCCACCGTCACGACCATCGTCATCGCCGTCACCGCCGCCCTGTTTTCGTTTATTTATCGACCTCGTCAAGGGCAGTGTTTGAAATCTGCGCGCTTTCGCCGCGGGGCAGCGATCGTCATCGCCGCGCGAGTGGGCGTCGATGTTTGAACGATTTTGTGTTTTGGAAAAAATAATCTTTTTTACACAAACACGCGCTCACGGGCACACTCGCGGCAAAAAAACAACAAAAACTGCAGCTTTCTACCCTTTTTTGGTGAGCCAGTGCGTAGCGGTGTACACATCCATGCGAATACGCCCAGAATTGTACGGCGATGAGTGACCAAATTTGGAGAAAGTGATACGATTCGGCATTGGGAGCTCACTGAGAAGAGATAATCTGCAAAAAAAGAAAAGAAAACCACTGCTGGTTCAAATTGCTCCTTTTAATTTAATCCAGAGCAGAAGTATGGGGTCCGGTAGAGAGACTCGCGCGCACATACTGCGTGTACACACGCGCAAAACCGCTAACTGAAAAAGGATGGGCGGAATTAAATTCAAAAGTAAACTTGGTGTTTTTTTTCTTTCTCAAATTGTTTAATCAAAGGATAAAATTAAACTGCAACCCTACATTAAAAATGCATTAATTACAAACAACTGGAGATGGGAAAAGGGCCAGAACGCAGGGGCGAGCTACTTTCAACGCTGCTTTCTCGCCGCGCGGCAGTGCGGTGTCTCCCTCGGATGTTAAGGAGCATTAACTGTCCCAATTTTTGCGAGTTCCCAGCAGGCGGGGACCCTGTTTAAAGTGGTTT
Organism: Lampetra planeri; assembly: GCF_965212315.1. NCBI lineage: Eukaryota > Metazoa > Chordata > Hyperoartia > Petromyzontiformes > Petromyzontidae > Lampetra > Lampetra planeri. The sequence goes on along the minus strand of NC_136139.1, from coordinate 5,504,467 downwards.
TTCGGTCGTTAATTCAGCCGCTGCCGCATCGCTCGCCGGACGGATGGGGCGGAGGAAGCCGTTTATTTGTACGCATTTGATAATTACCTTCCAATTGGCCATCGCTCGTTACCAGGTAATTGTGCAGTGAGCCACGAAGACGCACTTTGCCATTTTTTTATTGGCTTCGTTTTCGAATTGACGATGCACGCCCGCGGTCAGACGTGGGAATTTGTAAAATAAAGTAAAAAAATAAAAATAATCGAGCGTCGAGGTTGTACGGTCGCTCTAAAGGCGTTGGACACGACCGTCGCTGCTCGTGAGGTCGTCGCCTCGTTAGGGTGAGCTAAATGAGAGCGCCGTGGTGTGATGATCCCCACCACCCCCGTTGTGGTTTGTAATAGAGGCCTGAAATTCACTTTTAAGTTAATCCAGCCCAAATAAATCACTTCACTGCGTGGGTTTTTTTTCCCGTCGGCGTGAAACGTCAGGTGTCGGTGGGGGGCGGGGGGGCGTTTAAAATTATGCAACCCTCATTTGGTTTCTTCAACTTGCGCCAACAAAAAATGTAACTGCATCTCATGACCCGGTAAGAACAGAAACGCTTCGACGGTTACAAATCGGTCCCTCTCACTTCCTCCCGCGCTTCCGTAACCGAACGTGCACTGCCAGCGACAAGAGGCGGACAAAAACGAAATCGCAAACGGACGCTGGGGGTTGAACGTCCGTTTGTGATTTCGTTTTTGCGCGGCGGTAATGGAGCGTGGCGCCATTCGGGCAGCGTCTCAACGAGGGCAGACGAGCGGGGACGCGCGGGCGACCGGCCGAGCGAGCGAGCGAGGGGGGGGGTGGACCGAGGACGAGTCGAGGTAAAACTGACGGGCAAGTTCGGGTGACGAGCAGGGGGGTATAAACGGCGAGCGGGGAGACGATGCCGCCATGTGGGTGATGGGCGGGTCGGGCGGCGGGGCGATTCGGGCGTCCCTGGTGCGCTCGTGACGCAGCTACGCGCGTGGGAGTGAGATGTGCCCCTCGCGCGGGGAAGTCGCCAATGGTGGTGCTCGCTCGTTTTGCGAGTGGGTGTTTTTGCATCATTAATGTGTCAGACGAGCGAGGGAATCTATGGGTGCGTGCTCGCCGGTCTCTGGGGGTGCCGCGGTTATAATTGCGCTAATTGAGCAGCCGGGTTTTTGACGCTTGGCTGCGAACAAGGACTTCAGCCCCCCCCTCCCATGCCCCCCCCCCCACTGCCATCACCGACCCCCCCACCGTCCCAGTCCACAATAATCGCTCTCACCACCCCACCCAACTCTGACATCGCTTCTCAACCACCAGCACAGTGACCCTTCCCTGTGTGCGCGCCTGTCACCCCCACTACCAGTGCATGATGAATCACTTCTGTGTGTTTGTGTTTGTTTATATCTGTCTGTGTGTGTGTGTGAGACTGTGTGTGTCCGTGTGTGTTTGTGTCTCTGTGTGTGTGTCCGCGTGTGGGGAGTGGTGGTGCAGCAGTTAGCATGCTGCGATACGAACCCGAGGAGCCGAGTTTGAGTCCCGCTCACAGCCATCATCAGTGACGTCTATCTGAACCGATCCTGGGCCTCCTGTAGGTCGACTCGGCCTCAAATTAATACCTGATGCAGTGTGTAAATATTTCCACGAGGCAGACAAAGGTGGCCGGGCGTGTTCCTGGCCCCCCACCCACCCCCTTGTGTGCAGCAGCGCCAGCCTTCATAGGTGCTCGCTAACGTCACTTACCCCACAAGTGTTATCGTTGTATGGGGGTCTTGTATTTGAGCATGCCTGCGTGTGCCTTGCATGCATGTGTGTGTCTGTGTGCCTTCTGTCTGGGTGCGTGCCATGTGTCTGCATCTTTCGTCTGAGTTTGGGTGTGTGTGTGTGTGTCGTCTGTCTGGGTGCATGCATATGTGTCTTCTGTCTGGATACGTGTGTGTCTGTGTGTTTGTGTGTGCATTCCGTCTGACTGACTGAGTCAGACAGACAGACAGTCAACCCATAACATCGCGATCAGTCCCGTGACCTCCTGTCGGCGAGCATTCGAATCGACACGTGACCTCAAAGTACACACAGCCTGGCACAAACCTTGTTGTGACGTCACCGCGACTTAGTGGGGAATGGCAGCTGTTGTTGTTGTCTTTCATCTGGGTGCGCGCCTGTGTGTGATGTTGTTGTTTCTGTCCCGGCTCCTTCCTCTGCTGTCCTTCACCACTCCCACCGCACTCCGCTCTCAGCCCTTCCCTCTGGGTGATGAATGGGACTCGGTTACGGCACGCATGTGTTAATGGAAAGCTTTTCGTCATCCTGCGTGAAAATTAAATCTGCTCTGAGACAGAGAGGCCCCTCGCGCGAGGCTGGCGGCGGCGGCGGCGGCACACGGAGCGGGGTCTGGCCCAGACAAACCTTCCAATCTACGAACGCCATCGCCAGCTTCGCGATCCGTACGCACTGGACGTTGCGGGCGTGCAAACACATCGATTCGTAGCTTAATGTCGATTGTCTAATCTCGCGAATCGCCGATTGTCAGTTTCTTGTACGTTGCATGCAATGGTTGGGGGGGGGGCTTTCTTTGACTCCTGAAGCCGTTTAGAGGCGGCTTGATTTTGGTAGAATGTAAATTAAAAGCCTTGAATAGAATCACGGCCGTGGACGACGACAATTCGTCATGGAATGATTGTGGGGGTGGATCACGGGCAGCCCTGTGAGGCACGTCACGGAACGCATCCCCCCCCCCGCCTTCGCCGCCGCCCAGAGATTCTATTCAAGATTTGGTACTTTTTTTAAAAGTCTTATTTATGTTCAGGTCGTGTTTGTACAATTTTGTGCTTTCCGTTAGCTTCGTTGTAACATTAACGTACCGTCGCATATGCAAAAAAAAATCTATAACCGTCAAATATTGGTTCTCACAAACACGATTATATGCATGTGTTGTGAGTGCCAAGTGTGTTTATTTGACGTTTGCAATTCAGCTTCGCAACCTCCACTCCAGGGTACGTCCTCGGTATAAAAAAAATGGAAACGTAAAAAAAAAACAATTATCCTGAAAACAATTTGCAAATAATTTCAAATGTTCTAATCTGTATATTTTCAACTTATAAGAAGTCGTGACTATAGGAGTGCCAAATCTCAGCTATCTAGCTCTTTTAAACATCGTTGTAGTTGCAGTGTGACTCACTCGCCGATTAAAATCAGTTGCATAAATTACTTATGCATGCGTGTATCATCGTGTGGTTAGTGGTGGTGGTTGTAGGCAATAACGATTACATTTTATAGAATGGTGTCATCCAAAGCAAAAATTGCGCAGGAAAATTTGGGCCGTGCAAAGTTTTCTGCACGGAGGCGACGTGAAGCCACAGACAAGTGCTTGGGAAGGGCAGCCAGAACTGGTGCCAACATTTGCCCATGCCCTGTGGTCCAAAATATAGGAGTGTTTGGCCAGCTATAATATACATATACACACGCTCGCACACATTCTTAATTGAAAAAAGGCAAATACACACACTTGTGCCGAAGCATCGCTTGCCTTTTTGAGCGCGTGACCAGACGCACGTTTGTCAGCCCTTCGCTTTGTTCAGCGAACCACTCCGTCAACCCGCTGAGAAAATATTGGACCGGACGCCGAAGGTTTGCTCGACGGTTGTTGCTCGTGTGGCAGACACAGCGAGCCGGGCTTGCACGCATCTCCCGGTGAATAAAGCCGCGTGGGCCGGTGAATTGTGCCACATTCCTGTCTGCCGCCACCGATGCCGCGTCGTTGTTTGTGTTAGCACACTGTCGGGTGTTTGCACGCTGGCGAGCGAGCGCTGGCTGCCCCACCGGACTTTATACGACTGTCGGGCGTTTTTAATTTCTTACCCTTCCTCCGCCCACCCACCCACCCCCCTGCCCCCTCCGCCCCCCCCCGTGCAGGGTTTCTGCTCCTGGCTCACCGCCATATTCAGGATCAAGTAAGCGGCGGTGCTGTGTGTGTCGGTACCGAACGTTTGCGGCTCTCTCGCCTGGGCATCGCGACAGGGTCATTCATCGTGGCGTTTGTTTTTAGGAAATTTGAAAGGGGGGGAAAAAAAAGTAGAATTTCACCCAAAAAAAATTGCGAGCAAAGTGATTGCCCGTTCACAGTAAACGTCCCGGATTTATGCGGTGGCGGTGGTTTATTTTACAGCGTGTGACCTTGTAAAAACCCGAGTTGTTTAAACAGCCGTCAAATGTTTAAGAAAATAACTTTTTTTTGCATCCCTTTCAAAATAGTCGGAAGAAAATTATCGCAATGTTGAATGGAGAAAAACGAACATCAAATAACCCTATTATGTTACTTAGAGCAACTGCAATGACAGAGTGATGTGGTCGCTCACTCACCGTCTGACTTTCTGCCACTCACTTTTATATTTTGTGCGGTAAAAGTCATAAACCTTGAGCGTTTTTTGTGTTATAAAATGACGCGACTATTATGTAAGAGAAAAAAAAAACCGACTACTTTTAAAATAAATCTTTATCCTGGAAAAGCTAAACATTTTTTCTGGAGGGTCTTGTTAGGACATGGCTTGAATTTTGTCACACATGTGTTTCGTTACTGCGTTTTTTTTTGCGTGTGAAAATGCCGCATAAAACACTCTGCTCGCAGCTGTTACCCTGACAGTTTAACCCTGTGAGGACCCTATTTGCAAACAAGGCAACATGTTAACGGTTCGGCATCACAGATCACGATTGTCATCTCATTTCCGAATTACTCTTTGGTTTTTTCGGTAAACGTGACTTTACCGAAAGAACCAAAGAGTAATTCCTGCAGTCACGAAAGCTCCAAATTAAGTTTCATTTCCGAATCTTCGTTCGCTCTCTCCCTCTTCCCCAATTTATTTAAATTGTGCTATTGACGTCACGAGACCGTGAATCCATTCGGAAATCTCGCGGAGCAGGGCGACCCACGTGTCGGGAGAACTGTAAAATAGAAAGAAAATCATTTTACGAATTCTCAAACAAAAAGCCTTCAAGTGGCCACGCTGCGAGACTTTGTCACACGACAGCAGGACAATGTGTTTTTCTCTCCGTGTCCTTAGAGATATAACATTTTAAACAACAATTCAGTGAGAAACCAAATCAATCTGACGGCTTGTTTTGTGCAGTCACTGGTAACCAGGCTTGCACCATCAACCCGCTCGCTACACTTGAGGAACCCAGTTCGATCGCCGCGTGCGCCTGTGACGCAGATTTAAACCCAGGATCCGACTTCAATGCTCTGACCTCTGAGCTACCCCGCTGCTCCAAGCTGTTTATCCTCGCATGCACGCACACACACACACACAATTTGACGGTTGTATCATGAACGTGACCATTGATTTAAATTGTTGAATCAATCATTTGTTAGTTACATGCCTGCTGACAATAGGATAGAGCCGTTCATGCATCAGTTGTGCAAATCACTCGGTAATATTCCGGTGCGAGTCCCAGTGTTACTGTGCATGCATTTCGGCGTGGTGGTATTTGTGTGCATATGTGCGTACGCATTGCTCATGTGTGTGCCTTTGTGTACATGTGTGTACGTGCACATGCACGTGAGTGTTTCCGTGTGTTAATGTATATGAACACGTGCATGTGCGAGCGTGTGTGCGCAAATGTGCATGCATGTGTGTGTGTTTTTGCAAGTACATGTGCAAACGTTTGTTTGTCTGCGTGTGCGCACGTGTGTGTGGGTGGTTAATGGAAGTGGAGCAGCGAACGAACCCGGCGACCCGATTTCGATTTGCACTCGCGACCAACAGCAGTGACAATTATCTGAATCAGTCCTGGGCCTCCCCAAGGTTGATTCGGCCTCAAATGAATACCTGGTTCATTGTATAAGCATCGGCGTTGGGGAGACGAAGGCTGGGCGTCATGCTGGCCCACCCACCCCCTCGTGCGACGTGCCGGCCTTCAAAGGTGCTCGCGAACGGCGCTTGCCCCGAAAGTCTGTCGATGCTATAAGGGGGTCTTTGTGCGTGTGTGTGTGCGCGTGTTGTCGCCGATCAGGGATGAGGAGATCAAGCACAAGTGCGGCATCGACGCGGTGCACTACCTGTCGTTCCAGCGCCACATCATCGCCCTCCTCATCATCATCTGCATCCTCTCCCTCGCCGTCATCCTCCCCGTCAACTTCTCAGGCACTCTGCAGGGTGAGCAACGGTTGTTCTGCCTGCGGTGCGAGAGAGAAGTGCAACAGACACACGTGCACAGCCTCGTGGGGTGGGCGGGGGCCGGGTGGGGCACGGGTCTATTCTTTTGCTCGTTGCTCTGCCCCTTCTCAAAAATAGTTCCGCACCCGGCACACCACATTCGTTATTCCTCTCGCCGTGGCTGTGGCGTATGCAAAGGCCAAGGCAGAGATCTCCTGTGTGGCCTCAACAGATTCTTGGTGCAAGTGCTGTTAGCGAGTGGCACCTAATGAAGGCCGGAACGGCACACGAGGGGGTGGGTGACCAGCACCACGCCCGGGCCGCCTTTGTCCCCCCAATGCACACCACTCCAGATAGTCATTTGAGGCTGAGTCGACCTAGGGGGAGCCCCGGGACCGTTTCCGATAATCATCACTGGTGTTAGTCGTGGCACTACCGTTCCTCACATGCATACACACGCACGTGCGTTTCTTGCGTGCGGGGCTTAATTTCAACCGGTTGCTGTGTATGCATCAGCGACCCAGGAAGTGTTTCCACGCCTGGCACACCACATTGCGCTGACTTCCGGCGATGGCCGTGGCTACCATTAGTCACGTCGTGTCACCTGCTCCACGTTAGCAGTGAAACAACATTTTTAGAGAGAAATCTAGCCCTGGCGATTATGGATTCAGTGCTTTGCTGCGACCACATCACCCTAAAACAGTCCAATCTCATTGGCTCTCACAAGCTAAGCAAAGGGTGATCCTGGATCGTGCTTGGATGGGTAACCACCATGCATAGACTAGGTTGTGCGGTGGGCCGCAGAGGGCAGTGCAACCAAATTCATTGTTGTACTGCACTCCTTTGCTCCCGCGTCTGTGCTTCCTTGCCTGGCCAGCGTGGCAAGAGTGCGGTCAAATACTTTCCTACGAGGTGTCTAGGAGATAGCAGATCAGCGGTGTATTCTCGAATCTATCTGTACTATCAGAGTTAACCTCCCTTGGTGTATATGTCAGATGTGTTTTTTTTCTTCCAGTTGCTGGAACTCACTGCCCTGATGGTTGATGTTCTGTCCCATGTGTCACTCCCGCAGGTGGTTCCCCGACCAATTTCGGTCGCACCACAATAGGCAACCTGGAGTCCACGTGAGTGACATGCATGTGTGCACAGGCACCACGTGCGAACACACACACAGCACAAAGACACAATGACAAAGATCCTCCGTATCGCCTTAACAGAACTTTTGGGCAAGTGCTGTTAGCGAGCACCTATGAAGGCCGGCGTGGCACACGAGGGGGTGGGTGGCCAGCACCACGCCTGGCCGCCTTTTTCTCCCTAGTGGCGAGGTACTCATTTAAGGCTAAGTTGGCCTAGGGGAGGCCCAGGACCGGTTCAGATAATCGTCAACGGTGTCGACCGTGAGTGTAATCGAACCCGTGTCGCTAGTTTCGTAGCGCAACTTGCTAACCGCGACGCCACCGCTCTCCACACACACACACATGCATCCACACAGAACACATACGCACACGCACGTGTGTTTATATAGCCAAACACACACAAATATGTACGTGCGTGAAAATACGTACGCACAAAAAGCAGGGTGGTCACGCCAGGCGCCCCTCCCAAAGCAGACGCCACGAGAACGTGTGGGGCCAAATCGTTTGAAATGAATCTGGGCAGCGGCGGTCCAATTTTTTGTTGGAGGGGGGAGATGATGGCACCTTGCCCGGGTGTCACAATGTCTCACTACGGCTGTCTCCATCTTTGATCACCCGCCCGCCCCCACCGCCCGCCCCCTCCTCTCCATCCGCTTCTCACGGCTCACCTCTCCGCGCAGGGACAAACTGCTGTGGCTGCACACTATGTTCGCCATCCTCTACCTCATCATCACCATCCTGGTGATGCGCCACCACAGCGCCAACCTGCCCTACGAGGAGGACGAAGTGGTGAGTCCCCCCCCTTCCCCCACCCGCCACCGGCCCCTCCCGAGGTCATGGGGTCAGAGTTCAAGAAACGAGAGAGCGCCGTAGGAGAGGCGACCACCGGGGTGGCTCGGGAGGGGGGGGGGATTCAGAATGGCCCAAGCCGATGGCCAAGATGCTGAGTTCGAATCCCGTGCCATCAGCTCGTGAGGTGAAGGCCGCCGGGTTTTCAAGTGTGCGGCGCGTTTCTGGTCTCCACCCGGTCAGCAAAAACTGCACCAGCAACAAGATGAATAGTGCCGTCATCGTATAAAGGAGCTTTTCTAAGGTGTCTGGCCAGTGTGGAAGAGTAGACCAAATACCTTCTCTTGAGGGTCTCTATAATTCTACTCTCTCTCGTGAAGGCCCTTCGGCCAGCGGTGAAGTGAGAAAGCAATTGCTGGGGCTGCCCCTTTTTTTTTTTAATAAGGCGCGGTTTCTTGGGAATATCTGATTGATCGTTTGCCATTATGCATGTAAGTTGAACTTCTTTCACACCGTACATAGCCAACCGTGCTAATCGGAGGTGTGGGGGAGAACAACAAACTAAACACAAAAAGCAGTTTTAAAGAAATGATGAAGCCAGTTAAGAGTAACAATAAAAATATATGCTGCATCCTCAAAAAAATCACCGCCGTGTAATCTATGCCAGCCCCATCCTATGGCAGCCCCCTCGTGTTTGCGTTATTTATTCGAAACACATTTGCGCCGGACAGTTTCTCGCCGAGACGCACGCCTCTCCCCCTTGTACACGCCTCCCATCAGGCCCCCAGCGGGGAAGGATTTATGTTCAAATCGTCCGCCGCCGCTGCGGTTAATTTTCCAGTTTGGCATCAATTTTTAAAACTTTTCGACTTCTCACGTCGTGTGGGAAAGCTGCCGCGGATCCCACACACACCGAACACCGCGATCGGAGGTGTGTGGTGCTGCGTCTCTATCTCGTGCCATACCAAACACCCCGCTAAGGTTGGGTTTTACAGTAAACTAAACAGTTTTTTTTTTTTACCAGGTAAGGCCCCCTGAGCTATACAGCACTTTTTCAGAAGCAACCTTGCCATAAATGATAGCTCAATGAAATGGCTTATCACGTGGAAATTTATAGCAGCCAAATTCTCTTAAGCTCATGTTTCTAAATGAGGAGGGGAATAAACGGAGGACCCAGAGAAAAATCCACGTCACCACGGGAAAGAGAGACATACGAACTCCAAATATACAGCAAGCGTCCGATTGGGGATCGAACCCACGACCTCCTATGTACCAGGCGAGGTAGTTAACATCTCATAGCCACCGTGGCGCCCTACAGCAGAGAGTGCAAGAACATGCGTTTTTGTTCAACCTTCCTCGGTAGAAGGGGGTGAGGGGGGGGGAATCTGTGGGAATTTGATACGTACTTTTCCGTGCAATTACACGGCCTAGCCTACGCAGAAAACTGCGACCTTTTGGGGGGGGATGGGCGGGGGGGGGGGTGTTTTAAAAAGTTATTATATTAGAGTAAAATACGTTTCCTATATATTTTTTCTTGGGAAGTTACACTCGTAGTTTTCCGGAATAATTCTTTACAAACATTATCCTGCCTCGATCGTCGAACTGCAACTCAGCCGGCGAACGCCGCATGGGCTGCTGCGATTGTGGACACCGAGCCCCCCCCCCGGGGTTTTGCGCTGCCGTTTGAACCCCGCGATGAGCGGTTGCAGAGGTGAGAGGAGAGGCCACGGAACATTTTTGCAGCCAGCTGTTCCTCTCCTCTGCTCGTTACCCAACTGACCCTGACCCTAACCCGAACCCTCACTTTTGTGTCGGCCAGGTGTCACGAACACTCTTTATAATCGGGATCCCCAAACACCTCGACAAGGAAGACATTCTCAAGAGCCACTTCTAGTAAGTAACACTCGCGCTCATCGCACGTGCACATGTGGAGTGTGTTCCTATGGTGTGTGTACCTCCTGAGTGGGTTTTCGCGGTTGTGCTGTGACGGCCCTCCGATTTGTTTGTTGGCGGCACCGCGTGTTGTTCATATTACGCACGGTAGTGTCGCGGTGAACGCGCGCTGCACTACGAACCCGGCTACCCGAGTTCGAGTCCCGTTCACGACCAACACTGGTAACGAATATCTGAACCAGTCCTAGGAATCCTCTAGGCCAGGGGTCGGCAACCAAAATAACAAGAAGAGCCATTTCTTTCCAATTCGGTACAAAATTCAGTATTTCAAGAGCTGCAATGCATCTGAGTACATACTGTACATACGTACATATCGTCAAGAAGCAGCCCGTAAAGAGCCGCATGCGGCTCCGGAGCCGTAGGTTGCCGACCTCTGCTCTAGGCTGACTCGGCCTTAAACAAGTAAACATAACATCAGCATTGGGAAGACAAAGGCGGCTGGGTGTGGTGCTGTCCACAGCCTCCTGTCATGTGCTATACTGACCTCAATCGGTGCTCACTAAAAGCACTTGCCACAGTAGTCTGTTAAAGGCTATATGGGGGGGGGGGGGGTTGCTTCCCTTGGTCTCTTTTCTGGATGTTGTCCGACGTTTTTCTTCACGTGCTCACACGAGTTGGGAGCTTCACTAATTGACCAGAGCGTCCAGCGCGCGACGGGGGCGAAACATCGGGACGTCGTGCTGGACGAGGTGCAGCCCAACCCAACAAAAAATGTTGAACTCGTTTTTGTATAAAGCCTGTCGAAAAATAACGCGCTCTAAAGCGCTGGCAATTGCATATGATGAGTGAGTATATTTATTTCCGGCCGTAGGGGTAAATACCTCGCCGTGTTTTACCTTCGCTGCCTCCAGTAAATCTCTAAACATTTCCTTTATGAAATAATAATCCGCACACGGAACGGCGCTGCACACGCGCTCAGCCCGGCGTGCCAAGCGGCTCCCCACAGAGTGTCCCGACGTATCGAATAAAAACTAATGCGAGCTACACCGCAATCTATACATCATCCAATTAGAGATACATTATCCATACTCTGCTCCGCCCGCACTGGATAGATTTATTTTGGCTAAACCAAAAAAACTTTGACAGTCACCGCCGAGCGATTCTTAATTTCCAAGAATTATCACATGCGTGTTATTAATTCCGAAGTATTTTTCCACCAAAAAAAAAAGGCCACGCGCTCGCAGTCCGGCAGGGGATTGTCACGGTGAGAGTTGAGTGCCCGGTGCCGGATTAGGACGCGAAGGGGGGTGGGGAGGGGGGGGCCCCCTGGTGCTTGGTGCACATGTTGGGTCCTCGCCCCCCCCGCCCCCCCTCGGAGGGTTTCAGGAAACTGGAGGATATTCCATCCCTAGCACAGGGTTCTCTTAACTGCAGTTTTCCAGCGGGGCCACGTGATAAGAATGAGCGTGTGCTGGCAGGTCACGCGGTGAAGTGTTGTCACCTGTACGGACGCTGTGACGCCACGTGGCGTGATGAGGTCATAATGTTTGTGCACGTGACCGCGAATCTGTGTTTCTCTCGTCTACAGCTCTCTCATTTCTATCTCTTGTTTATCATCTCCATTTCATTTCACGAATGTGTGTCTGTTGTCCGCAGCTCTCTCGACGCCACCTCTATTTAATGTCACCCCAATCTGCCTCTTTTGCCTCCAGGTTTTTTCATCCCTTTTTCATTGCACTATTCTGTGCCTTCGTTCCGCAGCTGTCATCTATCTTGTTTATCTCTCCTTCATCTCACTAATCTGTTTTGCTTTGCCTCGGCGGGCCACTCGGAGAGTCTTCTTTGGCGGGCTGTTGGCCCGAGGGCCTCCTTCAAAGGGCCCCCGTCTTAAGACAAATCGGATCTCTGACCGCAAAATTAACATTCAGAGGGGTCTCTGCGATGCGCAGCTCCCCATTCATACGTTCACATAGGTCAGGCATGAGCAGAACCAGAGCTCGCAAGTGGGCGGCCTGAGATTGACTAGCAGTGGCGTGAGACCAGAGGAGTTGGCGCGAGTCTTGATTTTGACTGATATTGTGTCGGAGATGCTGAGCCGGCACCGCTGAAATGCTGGGTTCGAGTGCAGGTTTCAGCCGCACTCGATTAAACCGGGTTCGCCGCTGGCTGGCGATGCCAGGAACACATCTGGAAAAAAACCTTTGGAGACAAAAAGCGCAAAAAGCGCAAATTCTCGCATGCGTTACACGTGTAAGAACCGGTACAGCCGAAACGGCAAATCCTAATGCGAGACCTTCAGAGGTCACCAGCTGGGAGTCACCCCCCCCCCCCTCAGGCGCGGGTTCCGGCAGGAACACAAACTGCTCCCGCCGCGGATCCGGTACCGCGTTGATGGTGCCGCTTGGTCTCGCGTGTGCCTGCAGCGAGGCGTACCCGACATGCACCATCACGGACGTGCAGTTCTGCTACAACGTTGAGAAGCTCATCAAGCTGGACAAGGAGAGGTACCGATCGAAACGGCTCCTCGCCCTGCCGGGCAAGAGTGACGATCTGTCGACTCGTCGATTTTTTTTCTTTTCAATTCGTAAATGTGTGTCACATGACCCTTTGTATGTATCACGTGATCCCTGCGTGAATCACGTGACCCTTGCAGCCATTAGCTAGAGGTGCTGCATTCACTGCGAAAGGATTACGGAATCCGGTAGTGACAATTCATCAAATTATATAGGGGCTTAGTCCTTACAGGCTTACCTGACCTCTAACGTCATTAACTCTGCCTCGTACAACAATTAGCCGTTTGGGTCACAGTGCTGTTGACGAATGTGTTTTTGTTAATTGCGCTAATTCACCACCGTCAATGTAGTATTACCAAATACATTATTTGACAGTTACTAGTTCTTACATCTTACACACTGTACTGCATCACCAAATTCCTGCTGGTACCAGCTTTAATGACCATGCTCAACCGTTGAAACAACAGTTTGCATTTGAATTGTGAAAATTGGCAAACAGAGAGAGATCCTATACTCTCGTGGACATGAGGAATGGCATTTGGGAAATGTTGCAGTACTGTTTCGCCTATGAAATATCACGGTTCAGTTCCCCTTCTGCACACTTGCTTGAACCCACCACTCAACCTGCCCTACCTCCTCCGCCAGCAAACTCTTGGCAGGCTCAAGGGCCTACCTCCCCCCCCCCCCATCTCTCGCCTGAACGCTCCTGTCCAAAGAGCTCTCCCGAACCGGGCAAGGAGGTCCTACGTGAGACCGATGAGCCCCTGAGTGCCTCGTTTGTTTGAACCCCGCAGGAAGAAAGCGGCCAAGGCCCGGGCGTACTACGACAACATGACGGACGAGACGATGCGGCCCAAAATGTACGGGGAGCTGTGCTGCTGTGACTGCTACGGCTACAGGAAGGTATGCCGCACTGCCGGGCCTCGCGCTACCAAGTTCATTTTGAGCCAGTGGTGGTGGTGGCGTACGCCTTGATTAACTGTTGCCCATAAACACAGTTTGTTCGATGGATGGCACCGAAGCGATACATCGGCTTGCAGCCAGCGCCGTCCAATGGCTGAAGATCCAAAACGTGTATTGCCGTTAAACCTACGCATAGGAGGGGATAACACCGAAACGTTCCCATACCCAATCGATTGAAGAATCCATCGCTGTACCGCCAACTCCTGGCCACCTCACAGTCCAATCAGACAGACTCTGGTACTGCCAGGTGGTACACTTTCCATGTACTAACCAGGCTCAACCTTGCTACGATTCCGTGATCTGCCGAGAGTAACCCGCAGAAAGCCCGGGGCCAACCGGAAGACGAATGAGGAACATGGGAGCTCTGCTGTACACACACACACTAGTCCGTCGTTATCCCGCTTGCTGTAACCGCTTGGCTTGCATTTGCTCACCGGCGCAGGTGAACGCGCTGGAGTTCTACACGGCGTTGGAGTCGCGCCTGACGGACGAGTGTGAGGAGGAGAAGAGGAAGATCCCCGACAATCCCCTGGGCATGGCCTTCGTCACCTTCCAGGACGACAAGAGCGCCACGCAGTGAGTTTTGTTGCCTTCCACCCACAAACACAAAGCTTTTCCAGCTAGCCTTTAAAGTCGGGTGCAAGTGCTGTTAGCGCGTAGCACCTATGAAGGCCGGCACGGCACACGAGGGGGTGGGTGGCCAGCACCACGCCCGGCCGCCTTTGTCTTCCCAGTGGTGATGTTTACACACCGCCACCAGGTACTCGGTTGAAGCTGAGTCGACCTAGGGGAGGCCCAGAACTGGTTCAGATAATCGCCACTGATGTTGGCCGTGAGCAGAATTCGAACTCGGGTCGCCGGGTTCGTAGCGCAGCGCCCTAATTGCTACTCTACCACTCCCCACGACCTCCACCGTCGACAATATCTGCTGTGTAAGAGGATAATCTTACGTACGTATGTATGTGGAACTTCTTTCACACCGTACGCGCGCGTGTTTGTCCAGAGAACAAATGAGATGATAGGGGTGGGACAGAATAAATTTAAAATAAAAAGTGAACAAGGGTATCAGAGCTTAGGGAAGACACCACGGGGTTGGAGAGTTTATAGAAATGTGCAGTCGAGACAGGTTTCCATTCCATTGTCATCCGTAATGTGTTTGTGCTGGTGTCAACCCCCTTTCATATCATCTGTGTTGTGTACCTGAATGGTTTTGTTCATAAAATGCGTTTGGAAGAAAAACAACGTTGTGAACGAGTGTGCCGTTATAGCCCTGTGGTGATGTCCCCCCGACGTCGTACGGCTGAACGCAGCGACGTCACCGTTGCACGCTGCAGCTCTGCACCCGACTGTAACTTGAATGCCTATTTTTTCCTCATTAGCCAAGCTTTAATCCTTATGTCAGGACAGCCCAGGACACACAAGCCTTGATAACAATCTCTGCAAGCAAGAGCTGCTTGTTTTAGTTTTTCTTTTCATGTTGAACTCTCCTTTTAAGTTTTAACATGGATAGGAGAATACTAAATAGGCGGCTTGGCATTACACTGAGAGACAGAAAGAGTAACGCATGGAATAGTGAGCATACACAGGCCAAAGACACGAGTTTGACTGTGAAGAAACGTCAAGTGGGCTTGTGCAGGACACGTTGCTAGAAGGGTTGATGGCCAAAGGGAAAGAATAACGACGGAGTGGCAGCCAAAGCGAGTGAAAGCAAAGCGCCCGGGAGGACGTCATCCGTGGAGATGGAGCGAGCAGTGACATCAGCTCTTGCGCAGGTGCCGGTTGTATCGTTGCGTCATGGGACAGTGAAGGCTGGCGGCAACTTGGGGAGACATTCATTCAGCAGTAGACTGATCATGGCCAATGATGATGATGACGACGATAATAATAAAAAAAATACTGCCCATAGTGGCAGTGCCCGCGATGGCCGGGCCGGCCGTTCTGCTGAGAGTGGCACTGCCCCGGAGGTAGGATGATTGTTTCCTGGCACCGTGTGGGAGCTCCTCGGGCTGGCCAGCGTGTGTTTACACGGCTAGGCGGCGCAGTTTGTGTGTTTACTCTGCCCCGCACCGTGCTCGATGCTCGAGATAAGGAGCAAGAACGGCCTCTAAACGCTCCCAGATGCACAGCAGCGCCATTAGGGTTGAGCCCGTGGGAGTTGACGGGGTGGGGGGGGGGGGGGTAGGGGGGCTGGGTAAGGGGGGCCGAGAGTTAGTTGGTTGGAGATGGAGGAGTGGGGGGGTAGGCAGCAGCAGTAGTGGGAGGAATGGCGGTGTCCTCGCCAAACTGCAGAAGTTGCTACTGCGTAGGTTTTGCGCGTTGTGCCGTGCAACTCTGTGTTTTGCCGTGTCGAACACCACGTGGTGTCCGACGATGTGCTCCATCACACTGCAGGTCACAACTCTTACCTTTCTGCTTCGTTACCTCTGACCGCTCGACTTTCGAATCCAATCGTATAATTTCCGCCAAGCTCTCTTAACAATAATATTAACCTCTCTCAATTTGACAAACATGTCAACTCTTATCTATTACAACTTTGATCGGCCTGCTTTGTTGCTGCTGGCCGCTCGATGCTTTGGCTGAATTGGGCCCACGCCCAACAACTGTGTCCAAAGAAAACGACGTGCCGGGAGCCACTTGAGGAACTTAACGACGGAGTCGCCCGCAATCGTCGTCGGTTGTGCAAAGTTGGCGGCCCTCGAGGCGCCAGGCATTTGGAGTGGGACATCCGTTGAACTTATTTCGCACCGTCCAGCTGTGCTTATGAGAGGTGTGGAGGAGGACAACAACCTAAAGGCAAAAAGTGGATATAAAGAAATGAGTTTGTCAATCGAGATTTAAAAGTGCACAGCTCAAGTTGACTTCCTCATATCAGAAGGGGGAGAGCGTTCCAGACGGCCGCAGAAGCGCATCTGAAAGCGCGCGATGCGGTGACCGTCTTTGTTTCGACGGCCAGTCCAAAGCCGCTGATGCGAGGATGACCGGAGTTCGCGTGATGGTTTTATGCTCCTTGACGGGACATTGTGCCGAACAACACACGGGTCCAACCGGAAAACACACGGGAGAGAGCTGCGGACGTCACCGCCAGTTGCAGTTTGGGAAGCCACGAGTCTTATTTTCGTTGTTGAGAAGCCGGCGTGGCGACACGCCTGTGATCTACCGCTTTGGAACCCAGCGTTGCTGGGTCACACGGAGATTTGTGAAACCTCCCAAACCCGCTGTGCCTTGCGGGTGGCCTGGAGATTGTAATATGGGCGAGCGGGTCTGCGAACCTGTCTGTGTTGTTTGTCCCACATGCAAAAACGTCCCTCGAAAATAGATTGGTCAATCACTACGATGCAGAACCCCATATTGAAGAAGGGCTTTGAGGATAAATGAAATATTCCCGGATAATAAATGTCATTGATATTTTCGTTTTTTGCATTTCCCAATGCCCGTTTTTTTTTTGTTAAATTGACAGTCTTGGCAGACCTCACGTGGTAATAATAATGGAGAACTCGGAGAAAACGCACGCATGCATGGCGACAATGCTCGGAGCGCTGCACAGATGCATGCCGCAATTCACTGCCGTGGTGCCATCTCCTGGCCATTTCACGCAGGCACCCGTTTCTATTTTTGCTATTTGTAAAACTTGTCTTGAAATACAGTGCACGTGAATTGTTTTAATTACTAAATACATGTGTAAATATGAATTTGTATATTTTTACTTGAGCATTAAACACTAATGCACCCGGGGACATTTGTATTTTTCTTAGCCAAGGCATCGCTGGTTTCTGGCTTTTGTAGAACGGATCGGGCGATGACTTCTCAAGCCCCTAAACTGTTTCGGTTTCCTGGCAGATGAGAACCGCCCTTGGCGGGTCACTCAGACGCACGGGGGAATTGCGTGAGCGAGTGGCGGTGCCTGCTTTTTGGCGTAACGTGGTTGGCACGGGCCCCGGTGCAAGGAAACAAAATGAAATCGAGTGGTCATGGCCATGGCCACGTCACGAGAGAAAAACTGGCCAGAGATGAGAGGCAAAATTAACTGCGCGAGTGTATTACAGTGCTTGAATTAGACTCTTCTGCTGAGAGAGGGGAAAAAATAAACAAGAGGAAGACGCTGGAAGAAATGGCAGTGGCGACGAAATCAAAGGCTTCGGATGCCACTACTGGATAACGAACGAAAGGAAGGAATGGAATAAAATGAGGGAGGCCTTTGCAACCGCAGTGGGACGTTAGTGATTGACAACAACAACAACACTACGTTACATAGGGGCAGGTCCCCTGTCCAGTTCCCCCTCTGCTTTGTAGCCCTGTGCCTCGGACCTAGTGCAGTGGCACCGCCTGCACACCAGTTAGCGACACCGCCGAGTAACCCCTTTACGTGCGCAACGGCGGTCAAAACCCACGCTCGTTATTTCCCGTGGCCTTTACAGGCACGACCGCTCCTTCCCCTTTAAATCCAGTCTCGCTGCTGCGCTGACCTCCGAATGTGGAGCTCTCGCGTCCAACCGCTCGTTGTGATTACACTATCGCCGAATTAGCGCGAACGTTTACACAAGCTTCCAGCTTTTCCTGCGCCTCTTTTTTTTTTTTTGCGCGCGCGGTGTTAATTTCGTTATTGGGAGCAAGAAAGCGCGCATGCTAGCGAGCACTTGCGCCAGAGCGGATCGTGGTTCGCTTGAGGGAAATCGTAAGCGACGGGTGTGTTTTAATTTTCAATCTTGTGAGTTTGTGTTGGCTCGGGAGTGTGGCGCGCGGTTTTAAACGCTTGCCCTCACATCAAAGAGCCCGAGTCACCGCCTCCGTTTTGACATTATAAGCGGGGCCCCCGTGAGCCAAGAGAGGATTTCCTCTTCAGTCCGAGCATTCAGCGATGCTTAATTTTTTAGCGCTTTGGCGCTCGGCTGAGAACCATCTTTTTGCGCAAACGTTCCTCATGGAATTGAAAAGTTTTTACCGGCATTTTACACCTTCGCTGCCTTGCCACGCTTCGCTCCGCGTCATCGCGGTGTTTTTATTGAGATTAAGTAAACGCGATGTTTACACAAAACCGCGTTGAAATGAAACAACCGTGCCACGTGTGTATTTTGTTTAACATGAGGAGTGTATCGAGCCTTGGCCGCGTTTACTTGACGTACAATATTACAAGAAACTGTTATGTAAAGGGTGGGGGCTAATAGGTATAGGGTCTCTCCCTGCTCTATCAGCCCGCGATGATCGGCGTGGTGAAGTATGGTTAAACAAGCCCTCCTGTGACCGACTTGTATTTGTCACGACTCGGTTGGGGTCAGTGCCTCGAACCGACTTTGTTTTTACATTGTGGGTCGAGTGAAGCAGCCTCTAGTGGCCGTTGTCACTTGAACCCAGTTACATCGTTGACAAATAAATAAATAAAAACACGGCGATTCTTACACGTCTTGTTTGCTGCACAGTGTCCTGAGCTTGGGCGCTGGGCTCTGTTAACACCTGGTGATGCTGGTTGTAATCTTCAGCGAAGCGTCACACAAAATTGTTATAAATTATTTTGTTCGTTTTGCAACGTAATTGAACTGCTGAAAAGCCAAATCAATTGACATATTTTCACCTTGAACTAGCAACTCTATTTGTTTAGATGGCGGAGGGTTTTAGGTAAACGTTGACATGATACTTACACAATATAAGGCTATAACTCCCCCACTCCCCCCAAAATAATCGATTATTGAGAATCTGTATTTATCGATGTCTAATGTAATTTATGAAGCGCCTTCACTCAAGGCGCTTGACATAGCTTACGAAATGGTGACAGAGCAGAGGCTAATGTAGATTTGAAGGGGGTCTACAAGGATTGAGGAATGAGTGTGTGTATGTATGTACGTTGAACTTTTTTCGAGCACCGCACGTAGCCCCAACCGTGCTAATCGGAGGTACGGGGGAAAGACAACAAACTAGACACAAAAAGCAGTTCTAAAGAAATTACTTTGTGATTTAAAAGTGCATAGGTCCCAGTGGCTTCTTAATATTTGAAGAAAGCGTGCGATGCAGTGAAAGACGCAGGGTGCCACGGTGGCGAGATGTTAACTCACCTCGCTTTGTATACAGAAGGTCATGGGTTCATTCCCGACCCTGACACCTGTATATTTGAAGTTGCCATGTTGTCGCCGTGTTCGTATGGATTTTTCTGCGGGCTTTTCCCCTCCACATTTAGAATCGACATCCGTTTAGAGTATTTGGCTGCTGTAAATCTCCAAGCGACAAGCTGCTTCGTTGAGCTGTCATTTGTGGCGGCCAGGTCGCTTCTGCAAAAGAGCTGTACAGCTCAGTGGGCCTTACCTGGTAAAATAGAAAAAAATTGTGAGTTGGTTCGAACTGTATAGTTAGAAACTGGTGGAGGTGTAGGAGGTTGCTGGTGGCATTAGACGGAGCTGAAGGGAGCTGGAATTACGACAGCTGACACGAGGTGCAATAATCTGGCTTCAAGCTCTCTAGGGTTGCTGGCTGGATCGTGCTTAGGGCCATAGAATAATGAAGCAGCAGCAGCACCACCACTGAGATCACCGTTTAAACCCATTGCTCTATCGACACTGACTTCGTAACTCATTGACATCGACACCTCGACACCAACACGGCTTTTTACACTCTAGTCGCCACAGTGTGCGTGTCACAGAATGGGTACTCGGGGATCACGACGGCGTCATCGTTGAGCCCCTCACTGCGCTGTGACCGACGCTGCGTCTCCCCCCCCCCCCCCGGCAGGGTGATGCGCGACTACAAGAAGCTGCGCTGCTTGGGGAGCCCCAAGACCTCGAGCTTCGGCGACATGCTGCGCTCAAAGCACTGGGGCGTCAAGTACGCGCCGGACCCCAACAGCATCATCTGGTGAGGCCCTCTGCGGGGTCGACACGGCTCGGTGGCACCGCGCACCACCGCGTCGGTTAAGGCCCAGGGTGTTCGATTTCGGCCCGGGTCGACAACCGGCACACCGCATCCAGTATACCTCTGTGGTTAAAGCTGGTCACATGGCCTACTCGCGGTCTACTCGCAACCCTGCAAAGCCTTCGGGCGCCGCGTGATACCCTGCTAGCTGCTGCGAGAGTTCCGAGTGGCAATGTTGTCCATCTCGTGACAGCTTTTCGATGACAAATGTCATTGAGAGAAAAGGGAGCAAAAAAAAAGCGAGGTTGTTGCTGCGGAATGGAGCGTCGTGACGAGGATGGCGCCACGCGTGTCCCCCTCGCTGGCGCAGGGAGAACCTCACGGTGCAAGGCTTCTCCTGGTGGGTGAAGGTGATCGTCCTCAACACCTTCCTCTTCATCCTGCTCTTCTTCTTCTCCACGCCGTCCATCGTCGTCAACACCATCGACAAGTTTAACGTCACCAAGCCGGTCGAGAGCCTCAACGTAAGTGGGGCAGTCCGCCGCGTGATGGTCGGCCGCAGCCGCCCCCAGCGCGTGCGCGCGTTTGTACCGCCGCCTTCTCGCGTTCACAAGACTCGCGTTCACCAGACTCGTCGTAAACTGCTGAGTTGGTGCTCAGTCTGACTTGGAAGCAACCCAGGCAGCTATGGAATTGATGATGAGCGATGGATGACCTCTGAATTTTGACCGAGGTCATAAAAAAAAGTTACTGCAGGGATTCTCAGTGATAATCCCACAGGGTTTCATAAGTTTATAAAACTATGTCTGCCGTTCCCTGATATTGTTGTTTGTTTGAGAGTTGGGAATTTGTTAGAATGAAGAAAAATCTGGATAACGTCAGAGTGTTTTATCTGGAGGACTTTTCGAGTTGTAATGATTTAAGACGTATTTGTTTTTAATGCTTTCCAACGAAGGTTGTAAGTTTCCATCTGTAACTCTCACGAAGATGATCCAATATTAACCAAACTTAAGTATAAAGTTGTATTGCTGTCAGGGACTTGTGGCCAGACCTACCAAAACTAGCCACATCGATAAAAATTATTTCCCAAAATCTGGAGACACAAACCAGACGAAAATGACCATTCGCAAAACACGTGTCTCCCTGACAGCGGCCCTTCAGCTCCCGCACTGCTAATTAAATACTTCCAAAGACAAAACCGCGTGCTGGGAAGCGTCACGTAATCCGTGCGTGCGGCACGGTTTTCCCAAACTCGTTTGGGACGCCGCCCTCCCGTCGTCTCATTCCGCCGTGGGTGTTCTGCACCGGCTCGTGACCGCCACGTGACCCCGGTCCGTCCGCTGCCGTGTCGCCGCAGAGCCCCATCATCACCCAGTTCCTGCCCACGCTGCTGCTGTGGACATTCTCCTCCCTGCTGCCGCTGCTGGTCTACTACTCGGTGTTTCTGGAGGGCCACTGGACCAGGTGACGTGGCCGCGTCGAGCGTTCTGCTGCTGTTGCTGCTGCTGCTGGTGGCCCAGCGCTGATACAGCAAATCTGGCTGTGACGGTCCCACCTGATGACGGAGACTTGTGTTGCCTCCGAAACGTCGTGATTTTTATTATTTTATTTTTATTAATTTTCATTTCATTTTTTTTACCTGCGTGACTTGACCGAAAAAACTAAGAGTACCAGCGCTGACCGTTCGCGGTTGTGAGCCGCGGCTAACAGTGGTTGCCAATGACTGGAGCGTTCAATCTATGGAACTTACCTGCCCTCCCCCCCACCACTGCTTCCCCCACGCTGCACCCACGCCCCCCTTGCCTCCCCCCCCACAAAATTAATGACATTCATTTTTAATCGCAGTACTAAAATCACAATTGAAGAGGGTTTTTTTAGTTATTACTGGGATTTTTTAAAATCAATTTGTAGTTGGGTCTCTTTAAAAAAAAATCTTAATAAATTGTCGCACTTTACCGCTATTGCTTGTATTTAACACCTGGGTGAAAGTGCCATATAACCTTGATGCTTTTATAATTATCTAGAGTAATTAATAAAGGTCATTTTCTTCGTGGACACTAATATGATTTATGGCTTTACCAATTGATCTTTGTGTGTGAACCATCTGCCAGTCAACCCCTCCATGCCTGTTCACCCGTAACACCTGCATCCATCAAGCGACCTCCTGCCAGGGCGCTTGTTTAATTTGACGTGGCCCCAAAAGTGCACCTCGCCTGGCACAATTGCTTCGCTGGCGTCAGAGCCACTTATCGGTGAATAGCGGTCGTCGCCGTTGTTGTTGTGTGTGCGCGCGGTTCTTTTCATGGCTTTGTTTATTTTAGAATTCCTTCACGGCGTTATCGCCGCTTGTCCACTCCCCCCCCTCCCCTGTAAATACGTAAATGCTGTTCCGTGGCTAATTGCCACAGCGTCAAGGTCGGCGAGGGGTCACCGGCGACAGTCCCAATCCCCGCGTGCAATTTAGATCAAAACCGGAGCTGGCAGGAGATTTCCATCGTCGTTACAAATGAAGAAAAAGAAATTACAACAATAATTCCCATTGTCTCGTTTGCCATCACCATCATTAGCTGTTGGTTAAAATAAATAAAATACACCCCCCTCTCCTCCCCATCCTCTTCCTGGTAATTTCCCCTTGGTTTGGTTTACTAATTGCACTTGACAGGTTCACCCAATGATGACGGATGGATGTGATATATAAAGGGCACGAGGCAAAATCGGGTCATTTCCTAATTGTGGGTTTATTGCACCGTAATAATGGGCGATCGTGTGCGTGCGTGCGCGCGTCCGTCGCGAGCAGGTCGAGCGAAAACCGCGCCACGATGCACAAGTGCTACTTCTTCCTCATCTTCATGGTGCTCATCCTGCCGTCACTCGGGCTCACGAGGTGACAGCGCTGCGCGTGCTTCGCACCCTGTAATTAATAATCAACGAGTTGGTATACGTGTGGTCATCGCCACCACGAGTGTACGTAGTGCGAGGATATTAATGGCAAGGGTCGCTGCTACGTTTCACAGACTCGGTCTGTGTCGGTGGTTTTCACAGCAGCGAAACGATGTTGCCGTGTGTAATCCCAGTTGAGTGGCTTGCGGGTAAATGGTCGAATTTTGGCAAATTTGATCAAATTTGTAAATTATGAGAAAACCCCCATCGGAACTGAATTATAGTGAAGGCCTGGAATACCACGAGTTTGAAACGACAAGAAGCAAAAATGTGCACATTAAGCACACTCATCCTCAGAAATATTCAAAAGCCATCAGCAGTTCCTGACGAGAACTGCATTGTGGTTCTCGTCTTAGATCGCCATCAATATACACGTTGTTTCTAGATTTGAAGCTTTCGTGACTGCAAGGATTCATATTCTTCGGTTTTTTCGGTAAAGTCACGTAGGTAAAAAATTTAAATTAATAAAAGTAAAATAAAATAAAAATCACGACGTTTCGGAGGCAACACAAGCCTCCGTCTTCAGGTGGAACCGTCACAGCACGATAGCTGTCACAGCACGATAGCTGTATCAAGTGATACAGCTAGCTGTATCACTTGATACAGCTATCGTGCTGGGACGGTTCCACCTGAAGACGGAGGCTTGTGTTGCCTCCGAAACGTCGTGATTTTTAATTAATTTTTATTTTACTTTTATTAATTTAAATTTTTACCTACGTGACTTTACCGAAAAAACCTAAGAATATAATATACACTTTGAGCAAATGTGTGACTGACTGAGGGGCAGCAGTGACGCAGAGACAACTGTGGACCGGTTTCCGCCGAAATAGGACTCGTCAGCACTGCATGGTCATCGCAGTGCTCACCGCTGCAAAGTCTGCCTCTGGAAACCATTTACCTGTAGTCCCTCCACTTCCACACTACGGCGGATTGGCGCTCGCCGTTTCACAGCCGCTCCCTGCGAATCACTGCCACATGTGTCACGACGTCCCGTGCGTGTCGGCTGCATCCGTGACTACTCCTCCTCCGCTGACGTTCCTCTTCTTAATTTACATCTTAGTTGCATAAATCGTGATTCTAGAGTCTTGCACGCACGATGTAATGGTTGGATCGTGAATATGAGAATTGCTTTTAATTGACAAATCGGTGAATTGGTGCGTGCCTGCTTTACAATACGATAAAGTAGAGGTGGAGGACCCATGTTCTCTTACTGGAGGCGAATATGACTTTCAAATACCCCAGTAGCGGGTCAAAGGTATTTAGCACAAAACACCCGCGGTCACTTCTGTCACTGCAAGAGGCTCTTGCAACGGCAGCAACGACAAAACGCGCTGAAATTAGAAGCGCAGTGTTGTCAGGGCAAAAGTGCTCCCTGTTTAGTTTTGTTGGCCTTCCCCCGCACCTCCGATTCGTACGGTTGGGGCTACGTGCGGTGCGAAAGAAGTTCAAACGTGCGTACACGCATAGATTAGTATGGGCCGATTTCACGTGGTAGGCCTCGTGTGGCTGCAGCCAGCCTGGGGGGGGTGGGGGCGGCAGCTGTGGGTTGCTCACCACCAGCACCCCCGTTCTGACCCTCAATGCCATCTCCGCAAATTCCTCGCCTCCAGACTGCAGATGCTCCTTAATTGGCAGACACGCCATTGCACAGCTGCGGATGTAAATCGTGTAACGATGAATTGATTCACTCGTAAAAGTCCGAGACCAGTCGCAGGGTTTGGTGCTTTAACAATGAATGCTGCTGGATATATATATGCTGCAGAAGACTCCGCTATGCCGATGAGTTGAAATGTTTTAAAACATTTTGCATGGCGATTGAGACCCTCATCTCTTTATGTGGCGACGATTTTTTTCTCTTGAGAATTTATTATTTTGTGCAGCATGAATTATTGTGGGGGAAAAGCCATGGCTCGGTTTCTTCGAGCGATGGCTTACACGCACACACATACACGAGCAAGCGCACATGCACACACAAAGACAAGGATCCCCGTATAGCCTTTAACAGACTTTTGGGGAAAGTGCTGTTAGCGAGCACCTATGAAAGCCGGGACGGCGCACAATGGGGTGGTTGTGCCTTTGTCTCCACAATGCCGACGCTGACGTACCTTACTCGGTACCCATTTAAGACCAAAGTCGACAAATCGGAGGCCAGGACTGGTCCACATGTCCAGATGTTCGCCACTGATGTTGAAGCGAACTCGGCTTGCTCACTGTGTTCATAGCGCAATCCTCTAACCGCTACTCCCCCTGACCCCCACCCCCCCCCCCCCCACTGCTTCTTCCAGCCTGAACGTGTTCTTCCGGTGGCTGTTTGACAAGAACTTCCTGAAGGATGGATCCATCCGCTTTGAGTGAGTTCCCAGCCATGGTCCTCACCATGGTTTCTATGAGACAGACGCCAGCGGAGGGGGGGGATCCTTTGAGCCGATGGCCGTTAATCAGCCGACCGTCGTTATCACTGCCAAGAATTAAGATTTTTTATTTTTTCCCTCCACATTAATTTGTAATGTCTTGCCTGAGCCTGCGAAGGAGCGATGGGAATTGAACGCAGGCCTGTGTATCACGTGCGTGCATTCGGCACGCGTCTCTCGAGCCTCGTAAACCACGCTTACATATGACAGGTTCACACGTCGGCCGTTTCGTCTCTCGCAGGCTGTTGGAGCAAGTGCTTTTCATCATCATCAGCATCATCAGCAGCAGCAGCAGCCATGACCAATCCACCGCTGGATGATGGCAGAAATGGTCACCACCTCTCACGATCCTGCGATGTAATAAAAAAAGACAAAGATCCCCCGTATAGCCAAACAGACTGTTGGGGAAAGTGCTGTTAGTAAGCACCTATCAACGCTGGAACGGCACACGAGGGGGTGTGTGGCCAGCACCACACCCGACCGCCTTTGTCTCCCCAGTAGCAACGTTTTTTGCACACTGCACCAGGTACTCATTTGAGGCTGAGTCGACCTGGGGGTGGCCCAGGACTTCTTCAGATAATCGCCACTGATGTTGGTCGCCGGGTTCGTAGCGCAGTGCCCTAACCGCTACACTACCGCTCCCCACATCTAGCACCGGCACTCGACATGATTTCATCGCTCCGTCTCCTCGGACACGTTTTAAGCGCCGTTGGCGAACGCACTTTGAGGCCGACGTAGCGCCATTTGCTGGCTGGTGATGCGGGCCAGTAGACGCACACAATGTCCACCTTTGTCTCGTGTCGGTTTTTTTAGGCCGAGTTGACCTCGGGGCAATGTGCATCATGGCAATGAAAATTTTTTTTTCTATTAATGATATTATAATTTCTTTATCCAGGAAAGCCTTAGGATTTTGTTTAGAGGGTCCTGCATTGGAATGTTCGACCAGTTCCTTTTCAAAGGAGTGTTTCGCACGTGGAACAAATTGATCCGAGAGATTGTGGATCAGCAAAATGGTGGAGACTAGAGAATAATAATGTAATGTCCTTTATTCTTCCAAGAAAGCCTTGGGATGTTTGGCCAATTCCATTAAAGAGCGTTTGGCTTCCCGTGAGAGGCAAACAGGACGGCCAACGCTCAAAGGGCCCCCACGGATGGGCTCACGAGCCCCCTTGCGGCAATGCCATCTCCTGGCCGCCATCGCCATGGCACGGGTGACCCATGGCACGCGGTGACGCCGTGTGTTGTCCTGCACCCCCCCGCTTCTCCTCCCCTCTC
Source organism: Lampetra planeri (assembly GCF_965212315.1). Lineage (NCBI taxonomy): Eukaryota > Metazoa > Chordata > Hyperoartia > Petromyzontiformes > Petromyzontidae > Lampetra > Lampetra planeri. The sequence continues at coordinate 5,477,570 of NC_136139.1, read as the reverse complement.
CCCTCCTCACCCCCTCCCCGCCAGGTGCGTGTTCCTGCCGGACAACGGCGCGTTCTTCGTGAACTTCGTGATCACCGCCGGCTTCATTGGCACGGCCATGGAGTTGCTGCGCGTGCCGGGCCTCATGCTCTACGCCCTGCGCCTGTGCAGCGCCAGATCCATGGCCGAGCGCAAGAACGTCAAGCAGGTGGCAGTGATCCCAGGGCGCGCGAGAGTGGCGGCGGCGGCGGCGGCGGTGGCAGCGTGACCTCGCGGGAATCTGCCGATGGCGCCTGCAGTGGCGAAATGCTCGGAAAAATAGCGACGAGGCCCATCGTTGAATCTGACCGAGATTCCCCCCCAACCGCAACCATATCTGGCTGCTTTTCCCCATACGGTGGTGTACGGTTGTGGTGCGGGCAATGTTCTTCCAGCGTATAACCAAACCATAGCCTCATGGGAAGCTGAATGATGAATGTCTTCAATGCCTTTTCGATTAACGCGTCCACTGCCGTGCCCAATGAGCCCCTACGCTGATACTCAACCACAAGTGCCAGTTAATGGCAATCGTTTACCCAAGAGAGCCGTATTGATTCGAAAGAGTGTTGTTCAGGATTGTCCTGCTACAATGGAATGTTTGGCAATTTATTCATGGGTGTTTGGCTTGGTGTGGGAGGAAAGCGGACAATCCCAGAGAGAGAGAGCACTACCATCTGCTGCCCACCTTGCTCGTGCGACCCCTGTAGCACCTGGGAAGCTGTGGTGGTCTCCCACTGAAGTAACTACCCAGATCTGACAATAATGGGCGCACTGAGTCATTCGGTCGATACTGATTCGTATCTGTTTTATTTTGAGAGCATCGATAACGTTCACCGGAGTGTTTCGAAAACGTTAGGCAGATTTGTGGAGTAGAGCGCTCGCACTGTTCTTGGCTGAAAACGACCTCGTTCTGGATCTGCTCAAGCATGTAGTGGTCTCCCCAAATCCATCATCTACAACTCCGTATGATCCAAAATGTTTGGCCAATTCCAACCACGCCCTTAATAAATTAGACCGCGTCAACCCCAGTACGCCAGTCCGCCCCATGGCTCCCAGTCCAGTCGTCGATCAAGTTTAGGATCTCACTCGCCATCTTCAACATCCTCCGTGGACTCGTCCCTGCCTATCTCTTCCCCCGCATCTCTCTGCTCTTTCATGCTTCTCTCCTGCCTTTCTACGCTCCTTCACGCACTCTCCGCATGAGCAAACAAGGCTTTCTGTCAAGTCAACCTTTGCTCAGTGGGAGGTCACTCAATCTCCTCTGCTGCCCCCGAAGTCTGGAACTCCCCCCAGAAATCCATGCTGTTGATTCCTTGACCTTGTTCGGGGAATCGACACGCAGCCCAAAGGTAGCACAACTAGACTCTCAGGTCAAGGCACTGAGCTGTCAAGTGTCATGAGTTGATTGAACCAGGCACACACAAAAAAAAAAATTATAAAATGTTTTGCACTTTGTTTCACTAAATTACAATCTTAATGGTCAAAGCGATAAATATTTTTTCGTTACAAAGCAGGTGGGAAAGTGCTCCCCCTTTTTGAGGACAAAATCATTTAAAGGGTTATCAGAAGTAGTTCTGTAAAATCTCCTTCAATGGAACCATTCTATCAACGCAATTCACTGTGAGCTGTCCGATTGGACTCATCGTAACGTGACGCTGACAACAGCCAGATCGGGACAATTTTTGAGAAACGTTGACAAGAACTGAACTGACTATTTGTTGTCCGACCGACAGGAGCAAGCGTACGAGTTCCAGTTTGGGCAGGCGTATGCGTGGATGATGACCGTATTCACCGTCGTCATGGCCTACAGCATCACGTGCCCCATCATCGTCGTGTTCGGTGAGTGTGCAAAATACATCGACATAGATCCCCCGTATAGCCTACACAGGCTGTTGGGGCAAGCCTTGTTAATGAGCAGCACCTATGAAGGCCGGCACGGTACACAAGAGGGTGGGTGGCCAGTACCACGCGCGACCATCTTTGTCTCCCCAGTGGCAATATTTACACACTGCACCAGGTCCTCATTTAAGGCTGAGTCGACCTATAGGAGGCCCAGGACTCGTTCAAATATTTGCCACCAATATTGGTAATCGAACTCTGTTCTCCGGGTTCGTAGCGCAGTGCGCTAACCGCTACTTTCCCGCTGCCCACAGACACACCACCAATACCACCAATACCCGCCATTCGCCACTAAGTTGACGGTGACGTCACCACGGCGCCGTGCCAGGCCAGGTGCACTTTGAGGCCACGTGAAGTGTCGAAGGCTCGCTGACAGGAGGTCTCGGGACAGACCCAGGTGTCATGGATTGGCTGACTGAGATGATTATTCAACATGCACGCACGCATGCACACCCACATTGCATGCGCACATGCGAGAGCGCGCGCACACACACCCGCTCGCACAAACACTTGTGCACGAACGCGCACGCACACAAATGCGCGAGGCCCGGAATGAGGAGGGGGAAAGCTTGCACACCCAAATTTTTGGCTCTGGCGCTCAACCGCGCGCGTTCGTGTTTATACGGGACACGGCGCTTTGGCTTGCGCTGCGACGACGATGACCCACCCCACCAGGCAACAATAAATGTTTACCGTAACGAAAAACACTGCTGGTGTGCAAACAGAAGACATGTGAGTGCTGGTCGGGCGTGGGGGAGGCCAACAGCAGCGGCAGTAGCAGCAGCAGGAGGAGGAGGAGGCCAAACGCACAATGAGCTTCGCCTCAAACCTGCAAGGAAACTTCGCAGTCAAATTTAGAAACACTCTCGGATCGTTTTGCAGCGGCCGTCTCGAATCGTTTGGACGTTGCCACCGGCGGGAACGCTTCTCAGCGCGTCCAGACGTCGCCTTTGCCGCCGCCTCCGTGTTAATGTAAATTTTAACGCTCACTCCTCCGCCTTGCCTGCGTTCGCTCCTCCAGGAAAGGCCACCAAAGGCGAACCCCCCCCACCCCCATCACCTCCCCCCCCACACCACAAGCCTAATACACGCCGGATTGCTACGGATACGGGTCGTGCCACGCGTTGGCGGCTCGCCGTCCCTCCCGAGTGGCCGTTTCTGGCCCTCGACAACGGCGTGCCCCGTTGTCGAGGGCGTGCGTCGCGGGGACCCGGCAGCCCGGCAGCGTGGCCGGGGGGAGTTGGGCGGGGGGGGGGGGATTTCTACGCTGGGGGTTTTTATTTTGTGAGTCGACGTTGACGCATTAAAGAAAGACCACGGTGAGAGATTGTAACCCTCCGCCCCGCCCCCATTCCACTTTCAAAAGGGAACGGCTTTGGCAGCGTGTGCGAGCAGTCATTTGTCTCGTATCTCCATTTTCGCTAATAATTCTCTGCTCGCTGAACTCTGAGATATTGTACAGTCTTCCTAGACGAAACTAAAGGGCACCTCGTGTTAGCTTGGGTGTCGGAGAGCTATCCCCAGGGTATCTTGTCTCCATTGTCATTAATATTGCTATTATTAATAATAACAATCAATAACCCCATGTTATTTATACTGTTAGATGAAGGCCTCTTGAGTGTCGGGTCGTGGAGAGTTGTATAACATTACTTCATTTGCTGTTGTATAACCTTAATCGTTTGGGTAACCAGCCATTGCTTGCCAGGTGTTGTAGAATGTGGGACTGAGTTTACCAGGAGATGGACACTCAGCCATGGGTTCAGCCTACAGATTCTACAGATACTTGTTTTCAGTGAATTTAATTTGTTTTGAGTGTTATCCCTTCAGACATGGGAGTTGGTTTTCTCTGGGTGCTCTGGTTTCCTCCCACAAGCCAAATTTTTATTGGCGCTTAGAGATGCCTTGGAATTTAAGCGATGAATATATACAACAAAATCCTTCATTGACCAAACATCCCAATGTAGAACTCTCCTGAAAGAGAGTCTTGAGACTCGGTGAGGCTTTCCTGGGTAATTAATTGGAGTTATTATGAGTATGCAGACCGACATAAATTTCCTGCTCTGCTCCATAGAGAAAATTCACACCGCCCAAAAACAAATTCACCTGCCGCCCTTGATTTCAGCTGGGTCGGTGAACGGGAAAAAAAAATATTTAGACACACCGCTCACCATATCGGGTATACTGCTCGCTATTACTTTGGCTACTAGACATGTGCCTACTCCAGGCTACTCCAGACCCGGAAAATATTTCGGTGATAAATGAATCCCTTGTTATGGAGCAGCGTTCGCGACGACAACGACAACCGTGAAGGTCTTTTTCTTTTATAAATCCTTTATATTAAGTTTGCTTGCTTGCTTGCGTGCTTGCTTGCGTGCTTGCTTGCTTGCTTACGACCGTGCAAATCTTTCGGTCGTTTTTTAACCCACTTCCCGTGATCCAATCGAGCTGACATTTTCCACACAGACTCGTTGTGCGTGACAATTAATTTTAGTGAAAAAAAAATTCCAAAATTTTACACTGTTTAGGGAATTTTTTTTAAATATTTAATTACCAATTGCTTAATGCTGGCAGACAATCACCTGACCCATAGGTGGCAGCCATCTCAAGCCAGAGGATGAGAGGACTCTAGCCGCCACGCATATAAAGGATTTAGAGTGAAAAACGTTGTTTTTACGGGTTAATTTTTTTAGTCTGCTGCACCCTTCTGACCCATCTTCATTACCCAGCTCCTTCCCCCCCCCCTCCCACCCCACCCTCGTCCCGCTCCGCCATCCTCCCTGAACCCCGTTCGCCGAGACTTATTGCGGGGGAAATATTTGCGTTGCCGAATTCCGGGACCCGATTCTTCGCTCGGAAGCAGGGGATTGTCCTGTGGACTTAACCGAGCTGCGTGCGATGGTATCGCTTACCGCGCGCGTGCGCGCGATGCTTGGGAAACTCTGCACGGCGCTCATCCCATGCCGGCTTTGTTATTGAATGCGTTGAGGGGTTCTCCGCTCGTGGAAGTCGGTCGGTTGGGCGGGCAGAGTGTGCGAGTTCGCTCGTTTTGTTTACTCAATAATGGATTTTTTTGGAAAGCCCTAAGCTGGAAAGTTGCCAAGGGCCGTGAGATATTAGCATAATTCAGCAAGCATGTCATCATTATTATTGCTAGTGCGCTTGTTTACCCAGGAAAGCCTCACTTCAATCTTGTGACTCATTTGCAGGAGGGTCTTGCCAAGTTTACACAGCAGGGGCAATGTATATTTATATGTGTATATATACACAAGACCTAAACAGGAGGCTTTCTCCACAACTCTGGCTGTCGCCTGATGATGCTGGTTGTAATTACCGGCGAAACGTCATACTCGAATGTTAAATGTGCTGTGTTGAACTGGTAACGAATTGGCATGTTTTCTTTACGTGACAAACCTTACTAATTGGCTGTGTCGGGCGGTGGCGGGTTTAACAACACATTCATATTTATGCGAGCTAACCCAAAAAAAATAACCTCCAATGGATATATGTGTGTATATATCAAGCTTTAAACTTCAACTTGATCTGTAATCTCAGCGGAGTGATCTGCGGGTAGTTTTTCTAAATTTGAGCGCATTTGGACCACGTAACAAAGGGACTGTGTAGATGCCGCCAGCGCAGGACAGGAGGAGTAACGGAGACCTTAGGGGGCGGTCAGATGGAAGGATGTGGCAGAATGAAATACGAGGCCAGTGGATTTCAGACTTTAGAGAAGAGGCGCAGAATAGAAGCACATGGAGAAAGATTAATCTGAGCGGCTGAGCCCATGCAAGTAATGGGACTTAAAAGACGATGTTGCTTGCTTCCATCGGGATCTCTCATGGGGAGTATTGTTAAGGTCAAGGGGACGGCGTCTGAAAAATGAGGTCGCATAACTACTTCCAAGGTCAGTTCGTTTTAATAATAATAATAACAGCTTATATAGCGCCTTTCATGGAATCTCAAGGCGCCTTACATAAATTACAATGGGTGTGTGAAGGGGTTGGGTAAGAAGTGACTCTGAATTGATATAGAAGATATCTTCTGAAAGAGAAATGTCTTTGGGCGTGATTCGAAGATCCCAACGAACTTTTGGCAGATGCCACAGAAGCAAAGGCGCGATCCCCCATGGCCTTCATCTTCTTGGTTCTTTCGGTAAAGTCACGTAGAAAGGAAGTAATAAAATAATAAAAATAAAACATAATAAAACAATTCTCACGACGTTTCGACCACAACGCAAGCAGCCGTCCTCGACAGACCTGGTTTTCACCTGAGGACGGCTGCTTGCGTTGTGGCCGAAACGTCGTGAGAATTGTTTTATTATGTTTTATTTTTATTATTTTATTACTTCCCTTCTACGTGACTTTACCGAAAGAACCAAGAAGATGAATCCCTGCAGTCACGAAAGCTTTAAATCGAAATTTAGTCGTGAGAATTGTTTTATTATGTTTTATTTTTATTATTTTATTACTTCCCTTATACGTGACTTTACCGAAAGAACCAAGAAGATGAATCCCTGCAGTCACGAAAGCTTTATATCGAAATTGAACGTGGTTCTTTATTTTTTTGTGTGCAGTCATTGGTCACTTGGATTAGACTCTCCACTTGGTGCACTTGAGAACCCAGTTGAATCACGGGGGTTGAAGCCCGGTCTGGTGTCAACCACCTGAGCCACCCCAGCAATTGTTAGAAGGATGATAATGACAATGTGGTCAACACACTTTTTCTGGCCACAAGGTATTCCAACGGTTTTAAGGTAATTTTGGGGTGCCGATTCCAAATCTGGCATCAGTTTTTGTCTATCACATATCAAATATTGCATTTTCAATAAAAACTGCAGAAGAAAAATATTAAATAAATGTGGATATCTACATAAAATGATATTATAAACACACTATTCTAAAAATACAGCACCATATTTTAACACTAAAGCAGTCACTGACTCGCAACAACTTGCAATCATAAGTGACAGAGTTAATTTCGGGTAAAATCAATGAAAATGGGGTATGCCGATAGCATAAAAATGAGATGTGATAGAGCAAATTAGAGATCAGATTTGGACTCAGCACCCTGAAATTAGTCTAAAACAGCTGCAAAATTCCAGGCCAGTGTTATGTTGACCAGTGTTATTAAACGTTCATGGCCAATCCGCTGATATATTGAAGTCCTCCCCCCGTCGTCGCCCATCCGTCCATGTCTTGCGATGGTGAATTCCCTTCCCATCATCTGTCTTCCCAAAGTTTATGTAATCGTGCTGGATTAAACAAACGTATTAGCTCTTGTCTATAACACCATCAACTGTGCTGTTTGTTGCCGGCCACTTGGAATTATTTGGGCCTGCACTCAGCTACCGTGATTGAGCCCGTGCTGCTCGGCTAACCGTGGCAATTAAAATCCGCGCAGATAATTCCGATTTTGACGAGACTTTTCCGCCTCTGTAAAATAATTTGTTCCCTCCGCTCCCGCGGCTGTTGATGATAATGACGCCTTGTAACAGTAGCTGCTGGGGTGGCCCGTTCGACTCGGGGGGGATTTGACACCAAGCCGTAGCGCCAAGGTGGCTGCGCTGAGAACTTGGGTTCAAATCCGGGTCTCGACCACCTGTGATTAAACTGCGTTCTCAAATGCACCAAGTGGATCGTCTCATTCCAGTTGGACGAGACCCTTTACTCTTTCGCGAAACAATTTGTTCCCTTCCCGCTCCAGGCGTGATCTACGTGCTCCTCAAGCACATGGTGGACCGCTACAACCTCTACTACGCGTACATCCCCTCCAAGCTCAACCGCAAGATCCACTGCTCGGCCATCAACCAAGTGGTCGCCGCGCCCATCCTCTGCATCTTCTGGCTGCTCTTCTACTCCGTCGTGCGCCTCGGTGAGAGACCGCTCGGGGTGGGGGGGAAACCGTCATCGCACACGCCGCCGCGTCTGTGCCAATGGTTGGCGATGTGAGGACGACGTGATGTGTGGGGGTGGTGGGGGTGGTGAAACGACGCTTCGATTCTCATCGCTTTAGCGAGCCACCTCACCACCGCTCCCCCCATGACCACCAATGTCGCACGGTGAGCATGTGCGCTGAATCTCTACAGGCGTCACTTTCGGAAGTAAAACTAAAATAATACAAATACGCGCAATGGTGCTTCAATGGGTGGCCACTTGGTTATAACAGTTGAAGATTTTCATTTGTTCATTCACCGATTCAACAACTAGACCTTTCTAAGCACTTTCCCATTACTTGGTTCCCAAAACTTGCCTCGCCTAGATTCTTACTCCCTTCCTCTTTAGGCCCTGTAACCTCCCAGTGGGGGTAGGAGGGGCCCTGTGGTCTAGGGTGATACGAGGGCACTAGTCACTAATAAGAAGAGGGATTTTCCTTGTGTGTGTGTGTGTGCGCGCGTGCACATGTGAACGTGTGGGGACCAGTGGCACAGTGGTCAGCGTACTGAAAAACGAACCTGGTGACCCAAGTCTCGATTTCTGCCCATGGCTACCATCAGTGATGATTATCTGAACCAGTCCTGGGCCCTCCCCTATTTCTCGACTTGAGCCTCAAATGAGTGACCTGCTTCGGTGTGTGAACTTTGCCACTTGGGAGACAAAGGCAGTGGGGTTTCTTGCTAGCCACCCACCTTCGCCTGCGCCGTGCCGGCCTTTATAGGTGCTCGCTAACAGCACTTGCCCCAAAAGTCCGTTAAGGCTATACGGGGGACCTTTGTCATTGTATTTTTGTGCATGGTGGGGAGAGAGGGGGATGCATGTGGGAACACAGAGGGATCCACTCTGCTCCCCCCCACTTCTCCCCCCCGCCGACCCCTTCCACCACCCCGCCACGATCTCTCTGGCACCCCCTGCGCGTTGCCTGTATTCTCTGGGGGTAAGAAAAAACTACCCGGCGCACCGAGCCCTGGGAAATAAGCACACAACGCTCCGCGTTCCCATGAACAAATCTGGCCGTCGTCGTTTTCGTTTCCACGCGGTGCGGCGGCGGCGGCGGCTGGCTGTCTGTTGGAAATCTCGCGAGCTGCGGGGTTCACCGTTGGTCGTTGAGCTTCTTTCTCCTCGTCCTCCTCCCGCGCCCCCCGCCCAGGCCCGAGGAACGAGATCACCGTCTTCACGTTCATCGTGCTGCTCTTCACCATCGTCGTGTGCCTCTTCCGCATGTTCTTCGGATACTTCAAGTACCTGAGCGTGCACAACTACAAGGTGGGGTGGGTGGGTGGGGGCGGGTGGGGAGGTGGGGGTGGGGGGCTATTTCATCCCGAGGTTTCTGGGAAGAAAGGTCGCACCGCGGTCCTTCCCCCGGGACGAGGGCCCACTCTTTCTTCGTCTTGTCTCGTCTCATTTCCGATTAAGTGTTTCTATAATAAAGTAGCAAAATACAGCCCCTCCACCACCACCTCCCCCCCCCTCCCCCCCCCATGTACGTTTTCATAACATTTCATCTTTTGGCATCCTCAAAACAACTGAGGGTTGATGCCCGTGGCAGATGCTTCCCACATTTTTGCGATTTGCAGCGTCTGTATATTTTTTTGCGACCTGCAAGCGGTCCCTCGTTGGCGAGTCCCCCGGTTCAACTGCTCGCATTGTCCCACCAAAACTGACCCGTGTCCTTCCTCTTCCCGTCGTCCCCTTCCATCTTTCCTTGCCGCAAGGCTGTCTATATGTCCAGCTTGTGACCGTCTCAGGAAGCGTTCCCCGCATTCGCCCCTTTTTCCTCCCCATCGGACTTCTCGGCGATTGCTGCTCACTGCCGACACTTCGCCGCTGCGGCGGTTTGCGCGCTGCCCTCTGAACCGAGCCAAACTCGGGTTTGAAACCTGTCCCACGGAGGACATCGATGGCATGTGGTATCTGAACCATTCCCAGGTCTCCCCCCTTGGTTAGACTTAGCCTTAGACAATTGACTCGTCTATGTATGTTGAACTTGTTTCACACCGTACGTAGCCAATCGGAGATGCTATGTAAACGTCAGCAATGGGTTGATGAAGGCCTCTACCGACCACAGCGCGGGACCACACCACTCACTCGTGCCCCATGCTGGCCTCAATAAGTGCTCACTAGTTTCACCGGTTGCCCTCTGCTGTTTGGTAACGCGAAGACGAGTGTCGTCGCAGCGAGACTGCCCTCTCCTGCATCGATCCGCACAGAATATCCACGGCTCATCGCGTCACCCCAGTGAATGACCCAGTAGGGGAACCGAATTCATCCTGTTCACTCGCGCCCTATTACTCGGACGGGTCACCACGCGTGATCTCTGGAAGTCCCAAAGTAATCCTACCACGGTCTGACGTTTTTGTATGTGCAGGTACGTATAGTGAAATTCTTTCGCACCGTGCGTAGCCAACTGTGCTAATGGGAGGTGCGGAGGAAGGACAACAAACCAAAACACATGGCGTGTTCATCTGCGCTTTGTAGGAGCGGGTAGGATGAGTAATGTGCGCAGATAAATTTGTATGACAGGGTCCGCCCCTTGGCATCCGCCAGATCAAATCGGATAAAAAGATTTCCACCGTAGAAGATACGTTGACATTGTTGCGGCTGTTGAATGTGCTCATGCCGATGCCACACAAAGTGAAGGAAGTCCTCTAGCGCTGACCCCCAACAATTTAGTTTTGGCAACGTCCTGGTCATTTTATTTTTATTCAGGGAATGATCAATTTATTCAGGGAATGATCAAAATGCCGTAGTCGTGCGCTGTGCAGATAGCAGCGCACACCCCCTGGGTGCCCCGATTCGAGGTGGCGATTCCACTCTTTATTTTTTGCATTTTGGTTGGATGTAAGTAACGAACCCGATGCATGTGACAATGTGTTAAATGTCAAATAAATCCGGTGTTGAATACGCGAATTTATGCACGCATCATGAGCTTTGAGAATCGATCTCGGTTGATGATGCACCACTGATTGTTGGCACTGTGAGCTACTGCACTGCCACGACTTCTAACTTGGCCAGATTTATGCGTTTGTCTGCAGAAATTAAGTTGTATTAAAGATATCCTTTAAAAAAAAACTATGACCAGGGCGGTTAGCCTGTTCATAAAAAAAATGTTTGGACGTCTTGACAGCTCTATCCAAGGTAAATATAAACGTTTAAATTTGAGTTTACAAGTTCCCTGAATCGTTTGCAGGGTTTTGTGTGTATGGTTTCCATTTACCTTGTGTAAATTTATAATAATATAAATAAATAGTGGAAATAATCCATCCCCGGTTTCCCAGGATGCACAATTCACGGGACCCTCGCTGTCGTATCCCACCGCCGCCAAAGTCCGCGTACCATCTGTTGTGATCGGCCATTCTTTCCCTCTCATGTTGCCGCCACCCTGGGTGACTCTTGAGCTGTTAGTAAAACAAATCCAGCATTGGCCGAGCCGGCAGCGAGCGCTCGCTACGTATGGGTGGTCTGCAGCGGTGTAACGTTGCATCAATTCATCGTTTAATAACAACAGCGATGACAGTAATATTAATAATCGACAAGCCTCTTGTCACTTCTGAATGGAGGCCTCCCTACAATTGTGTTGATCGTGTGGTTTGTTTGATCGTACTTCACCACGCTTGTCAGTACGGGTGGGTGAAGAGGGGGGGGGGATGGGACGGAACGGGAGGGAGTGAGGAAGAGGGTTCTGGTTCATATCTTACCGAACACCGGGAATGGAACTCGTGTCGATGGATCATTGCGCAGTGCATCTACCACTTCGCCAACGATCCACCCCATTCGTTAATATCGATTCGTAAATATCAGGATATGTGAATTTAATTGTGCGTGTAAGAATCATGTTTTGTTAATCCATGTATGCTGTACGCGATGGGGTCACGAGCTCTGGAGCGTACTGGAGGTGCTACCGTTCGCGGCAATGTTTACGGAATTCTTGAATCGAGCCTTGACCCCTCAATTGCAGTAATCCTTTGAGTTGCCACAGTGGTGGAACGCTGCATCGCCCAGAGCGCTCTCTGTGTGTATGGTAAATAACGAATGAAAGCAGGTTCTACTTTATGAACGGTGCCATACAACAGAGGCAATGGCGGGGAGGAGCGGTGGTGCAGTGGCACTGTGAACCTGGCAAACTGGGCGACCTCAGTTTTGACTGCTGGCCATGGCTGACATCTGTAGCGAGCGAGGTCTGAACCGCTCGCGAGCCGCCGCCCCCATGGTTCACCTCCCTGCACTGCCCCCCGTGATGGTGAAGCCTGGTCAAACAGCCCCCACGACCAGCGTAACGTAGGGAGGCGTTCACCCGGCAGTCGTAGATTGACAAAGGCCTATGAACTTCTTCTTCAGTTCTTTAGTTCTTTAGAACCACTTTTTGTGTTTAGTTTGTTGTCCTTCCCCCCACACCTCCGATTAGCATGGTTGTCTTTGTAACTTTTTTGAGGCTCTAGAACAGCATCACTGCGGGAGGTCGACTGATCACGTCGGTTTCGTCCGGTATCAGTCGAACGTCACGCTCTGCGCTTGTCCATCACTGCCAAGCGCGGTGGACACATTTTTTGAAATTCGAATTTGGCCTCGGTGAACAAATGTACTCTTTGACATCAGTGGCCACTTGGATGGATACCGAAAACATTTACCTTTTTTATTCTAGTTATTTTATATACTTTGTTTACATCTTTCACCTGCAAAATCCATTGGGATGGGACATCTCACTTGAAGGGGGTGGTCCAGGCTGTGAATTGTCACATACATAGCTGTCGCATGATGGATGATATACACACACACACACATTTTAAACGATGTCATTGCCTCTCTTTTGCTTTACACCTCGCGGGTTTTCCTTTCCTCTCTCCCTTCAGGACTCCATGGTGGGCAGCCCCCCTCTGGATGACGAGGGAGGAACCCCCACTACACCACAATCTCCGGTATGTGCCCCCCCCCCCACCACCACTATATCTCAGCGAGGCGTCTCGCAGTCGTTGTGCCTCTCCAATCAAACCGGTTGGTTCTCATCATTTGGCTGTTGACGTTCGACTACCCCCATGTGACCCGATGGATTGTCATGAATTGGGGGGTCACAGTGAAAAAATAGATATTTTTTGGTATTTTCTTTTTAGATTGTGAGCGCAGTGTCTCTCGTGGCTACAGGGGGTCACGTGAGGCAATTACTTACAGAGTATTTTTTATAAAATAATTGATTCTCGTACGCACGATTGGATGTAGATACACGTTGTCATCAGCACTGCCGTATAGCGGAGCCAAGCAGAATTAAAGAGTAATCTTCACTCGGCTAATATTTTGGGCAATGGCTCTTCTCCAGACCCTTCTTGGCTCTGATAAAGGACAGCGCTAATGATGAACGCGATGGGATTTTTCTCGATTCGTAGTTGTACTCCACTGCCAACGCGCAGTCCCTTAATTTATTATTCACTGAAGCAAGCGTTGGGGGCTGCTTATCTTGGTCGGCGATCCTGAGTCATTGCAGGAGATTCCATTGCCCATTTGGCAGGGACAAGCAGAGGAGATGAGCTTCGTGAAGATGATGGCGAACAAACGCCCTCCTTTCGCGATGATGAATCACGTTTGAAAGCCGTAGCGATGTTAAATAATAACGCTTCAAAAGTGTGGAGATTCGTAGAGTGCTTCCGGCGATCCGTCTTCATCTTCCCCGTCTGCGGCGCCTGCATTTCTGTCACTTCCCATGCTCTCTCCGCCTCTCCACTCCACTCTCCCCACTCTAGGTGCCCGTCACCCCTTCATCACCATCCCTCTTTCCGTCCATGCCCTTCACATGTCCTTCCCTCTCAGAGGAAGGGTGGGGTGGTGTGTATTGCTCTCTCACCTTTCCCACGGCCTGTCCACTCTCTCCTGCACGTATTCTGCACCATGCTTTCTGCCCACTGCCTCTCGCTCTGTGCCTCGCCTCTCTCTCTGTATCGCTCTCATCATCCTACCCCCCCCCCCCCGTCCATCCTCACTCCGATCCTTACCCTAACTCACTCTGACCCCGACCCCGACCCTGACCCCGAACCAGACCTACAAGGCATCGGTGCTGTTTGCGCCATCGGCCGTGGAGGAGGAGAGCGAGGTGATGTCGCCCCAGAGCTACGGCTCCATGGATAAAGACGACGAACCGAACCACAACCAGAGCAAGCCCCAGGGCGCGCCGACGGACGGCACTAACGGAAAGCCCGGCGGAGGTGGCGGAGATACGGCCAGCTCCGGTGCCGACGAGCCCGACCACCACCGGACCCAGTCGCCCGTCGCCTCCCCCAAACATGGTGTACATTAGAGCTGGGGAGGAGTGGCCTGGCAGGCCCGACCGCCAACCCGCTTGTCAGCCAAACTCGTGAATTGAGAAAGTCGGGGCTAGCTAGCAGGCGGGTGGGCAGGTGGCCTGGCGGGCGAGCGGGCGGGTGGGTGTAAATGTGGCAGCCACCCTACATGCTTGTCCATCAGCTTCCATGCGCACGACGAGACGGGAGAAGGAAGCGATCGCGAGATAGAATTGAACGGGGCGGGAGGGGACTGAGAGAGAGAGAGCGCAAGTGAGAGAGACGGAAGATGCGCAGATGTGTAGGTCGGTGGCGGCGGGGGGTGAAAGTACACTGGCTGTGAACTCGGCGACCGCTTCACTCGCAGCCAGGAGCCGGATCGCCCGAGATTGATTGTTGCACAGCCTGGAACACGTTGCACTAAGCGGTAGTGCCGTAAGGCCTTCCCTGTGTTGTTGTTGCGTCGCCTCAATACGGAGGGCCCTCTTTTTTTCAGTTTTATTTTTGCTGTAATTCACTGCGAGGTTTGGCGTGACATTGCCGCATACTGTATCTTTTTCGGCAATGGTCATTTTCAGTTTACGCATCGGTCGCCGTGGCTTCTAGTTGACCCATAGCAGGTCCAGCTGAATTTGAAGACGTGCAGGGACTAATCGTGGGTACGGCCATCATGCACCAACGGCGTGCTTTGCACACTTGCCGGATTACTTGCAAAAAGTCTTATCGACAATTAAAAAAACATTTCCTTTGTGGTGGCCGGATATTCTTAATTAAAAAAGAGACTCGCAATGTACAATGGTAATTCTCAACGAGCCCGTCCAGAATAAATAGAAGACTTAATTAGATTCGGCTCGTTATCAGATTAGCGCGATGTAAAAATAAAACTTGACCTGGTGCACACTGAGCCTGGGAGACTGCAACCCTCCACTCGGAGACTTCGATGCAATTTTCCTCGTAGCTTCCACTCGTGGGGCCAGATCCACGCTCAGCCTCGTGTCAGAATAACTCGGTCACTCGCGAATGGCACGGCCAGACTTCCAGGCCGATTGGCGGCCTCCTAAAGTCTTGGGCGGGGACTTGATTTAGTTGGTCCATGCATGTAGCCCTCTTGGCTGGCCATGAGCGAGCCAGAGCCCACTCGGGCTGCCTCCTCTCGCATGTTGCTGTGTCGCTGGCTTCTTCTTCGAGACCGACCGACTGACCCTTTGGGTCCCGTCGGTGAGTGGCGTATCCCACGGGGGGCCTGGTGCTCGGGTAAAAATGAGGACCTCGTTCCCAATTCATTGCCACCTCCCTCGTCACTTTATTTTTAAAAGTGCGACGTGTTAAAACGACTTTCCGCTATGATCGCAGCACAAGTATTTACTGCGGCGAAGGAGAGAGAAAAACGAGAAAAATTTGCTTTGTGAATGAAACAAACAAAAAAGAAATATGAAAACGGTCCAAGCGCATGAAGGACTAATATTTATTATCACCGAGGGTGGGTGGCGCGTGTTGCGGTCACACCAGCTGCTGCGGTTGTGGGCGATTGGGGTTACCGGCGACGATCGGCAGTGCCATGCACGCACCGCTGGCTCTGTGGCAGCATTCCGTGTGTAACGGGGATGGGGGGGGGATGTTCCCTGTTGAGTAACTCGTAGATCGACGGCCGCCGTGGTTCGGGGGAGAAGTGGTGCTGGGAGCAGTGGTAATGTTAGTTAAGTAGACGTTAAGGAAAGCTGCCAGTTGTATTTGTTTGTCCCCCGACTGTACGCTTGCGAGAATAATCAGTTACGAGTAGAGGTAATGCGTTAAAACAAAATTGCTGGTGCGCAGTATGGGAACGGTAGCGGGTGAGCGGTGAGAATCTGGTTGGTTTAAAGGAACCAATTTGGTCACCTATGCCCAGGAAATGTTCTGTCTGTCCATCCTTCACGAGTCCGTCCGAGGACATGTCACGTGTTTTCATGGAAACTACAAAACCCCCTAAACCAATCGCTGAACTCGCCTCACGGATTACCAATATCAATGCCCAAATATATCTCGTTTTCGGGTCACTTTGCCAATTAAAAAGTTTTCAGTGGGGTCCACCTTGTGGAACGGAGGTTCCGTTAATAGATTGGCTTGCCAGCCAATTGTCCATCTTGAGATGGGCATAGCCCAGAAAAACAGGGCTTCTGCCACTCTTGAGCCACCACCTAAACCAGGAATTCACCAACAGCAAAATGTCCGTTTAATTTGTCAGAGATCCAAAGACAGCCGTGTGCATTCGCAATAGCAATCGTCAAAGTGAAACAATCGTATGAAATAAGAGTATGAAACAATCGTGCCCTAAAGGTGTTTATTTATGATTTTAAAACCGTTTACAGTTTGACATAGAACTTAAATAAAAATGCACAATTAAGGAATTGATTCATTAGGTCAGTTGCACGATAGGGCAGTGGTGTGTTCGAATGCATCTTCGACACTCTCTACGCCGTGCCATCATCATCAACAGCCATGATCAATCGATTGCTGGTTGAAGGCCTTTCCGAGCTGTCAATATCCCTCACGGTCTTGTGACGCAACAAATCCACCCCCCGGCGCTTGCACACAAGCTTCATCTCCTTGCTGCATCTTCACGGTGGCCGTCCTCCCGGTCACGTTCCATCGGCTGCCACTCCGTCGTTGGTCTCAACCACTGGCCATCGTCTCTTCTCGCAACGCGTCCCAAACCCAAGCCCACTCGTCTTTTATTAACAAGTCAACGTCTTTTGACCCGTGTGTATATCTCTCATCCACGTGTCTCACAATGAACAGTAATACCCCGATTTACATCTTCACCCTTTTACATCGTCACTGTATTACTACCACACTACCTGATTTGCGTCGCCTCAACACGCACGCACACGTCGCCAACAGCATCGTCCGTCCTTTCTCGTCGTTTCGATATTCGTCGTCCCACCTTTGAGGAATGCATCTCCGACGTAAACCGGGGTATTACTGCAATTCCAAGCTTGCTTCTCTGGCCTCTGGATCAGAGACATGGCTACTGATGAAGAAACTTAATTAAATTATCTTAAAGTGCGCAGAGAAACATTGGGGAAAATGTTTGCCGCTTATGTGTGTGTAAATTCTTGGAATTTGGGACTTTCAAAATCCAGTCTTGTAGAGGCACAGATGGAATGTTTTAATTTTACACAAGGGATTATTGGAAAAACAATAATTCACTGTTGAGCTGTACAGACTGTGGTGATGATGATCACGACGATGATGTGTCGATCATATCAACAATGATGAACCACGCCTGTACTGAGGACTGCGTACCAAAGAATATTGACATTCGTAAAAATAAAATAAATACAATTTTAAATACCTGAAACACGCCACAAACCAGATCATGAAGTTGCTTTCAAAACAGGTAAATTTTTGACAATCATACTATTGATTTCAACTAGTTCCATAAAAATACTAGGTAATAAATGATATGCTATAATTATGCATATTTTATCATGTGCATGATGCCCAACTGCAGATCTGTGGGGTGGCCCATGGAAGGCAGTACAGCAAGTAGTTTACTCGCCTTTCCTTGCAGATCGTTGACTTGTATCCCCACGTATGCAGACATTCAGACATTCTGATTACCACTGACATTGAAATAACATAACATTCTCAATTTAAGGAATTGGCCAAACGTCCCACGTAGTATGCTCGTGAAAGAGAGCTTTCCTGGGTGAAATAATGACCACTTACCATGGAATAATATCAGCTGTGAATTGGGTGCAAACGCACTTTATTCATTGCCGGTCTCAAAGTTGCAAATAGGGCCTGCTTGGTTGGGCCATGTACACTCACTCGTCCGTTTGCCAGCACGATATTTCTTTTTTTGCTTTTAAAACTATGCAAATCGGTTGGCTGCTGATAACCAAAAAATTGCCGCCACTCGTCGACGCTAAACACGTAACGGCTAACAAGACTGGGTCTGCGTTAGACTGATTTTAATCGAACCCCTGTGTAAAATGTGACAATTTAACCGTGTTTTTACATTTGATGTTTACCCGTGTTGAGTTCATCTCAGTTTCGGAAGCTTCGTAGTCTTACAGAGGTCATCGCAGTGTTAGTTTATGCCACATCGCTTGCCAGCTCACTCCGTGATGTCTCACTGGGTTACCACCAAGCAATATCTGTAGAAATCACACGACTTGCATGAATAACAAAGCATTGATTTCTCCTCCTTTGCATTCACGGTGGCCTCAGTCCCCTCGTCTGAAACCGTTTCCCTCTCTCAACTTCTCTGCCCAAAGGGGCCAGGGGTCCACGGCTCACGCTCCCTCCATCCCATTCAATGCCAATCCATTCTTTACCATGGAATGCTACACTCCACACGAGCGTTCTCGAGCCATCACTAGAGAACGCCAGTTGAGGTGGGATCCCCCTTGCCTTGCCTGATGTTGTTATTTTTCGGTGACGCCATCACCGAATGCAATGTAATGGCGACGTTCAAAAATCTGTCCTGGTCTGTAATTTATTTTCGTTCATCCTGTGAATCTCCCAAGATCATTTTACTCAATAGAGTTTATCTTTGAAAAAGAAAATAGCAAATCCATTGACTGACCACGGTGATTTTTTTTGCAAATCATTTAGCAGTTTCTGGGCTTCTGGACAATGTTTGTGCTGAAAGAGAACATTCGGATGCATTTGCAGCTTGCAGTATGTTTTCCTACTACACGACAGGAGGTGTCGTCATCGCACACTGCCGCAGCGCGGCTCACACGCCGGTGAGCTGCAAGTGCAGCGTGCACACACAGTGCGAGGTGGCCAGGCGATGAGAGTACATCAACGCATTCTTGAATCAATATCTGTGTGGAGCTTTTGAGTGTTACCCCCATGGTACAGCAAGTGTTTTTTTTCTCCTGTTACACAACTTTCCTCCCACACCAAGCCAAACGCTCCTTCATAAAATTGGCCAAACATCACAATCCAGGGCCCTCTTGAAAAAGGGTCTTGAGAGTCGGTGAGGCTTTCCTGGACGAATAAATCGATACCGATTACTGTCTATTTAATAAAGAGGGGAGTTCATTACGGAATTCCTATTCACAAAGAAATAGTGCTATAGATGTCTGAACAATCATGATGTAAGTGTAATACTGCAAATGAAGACATGTTACGTTTTTTTCTCCTCTAAAGCAATTTTGAGGAATGTACATTGTTATTTGGGTTATGGCAGGGTTTACAAACCCCGGAGTCCTTGTGGCCCACCGTAATCTGCATTTCCATGTTCATCAATCTCATTTGAATCTGCGCTCTCAAAACGAAGTGACGAAGTTACGATTGCTCTTGTGCAGGGTCACTGAAGCCTCAAAGTGTCGAAGGCTTCCTGGCAGGTCATGGCACGTGCCGAGGTCTTGTGTATGGCATGTACACACACAAGATCTTTACATTTGAATCGAAGCTCTCTACGTTATACGATCAATTGTTACCAATAATCAGACATGCCTATCTGTGAAACCTTACTAATTGGCTGTGTTGGGTCTTGGCGGGTTTAACGACACATGCAATCTAACCCAAAAAACCTCATGGATAACATTGGTCGCGAAAGCCTACGTGTTAAACTGCTCAATTTGTATTCGAACAGAGAAGATGAACATGTAAAGGATGCGAGCTGTGGTGATTTGCAAGATCTGGAGTGAGTGAAACCTTGGCTTGAAATACGGTGGCCTAAAAACCTTTGTTCTCTTTGTAAGAGAAGGTGGTGGAGGTTGAGACGACACGAACAGCACTCGTGGCGCCGTTTGCAATCGGCCGCAAAGTGTACAAATGCATCGTGCTGCATGGGAAAACGTGATTCTGGATGCAAGAGCGGCGGTGGTGGGGCCCTAATGTTCTGCGCAGAGGTGTAACGGATCTTACTTTACGGCGATTCATCTTCTTGGTTCTTTCGGTAAAGTCACGTAGAATGAAAATAATAAAAATAAAACAAAATAATTCTCACGACGTTTCGGCCACAACGCAAGCAGCCGTCCTCAGGTGAAGAACAGGTCTGTCGAGAACACAGAGTCTGAATGACAGCCCCAGGCTTGGAGCGACTATTTAAGCTGGGATGGAGGGGGGAAGGGCGCCTTGACAAAATAATTTGCATATCAAGATGAATTTAGCATATTTATGGTAAATGCAGATATGCGATTAGTACTACCTGTGAAATGCGTAGGAGGTTTGGTGGGGGGTTTAAAGTCATTATGCCCGTGCATTATGCAGGATTAGCAGCATCAAACGCGTCCGTCGCTTGTATTTTTGGGGGGGTTCGATATGCTTCAATCCGGCGTGTTCCATGCCTTGGGTCTACATTGTAAACAAAAAGAAGCGACCTTTAGTCTTAAGGTGTCCTCGCGTGGGGTGCAAATACAGCATCTCTGGACGGGACTTGCGTACAAGACCTTAAAGGTGAACATCTCCCTTGATTGGCACCGATTTAAATCTGAGCTCGGGGAAATTGACAAATTAAGTTGTACTCCTAGGTTTTTTCGGTAAAGTCACGTAGGTAAATTTTTTTTTAAGTTAATAAAAGTAATAATAGAAATAAAATAATAAATCACGACGTTTCGGAGGCAACACAAGTCTCCGTCATCAGGTGGGACCGTCACAGCTAAAATTACTGCATCAAAATTACTGCACCTTGATGCAGTAATTTTAGCTGTGACGGTCCCACCTGATGACGGAGACTTGTGTTGCCTCCGAAACGTCGTGATTTATTATTTTATTTTATTTCCATTATTACTTGTATTAACTATTTTTTTACCTACGTGACTTTACCGAAACAAACCTAAGAGTATGAATCCTTGCAGTCACGAAAGCTTCAAATCTTAAATTAAGTTGTTTTAACGTACCTGACCCCCCTGGCGCCACGATGTGTTGTTCGGTCACGATGTCCCGACATTTCACGCCACTTTGCAGGGAACTTCTTCAGTTCACTTCCTGAAGAAGCTCCTAAGCACACGGAGCGAAACGTCGGACGTCGTGCCGAACAACACGCGGTTAACAGCCGGAGAGGAGCTGTACAAGCACTGCCGCGAAAGCCGACGCAGTCGCAATGGGTCCCACGTGACTCGCCCCGCAGCCACTGGTGGCCGCTACAATCA
Organism: Lampetra planeri; assembly: GCF_965212315.1. Taxonomy (NCBI): domain Eukaryota; kingdom Metazoa; phylum Chordata; class Hyperoartia; order Petromyzontiformes; family Petromyzontidae; genus Lampetra; species Lampetra planeri. The sequence continues at coordinate 5,456,363 of NC_136139.1, read as the reverse complement.
CACCACGACGTTTATTTTGTTACACCTCTAGAATCTGTGACCCTTTTTTTTCTCTCGAGGAGGCTAATGGGTTTGTTTGCGCTGCTTAACAAAAAAAAGCTAAAGTATGCGACACGATGCCCACTGTTTATTATTTAAAAAAATATTACGAAAAATAAAAATACAAAAAATGCAATGGTGACAATACCTTGTGTAATGACAATAAAAAAATGAATAAAAATGAAATGAAAACCGAACAGTCCGAGGTGCGCCTTTCTGTTGCTGGCAATGTGCGTTACATTTATTAAGTGTGTATTCGGAGGAACGAAGCATTACTAATAGGGTTTTTCCCCTTTTTCTGGCAACTCAGTTTGTGGAGGGAATTGCATTTGAACAGCCACCACCCAAACATAAGATTTAAAAAATTGTATTTGATTGCATACGTTATATTTGTTAACTACTGTAATTAATCAATAAAAACGTGAATCATTCCAAAAAAGACCACCAACCCATACTTATGACCGATTCTAAACCTGACGAGACAACCCTAGGGGCCGTCCATAAATGACGTCACGCACCTGGGGGAGGGGGTCAGACGATGGGGGGGGGGGGGGTGAGAAATGTGACGTCACATCAAAATGCGCAACTTTAAATAAATATAGACAACACGTTCTACTTAGACGTTTTAATAAATGTTTTCTCCTACAACATCAGAGTGCAGCGCCACATTGAATACGCACTACAATGACAATAGTCTAAAGCGATTTGAAGCATGTTTTATTTGGGGGGGGGGGGGCGGGGCAGAGCTTTGTGACGTCATATTTGAGGGGGGGTCTGATTTTTGTGACGCCGTGTGACGAAGTGGGGGGGGGGGGGTCAAAAATCGTCCAAAATAACGACCCCCTAGCCCCAATCCTTAAAACCACAACACCGAACTCTGACCCTGGCCCGAACATTATGAGTCTTTATAACTTGCAGCCGTCATGGAAACACTCAACTCGCTGCTTGTCCCTCAACGGACGCGCAAGAAAACGAAGGAATTGAACAAATAAGTGGAAAGTTACAAGATAACAACAACCCGTCATCTCTGGCGCCTCGCCACTTAACTCGGCCCGAACATTCAAACTCGGCCACGAACTCAAATCCTTGCCACACACACGAAGCCCATTGATCCTGACCCTAACCGTACACCCGTGGCTCTGAACTATAACGCCTAACGGCCCTAACCCCTTCGCCACCCCGAACCCACAGTCCAACCCTCACCCACCCCAAGTGCGGCTGCCATCACTGTTCCAGCAGCAGGAGGCGCCCTTGAGCTGCTGATCCCTCCTCTCATGTCCCCCCACTCACCCTCCACTCACCCTCCACTCACCCTCCACTCACCCTCCACTCGTCCTCTGTCCCTCCTCTCTCGCTGCCCACTCACCCATTCTCTCTCCTTCCATCCCTCCCAACTCCCTCCTCTTCCCACCCTCCCCTCCCACTCCACCCTCCATCTCCACCCTCCCTCTCCACCCTCCCACTCCACCCTCCCACTCCACCCTCCCTCTCCACCCTCCCACTCCACCCTCCCTCTCCACCCTCCCACTCCACCCTCCCTCTCCACCCTCCCACTCCACCCTCCCTCTCCACCCTCCCACTCCACCCTCCCTCTCCACCCTCCCACTCCACCCTCCCTCTCCACCCTCCCACTCCACCCTCCCTCTCCACCCTCCCACTCCACCCTCCCTCTCCACCCTCCCACTCCACCCTCCCTCTCCACCCTCCCACTCCACCCTCCCTCTCCACCCTCCCACTCCACCCTCCCTCTCCACCCTCCCACTCCACCCTCCCTCTCCACCCTCCCTCTCCACCCTCCCACTCCACCCTCCCTCTCCACCCTCCCTCTCCACCCTCCCACTCCACCCTCCCTCTCCACCCTCCCACTCCACCCTCCCTCTCCACCCTCCCACTCCACCCTCCCACTCCACCCTCCCTCTCCACCCTCCCTCTCCACCCTCCCACTCCACCCTCCCTCTCCACCCTCCCTCTCCACCCTCCCACTCCACCCTCCCACTCCACCCTCCCTCTCCACCCTCCCTCTCCACCCTCCCACTCCACCCTCCCTCTCCACCCTCCCACTCCACCCTCCCTCTCCACCCTCCCACTCCACCCTCCCACTCCACCCTCCCTCTCCACCCTCCCACTCCACCCTCCCTCTCCACCCTCCCACTCCACCCTCCCTCTCCACCCTCCCACTCCACCCTCCCTCTCCACCCTCCCACTCCACCCTCCCACTCCACCCTCCCTCTCCACCCTCCCACTCCACCCTCCCTCTCCACCCTCCCACTCCACCCTCCCTCTCCACCCTCCCACTCCACCCTCCCTCTCCACCCTCCCACTCCACCCTCCCTCTCCACCCTCCCACTCCACCCTCCCTCTCCACCCTCCCACTCCACCCTCCCTCTCCACCCTCCCTCTCCACCCTCCCTCTCCACCCTCCCACTCCACCCTCCCTCTCCACCCTCCCTCTCCACCCTCCCACTCCACCCTCCCACTCCACCCTCCCTCTCCACCCTCCCTCTCCACCCTCCCACTCCACCCTCCCTCTCCACCCTCCCTATCCACCCTCCCACTCCACCCTCCCTCTCCACCCTCCCACTCCACCCTCCCACTCCACCCTCCCTCTCCACCCTCCCACTCCACCCTCCCTCTCCACCCTCCCACTCCACCCTCCCTCTCCACCCTCCCACTCCACCCTCCCTCTCCACCCTCCCACTCCACCCTCCCACTCCACCCTCCCTCTCCACCCTCCCACTCCACCCTCCCTCTCCACCCTCCCACTCCACCCTCCCACTCCACCCTCCCTCTCCACCCTCCCACTCCACCCTCCCTCTCCACCCTCCCACTCCACCCTCCCTCTCCACCCTCCCACTCCACCCTCCCACTCCACCCTCCCTCTCCACCCTCCCACTCCACCCTCCCACTCCACCCTCCCTCTCCACCCTCCCACTCCACCCTCCCTCTCCACCCTCCCACTCCACCCTCCCTCTCCACCCTCCCACTCCACCCTCCCACTCCACCCTCCCTCTCTACCCTCCCTCTCCACCCTCCCACTCCACCCTCCCACTCCACCCTCCCTCTCCACCCTCCCACTCCACCCTCCCTCTCCACCCTCCCACTCCACCCTCCCTCTCCACCCTCCCACTCCACCCTCCCTCTCCACCCTCCCACTCCACCCTCCCACTCCACCCTCCCTCTCCACCCTCCCACTCCACCCTCCCTCTCCACCCTCCCACTCCACCCTCCCTCTCCACCCTCCCACTCCACCCTCCCTCTCCACCCTCCCACTCCACCCTCCCACTCCACCCTCCCTCTCCACCCTCCCACTCCACCCTCCCTCTCCACCCTCCCACTCCACCCTCCCTCTCCACCCTCCCACTCCACCCTCCCTCTCCACCCTCCCACTCCACCCTCCCTCTCCACCCTCCCACTCCACCCTCCCACTCCACCCTCCCACTCCACCCTCCTCACCGCCTCTCTCCTCCCTCCCCCGGTCCCGCACCGCCCCCTAGCGCCTCTCGCCGTCCCCACAGCCCCGCGGCGTCTCTCTGCGCCCCGACTCGGCACGCTCCCTGCCTCCCTGCGCCATGGCGGCCTCCACCCTCAAGGTAAAGCGGCCGACTCCCCACGCCCACCCAGCACTCACGGCGGAGACGACGACGACGATGGTGGTGTTTGGTGGTGGTGTTTGGTGGTGCTCTTTGGTTTTGATGGTGGTTGTGGTGTTTGGCGGTGTTTGGTGATGACCGTTGCGCCGTGTTTTGTGAAGCTGTGGATTTGCTGATGATGACGGTGGTGATGGCTGTGGTTGTTGCAGGTGAATCTGACCGTTCCGTTGTGCGCACGTGTGTGTACGTATGTGTGTGTGTGTGCTCGTGTGTGCACGTGTGTGTACGTGTGTACGTGTGTGCGTGTGCACGTGTGTGTGTGTGTGCACGTGTGTGTGTGTGTGCACGTGTGTGTGTGTGTGTGCACGTGTGTGTGCACACAAGACAAAGGTAGCCGGGCGTGATTGCTGACCCCCCCCTCCCCTCGTGTGCCACAGTGCCGGCCTTCATAGGTGCTGCTCGCTCACAGCACTTGCCCCAACAGTCTGTTCAGGCTGCGCGGGGGTGGGGTCTTTGTGTGTGTGCACGCGTGTACGTGTGAGTGTGGTGATGTGCGTGAGTGTGGTGATGTGAGTGTGGTGATGTGAGTGAGTGAGTGTGGTGATGTGAGTGAGTGTGGTGATGTGAGTGAGTGAGTGTGGTGATGTGAGTGAGTGTGGCGATGTGAGTGAGTGAGTGTGGTGATGTGTGTGAGTGTGGTGATGTGAGTGAGTGAGTGAGTGTGGTGATGTGTGTGAGTGTGGTGATGTGAGTGAGTGTGGTGATGTGAGTGTGGTGATGTGTGTGAGTGTGGTGATGTGAGTGAGTGAGTGTGGTGATGTGTGTGAGTGTGGTGATGTGAGTGAGTGTGGTGATGTGAGTGAGTGTGGTGATGTGAGTGAGTGTGGTGATGTGAGTGAGTGAGTGTGGTGATGTGAGTGAGTGTGGTGATGTGAGTGAGTGTGGTGATGTGAGTGAGTGAGTGTGGTGATGTGAGTGAGTGTGGTGATGTGAGTGAGTGTGGTGATGTGAGTGAGTGTGGTGATGTGAGTGAGTGAGTGTGGTGATGTGAGTGAGTGTGGTGATGTGAGTGAGTGAGTGTGGTGATGTGAGTGAGTGAGTGTGGTGATGTGAGTGAGTGTGGTGATGTGAGTGAGTGTGGTGATGTGAGTGAGTGAGTGTGGTGATGTGTGTGAGTGTGGTGATGTGAGTGAGTGTGGTGATGTGAGTGTGGTGATGTGTGTGAGTGTGGTGATGTGAGTGAGTGAGTGTGGTGATGTGTGTGAGTGTGGTGATGTGAGTGAGTGTGGTGATGTGAGTGAGTGTGGTGATGTGAGTGAGTGTGGTGATGTGAGTGAGTGAGTGTGGTGATGTGAGTGAGTGTGGTGATGTGAGTGAGTGTGGTGATGTGAGTGAGTGAGTGTGGTGATGTGAGTGAGTGTGGTGATGTGAGTGAGTGTGGTGATGTGAGTGAGTGTGGTGATGTGAGTGAGTGAGTGTGGTGATGTGAGTGAGTGTGGTGATGTGAGTGAGTGAGTGTGGTGATGTGAGTGAGTGAGTGTGGTGATGTGAGTGAGTGTGGTGATGTGAGTGAGTGTGGTGATGTGAGTGAGTGAGTGTGGTGATGTGTGTGAGTGTGGTGATGTGAGTGAGTGTGGTGATGTGAGTGTGGTGATGTGTGTGAGTGTGGTGATGTGAGTGAGTGAGTGTGGTGATGTGTGTGAGTGTGGTGATGTGAGTGAGTGTGGTGATGTGAGTGAGTGTGGTGATGTGAGTGAGTGTGGTGATGTGAGTGAGTGAGTGTGGTGATGTGAGTGAGTGTGGTGATGTGAGTGAGTGAGTGTGGTGATGTGAGTGAGTGAGTGTGGTGATGTGAGTGAGTGTGGTGATGTGAGTGAGTGTGGTGATGTGAGTGAGTGAGTGTGGTGATGTGAGTGAGTGTGGTGATGTGAGTGAGTGTGGTGATGTGAGTGAGTGTGGTGATGTGAGTGAGTGAGTGTGGTGATGTGAGTGAGTGAGTGTGGTGATGTGAGTGAGTGTGGTGATGTGAGTGAGTGAGTGAGTGTGGTGATGTGAGTGAGTGAGTGTGGTGATGTGAGTGAGTGTGGTGATGTGAGTGAGTGTGGTGATGTGAGTGAGTGAGTGTGGTGATGTGTGTGAGTGTGGTGATGTGAGTGAGTGTGGTGATGTGAGTGTGGTGATGTGTGTGAGTGTGGTGATGTGAGTGAGTGAGTGTGGTGATGTGTGTGAGTGTGGTGATGTGAGTGAGTGTGGTGATGTGAGTGAGTGTGGTGATGTGAGTGAGTGTGGTGATATGAGTGAGTGAGTGTGGTGATGTGAGTGAGTGTGGTGATGTGAGTGAGTGTGGTGATGTGAGTGAGTGTGGTGATGTGCGTGAGTGAGTGTGGTGATGTGAGTGAGTGAGTGTGGTGATGTGAGTGAGTGTGGTGATGTGTGTGTGTGGTGATGTGTGTGTGTGGTGATGTGCGTGTGAGTGTGGTGATGTGAGTGAGTGTGGTGATGTGAGTGAGTGTGGTGATGTGAGTGAGTGAGTGTGGTGATGTGAGTGAGTGAGTGTGGTGATGTGAGTGAGTGAGTGTGGTGATGTGAGTGAGTGAGTGTGGTGATGTGAGTGAGTGTGGTGATGTGCGTGAGTGTGGTGATGTGAGTGGTTGAGTGTGGTGATGTGAGTGAGTGAGTGTGGTGATGTGAGTGAGTGAGTGTGGTGATGTGAGTGAGTGAGTGTGGTGATGTGAGTGAGTGAGTGTGGTGATGTGAGTGAGTGAGTGTGGTGATGTGAGTGAGTGAGTGTGGTGATGTGAGTGAGTGTGGTGATGTGAGTGAGTGTGGTGATGTGAGTGAGTGTGGTGATGTGAGTGAGTGTGATGATGTGAGTGAGTGTGATGATGTGAGTGAGTGAGTGTGGTGATGTGAGTGAGTGTGGTGATGTGAGTGAGTGTGGTGATGTGAGTGAGTGAGTGTGGTGATGTGAGTGAGTGTGGTGATGTGAGTGAGTGTGGTGGTGTACGTGTGAGTGTGGTGATGTGAGTGAGTGTGGTGATGTGAGTGAGTGAGTGTGATGATGTGAGTGAGTGAGTGTGGTGATGTGATGTGAGTGAGTGTGGTGATGTGATGTGAGTGTGGTGATGTGAGTGTGGTGATGTGAGTGTGGTGATGTGAGTGTGGTGATGTGAGTGTGGTGATGTTCATGAGTTTGCGATCCGTGCCTGCAGCCCGTGCTCTACTCCTACTTCAGGAGTTCGTGCGCTTGGCGCGTCCGGATTGGTGAGTTCACGGGGGGCGGTGACCCGTCAACAACAACAACAGCAGCAGCATCAGCAGCAGCACGCGTGCCAAGGCACACACGCACACCACACGTGTGTTACACACCACACGTGTGTGCCACAAGTGCTACACACGTGTGGGAGTGGGGAGCGGTGGCGCAGTGGTTAGCGCGGCGAGCAGTGTTCGATTGTACGTGTGTATATTGAACTTCATTCGCGCCGTACGTAGCCAACCGTGCTAACCGCACGTGGGCTGGCGTGCACGTGGGCTAAACGTCTACACGCCCCCCCTCCCCCTATGTGAACGTGATAGGGCGCACGTGCGCGCGATTAAATCACGTGTGTGTACACCACCATTGTGTACAACACGTGTGTGTGTGTGAACATACACCCAAGCATGTGTACACGTGAGCCCGCGAGCTCACGCACCTGTACAAGCGCTAACGTGTGCAAGTTAACATGCACCTACGTGCACACTCGGTCACGTGCACACTTACCCACGTGCACACTTACCCAGTGCACACTTACCCACGTGCACACTTACCCAGTCCACACACACATGCACACTCGGCCACGTGCACACTTACCCAGTGCACACGTGCACACTTATCCACGTGCACGCCAACGTGTACACTCCACACAATTCAGTGCAAAACAGAGGTACATTTTGTGTATCAGTCAATTTAGCTCCCACGTATTTTCAACAGCATTCTACTGCACTGAACCGCGAACACGTGTCGGGTGTGTTCCACATGGGTATACAGGACACGTGTGTCTCCTGAGCCATGTGTTGACGACCATGGTGTGTATACGTACACACAACATATGTCGAATGTTGACCGTGCGTAAGAGAAGAGTAATTGGCTACAGTACCAGTAGAAACCACGCGGACACGTGCATTTCGAGAGCGCCTATTCCGGGCAGCGTGACACACGATACGGTGTGCCAACTGTGAACGCTGATCAATTCCATGCCACCATTATTTTATCATTGTCGAGAATGTTACCAATTACGGAGTCCTAAGCGCCCTTTGTTTAGATTGGCAAACGCGAATGCTGCCGTCGGCGGAGTGGTCGGTACACTGGACTTATAACCCCGAGGTCGCCGGTTAGACTACACATGGCAGCACGGCAATTAAAAAAAAATAAAAAACCACAACGCTGCAAGATTTCTCAACTGGAAGCTTTGTTTGCTGGGGTAAAAAGTGTGGGTACTTGCCACCTTATCCGTGTCTCTGTCCAGCGTGAACGAGTAGGCTAAAATGCCCTCCAGAGAGGCCCTCAAAGAACTCCCTCCGAGCAAGTGACGGCAGGTCTCGCGCCACTTTAAACTTTACATTTTTTTTATTTCTAAATTTGAACGAATGTGTTGGAAAGGCCACGGGGATTGGAGGTTTGGAAGGCCTGCCCCTAACCCGAGTAACGTTCCACATTCCTCAAAACTGGTTTTTCACCAAACCAAAACGTCTTCACATGCTGGATTAATGTTCGGGATTTACACCTACATTGTGATTGTGTTCAGACCTGCTGCTGCTGCTGTTGTTGATTGAATTTTCATTATTAACTTCCCTCTTAGTTAAAATATGATAATAATGCAGTTTATTGTATCCGGGAATTCCTCGCTTGGTCTCAAGACTCTTTTTCAAGGTGGTCCTGTTTCGTGTGAAAAGTTAGACGATCCCATTATTGAGAGTTTTAATTCGTGTGGGAGATAACTGGAACACTTTTTATTTTATTTTAAAAAACCCATTGCACATACTAGGAGGCAGCACTCCATGCTCCACTGGATTAGAACCCTGGATGTCGATACCGGGTGCCATGGGGGTAACAACACTCAACACTGCCCACCGCATTCGAACCGAGGATCTCTCTGGTGTCAAGTACCAGGGGATAACACTCCAAGTTCTTGAAGTTCCACACGCAGGATTTGGACCGCAGATTTCAGTTGTATTGGATCCCTAAGCCACCCAGCCACCTCGTGTTTACAGTATTTGTTTGTAATGTGTGTTGCAGCCCTGGCGTACAAAGGCATCGAGTATGACCAGATTCCTGTCAACCTTCTCAAGGGCGAGCAGGTGAGCGATGGCAGGTGTAGAGGTTACACCCCGTTCGGCTCAACCCATCATCCTTCTGAGGACGTCAAACTCGGTACCACTTTGTGAGAAGTCAAGAGTGTAGGAACGAGGAATTTCGACCACTGGCTTATGGCTGCATTGGGAGGTGCCTTAGCCATAAATGAGTAGCTGGTTCGGCATGTAAAACATCAGCACTGGGGAGACAAATGGGACCAGGCGCTGTCCTGGCCACATCACATCCTCTCGTGCCGTTCCGGTATTAATGGGCGCTCGCTAACAGCCCTTGCCCCGGCGGTCTTGTAATTGCTAAATGTGTTAATTAATCTATATATGTGTGTGTGTGTGAGAATGCAGCTGACAGATGATTTCCGTAAAAAGAACCCGATGGGACAGATTCCGGCGCTCGACATCGATGGAATAATTCTCTCGCAGTCGGTACTGGCACGCATGCTAAAGCACATGCACACAGATACAGCAACAGCTGCCCCGCTCGTTGTGAGTGTCGCTCATCTGCCCACCGTTGCTGTTGGAGGGCGACTGCCTCCAACTGCCCAGTGGCATCCTTAAAGAACCTCCTCCGCAGAGGCCGATCTTGACACGGCTGGTACGGGTCATCGGCAAGTTCAATCAGCTCCACATCCTTCTGTAATGTATCAGTCTATCTCCTCTCTAGCCCATGCCGCGCCCTTTTATCCCCCTCTATTCGGCCAAAGAGAAGCCGCTATCCACACACACGTGCACACACAAATTAACGTGCACATGTACGCACGTACACGCAAACATGTACGCATGCACACACGCACGCACACACGCAATGACACATGAACACAATAATATACATATGCACTAAAAGACAAAGATTTTCCAAAATATTATTTTAAACAGACTGTTGGGGGAAGTGCTGTCAGAACACAAGCACACGGCGGTCCCGATAGAGGCGCGCTTTGTCGTTCGTGTCTCGTTCAAAGTTTTGTCGCCACCGTCATTGTCGTGACCCAACCTTTGTCTCCTTCCGTCCCCCGCTAGCTGGCGATAATCGAGTACCTGGAGGAGACGCGGGAAGGCCCTGCCCTCCTACCCAAGGAGCCAGGGAAGCGAGCCCTCGTCCGCATGATCTCGGAAACCATTGTCACCGGCATCCAGCCGCTACAGGTGACGCTCCCCCCGTCACGTGTGGTTAGAGACAGGATGGGCGGTCGATGCAATGGATTAAGCAACAGAAAATGGTAAACCGACAGTTTTTTTTGTGGTCCGTTACTCGAGTCTTTTCAAAATAAGCAGCCGTCCCCACACCTCCACCTTTCGAAGGTGGGAAACCCACTGCAAGCCACACCCAACGCTGCCGATGACATCGCTAAACCCAAACCATTGCTCACCATTTCCACTTGTTCATTATAGTTGGTGAGACGTACAAAATATTGTTTTTGTTTGCCGCTCCTGAGACCTGTTGCAGACTTCAGAGGAATTCATAACGAAAATTGAGGACGATAGAGATGACGCTGATCTTGACTCCAGCGTACCTATGTCCTTGCATCCTCTCCCCACTCCCATCACAGAACCTGACCGTGCTGAAGTACTTGGGGGAGGCGAGGAAGGAGGAGTGGGCCCAGAACTTCATCACCAAGGGTTTCCAGGGTATCATATATATATTTTTTATCGATAATCTATAACCCTTTGTCAATCCACTGCTGGTTGACGGCCTCCCCATGTCGTGCGGGTCATGGGAATTACTTGACCGCCGTGTATCACCACCACACTGGTCAGTGCAAGTTGGTGAAGTGATTGGGGGGGGGCAGTGCAGGTTCAGATATCGCTTGCCAATGGCAGTAGCCGTGGCCCGGAATCAAAAGCAGGTTGCCTGGTCTACAAATCCCTTCGTGGTCTTGCCCCACCATATCTTGCCACGCTAATATCCTTCGACGTGCCTTCTCGCCCTGTACGTTCACAATCTTTGCCGTCTCTCTCTGTTCCTCTTCCGCCTTGCACTCAATCCGCACTTTCGCTCTTTTGCTCTTCTCGCTCCCATTCACTGGAACAAACTTCCCCTCCACATTAAACAGTCAGCTTCGCTCACGAGTTTCTGCTTTATTTTCCCTAGCTCGCACCACGACCCCTTAGTCTCCACCTCATATTTGCCACCGTTACTTTTCCCTCTTCATATTCTCATGTGACTTTCACTCATACCCCATTCATTCAATCCATTCATCATCACTTACGGTCACCAATTTCGCTTTCACCGATTTCACGCATCACAGATTTTCACATTACTTCCTCTCATCTATTTCATTCACCTCATCTCCACCATTCCATTCATATGTACTATTGTTAATTCTGTGTAAAGCGCCTTGTATAAGGGACTATATAAATGATTTTAAGCTAAGATGAGGTTCATAGCACAGGGCACGAAACCACCACGCCGCCCCTTGGTAGCAGAACAATTTAGAAAGCAATCTCGAAATAAGCTCATCTCAAGATACCGTACAGTGGAGTCGCATTGGCTAGCCGTCGAACAAAGACGGTTACCGCATCGTGCGCTTTCAGATGCCCTTCTGTGGCCATCTGGAACGCTCTTCCAATATTAGATAGCCACTGGGAGCTATGCATCTTAGATCTAGATTGAAAAACTATTATCTTTAGAACTGCTTTTTGTGTTTAGTTTGCTGTCCTTCCGTACCTCCGATTAGGAAGGTTGGCTACGTATGGTGCGAAATAAGTTCAACATCTTCTTGGTTCTTTCGGTAAAGTCACGTAGAAGGGAAGTAATAAAATAATAGAAATAAAACATAATAAAATAATTCTCACGACGTTTCGGCCACAACGCAAGCAGCCGTCCTCATTCTTCACCTGAGGACGGCTGCTTATTTTTATTATTTTATTACTTCCCTTCTACGTGACTTTACCGAAAGAACCAAGAAGATGAATCCCTGCAGTCACGAAAGCTTTAAATCGAAATTTATGTTCAACATACGTACGTAAACTGCACAAACAAAACAAACATTCAAACAGTCGTTACAAAATGGAAACGATGAAAGCGAAACGAAAACGGGAAATGCGCGTTGGGCAAATGGAGCGTTTGTTCGCGACGCTGCGAGCCGTGTGGCATGTGCCTGCGCGATGCGGACCGATGGTGCGCGGACGCTAACGCGGTAACGCGCACACGCGTGCCGTCCGTGCCCTCTGTGCCGCTGTCCTGCTCTTCCTGCGAGTGCAGCCGTGGAGCAGATGTTGCAGAAGACGGCCGGCAAGTACTGCGTCGGAGACGAGGTGAGGGCCCCAGTAAACGTGGAACGTTGGCCCAACGGTGGGTCAACGTTGGTTCGGCGGTTTCAACCACGTGCCAACGTTCGCTCAACATTGGCACGTGGTTGAGCATGTTTGTTTGCAAGTTTTGCCACAAATACGTGTGGTTAATGCAGACTTAATGCCTTGCAAAAGGTATCTATTTGGTGTTTGAACATCTTAACACCAGTTTTTTTTTCCAGAAACGATAAAACCTATTCTTATTTTTCGTGTTGGTTCAGCGTTTCCACGTTTACTGGGAGTCAGCGGTGGTCATTTTGCGGCCATGTGACGTGCGCGCCACGTTTAGAGTTTGGCAAGTGTAAGTTTCAAGGTTATTTTGTTGGCTTCCCCGGAAGCGTTCGGGTGGGTCATTGGGGGGGGGGGGGGGTGCTCATAATGGCCGTGTCACAGCATCGCAGCCGACGCCACGTGTCCGCGCCTGTTTTTCAGGTGACCATGGCTGACCTGTGCCTCGTGCCACAGGTGTACAACGCCACCAGGTAAGAGGTCGCGCTCTCGCGCTCTCACACCGGAAAACAATTTTGCTCGACTCGAAATGTAGCAAACGTGCCTTGCACTGGTCATCTTATCAATTCTTTATCTGCAAGGAAAGCGTTACTTAGTATTTTTTTTTAAGAAGCTTTTTAAGGAGGGTACTCCATTGGGTTATGTAGACAATTCCTTTTTAATGAGTATTTGGGCTGCGACAAGAAACCAGAGTACTCGGGCAGGTGATGAAATAACAGTCGCCATACAGAAATGTTCCTGAACCCACTTGCTCGACTGTCATCGCCTGGCCCCCTCGCAGCCCCCAGTGGGTTTTAGAGTTTTACAGATCTCTGCATAGTCCACCAACCCCCTTAACTGTGGTTGCCCAAGCATTCCCCTTGCACGTAAGGTAATCAATACATTGAAATCAGCTCAAGCCTCCCGTAAATAACGCGACGCTTGTGGGGCCCACCCCACTCTGAATGCCCCTCCCCTCTCCCCCGCCCCCTGTGACAACACGCCGCTCTGTGCAGCTCACTTCTACTCGCTCCTTCCTTCAATCTCCCTCCCTCTCTGCCCTCCCTTCTCACCATCACCATCTCACCATCATCCTCTCGTCATCACCCTCTCACCATCTTATCATCACCCCCTCATCCTCCCCTTCCTGCTCGGCGGTCCTCCTTTCTTCCTGCTGGTCATCTCTGTCTCTTTTGGGGGCTTCCATTCCAGCATGCCGTCAATTTACCCGTTTAGGTTTTTTCCATACATTATATTTTTTACTTCCCCCTCTCGTGGTGTCCCAGGGGTGAAATTCATTTGCTCGCTACCAGTGTCAATGTCGTCAGCATTTAAACATTTAGTCAGTCTAGTCGACGACAACCTGCGGAATTTTAGTCACGTCTTAGCCTGTGAATTTGATCTAGTTGTTCTCTTAGGCTTTGTCGACTAACGCAGTGAAACATTTTGTTCACCCTCCGTTTTTAAATGTTGGTGTGAAGGGCGTGCAATTCCCCTCCCGTCCCCACCTCCGAATATTATCAGGTTAGCCAATCGGTGAACTCTGGAAATCTTTTTTATACATATGCAGCCAATTATCGTTTTCGGTCTTAGTCTTCCTCATCGCAGCCGGTTGCGCCTTGGGTGGGCAGTCATCACCGTTGTCATCATCATCGCTCTTGACGATGATCTCCATCCGATCATAGTCATCATCGACGACTGGAATCCAAAAAAACTTTTGACGATCGCATTCATCACAAATTTTGTGGACAAAACGAACTTTGGAGCACGTACGGCCGTGTGGTTCAATAACGGAACGTTTATTTATAGGTGATCTAGTACCATATCCCGGAAGGTTTGCGGTAAAACGGCGCCATGCAGCGCTGCAACTGAGGTTAAGTAGGGTTAAGATTTTACGGAACGGCAAATCCCATATTAACAAGGCCACACAATCTTTTGTCGGAGACAGACTTTTTTTTTTTTAATGACGACCACTTGTTATTTTAATTAAAAGCAGACACAGGCTGGACCTCCTGAGATCTCGGGACCCCCTGGGAAGTTTTCCCCTAGGCCTTAGCATCCTGGTGTTGGGGGGTGGGGGGGCCGCCCTCTTATATACACACAGATGGAGAGAAACTTTTCTCTCTGAGCAGGTTCATAGCTATCTGTGATCAAGAGTCTCTGCTGTTTCAAGGGTCAAACTACACGCACAATACCAACACAAAATGTAAACACATCTAGACTCCCAAGCGCAGACAGAAACACATCTTTGAGACCTGGCCAACGACAAAGGTGACCCACAATGGCGAGCTTTGCGCGAACCGTGACATCCACTGTCCGTTTAAAGACCGCATTCTCCGGGCGGCAGTAAAAACAAAAAATGTAGCCACACCGTCGAGCCAATTGTCGGGTTTGTGCTCGTTAAACTTGCGGGGGACGATCGAAGCGACTCGGAGAACTGGCGGCGAGGGTGGCAGCGGTGGTGGTAGCGGTGGTGGCAGCAGTGGTGGTGGCAGCGGTGGTGGCAGCGGTGGTGGCGGCAGTGGTGGTGATAGCGGTGGTGGCAACAGTGGTGGTGATAGCGGCGGTGGCGGCAGTGGTGGTGGTAGCGGCGGTTGCGGCAGTGGTGGTGGTAGCAGTGGTGGCAGCAGTGGTGGTGGCAGCGGCAGTGGCGACAGTGGTGGTGGTAGCGGTGGTGGCAGCAGTGGTGGTGGTAGCAGCAGTGCAACCAACATGCCTGTAGCATGCGTGACCTTGCTTCAGGGGTTCTGGGGGCGTGCAAGAAATGAGGTGGGGTGCAAAACGGTGAATAATAAGCACACTTCGAATGTCTAGATTTGAAGCTTTCGTGACTGCAAGGATTCATATTCTTAGGTTTTTTCGGTAAAGTCACGTAGGTAAAAAATTTAAATTAATAAAAGTAAAATGGAAATAAATAAATAAAAATCACGACGTTTCGGAGGCATTTTACTTTTATTAATTTAAATTTTTTACCTACGTGACTTTACCGAAAAAACCTAAGAATACACTTCGAATGGTTGTTGAATTTGTCAACAGAATGAGTAACTATGTCGTCTGTTGCATCAAACATTTGGTTTTAGAATCGGAGTCAGACTATTTATACTGGACGAATCCGATGAGCTGTCGAACTCTTTTTCACAGAAGTCCAGTTTTTGAAATCACAGTGTATATATATATCTGTTTTTAGCTCTCAACCCCTATGTATATCAAGAAAGGCTCTCCCCTTTTTTGACTTGAGTGTAAGATTTAGAATGGGCTCTTGAGCTTTCAGCAGGGTAGGGTGTTCAGCCTCCCCCCTTCCCCCCTCCCCCCCTCCCCCCCTCCCACTAAAGTCATTGGGTCGTGGTGGTGATGGTGGTGGTGTAGAAATTGGAGGCTCTTTCACACCGCCGTCGCTAAGCTCTCTAAATAAGCGTCGCCTCGGCGGGTGGTGGTGGGTGCGGTCGATGGTGGCGGCTCGTGTATTGGAAGTGTTTGTGCAGCCCTTGTCTGCGTCCAGCTGACAAGTAGCTGCAATACACACGCACACACGCGCACGCACACGCACGCACGCGCGCGGCTAAACACGCGCACACACTTACATGTGACGGTACGTGCACACGACTGCACGCACAGCAATACACACGGACACATGCAGTGATACATACACACATGCAGCGATATAAACACACACATTACCAATACACACACACACATTATTTGGTTCTTTCGGTAAAGTCACGTAGATAGAATACACAAAGTGAATACAAATAGTAATAATACTGTAGCCTGGTTCTTAATCGGAGTGAGTGTACTGGTAAGTCTATAATGTAGACTGTAGCCTGGTTCTTAAGCTGGGTGAGTGTACTGGCAGTCTAGAATGTAGACTGTAGCCTGGTTATTAAGCTGGGGGAGTGTACTGGCAGTCTATAATGTAGACTGTAGCCTGGTTATTAAACTGGGTGAGTGTACTGGCAGTCTAGAATGTAGACTGTAGCAATGGTTATTAAGCTGGGTGAGTGTACTGGCAGTCTATAATGTAGACTGTAGCCTGAAAAACAAAAAGAAAAAAAAGAAAAAGCCACGACGTTTCGATCGCAACACAAGCATGGGTGCAGGAATACACAAGCATGGGGTGGGGTGGGGGATCCTGTTCTCCTGCAGGGCCAACACACGCTTACACACGCGCGCGTTCCATTACGCTCTTGTGCACTACTAGCCCCAAGAGGAAATCTGGGCTCGTTGTGCCTCTGACCAACTCTCCGTTATTCAATGGACTTCTTTTGTTTATAACCTGGTGGGAGCCAATTGAGACTTCTGGTCCCTTGGTGGTTTTTGTTTGCTTTTGCAGGGGATACCTTCTGCGTAAATGTAAGCATATGAAATGTAACAATACCTTATTAAATCAGTGCAGACCAAAACCAACTGGAAATTAAGATAACAAAATAAATAGCCGATGTTCAACATGTATAGTAAAAATGTAAACTATCCTGGATGGAATTTTCCAAGACAAAACAATATTATTACGACTATAATATTAAACCGTTTGCTACATTCAGTGATAATGTTTCCACCGCAGGGATTGATCGCTTTAATTCCTGCATAATCTTTAATTGTTACGAGTAACTGGGATCTCTGATTTCTATCAACTTTAGCATCAAAACTCCATGGAAGGCAAGTTTCCTTGGTTTGCACTGACGACGAGTGTCGTATACGTTGAGGCGTTTAGCACGTGACTTAAAGAACTCACGGCTGACCTTTGCCCTATGAATGAGTGAAATTAATAAACAACTTGGGGCTGTACTAATAGGGGTTTTCCCCTTTTTTCTGGCAACAAAACTGACACCTTTTTGCAAGGAATCATGCTTACATTAACCACAATACTTGCAGTCAAATGCAAACAAAAAACAATACTCTGATAATTTATGCATTGTCCTTGGAACTGATTGGTCCACACCAGAGACAGCTTTCTTTAGAGCCTAGTCTCATATGGTGTTCGACCAAATGATAAAGAAAGCTGTCTCTGATGTGGACCAATCAGTTTCAAGGACAATGCATAAATTATCAGAGTATTGTTATCTATTTGCATTTGACTGCAAGTATTGTGGTTAATGTAAGCATGATTCCTTGCAAAAAGGTGTCAGTTTTGTTGCCAGAAAAAAGGGGAAAAACCCTATTAGTATATTTTGGTACTGGCAAAGGAGGTCCCATGATGCAACTTGGGGCTGTATTATTTCAGGGCCCCACATTCAAATATGTTGCACCCTTTTACTCCTCTCTTACAACATCTCTAGAATTGACTCGAGTCTCTTATTCACGAGTCACCCAATCGCGGTCGTCTGTGTATTCGGTGTCCAATTCACAACGCAGGTCTCAATTGACAACTTCCAGAAGCAAGCAGGTCTGTATATTCGTAGGCACGTGATTACAAGATTAAAAATCATTGAATACAATAAATCCCCCCTCCCCCTTCAAAATACTGTGAGACTAGTTACCACCCAAAAGAGTGTAAAAGTAAAATATAAATGCACGTCAAAGTAAAATTCACTTAGGCCCATAATAACTTGTTAGATTTGAGACTGATTAATAATTAGTGCTGTGGAGGTTTTCACAAATATTCTGCTGTGAGATGGACACTAAAGACTCTCAAATCCAACTCTTGAGATTAAAAAATTTGGTTTGATTGACTTACGACAAACTCACTTGCCCCTGGTGTGGATGAAGACAATTCTACAAGTGAATTTCTAAATATGTGTGACGTAATCTCCTGGAACCAAGTACTGAATCTGATTAAAATAAAATATTAGTCTCACTTCCAATGGTTTGAGCGTTTTTCTAGAGCAGGGTGTGTGGGAGCGTGCAGCGTCCTTGGTGTTTAGATAAAAAGCCGCAGGAAGACATCACAGACATAGTTTAATCAGCGTTTTTCCACCACGGTGTGACGAGGGCTCCGAATTGACACTTGGCCTCGCGACGTTCCCACCTCGCGACTTTTAACGCTCGTGGCGCGCGATCTGAATTAAATTTGGCTGAAAAGCCCCCCAAAAAAAAATCTGAAAGGTGTTTTCCCGCTCAAACAAGTCACCCGCAAGCAGCACTTATCTCCAAGCCTTTGCTGGAAACTCCACATTCCTATAACAGCTGGTGTGTGTGTGTGTGCGCGCGCGCGCGTGTCACGACCGCCGCCGGTGCAGGTTCAAGGTGGACCTGGCGGCGTTCCCCACGTTGCGGAGAGTGCACGGAGCGCTGGAACAGCTGGAGGCCTTCCGCGTCGCCCACGCCGCCCGCCAGCCCGACACTCCCCCCGAGCTGCGCCAGCCGTGAAACCGGCGACACCGGGAGATTCCACCGGCGATGAGATGGACACCGCCGTAGCGTTCGCCAGCGACGAGAATGACCCCATAGTGATATTCACAAGCCCCAAGACCAATAGCCACCGAGTAAACACTCATTAATTGGCTGACGAAAACAATCTTAATATGTAGAGGACCACAGAACTTTGGCAATCGTTGGCACCAGCTCACCCGCACAGCTGCCTCTCCTGGCTTGTCCGTGGTTGCTCGCGTCTCCGAGTCGTTCTCTCTTTGAGAGTGACGACTGCGGCGCATTACAAGTTGAAATATATTTTATGAGTTTCACCAGATAGGAAATGGGCCAAAAGAAGTCAAGGTTTTGGTTGGGACGTACGGGCCACTGGTATGTTCACGTGCGTGAGTAATATGCATGTGTAGCTGTGTATAGGGAGCAGTGGTTAGTGCATTTCTGGCCACGGGTAATGTCAGTGGAGATTGATATAAGAAACGGTCCTGCGCCTCACCTAGGTCGACTCGGCGTTAAATTAGTACCTTGTGTGTGCAAACATCAGCATTCGGGAAACAAAGGCGGCCGAATATGCGTCTCGCCACACCACCCCTTCATGCGCCGTACCAGTCTTAATAGATGTTCCAAAACAGCACTTGGTTCAGTGCCCTGTGTAGGCGCTAGGGGATCTCTGTCATTTGTCGATGTGCATTTTGTGGTATTTTTTGTAAATTAGATTCACGGTGGAGGGGTCACCACCCACCGTGCATCTGGACCACCAGGGCCCTCGTTTTCCGCCGTGGTGAATGCGAGCACTCCACTGGGGGCGTAATCTGCTGACCAACGTCAGACTTTCCCTCAATGATCCATTGCCCACACCGCGCCACAGTAACCCAGAACATCTGGGGTTCGTTCTGTGGCCTTGCCAGGCGAGCCTTCGACGCTTTATTGCCAAGCCTCAAAAGTGCTGGCGCAAGAGCCTCCCCGGGTGATGTCACCGCCACCTGGGTGGCGAACGGCGGCCGTTTCGTGCGCGCGTCTGTGCGGTTCCACCATCCACGGAGCCGCGACGCACAACCGCTGTGTGGTGTGAGCCACACTCAGTTCAAGCGATGAGGAACAAAATAAAGATGCAGGCATTACACCTCCTCCTATCCGCCCCTCCACGTAGAAAACTTCTACACATTCCATCAGTGGCGTATCAGTCTGGCTGTGTATAATTTCAACCGCATTGGTTCAACACAAACTGGATTAGTTTTGATGTTCAGTGTTTCATGGGCGGGTCGGTCTTGCTTCAACCGATGCTGGTGAACTGTGAGATGTCTATAGGGGACCCTCCCTGTTCGATATGGGTCCGTGTTTAACGCAAAACTATAAAATAGTTAAGACAATGATTAGCATTGCTGTGGAAAACACTATTACAAAGTAGCCTTAGCTGAACCAGCAATGGTGATGTCTGTTACCTGTGCCATAGCTGCCAAGGAACCTAATCTCTAGAAATCCGTGAGCTCACAACCAATCGAGTGCATTGATTTAATAGCAATCGGCAAATGAGCCATCCATCTATTAGTGGGCTAATCCCTTTCGTTGTCAATAACGCTGCCTTAGAAAGAAACGTATATCCATAACGGGTGACATTTATGGAAGTGGCCGTTGTGCATAACGCATAGGCCAGAGAGCTAGAGTCAATAAGTGATGTTGCGACATCCATAAATACCACTGAGCTAGCCAGCCAGTAAGCAACGCGTATTCAGTCGACCCTTATCAAGACGGATGGCAGCTAACTTGATCGTCACTTATTGTTTTGGAGACTTTGGTAATGGTGGAGGTAGCACGGTTGGTGACTTATAGGGGACGATTTCGACTAATAGCTTAACGGGTAGAAAAGGAAGCTTTCGCTACCATACTAATCGAACCTTTCATTGTCTTTATCGTAAACCCTTTAAAGTGACCTTCGCATGTGAAACTGTGGACTTTTTGTTTGTATTTTCGTGCATAAATCGAGCGAGCGGCATTGATTAAGTGACATCGTGATGTGTGCCTGATTTCCTGCGTCATAAAAAGCCCCCACCAATCGAGATGGAGTGCATCTTCTTCTAAGCTACGACTCCTTGATGACACTTCCCTGTGACTCGAGGCCTGGTAAGACGTCCCCCCCCCCCCCTGGCCAATTTTGACCTCGTCACAATGACCCAAAGCAGCGTCACCAAATAATTAATTTAAAGATACTTTTTCCGTTCGTGCAATTTAAAAAAACATTCCAACCACAGTAAGTCCGACTCAATGTACACCTTTTTATTTGTTACAGACGATGACACTTCAGACGGTATTTAAAACCATCGAACGTGTGGGGTGGGAAACATGTTAGGCATAAAAAACGAGGTTTAACTTTTGTAAGAAACCGGTTCAATACGAAGTCCATGGCATATCGACATACTAGTATGGCCTGTTATTTACAGTAAATGGTGAAAACTTTTATTCCTCATTTTTGCGCATAATCTTCACAGTCGCGTGAAACATTCATCGGTAAATGTTTAAAACTAATTAACAAAAAATTACAAAAGTGTAAACACTACGGCAGGGTAGGAATGTTATCGGTATGTACAAAACTCATCGGGTGTTTTATGTAATGGTCATTTTTTTTTTCATTTTTATTCGCTAAGTGCAATGGAGCCGTAGGCCAGAGCCCCTTTTCAACTTGTTGACTTGAGGGACGCGACCGTCGATGATATGTGTGTCGCTGGTGGACCACGGAGAGAGAGGATGGGAGAGACTCGAGCTGAGATGGTGGGAGGACGCCAAGGAAATGATGACGGAGGTGGAAAAAAGATGAAATGTGGAAGAGATGACCAGGCGAGACAGACTAGAAATGAGAGAGATAAGAGAGAGACACGAGACATTCACACGAGATGAGACGGCCTCCCGAGACACGATCGACCCAACCACAGCCCCCCTCTCACACCACGGAGATGTTGTCCATGGCACAGCCGCACTTCTCGACGATCATGTTGGGGAACTCGGCCACCTCAATCTCCGTGTAGTCGCCCTTCTTCACCAGGTACATCATGGGCAGCGGGGAGCTCTCCACGGGGGAGCAGTGGCGCGGCCCGTACATCGAGTGGAGGGGCCTCGGCTGTCGGCATCCGCCCGTGCAGCGGAACGCCTCGTAGCCCGCGGGCTCCAGCACCCAGTACTGGGTCCACGTGAGCTCGCGAAAGTTGATGAAGTTGTGGCCGCGGCAACAGGCGTGGTCCGGGTGCGACGAGTCGAGTTCGCAGTCGCCTCGGCCGCTGTCCGGGGGGGGGGGGGGGGTGGTGGGTGGGGAGGGGGGAACGTTGGGAGAGAGGTTACGAGAGGTCAGGATGATGATGATGAAAGGTTGCGATGATCAGGATGATGATGAAAGGTTACGAGAGATAAGGATGATGATGATGATGAAAGGTTGCGATGATCAGGATGATGATGAAAGGTTACGAGAGATAAGGATGATGATGATGATGAAAGGTTGCGGAGATCAGGATGATGATGATGATGAAAGGTTGCGAAGATCAGGATGATGATGAAAGGTTACGAGAGATCAGGATGATGATGATGAAAGAGACTGCGATAGATCAGGATGACGATGATGATGAAAGAGGTTGCAACAGATTAGGATGATGATGATGAAGGGTTACGAGAGAACAGGATGATGATGATGATGAAAGGTTGCGGAGATCAGGATGATGATGAAAGGTTACGAGAGATCAGGATGATGATGATGATGATGAAAGAGACTGCGATAGATCAGGATGACGATGATGATGATGATGAAAAGTTACGAGAGATAAGAATAATGATGATGAAAGGTTACGAGAGAACAGGATGATGATGATGATGATGAAAGAGGTTGCGACAGATCAGGTTGATGATGATGAAGTATCGTCGTCGGGTTTGATCGTCTTGAATGATCGTTGTCGCTATAACAGAACGTTTTACGCGATCTGACACATAACAACTTTTTGTCGTGAATATTATTGGTCGCGAAAGCCTACATGTTACATTGTCAACAACACTGTCTTAAAAGGAAAATATAATACTCATCATCGTCGTCGTCGGTCCCAAGGTTCCACCATCCAATATTCAGTGACAAATATAATTTATTTACAACTGCGCTTTGTGTGTATCGTCCTCGCCCCGCGCCTCCGATGAGCACGCTTGGCTCCGTACGTTGCGCAAACAGTTCAACGTCATGTACCGTGCGTACACCCAACACGACAACTCGGGCCGGGAACTCTTCTTACCCGTACTCGGCCAGGTTGAGGGTGTACACCACCAGCTCGGGCTTGCCCATGGGCGGATGTTCGCCGGTCTCCTGCGGTGTGAATCGCACCAGCGAGGCCATGTGGGCGGCGTGGCTGCCCGGCCGCTCGCCCTCGACGCGCACCTCCAGTCGTAGGGGAGCGTCGCCTCGCTGCTGCTGCCAGTGCTGGACGGCCTGAGTCACGTCAAAGCCCTTCCAGCCAGAGTCACCCACCGGCACGAGTCTGCGCGCGTGTGTGGTGGTGGAGGAGGACAGGGGGGGTAGAGATCAAGACGAGTCTCGTTTGCGCGAGGGTGCCTGTGATTCACCAAAATTACAAGCAAAAATATATATATACAGCAATGAGGAAGATAGAAATCGAGGCAAAACTATGGTCGCAAATGTAAATACATGTTAAATAATATATTATCTGGAGTGTAATTGGGTTGCAGCAGATTATTATGGCTGTGACATGATGAATGCACCGACATAGCCAATCAAAGCAAGTTGTCACGTGGGCTAATTTGCCAACAAATAGATTTTATTTTTCAGCAAAATGGGAAGGAGTGTTGAAAAGCAAGAAAAACATGGGGGGTTTTTTTTTGTTGCATTAGCTGTGAATAAAAGCGATACTCCCGTGTGTGAGAGCGCGTCCCTGATACGAGACGGGTTTTGTTCACAGGATTCCCCCACGCGAATGCGTTCATTCGAGTTTTCCACAGAACGAACACTTCTCAGCGGCACGACAACAATTACCCCCGGCGACTTGCCCACACACACACATACACCCCAAGCCACGTGTTTGCTTGCTTGCTTGCTTGTATAATTTCTCCATCAAAGATACTTGCGGGCGAATCTAATCGACGGCGCTTGGCCGTACGCGGCTCACCTCGAGTCGACCAGGGTGGAGCGGTTCATCGCCCCGACGAGCGGCTCCTCCAGCCAGAAGACGCTGACGCGCGCGTGATTGGCGGGCCGCGCGTGTCTCCTCTGCGCCGCTGCGCTGAAGGCCCCGCCGGGCGCCGTCTTGAAGAGGCGAAGCTCCACCAGCGTCACCTCGCTGTTGTCCGGGATGCGGTCCCTCATGTCGAACGTCAGCCGCTGGCGCGTCGCGTCCTCGAACACCACGTCGCCCGCAATGTCTTGGGGGAGGACACACACACACACACGAGCGCGCGCGCGTCTCGTTAGACGCGATTGCACCGCGGCTCTAAGTGGCCCTTGCTCATAGAACATCGACCATTCATCCGAGGGCGTGCACCCGAGCTCGCAATGATATCATCGGGCCCGAGTCTGGTTTTATTAACGTTGTCGCCTGGATGAGATGAGCTGGTGGTGGTGGGGTGGGGGGAGAGAGACCCGTCCGGGAAGTAACCTGTGTGATTGTTGCAAGACCCGGGGCTACGAGGTGCCCCCCAGATATACATATCTATTTACTTGCCCACTGCATATTGGGCGTGAGTCGCAGGATTCCCGGACGCGCTCACCACAGGCACCCATCAACATACGGCACAGAGTCTACATATGCGCCTGCGGAAACGCGGATGAACCCAGGCACGACCGCGCGCACGCGAATACACACTCACATCAATCAACATATCCTGTGGGTTTGTAACGCGGCGCACGAAGCATTGCGCCATCCAATGCACAATATATCCAAACCGAATTAGTATTGTTCCCAGCAAAATGTCACCCACAAAGAGCGGGGCTCCTTCGGTTAAGTGAAGTAATTTCAAAGTCGAGAATATATCGACTCGCAGCAGAAGCGAGCGGGAGTGGAATTGTAACTCAAACACACTCGACGGAAAAGTCACTGAACGATTCAAAATCCATTTTGATTACGGAGAAGCTCACAATAGCTCGTCTGAACATGACCAACCTGCACGGAGATGGTGGCAGTGATGCTGATTGTGATGGCAATTTTGATGATTACGACGACGGCGGCGGTGGATGGTGACATTGCTCAGAAACAACAACAACAAAACCTCAACACATTCGTCAATAAGGGTCTGGCCTTAAAGGTATAGCAATATATAACGGGCGACATTTCTAGCGATAGCCCTTCACAGCGCTACATTAAAATAAATGTAACAGGCGGGAGCTTCGGACAACGGCCCTCACTTCAGACCACACGGAACGTCGCCTATTATATATTTAGTTGTGTTTAAAAGCCCCTGTTATTGCCGAATGTCGCTACGTTTGTTTTGCCTGTGCACCGACGCCAACGCAGCATCACCATTTCATGTATTCACTTTACGCAATCTCTCTCTCTCTCACGTGCGCGCTCTCCCCAACTGCCTCGCGCGCACTGACCGTCCCATCTCACGCGAATCGCGCACCGCTTTGAAGCACGCCTCACCGCTCGCCAACGCTTCTCTCGCACGATGGGCCCTGCATGCGAGGTGGGTGCTCCTCGTGGTAACGGCGATCGTGGTGAACACGCATTCCTTCCCCCGCACTCTCACCTGCGTTGCCACGGAGTCCGCGGAAGATGCCGGCAAGACTCGGCAGGCTCCGACGACTCCTCTCGTGGTGTCTCTGCAGCATCGTCGCGTAGCGCGCCCGCACCGCGGCCGGAACGATCACCGATTCCAGATCCCTCTTCTCGATCCGCGGAGGTTCCTTCAGACCCAGGGCCCCGAGCAGCGAGGCCTTAACCTCCTCCTCCAGGTAGCCGTGGGTTCCAGGGATCACCACCGCCACCAACGCGACGATCATCATAAGCGCCATCGTCATCATCATTATGAGCACACGAGACAAGACAGAGCCAGATCGAATCGAAGAGGAGGCGAGGAGACGGTGATAGTTAAAGAGAGGCAGGTGGAAAGTTCGCGGGTTCGCGAAAATATGAGCAGCGGAGAGGGCTGGAGACAGGTGGCGACGGATCGGTGGCGGAGACTGACCACCTCTGCTGCGCGTGTCCCTGATTTATACGCAGGAGTAAGACGCGCAAAAAACGATTGAACTCCCCCCCAACCCCCATCGCCACCCACCGCCGCCCTTCATCTCTGACCGCCTCCCCCTCCCTCCCGCCAGTGTCTGGGCGGTGTATAATTAACGCCTCGCAATACACCACGTGGAACGGCTTCCTGGCCACGTTGAAGTGCACACCGGGCCGCTCTTTGTTGTTGAAGACTTCTCTCAGTCAGTTGACTGGTGGTGGTGATAATGATGATGCGGATAATTCTCATGGTAAAGGGATCCCACTTGTAATTGAGTATCGACAAGTGAGCGAGTCAAGGTAATTGTCATAAACACGTCTGTCGCGCACTCTAACCAGCCGCGATACGATGGAAACTAACAAGACTGATCAAAGCTTTATATAGAAAAACGCATTTTGCCAACGAACGCTGCCTTTAAGATGTTTATAATAGGAGACGTTTCCGACAGTGGAACTTCTTCACAGCACATCGGAGCAGAGAGCTCCACCACCAAAATAATTCTCCGACGTTTTATATAAAGTGTGGTGGCAAAATAGACACTTAATAGTAATAATAATTTACGGGTACGTGACATTTCTACTGCTGAATTAAGGTCTCCCCCTGGGCGTTGTTTGGCCATACTTCACCGCGCTGGTCAGTGAGTGCGGACTGGTGAAGGGGGGGGGACCCAGGTATGGGATTCAGATCATGTCACTCGCCACTGATGTGAGTCGTGTCCGGAAATCGCAGACATGGTTTGTCGCAGTCAAAGCGCAATGCGTGAAGCCACTGCACCCACCGCTCCTCCCGATTATATATATATTTTTTGACTTTTGACTTTTAAACAACATTTATTGCCACCAGCAACAAAAGCACTGGAGGCGATTTCAATATGAAATACAGTCACCAGCAAACAAAAGAAAATAAACGCTACAAATCGACGCCCGATTATATTATATTATATTACGCGGCATGCAATCTGCCAGAGATGTCAACGTTTCCTTTTGAGCGTTGGGGGGGGGGGCACTCTACCTTTCGTAAAAATTATTCAACACACACTTTACAATAACACTTCGTTAAAAGTGCCCTTTTAATCAGAGACTCGCTGTGGAGGGAAAACCCGACCACAATAACACATCGCCACCGTGATCCCCCCTCGCCTGGTGTGCAGGAGGTGGTGGGTTCGATCTCGACTCTGACGCCTGCTGTATGTTTGCGCGTCTCTCCACGTGGTCGTGTGGATTTTTTTTAGGGTCCTACGTTTTTTCCTCTCCACTTTTAGAATCAACATCACGCATTTAGAGTCTTGGGCTGCTATACATTTCCAAATGATAAGCCACTTATTGGAGCTACCATTTGCGGCCAGGTCGTTTCTGAAAAAAGTTGTATGGCTCTTTTGACTTTACCTGGGAAAAAAAATTGTATAGTGGTAAGCGTTCCGATGTTGTTTATGATTTCGCTTGGCCGTTAAGATAAGGAAAGTGAATGAGACGCGTCTCTCTTTTGACTTAAACCAACTTTGGCAGCCTCAGCGGGAATTTATTCTCCTTGTGTCCTTCAGACTAATCACACTCCACACGAAATCGCCCTCCACTAATTGCCCCCCGCCCTCCTCCCACCCGGCTTGTGTATTGCAAGGATCGTGGTAGGAGGGGAAAGGCGGTGGGCGACACGGGGGTGAGGGCGAGCACGTGGATGGGATTATGTTGTCTGCTTGAGTCTGGAGGAGGGAGACGTGCAGTCGTGGAAAAGGGAAGAAAGCAATCATTCGGAAGCGGACGCTACATTTTTTGTTGTTGCGCAGACGTGATTGTGTATTGGACACGGGCAGGCTTGCGCTCGGAACTCAGACGTGCAACGTCCGAGTGACAACCGTGACTTATGTAACCTCCCCGCCATCGATCTTAACTCTCCATCACTCCACCCATCGCTCTAAGCATCCACGCGTCCATCCATCTGCTCGGCCATTATACCATCCACTCACGCAAACACAATTTTTTCTATCTATCCATCCATCTATCCACGCATCCATACATTAATTTATTTATCCATCCATCCAATCTGTAGATATTTCCGTATCAGATGAGTATTTTTTTGCACACTCACCTGTACACACGTACACACCACCGAGATTCATATGTTCGCCATGGTGGTGGTGATGATAATGGTATTGCTACAAAGGAATTTATAGGAGACAATACAACTTTTAAAATATATGGGCCTGCTGTATGTCGCGTTACAATAGACGTATATTGAGCACACACATAATATAAGTTTATTGACCGCACAAATCATAGATCGTTTATTGACCACACAAATCATTGAAGTGTATTGACCATACTTCATCACGCTGGTTCGGATATTCACGACCGGTTCAGATATCACTCGCCACTAACGGTAGCCGTGGCCGGGAATTCAACTCAAACGGTCGGGTTCATAGTGCAGGGCTCTACCCAACTCTTCCTCCGGTCCACCAGCAAAACACAATATTTGTGGGACCGATTTATTTATATGGCCGACGTAGAAACAAAATTCGGTTATCTTTTCAGCCGATCAAAAAAACACATTGCTAATAATACTTATTGCAATTGCAGCCCTCCGAAATAGGCGTAAGTATGCGTTGGCAGTGGTGGCACGAACACAACACATACAATTACATCAATAGATTCGTCAATATCACCGCGGCCTTAAATATAAAAAAAACATATAAAAGGCGATGTTTCGGGTCTATTGGCCCTCCTGGACATCACCTATTATATATTAAATGTAAGCTCACCGCTATAATTGGCGAAACTGTTTGATTCTGTTCTCCCGAGTCTAGTTTATCCCCGCAGATGTTGCACGCCAAATGCTCCACGCAAACTGTGGACAACCGGACACCTCGTGGCGCTGCCTGGCGGGCCTCCTTGTTAGCACGTGAGAGCGAGACAGACGCTCATTAGAGTGTCTGTGACAGTCGGTCGCCTCGGTCTGGCCGAGGAGCGATTCCTTTCCTGGGAAAATTGTTTATTTAGACAGAGGTCAATCACCCCCGGTTGTTTTTTTTAGGACGAACTCCCGTCTCGTGCACAGCAGAGACCCGGGGTGATATGTCCAGCAGTCTGACTTTTTCTTCCGATCAACGCTTCCGTCACTGGCATCGCCAGCGTGTGTATTGCGTCTGCCGAGTAACGACGATGATGGTGATTCGCGGAACCTTTCACATACACACCATGCTCAATACTGGGTTAGTCGCCAGTAGTCGCGGATACATAATATGGATTACAATCCTAAATTAGTATTACTACCGTAACGTGGGACTCTTCTTATTCATGACGATGTTGGTTGGTGGCGAGCGAACTTCGCCGATTCTGTTATCTGGAATCTAACCATGAACTGATGAGCACTGGGGATGCATTTCCTAGTTCATGGGACAACACCCCATCAATTTACAAATGATCAGTGCGCCGTTTCGCGCTGTGGCCAGCTTCAAAGTCCTTTCTCTAATGTACAAAGCGGCACGTCACCACTTGCCCCAAATAATCACTTTGAAAGTCAACGGCAGTCGCTTGACAAAGGGAAACAAAATCCATTACTTGGTTTATTTTGATGTCAAAACAAATCACAAGAAGAAGACCAAAGGCGGCATCTATCTGATGACGCCTGCACAACTGCAGGCGTGCTGTAAATCACGCATACCAAAGGCTGCTTACTCACTTGCATCAACCTATACGGCGATGCTTCTGCTGCGATGGCAGTGTTGCACAAGCACGCATAACAAAATAGCAGCAACTGAACACGTTCTACAATAACACTGTGGCCTTATAAGTAAGAATATTTAAGAGGTGACGTTTCGACCAATGTCCCTGATTCATATACAGTAACATCAACAGAAAGGCCAGGTAGCGAGTAAATAATAATAATAATAGTTGTTGTTATTCTTGGTTCTTTCGGAAAAGTCACGTAGAAGGGAAATAATAAAATAATAAAAATATAAAACAATACAATTCTCAAAATGTAAGTTGTTGTTGAAACTGCACGAAACCCCATGGGACCTGATACCAATCACATTCTCACAACGTATTGACATAGGGGCCGTCCATAAATGACGTCACGCGATTTTTGACAATTTTTGACCCCCCCCCCCCTTTGTCACACATCGTCCCAAATGTCTGACCCCCCCCCCCCCTTAGGTGCGTGACATCATTTATGGACGGCCCCATACGAATCGTTACCTGTTTCAGTAGCCATTCAGTAACAGACCAACTTCATAAACTGATTTGTATTAAAGGTGAAATTAAAACACATTACATCACGCGTAAACCACGTGGCAATGTTCATGAAACTTAGTAACGACGCCCCCATTCGTTCGACCCGCGCAAGCCACGCGAGAGCGTAGCCAGTGGACAAATCGTCAGCGATGTGGGGACGACCAATTCATTTCGGCAGGATTCAAAGGGGGGGATGTTGATGAATGTTAGAACTCAAAGGGGACAGTGGCCGTAGTAACGACGTTATCAGCTCAATCGGTCAAGTGCCCCCCCCCCCCAATATTTGATTTGTCTCGCACGGTGGCACCGAGACACTTGGTTACAACTTCGCGGACTCCTCTTGCCGAATGACGCCGTTACGCTCACGGTCTCGAACATTTTAAACCGCGTTTGTATCGTTGTTGTTGTTGTTCTTATTCTTTTACGCTGTTGTTGAAGGTGGTTGTAAAAGGGGGCCCCAACTCGGAGCTTTGGCCATCAAAGCCACGCGAACAGCGCGACTGCATAGGGGCTTTAAAACATCTTTCATTCCAGTAGCTTGCAAGCAGGATATATACATTTACATGAGACGAAACAATATTCATCATACTCTTCACCCATCATCATCATCACCACCACCGCGATCGTTCGCTATGCTGATGACAAAATAAAAGGTTTCCCTTACCCTATCCGGCAATAATACAGGAGGTGTTCTTGGTTCTTTCGGTAAAGTCACGTAGAAGGGAAATAATGAAATAATAAAAATATAAAACAATACAATTCTCACGACGTTTCGACTGCAACACAAACATGATGATTGCTTGTGTTGCAGTCGAAACGTCGTGAGAATTTTTATAGTTTTATATTTTTATTATTTTATCATTTCCCTTCTACGTGACTTTACCGAAAGAACCAAGAATATGAATCCCTGCAGTCACGAAAGCTTTAAATAAAAATTTAATACAGGAGGTGTTAAGATGTTCAAATACCAAATATACATAATAATCCATAATAGAAGTGTTTTGGGTTAGATCGCGCAAATATATAAATGTGTCGTTAAAACCCGCCACCACCCGACACAGCCAACTAGTAAGGGTTGTCACGTAAACAGAACGTGGACAATTCGTCACTAGTACAGCACTAACCGGCGTGTTGGAGAGCCAAGCCACAACATTTACAATCTGAGTACGACGTTTCGCCAGTAATTACAACTAGCTTCATCAGGCGACAGCCAAATTCGTGGAAAAGTCTTACTGTTTCGTTCCTTATGCAGAGGCCTAGATGTGGTGACCACGCTTCTGCGCTCTTGCGCCAAATATACACCTATCGCAAAGAATGCTGACGACTTGCGCTTGCCACAAATGAACCACGGTACCTTGCTGGTCTTGCCAAGGAGCATAAACCATCACCACGCGATCTCCTTTCATCCTCGCAGCAGCAGAAGCGGCTTTTGGCTAACCATCGAACAAAGGCGGTCACCGCATCGCACGGTTTCAGATGCGATTCTGCGGCCGTCTGGAACGCTCTTTCTTCCAAAATTAGGAAGCCAGCAGAGCTATACACTTTAAAATCTCATTTCTTTAGAACAGCTTTTTTGTTTTTAGTTTATTGTCTTTCGCCCGTACCTCCGATTAGCACAGTTGGCGACGTACGGTGCGAAAGAAGTTCAACATGCAGTAATACATCAAGTTTCGCATTCACCACACCTGTCATTTTTGCCGGGCAAGGGAAAAGCCGTTTATTTTTCATCATCTTGATACCGGCAAAAAGGGGGTCCCATCGATGTGCATTCTGCTGCTGAGTACTCTGGAACATCTAACGGACTCGATGCCCGATTTACAAATGCGAAAGAGGCATCAAAGCGACACGCGCCGCGACTCCTCACACGAAGAAGATGCCGTGGAGTAGGGCTGAGGCTTTTGAGATTACTACTGTACTCGAAAATAAATAACATAATACAGGTTTTATTTTTGGGTTAGATCGCCTCTTTACACGGTCTAACAAAAAAGAGTGGTTTATGGATATTGGTTGCGAAAGCCTACGTGTTTAACTGGTTAACTTAAACCAGTTTAACACGTAGGAAATCGCAATTAATATCCATAAAATACAGGTATTTTTGGCTTTTTTTCGGTTAGATCAAGTAAATATAAATGTGTCATTAAACCCGCCAACACCCGACAATAGCCAATTAAATTTCGATATAAAGCTTTCATGACTGCAGGGATTCATCTTCTTGGTTCTTTCGGTAAAGTCACGTAGAAGGGAAATAATAAAATAATAAAAAGACAACATAATTATTCTTTTATTATTTCCCTTCTATGTGGCTTTACCGAAAGAACCAAGAAGAATAACCAATTAGTAAGGTTTGTCACGTAAACAGAAACATGCCAATTCGTTACCAAGTACAGCAACACCGGTGTGTTGGAGAGCAAATCCACAACATACTTAAACCAGCAACAAAAATCTAACTAGAAAACTATAGACAGACATACAAGCAGACAGTCTGTCTATAGTTTTCTAGTTAGATTTTTGTTGCTATTTCTTTTATACCTGATGATGATTACTTGTGTTGCAATCGAAACGTCGTAATATGTTATTTTAATTTATTATTTTATTTTTAGACGTGACTTAACCGAAAAGAACCAAAGAATAATTCCTGCAGTCACGAAAGCTCCTAAATTAAGATTGATACTTAAACCACTTTAGAAAATTTTACATATTTACAAAATCCACACCGGGGCGCTATCGGCACACGGCGCGATACTGCGAAATAGCTGAACTTTCTTTGTGTCAGCCCGCCGCGGTCCAGCAAACTTTGATGATATAAAGCAGACTTTGATGACAACAACAAACGAAATACAGCAGTGACGTGCCTGAAAATGAGCGTTTTAAATCAGCGGGCATTACGCCTCGTGACGTGCATCAAAAGCGTGAACGGCGACGAAGAAGAGGGAAAGAAAAGAGAAAAAGTTCACAAAGACGCGCCGGCAATAATTGTCTAGGCATTGCGCATTCGGATGAACGCGCGTCCACCATTCATGGCCTTGGAGCATTGCGTCTCTTCATGGGCAGAGTTTAGGGGGGGGCACGGAGGGCAATGCCCCCCCCCCCCCAAAACTGGGCACTTTAATTAATTTCATTTCAGTTACTTAATTTGGAGCTTTCGTGACTGCAGGAATTACTCTTTGGTTCTTTCGGTAAAGTGACGTATAAAGAGAAAATAATAAATTAAATACTAGCATACGACGTTTCGATTGCAACACAAACAATCATCATCAGGTATAAATGAAATAGAAACACAAATCTAGTATACTTAGAAATGTAATGAAATACAACAGAGAGTCGGATAACATAACAGTCAACACCCTACCTGGTTGATTACGTTCTTCCTGAGAATGCTAAATTTGAGAGAGAGATAAAACACAGAACCAGAGACATATAGACAGACATATAAGCACAGACAGATATGCTAGTATTTAATTTATTATTTTCTGTTTATACGTGACTTTACCGAAAGAACCAAAGAGTAATTCATTTCAGTAGTTTACAATTAAGATCATAAATACATTCATTATATGCACCCGCGATTACTAATGTAAGGGACAAAGCGAACGCCCTCCCCCACACCAAATAGAGAAGTCAGACTCCGCCTATGCATCTCTTACATAACAGTCTGGGAATGCGCATTCCTGAATGGTAAGTTGTGAGCCACTGTGGATTCATCTTCATCTATAATTTACTCGCCTTTCAGTACGTGCGGTACCGTAACGCATCGCGATTAATAAACCTCACCCTCTCGTCGCCATCATTCGACTTTTGAAGGGTTTATTGTTGTTTTGCCCGTGAGTGGCTTCACGCACCAGCTTATTTGCCCGAAATTAGCCGTGGGCCGTCTTCTACCTGATAATTGTTTTTTTACCCTTTTATCTGGCAACAAAATTGACACTTTTTTTTTACAAGGAGTCATGTTTGCATAGACCACAATACCTGCAGTCATAACGCAAACAAAAAACATAACTCTGATAATGTATGCACTGTCCTTGAAGCTGATTGGTCCACACCCGAGACAGCTTTCCTTAGAGCCTAGTCTCACATGGTGTTGGACCAGATGACGCCAAAATGCGTCATGACTGCAGGTATTGTGGTCTATGCAAACATGACTCTTTGTAAAAAAAGGTGTCAGTTTTGTTGCCAGATAAAAGGGTAAAAAAACAATTATCATATTTTTTTACTGGCAAATGAGGTTCCAATGGTGTAAACGTCTTCTACCCCCCCACCTCCATCCGCCGTCAGCGGCCTTTCACGTTGGAGGCTGAGGAAGGCCCCCTTCCCGTCTATGCCCACCCTATAGCCTCACTCGCCTCCCCGCAGGTGATGTGGCCCTGCAGTTCGGCGGCCGTGGCATTAATCGTATTTGTAAATGGATGAGAGAGAAATAAAACCCCATCATAACAGAAAAAATTGTGCTGGCCGGACAACCATCAGTTTGCATAGTGCAGGCCGGAAATAAGAATCTAATTTTTCCATTATAGGGGTTTCTCGTTATTTACATTTGTGATTGCAGTGTTGGGTGGCATTAACCAAGTTAATTCGCATCATGAAGTGGGGGGGTGAAAATTTGGTTCTCATAGTCCAGAGGCAGACTTTGCAACAGTGAGAATTGCTGATGAGGCCTAAACAAAGAAGAGAGATTAAATCGGATCACAGTTGTCTATCTTTGACCGCTGTCAGTCAGTCACATTCTTCAGCAACCGCTGATGGCTTTCGCAGCACGAACAACGGCTGTGTTTTTTTTCTTCTACAATTAGTTTAAAAGACAATAAATATATTACCAGACAATGTTGTTTTTGTTTGCATGTTCACCACAAGTATATGTGGTTAATGCAGACAACATTCCGTGAAAAAAGTTTCTGTTTAGTGGCATTGCCGTTGTGCTGTTCGCCTTTTGGAGTTCTCTGTTCTCTGGTGTAACACTCTTTGAGACTAGGGGCCGTCCATAAATGACGTCACGCACCTAGGGGGGGGGGGGGGTCAGACATTTGTGACGATGTTTGACGAGGGGGGGGGGGTGAGAAATGTGACGTCACATCAAAATGCGCAACTTTAAATACATATAGAGTTATAGACAACACGTTCTACTTAATTAAATAGACTTTTTAATAAATGTTTTCTCCTACAACATCAGAGTGCAGCGCCACATTAAATACGCACTACAATCACAATAGTTTAAAGCGATTTGAAGCATGTTTTATATATTTTTGTTGGGGGGGAGGGGGCAGAGCTTTGTGACGTCACATTTGGGGGGGGGGTCTGACTTTTTGTGACGCCGTATGACGAGGGGGGGGGGTCAAAAATCGTTCAAAATCGCGTGACGTCATTTATGCACGGCCCCGAGGCCCTAAACAAGGCTGTCTCTGGTGTGGACCAGTTCCAAACACAATGCATATACTACCAGAGCATGTGTTCTTTGGTTTGCATGTTCACCACAAGAATATGTGGTTAATGCAGACAGGATTCCTTGAAAAAGGGTTTCATTATGGTGTTTTAACATCTTAACACAACTGTTTTATTGCCAGAAAAGGGTAAACCCTATTCTCATTTGTTTATTTTTCTCTCCTTCAACTCCTTTTTAGTCGGCCGTGGCATTTCGAGCAGAACAGAAATGTTTTTATTTTGGAGAACTTCGTTCGGCCACGTCTCACTTTACGGAAGTTGCCAACACCGACTGCAGTTGTCGTGTATTCAACACGCTCTTGCCAACACACACGCACACACATCTGAAGGTTTCTATGTCCCCCAGATCTGGCAACGCTTGAACGTGGCACGCTGATGAGGAAGTCAGTGGGAGCGGGGGAGGCAAGGGGGGTGGACGGGGGGGGGGAGATATTCGCGGAGGAAAGGGCGGGTTCCTGCGGTGACGCAAGTCACGTCGTATTGCAGCAGAGACCTCCACTCTGCAGTGAGAGCAGCAGCAGCAGTGGCTAAAACACACATCAGCAGCAGCAGCAGTGGCTAAAACACACATCAGCAGCAGCAGCAGTGGCTACAACACACATCAGCAGCAGCAGCAGTGGCTACAACACACATCAGCAGCAGCAGCAGTGGCTACAACACACATCATCAGCAGTGGCTACAACACACATCAGCAGCAGCAGTGGCTAAAACACACATCAGCAGCAGCAGCAGTGGCTACAACACACATCAGCAGCAGCAGCAGTGGCTACAACACACATCAGCAGCAGCAGCAGTGGCTACAACACACATCAGCAGCAGCAGCAGTGGCTACATCACACATCAGCAGCAGAATCAGTGGCTACATCAGCAGCAGCAGATCATCTCCTGCTGTTCTGCAGCAGCATCAGAATCGGGCAGCAGTAGAAACAACAACAGCAGCAGCAGCAGCAACGAACGACTGCCAACGTCTGTGCCAAGTTGAAAGAGCAGTTTTTGGGGAGGCAAGGAACAGCGGTAACAAAAAATAATTGAAACAGCAGCAGCAGCAGCACAACAACAAAAACGACGAGTACAAGCAAGCAAGCATCAGCTGCTGCTGCTGCTGTTTGCTCATGCTGATCTCTCTAAGCAGACGCTGCCGCTGCTGCTGCTGCTACTAACATCACGCGCGTTTCTTCCCTGCGGCTGCTGCTGCTTCACTCTTGACAAGTTGCCGAGTCGACAGACAGCGGACAGAGAGAGAGAGGAGAGAGACGCGTCGGTTGTTGAGAGCATCACAGAGAGTCTGAAACTGTGAGTAAAACAATACGAAGTCGGACCTGTGTTGTTGGCACGTGTTTGCGATTAATGAATACAATGCAGCGTGTACATTTTTTTTTAGTCGTACATTCCATCGTGTTATTTCTTTTTGAAGTGTTACAATTCATGGTAAAGTCGAGCCAACCGGGAGTGGCTTCACTCGTTAAAAGGAAACACTTTTTACAGAAGTGCGTTGGATGGAGACCATTGTAACAAATGTCTGCGTGTAAAATGAGTGTATCTCTTAGAGTCTCATACCCGTTTCTAAATGTGCTTATGTGTACGTATCAGGATGGCTACACACACGTGTGTGTGTGTGCAAAACCAAAAACACACGCTTCGCGGCCCTGGTTCGTATTATTCCGTGACCCGTTATGTAATCGCTGTCAATCCACTGCTAGATGATGATGAAGAACCTCCCCCATGTCGTTATGGGTCGTGTGAGACTTTGCTGCTATAAATGTCCACGTGATAAGCCACTTTGTTGAGCGATCATTTGTGGCCAGGTCGCTTCTGAAATAGAAGCTAATAGGTCGGTGAGCTTTACCTGGTAAGATAACAAAATATAGTTTTGTAGTTGTATTTCATGTATATATATTTGAAAGTGATTTGTTTACCTTTCCAATAGTAATGTACTCCTATCGTGTTTTTGTTTTCTTGTAACGTTCTGAATCCCACCTACTGGTACGTACGTGTGAAAAAGATCTTTATAGCTCATCGGATTTCTCCGGTATAAATACATTCTGATTCAGTGCGAGTTGGTTCAGGGCCGTGGGGCGAGGTTATGTAACAGATAAAGATTTAGAGGTCACGTTATGCCACACAAATGTCAACCCGTGGACTGGAATCAAACCCAGGATGCTGATTGATCTTCGAGCAACGCGCTAACCACCACACCAACGCTCCTCCACTCCAATCGCTACCCGTTTGTATAAGACAGGGGTCGGCAACCAAAATAACAAGAAGAGCCATTTCTTTCCAATTCGGTACAAAATTCAGTATTTCAAGAGCCGCAATGCATCTGAGTACATACTGTACATACGTACATATTGTCAAGAAGCAGCCCGTAAAGAGCCGCATGCGGCTCCGGAGCCGTAGGTTGCCGACCCCTGGTATAAGACAACACCTACCAACACGGATCCATCCATGATCGTAATAAAACACTGAGAGATAGAAAGAGGGACAGACGCATGGATTACAGAACTCACTCACGTTCATGACATCATCCAAACTGAATATTAAAGTGAGTGGGCTTGGGGCAGGGCATGCACGTCGCTGGAAAGGGATGGCGGATGATGGATGCAGGTCAAGAATAACTACGGAATGTCAGCCGAGGAATGGAGTGCGTCGGATTCTAAGCCCATCGAGGAGACGGAAGCGATGAAATAAACCGGTGTCGTGCCGTTGCTAGGTATAAAGTGTTATTTGCATTTCAGGATGCCGAGGGACGGCGGCGGCGGCGGCTTCGATCCAGCGCCGGATTGAGCACGGCCTCCGATGGTAACGACCGCGACGAATGCCTTTGGTCAATTTCAGAGGCAACGCACGAGGAGACACCATGGTGTACGGCATCACAGCGCGGCTGCAGAGGCAGCTGGACAAGGCGGAAGGCGTGGGCACCACGAGCGAGAGGTCCAGCAAACACCTGGGCCAGGACTTCGAGAAGATCCGGGGCTGGTGCCTGCAGAACGGCACCCTCTTTGAGGACGACCGCTTCCCCGCCACGGCCGCCTCCCTCGGCTTCAAGGAGCTGGGACCCGGCTCGTCCAAGACACGTGGAGTGCAGTGGCGTCGGCCTACGGTGCGTGGTGGTGGTGGCGATGTTGGTGGATGGTTGTGCTTGTTATGGTGGTCTTATGGAGGCATAGATGATGATGATAACAGTGTTGGTCGTGATGTTATGGTTGGTGGATGTTGTAGGATTGTTCTGGTATTGATGTTAATATTGCTGCTGCTGCTGGTCTTGGTGGTTGTTTGTGATTGTAATGGTGTTGTTATTGATGGCTTTGTTGTTTGTGGTGGTCGTGTGGTTAATCACAGTGATATTGGTGACGATGGAGTTGGGCATGAAGATGATGATGGATGTTTGGTAGTTATTGTAATCGTGTTTGTTGATGGTGTTGGTAGGGGTGGTGGTGGTAATCATTGTGTTGATGTTCATGGTAGTGATGAGAATTCAAATTAGAAAGTGATGGCAGTTGTGATGTGTTCATATTCATGGCTGCGGTGGTGAACTTGTGATGATTGTGATCGTGATGTTGATAGTATTAATGGTTGTGGTGTTGATAGTATTGTGATTATTGGGTATAGTGATTATTGCATGTTTTGACAGATGCCATGGCAATAGTAGCAGTCGTGGCGATTATAACATCGATGGTGGTAATTTAATTTCTGATGGTAACGCTGAGCTGCATTGGCTTTCGATTGCTTAACATGCACATAAAAAGGTCGCACTCATTACACACTAACCGCTTGCCACAAATAAACCGGCAATACCTTGCTGATCTTGTCAAGGAGCATAATCCATCACGCGGAATCCGGTCATCCTTGCAGCGGCTTTTGGCTAGCCAGCGAACAAAGACGGTCACTGCATCGCACGCTTTCAGATGCACTTCCGCGCCCGTCTGGAAAAACTCTTCCTTACGATATTAGAGGAAGCCACTGGAGCTATGCACTTTGAAACCTCGATTGAACACTCATTTCTATAGAACTGCGTTTTTGTGTTTAGTTTATTATACTCCCCCCCCCCCCGCACCTTCGATTAGCACGGTTGGCTACGTATGGTGTGAAAGAAGTTCAACACACATACATATTACGAAGTTTGGTGATTTAATCGTCAATATCGTTTAAAATATCGACCCTGTCTTCATCCTCATGCATTGATTTACAACATGATTTTAATTCTTGGCAATTCCCACCTCAAGGGCTTCTACTCTAGCAATGTGCACGTTGTTTAGCATGGCATTCACTAAAATTATGGATTATGCCTCACGAGGGTTGGATTATACGTGGTTACAGGCTCTCAACTTAAAAAAAAAGATCCATTCTTGGGCGTTGTCCCTTTAGTGTGTACAGTGTTGCACAACTACCGGGCCTGGTGTGACTCCTAACACTGTATTATGACCGCGTAACTTCGTGTCCGTGTGAATGTGCACGTGTGTTTTACATGCATTCATGACTAGAATTGAAACATGCCATTACCTTGTGTGTGTTTGCATGCTTTTGTCGGCAGCCATAGTGCAGCGGTTAGCAACCCGAGTTCAATTCCCACTCACGGCCAACACCAGTGACGATTATCTGAACCGGTCCTGGACCTCCCCTGTGTCGACTCCGCCTCAAATGAGTACACAGAGTGGCGTGTAAACATCTCCACTGGGGAGACAAAGGCGGCCGGGTCGTGGTGCTGGCCTCCCACATCCTCATGTGCCGTACCGGCCTACATCGGTGCTAATGGCTAGCAGCACTTGCCCCAAAAGTCTGTTCAGGCTATACGGGAGTTCTCTCTCTTTGCCTTGCTTGCTTTTGCACGTGTGGGTGTGTGTATAATCTGACCACCCCCCTCCCATTGTTTTTCTGTTACCTGCTGTGCTGCCCCCTTCACCGCTTCCCTCACTAACAGGAGATATGCTCAAACCCGCAATTCATTGTGGGAGGAGCGACGCGCACGGACATCTGCCAAGGCAGCTTGGGTGAGTTCCAGCGAGCCGCAACCCCATTTGGCATTCCCTTGCCTGCGGCGAGCCTTGCCTTGTCGCGCGAGATATACGCTGAAAAGACAAGCGGGATGCGCTAAGGTGCCTGGTGTAGTTTCTGCCCGGTGCTTGAGACCACGGTGGTTGTGCTGAACGCAATGATTACCGCTCGGCTCCCGCGGTGTGTTCTCAAGTTGTGCCGCGTTTATCCTGGAAGACATTGCACCACCAATGAGCATCCTGGGCCTCTGAAGGCCGTTGTGCATTGTCTCCAGTAGAAATGGAGGTCCACTACGTGTACAGTTCATGACAAGGCTTGCAAGCTCCACCTTCCGAATGATCGGGTTGCTCTGCATAGTGCCAAACTTTGTTTGCAGTCCTCGCTTATTCAGATAAAGAAGCGCAGCCCCACGTGGTCTTTTTTTCAATTGTCGAGCGCCTTCTTAAACCTGCTGTGCAGTCGCCCCCTATCACCCACTACTGAGCTCTGCAACACCTTCCTCCGTTTCATCGAAGGTTGAAAATATCTGATCCAGTGTTTCCTTCATTTTGTCTGAATCTGGTTTGGCCGAGTCTCCAGGAACTTTTGTGGGTTGCCCATTGGCTTATTTTTCAGGTGTCTCATCGACGGAAATTGTTAGCTCGAAGCCAATCACTTGTTTGTTCGATCCAAATCCCACGGCCCTTCCTGCGCAGCTACAACACAACCAAACCTAGTTCCCCAGCGTATTTAACAAACTTTCGACCAATCTCGAATCTTATCTTTCTGTTTTAAGATTCAGGAGTGTGCGGTTGCAACACACTTGCAAGACTACTGGACATTAAATGGGCTTTTAGAGCCCCTTCCATTGGGTTTCCGGGTTGCGCATTGTACGGAGAATGCCCTGGTCAAGGTCGCAAATGATTTTCTCATGGCTGCTGCCTCTGGCGCATCGTGTACACTATTTCTACCAGACCTGAGTGCAGCATTTTCAATTCTGTCGATCGTGGTGTCCTTTTGCCATGGCCTTGAGGCGACTGTTGGGGTGACCGGCATGGCACGTCTGTGGCTTCGGTCGTATTCGACAGGCCAGAGACACTTTGTGGCCCTAGGGCCCATCCTTTTTGTGATACTGGCCATGTCACGTTGTTGTCCCTCAGGGCACGGAGCGTGGTCCGGCGTTGTTTGGCATCTACGTGCCACTACTCGGTCAGATCGTTCAGCGGTATAGTAGTAAATACCATTGCTCTAGAGATGACACTTTAAAATGTATCAAAGTTGGATATCGCCCTGGCCCTTTCGTCTTTGATGTCATTCTGACCGCTATTCAAGATTTGGTTTCAGTCTGATTTTCTGCAGTTAAGCAGTTGCGAAAATAGAGATACTGCTGATTGTGGACTCTCAGCATCTACAATTTTGCTTTCGCACTTCCGGTTGTTAAAATCTCCGTGCTATTTTCCACTCGGCCCTATAATTTAAGGCTCGTAAAAAAAAACATCACCATCGCAGCTTTTTTTCATCTTAGAAAGATCGCTCGTCTGAGACCTTGTTTGTCCACTTCTCATGCGGAAAGGCTGACGCAAGCCTTTGTGCTTGCAAGGCTCAGTTATTGCAATGAGTTCTGTTTGGTGCCTCTGCCCAAGTCCTGGATAAATTGAAAATTCGTCCTTAACTCGGCTGCCGGAATCTTTTCAAGACTCCCGACGTTTGAACACATTAGTCCGGTCCTAGCTGATCTTCACTGGCTTGCTATAAAGTTCAGAGTGAAGTTAATGATTCTCCTTTTGACTTTGTAAGGCTCTCAAAAGCGGACAACCAAGTTAGCTCGCATATTTGCTGACCCCATATGCGTGGCCAATCCCGCAGGCTTCGCGCTTCGATAGCTGGTGCCCTAAAATTTACATTTAAAGCTTTCGTGACTGCAGGGATTCATCTTCTTGGTTCTTTCGGTAATGTCACGTAGAATGGAAATAATAAAATAATAAAATAAAACATAATAAGATAATTCTCACGACGTTTCGGCCACAACGCAAGCAGCCGTCCTCAGGTGAAGACCAGGTCTGTCGGGGAGACAGCGTCTGAATGAATGACGCTGTCTCCCCGACAGACCTGGTCTTCACCTGAGGACGGCTGCTTGCGTTGTGGCCGAAACGTCGTGAGAATTATCTTATAATGTTTTATTTTATTATTTCCATTCTACGTGACTTTACCGAAAGAACCAAGAAGCTGGTGCCCTGTGCTTTCCCCGGATTTGGCTCCACACAATGGGTGCTCCTGTTGTGCTGCTTCTTGGTGGCTCTGCAATGCCTTGCCCTCAGTGTTGTTTATGACCATGAGATGGAATTATTTTCTCTTTCTTTCAGTTCCATAAATGAGCTTCCATTTGTCTCCTTAGTTTTTCCTCCCATTTCTTCGTGATGTATACAGTGCCTTGAGTAACCTAGTAGAAAGGCACTTTAGAAATGTAAGTTATTTTTATATTACCTGATCTTCTTCATGAAGAAGCTCCCGGCATGCAGAGCTCAAACGTCCAGCGTCATGCCGAGCAGCACACGGCACAACCCCAACACGCATCGGAGAGCTGCATAAGCACAGCCGGGAAAAACCTGCGCAGTAGTGACGTGCTGTACATTAGAGGGACTGCAACTCTGACCGGTGATTTCTGTAGAAGCCCCCGCTCAACCTTCACTCCGTGGTAGGTCGCTTCTTCTCCTCTGCTGCCCCCAAAGATCTACAAACTCTCTTCCCCCCCGCCCCAGCTATTTGTGCTGTCAACTCCCTTCCCCTGTTCCAAAAGCAAACTCGAAGAAAATGTTCTACTCAGTTTCAGTTTAATTTATTAGGATTTACCCTGTGAGCCATTCGGCTCTTGATTTGGGTTCAACCGCAACAAACAATAAAATTACAAGATACACCTAAAATTCCTCTAGGCAATGACTGGCCACCTCTATGAAATAAACACGCCTACTGTTTCTGCTCAGTGTCTTGAGTTGCGGTTGCATTTGAAGGCCATAAAAATCCGAATTGTATTACACTGTGTGTAGCCATGCTGCAGCACTGGGTTATAAGACAAACAACAACAAACTTGCCAATAACTCTTGTGAACTTTACGCTCATAAACTTAAATAATTCTCGGCAGGCCTCACTTTCTTTGGCCAGTCAGCCTTAACAGGTAGGTAAGTAATGATGTAACGATCCATTCGTACGTGCATTGAATCATGAAACTCAATTATATGCTATGTATGTATATAATTGTTTTTTCCGGCCACGTGGCCTAGCAGTAGAGCAAGTGGCTTGCACTCAGAAGGTTGTGAGTTCAAATCCTGGTTGAGGGTTTACTCGGCCTATAATTGCTCTGGGGGTCGATACAATGAATTCCACTTTGTGGGGAAGTCAACCATGGTTCTCCTATGGATAGACTCGGCCCCGCTGTAGGAATGTGGAATTTCCACCACCGACTCAGGGCTTTGAACAATAGATAAGGGACCGCCTCAATGCTGCTCGTTGAGCGGCAAATCACTTTGACTTTGGCTATAAATATACAAACGGGGCATTTAGGTCAATGGAACAAGCAACATTTGGCAAAAGAGATATGAAAATCCTGAATAAATACAAACTTTAGATTACAAATCAGACCAGAAATAATATATATTTTTTTAATTGAATCGTCACTCCAAAATTAATTGCATCGACTCAATTGAGAGACCGATTCAGCAAACTATCAACACATTACCCCTCGTCAGCTTGGGCCGAACAAAGTCCTCCACTGTCACGTTCCTGTTGCCGCGTTTCGCCAGACTACTTCGGGGAAGTTATTCTCTTTAATTCCTTCCCGTCACTCATCTCAGCCCACCCCCTCACTGTGACCTGGTGCCATCTGACTTGCCCCGGCTGTCGCCATTTGCCAGGTGGCGCTTTTGAAATCCAATGACTCCCAGCGTTGGGATGGAGTACACTCTCTTTTGGGATGTTGGCTATCAACAACAAGGCAACTCCTATGACTAATTGGGAATGGGACGCAAGCGTAGGATTGATCACCCTGTCGCTGGCCGCCTTTGGGGAGGGTGTATAGTATGAAAGGCCGAAACACCCTAGGACCCAAAGGTTCACTACTGACGATGCGCTCCCCAAATTTCACCAGGCTCACTGTTCATGAACTCTTGGAAGTGCTTGCACAAA
The DNA here is from genome assembly GCF_965212315.1 of Lampetra planeri. Taxonomy (NCBI): domain Eukaryota; kingdom Metazoa; phylum Chordata; class Hyperoartia; order Petromyzontiformes; family Petromyzontidae; genus Lampetra; species Lampetra planeri. The sequence continues at coordinate 5,411,797 of NC_136139.1, read as the reverse complement.
GGATAGTAACATCTCATCCTGTGTTCTTTGGAATCTGAGATAGCAACTGGAAGAATGCCGGGTGAACATCGAGGCGCTGCTGGCAAGGGGTGGACAGCGACGGTGGAATGTGACCACGGAATCGTGAGCCGGAGATGGCACCAGAAGATGAAATCCCGACACTACAAACGGAGCTTCGATTTACTTAGCGTCTTAGTCTAAATGCATCCCAAGCTGCCGTACACAAACAGTGTGACGATTATATAAGATGGACACAAGCATGACCTTATAAATATGCACAGGTCTCCTATAAGCAATACGTCTTTGCACTGGTGGGTGTAAGTGTGAAACTTCTGACACAAGCACACATCGGATATAAGCACACTTAGGATATAAGGGGTGTGTTCATAGATTTCTTTAACAGGATATATATCCTGTATGTTCTGGAGAAGAGATGGTTAGAGGCAGAAGCGAAGAGGAAGGTCTGGAGCGTGTTTATGAACGGGGGCATGGTTCATCTAGGTTCTTTCGGTAAAGTCACGTAGAAGGGAGATAATAAAATAATAAAAATAAAACATAATAAAATATTTTATTATGGGAAATATGAAAATAATAAAAATAAAACATAACATAATTTATTATGTTTTATTTTTATTATTTCCCTTCTACGTGACTTTTCCGAAAGAACCAAGAAGATGAATCCCTGCAGTCACGAAAGCTTTAAAAGGGGCATGGTTGTACATGACCCCGGTTCCTGCCGACAGGCACTGATGGAAACCCTTGGCAGGGCATTGAAAGGATATACAAGTGTTCCCCTTTGCGTAGGCTCAATTGTGTTCACTCGTTTGATTTGTAAAGCTCAGGTTTGACTTATTCACACTTTGTTTATTTGTATGTAAACAGTTGAATAGAGTCGGCGAGTGATTGCATTCGGACGTGAGTGTGCCAGCGATGTGGTCGGTCAGAGGAAACTTCGTTTTCATAATGTCGGACCGTTTATGAAAACGGATGCTGCACGCTTTGAGTTACGGTGGAGAAAAAATACCTGCGGAGAAGCAAGTCGCGGGCACAAGCGTATATGTCGATGCTTTGGGGAAAAAACGGCACACGCAGCAAGCAGCTTTGGCCGTGTTTTGGCCAAGGTATCGTGCTTTCGGCATCAAGCGCCGTTGATTCTTCCGGCTATCCAACCGACTCGGCAGCACGAATACAAATGAGTCTCTGTCTTCATCTGCTGAGGCCATTATAAAGCACTTTCATCGGAGGAGTCCCGCTGGTGCCTGTCACTGACGGCGGGTTGTTGTCTTTGGTTCGGGCCCGGTGGCGATGCTCGGCTAGAGGGGCACGGTGGTGGGAGAAAGGCACTGGGCAAGAAATACAACCATTATAATGACAGCATTTTATCCGGGCCTTTCACCGAGTTACCCGGAATGCTGCCCGGATACCATCGTAAGCAGAGGAGTTGAGCGGGGTTGCAACTGGATAGTGCCTCTGTGGGTGACCACCATTCACAACAAAGATGCCATCGGGCTGAGGTGGCGACTATGTGGGCAGCAGAGGGCAGCGCAGCAAATTCCATTGTACTGTACTTGTATGCCCCCCACATCTGTGCTCGCCGCCTGCACCCCCTCTACTGACCGGCGTGGTGGATCGTGCGACCTCCCTTATCACAACTGTTTTATTGCCAGAAAGGGTAAAACATATTCCTATATTTTGATACTAGCAAGTGAGGTCCCAACGATATAGCTGCTCACCCCGAGCTCTCAATGTCCTGATAGTGACATTGTCTTTGTGTTGTTCGCCTTTTGGCGTCCTCTGGTCGAGCACTGTTTGAGACTAGGCTCTAAAAAAGCTGTCTCTGGTGTGGACCAATCCGTTTCAAAGACAATGCATATATTACCAGAGCGTGTTTGTTTGTTTGCATGTTCACCACAAGTATGTGTGGTTAATGCAGACACGATTCCTTGCAAAAAGGTTTCTGTTTGGCGTTTTAACATCTTAACACCTGTTTTATTGCCAGAAAGGGTAAACCATTCTTATACGGCGTGGTGGGGAAAGCTGTAACAACCCCCCAACTTACACGCAAGGTGTGTGTGGGGGAGTGCTGTGGATGGACGTTTGTCGAGACATGTTTTTGTTAGGAAGATCCTGCAAGTGGTGGGGCTGGGGGGGGTGATGCTTTAGCAACTTCCTTAACGAGAGTATTACACTTTTTTGGGCCAGGAACCCTGGAGTGGGTGGGGAATCGGCACAGCAAGCACAGATGGCAAAAAGGTTTCCGGTCATTTTAAAAACCTTTTTGATAGTACAAAATAAAATAAACACGAAATCGTGCGAATAGCCATCATCGATAGCTACCACATAAGTTACTGAAATGGATAAGCAAACGACAGTTTAAAACAAGCAAACGCAGAGCGATTTAAAGCTTTCGTGACTGCAGGGATTCATCTTCTTGGTTTTTTCGGTAAAGTTGTGTTTTTATTATTTTATTACTTCCCTTCTACGTGACTTTACCGAAAGAACCAAGAAGATGAAACGCAGAGCGGTTAATAGTGCCGCGTTCAACTCTTTTGAGTCATTGGCCCATGGCCAGAGTTCCAGGCGATTTGTTTTAAGGTGGAGAAAACCGGTCTGGCTGGCAAGAGTAAACATTCCCCAAGCTGATTATTGTTGTTGCTGTTGTTGCTGTGTCTTCTCGAGTGGAGTTGAGCTCGTGAGCGGTGGTGCAGCGGTTAGCGCGCTGCGCTACGAACCCGAGCACCCGAGTTCGACTCCCGCTCACGGCCACACACCCAGTGACGATAATTATCTGAACCGGTCCTGGGCCGCACCTAGGTCGACTCGGCCACAAATGAGTCACCGGGGAGACGAAGGCGGTCGGGCGTGGTGCTGGCCACCCACCCCCTCGTGTGCCACGGTGCCAGCCTTCATAGGTGCTCGCTAACAGCACTTGCCCCAACAGTTTGTTACAAGCTAAACGGGGGGAGATCTTTGTTTGTTTGGAGTTGAGCTCAGCTCGTCACGTGCCCAAGGCAGTGGGCCACACTTTGACACCAAAAGTTGTAGTTGGGGGCGTTTTCTTGATCCGTTATTTCATTATTGTAAATGTTTGTTTATTATCTAACACACCTGTGTGTGCTGTACTAGTAACGAAATTGCACGTTCTATCAGATTTTTTTAGTGACTCACATTTTACATATTACACAAATTGTCACTTGCGATTACTGTCATAATCTTTTATTACACACGGTTTTCATGATTTCTCAAGGAACGGTGGATCCCAACTTTTATTTCGTAGACATGTAGCAAGTGGGCATATAGCGTTTCATGTAGTGATTCAATGACACATCAATGCACATCGATACTTAACATTCACGTAACTGCGTATAGGAAACAAACATTTAAACATTGTAAATGTTGTGGGTTTACTCTTCAACACACCGGTGTGCTCACGTAGTAACTAATTTACGTGACAAACCTTACTAATTGGCTGTGTCAGGTTTGCGGCGGATTTAACGACGCATTTATATTTACGGGATCTAACCCCACAAAAAAACCTATTATAGATAATATGGGTTGCGAAAGCCTACTACGTGTTAAACATGATTTATATATTTGATTGCAACACCTTGGTGGGTTGTAAATGGCAGCTTACTCAAGTGACATTTCATGTGTTTGTGGAGAGATTGTGAAATATCTTTTTTATTTACATTCTTTGAAGGTTTATTTTTTATTTTTGCAAAGAAGTCGAGTTTTATTTATGAGACGAAGTGCCATGTCCAGTCGTGGTTAAGGCATACCATTGTGACATTTGTGTGTGGTGATATTATTTCTCATGATGCCCCTTACCTGTTTTATGATGAATGACTTTCAAACGTTGTTCGTGCACCATTTCCACCACGTGGCCCTGAGGCCATTTGGGTCAACTCTGCCTTGCCTTTTGGTCCGGATTGGGGAATGGCTTTTCAGCGCTTGTGGGTTTTTTTTTGGTAACTATCACCATAACCACGATTGCTTTTGATGCACCTGCTGCATTTGCCATCAACCAAGTCACACAAGGGATTTTGTTGTTTATTTTTGTCCTCTCCCCCAAATTAATCTGGGGTACGTGTCACGAGCCCCAGAATATACTCAGAACTCTCGCAATAGCAGTTAGAGCGTGGTCCCACAGAAGCGGATATCACATAACTAAATTTCGATTTAAAGCTTTCGTGACTGCAGGGATTCATCTTCTTGGTTCTTTCGGTAAAGTCACGTAGAAGGGAAATAATAAAATAATAAAAAGAATATGATAAAACAATTCTCACGACGTTTCGGCCACAACGCAAGCAGCCGTCCTCAGGTGAAGAACAGGTCTGTTTTATTATTATTTTATTATTTCCCTTCTACGTGGCTTTACCAAAAGAACCAAGAAGATCACACAACTATTTATGAGATCCCTTCGAGTGACCTTTGATCCACGCACTAACAGGCAACACTTTTCCCACCTGCCCCACCGCAGAGAGTAATGTTTATCACATGACAGTCTCACCAATATTTTTAATTTCTCAGATGGAATGTTGCCAAATGAGGTGCAGAACCAAATTTTAATTGTATGGTTTTTTTGTTGTTGTTTGTTATGGGCTGAGACGATCAACTCTTTAAACTTGAGAGCCTGGTTTTATTCCCCGGTGGCTGCCAGGATTCGAACACAGAATTTCAACAGTGCCACAGATCAACGCCCTGACCTCTGTACCGCCGGTTATATTTCACAACCGCTGATTGATTTTCGTACCGGGGATATCCCTAACGTCATTAAATTGGGATTATAAACAGGACGGCAATTGTCTTCTCGAATTGTTTGGGGGCCATATATGTTTTTATGGTCATCATTGCCTATCAGGTTTTATAATATTACATGTACATTTCAGTTCATAATCAATATCAGCTCCCAAAGTTTAAAACTATCTTCCTCCTTTAGCTGTGTATCTGTGTGTGAATGTATGCGTTAGGTTTTAATTATTATAAGTGTATTACTGGCTTATTTATTGTCGGCATTTTCACGTGATGAAACAAGAGAGACGGTGTGACTTATGTGTCTCCGCATGCACACAAACTCACATCGCTGTATCAAAATGGGCACGCGTGTAGCAGCTATTTAACAGGGCGTTACATCGCAAGTCCGCGAGAGATGGCGATGCAGTGGATAGATTGTGACCGACCCGTGTGCATCAATGTTGCACATTCGAAGTTACATTTCAACAACGTTTTTAGACACATGCCGGCTTTGCAATTCACCACAACCGTTGTGTACGACTTTACACATTTAGTTTCACCCACATAGAGATAGAAAAAAACAAAGATCCCCCATGTAGCCTTAACAGACTTTTTGGGGCAAGTGCTGTTATCGAGTAAGTGTCACCCTATGAAGTCCGGCACGGCACACAAGAGGAGAGGGGTGGGTGGCCACCACCACCACCACACCACACCAGACTGCTTTTATCTCCCCAGTGGCGATGTTTACGCCCCACACCAGCCACTCATTCGACACAAACACACACACGTTTTGGTTGTTTCCTGTTTGGAGAAGTTGCGATAGGTGTTGTTCTTCTTCTAATTGAAACAAGCCCTTCACGAATGCCCGTTCCGTTCGCCACTCCGCCTCGACATTGCGGTGCCCCCAGGCCACGGCCTCCCCCATGCCGCCAACGCCACCACCCAGCCCCCCTCGCTGGGGCCTTCGACTGTACAGGACGCTGTCTTTATTTAGAAACTCGGGGGGGTGCGGCTGCTGCTGCTGCTGCTGCCAAGGGTACAACAACAGCAGCAGCTGGTGGTGAGTGGGTGGGGGAGTGGTGGCGCAGCGGTTAGCGCTACGCTGCCACCACGAACCCGGCCGGTCCGAGTTCGATTCCTGCTGACGGCCAAACAACTGTGACGATTATCTGAGCCGGTCCTGGGTCTCCCCCTAGGTCGACTCAGCCTCAAAATGAGTACCCGGTGCGGTGTGTAGTCAACATCGCCTCTAGGGAGACAAAGGCGGCCGGGCTTTGCACTGGCCACCCACCCACCACCTCGTGTGTCGTTCCGGCCTTCATAGGTGCTGACAGCACTGCTTGCCACCCCCCACACCCCCCCCCACACCCCCCCCCACACCCCCCCACACCCCCCCCACACCCCCCACACCCCCCCCCACACCTGAGCCGTTCTCAGCCGTTCAGGTTTACGCGGTGACCTGCGGTCAGGATGGAGAGCGGCGAGCGCCTTAGGGGCCGTACATAAATGACGTCACGCGATTTGGGACGATTTTTGCCCCCCCCCCCCCTTTGTCACACGGCGTCACAAAAAGTCAGACCCCCCCTCAACTATGACGTCACAAAGCTCTGCCCCCCCCCCCCCCCCGAAAATAAAACATTCTTCAAATCGCTTTAAACTAATGTCATTGTAGTGCGTATTTAATGTGCCGCTGCACTCTGTTGTAGGAGAACACATTTATTAAAAAGTCTATTTAATTAAGTAGAACGTGTTGTCTATATGTATTTAAAGTTGCGCATTTTGATGTGACGTCACATTTCTAAACCCCCCCCCCTCTCGTCACACATCGTCACAAATGCCTGACCCCCCCCACCCCCTAGGTGTGTGACGTCTAATTTGGGGAGGGGGGGCAGAGCTTTGCGACGTCATATTTGAGGGGGTCTGACTTTTTGTAACGCCGTGTGACGAGGGGGGGGGTCAAAAATCGTCCAAAATCGCGTGACGTAATTTATGGACGTCGTTGATGTCGGGGAGGGAGTCGCAGTTCTGAAGTTCAAAACGTGTGGCTAAGGCGCTTGCGGCAGATCCAAATTTAACAAAACATATAATCCAGCAGGCAAGGACTCGGAACTGTTACTTAAAAAATAATGCAGTCAGTTGTTGAAAGCAATGTTTTTTTTAAAGAATCAATACGTTCGTCAACAACAATTGTGACCTTACAAAAAAAGTACGGTCATAGGCGACGTTTCAGACAATGGCCCTTCTTCATAGCACGTTAAAAAAAGGGAATGCGTTGAGTCTCGTTATGACAGTAGTTGTGCTTTTGCGCACTCCTGCCAACGCAGCAACTTCACCAAGCAATTAGTTTCATGTTTAAAACTCCGCATGTTGGTGTGAAACCGATATACATGGGGGCTGTTTGCCAGTTAAGAAAGATAACAAGCGTAGCTTAGTTCGTAAAGCAGCAAGCACGCCGGTTCCCATGGGCACATTACATACACCTCCTGTGGCCTTGGGCTGCAGGTTTTTCCCACCCTTGATATTGAAGAACATTTCCGTAATATCATGGTCGCAAAAAATTATAACGCAGCCATGTGGAAAGCACCGCCGCTTCCCGCCGATTGTCAACGACATATCTCGTTTGATTTACGATATTGCATAGAATTCACCCACGCGATGTTGTAAACGAACGATGTAGTTTATACCAGCATGTAGGATTCGCTTATGATGTCTTTTGTTGCATTGAGTTTACATAAGTGATGTTTATCGACAAGCGTTAAAGTATCTTTTCCCGCATCTCCGATTAGCATAGTTGGCTATGTACGATGCGAAAGAAGTTCAACAAGTTCAACGTACATTTTCAAGGTATATATTACCTCCGCTCTTCACAAACTGCTGCAGTGCATGTTTACATTTTTTTTGTCTGTACTGTAGTTTAAAATATGATCAACCCAAACAAAATCAAACAGATGGTATCTTGTACATGCGCACCTAGGCAGAGTGTCCCGTGCTGTCCAACACATTATTGATACATTCTTGATGAAATAAAAAATACTTTGATTTAAAGCTTTCGTGACCGCAGGGATTCATATTCTTGGTTCTTTCGGTAAAGTGACTTTCGAAAGAACCAAGAGTATAAATAAATATACTTTAAAGTCATGGGCAGGAGCGTCTTCATGGTACTTTAGTGATGTCACAGTCACGTGGCTATGGTATGTGTTAATGCAAAGTCAAAGCAACGACAATACTTACCATGATTTTGAAGTTTTTGGTTTTGTTTTCGTTATTGAAGCTGTCACCTTTTGTTGAATGGCCAGGGGTGGATTTGGCCAGCCACTTGGCAAGTAAGAGTTCAGCCACCCAACCCTGGGTTCATGGTTGTATTGTACGTCTCGTTTGTTCTATGGATTTTTTAAATTGATGTGTTTATTATGATTGTTTTTGACGGATGCGTTGATCATTAAGTTTTTGACGGATATGTTGATGATTTGGCGCATGGGTTAATGGTGACTTTTTCAACGGATGTGTCGATTTATTATTTTGACGGATGCATTGATGAATATTTTGGGAGGTTTTAGGGACGTGTTAACGATTTATGTATGCATGTAGAACTTTTTTCGCACCGTACGTAGCCAATCGTGCTCATCGGAGGTGCGGAAGGACAACCAACTTAACACACGTTTTGGCGGGTGCGTTGTCATTCCAGGCGACTGCTGGCTGCTGGCGGCTATCGCCTCCCTGACGCTGAACGAGAAGCTGCTAGCGCGAGTCGTACCCTCGGGCCAAGAGTTCACCGGTGGCTACGCCGGTATCTTCCATTTCCAGGTGCGACAACTTCAGAATCAGATTCTTATATTTGTGATAAAGAGCTTTCACTTCATCACAGATGGCCAGTATGGGTGCGGGGTCCAGACGTTACAGCAACGAACAATACAAAAAAAACACGACAGTAGTGCAAGTATAACAAAGGTGAACAAATCACCCAAAAACATACAAATAAAACTAAACCATCCCCACCCCACCAGGCAAAGCCCAATGAGGTATGAACTTATTTTTCATTTGCAAACTGGCCACAAATGATAGCTCAAAAAGTGGCTTGTCATTTGGACATTTATAGCAGCTAAAAATCTAAATAATAAACGACACATTTATAAATAACGCGATCTAACCCAAAAACCTTTATTATGAGCAACCTGTGTTTACGTTTGTGCACGCAACGATCCACGCTGTAGCTACACTATCTCTCGCCTTGACCCACCCCAGTGTTTGCACGCACACACCACAATTGTACAAACACAAGAACATGACAGCTGCAAACAGAATGGTGTTAGCTGAAGTAAAATATCAATTGATAAATTCTTCTTTGCTCAATAGGACACTGTTACAATCCCTGCATTGATATGTGAGGTGGGCTGTACTGAGCAAACAAAAGTGGCAGGGCCTGCTGTGCCCCAGCCGTGAACCGGAGCTCTTTGGCGATGTCCGGGAAAACCGCGCTGAGCAAACACCAGTGGGCAGGCGATTGCGTTACATCACCGCCGGCGAAATTGGCAATTGCCGCCACCCAACGATTTCTCAACTGGGGCCGGCGCCGTGGAACGCCACGGGGAGGCGTTCCAACGCGAGTTGGCCCGAGGAACTGCATGGGGCGTTTTTATTTTCCTCGCCCGTCGTTGTGTCATCGCGTGCCGCGCCGTGCCGCCCTGTCCCGCGCTGTGCGATCCCCGCGACCCGGTTTTTTCGAGCTCCCCGTGCGTGCATCACGCAGTCCGCGGTCGTTGCGCGATGCCCACCTAACCCAGGCTCTTCATCCTAGGTCGGCTGAGCCATACATTAAACGCCCATGACCCGCTGCCGTCTTCAGCGACCCGTTAATTCGTTTGTAATGTAGAGCAGCACAAATTTTGGTGGAAAAAATATCTCTTAACGTACGTACGTGCGTCTGTATGTATGTATGTTGAACTTCTTTGTCTTGAATTAACCAATCGCCCTCAGCGATTTCATAAAATGTTCACAGTGCTGCATTACAACTTGATGAAATCATTTATTGGTTTAACGTTGTTGTGAATATAGCAGCTTCTAATGGTTGGAAGGGCCAAATAAAACTTGTATACAGCGTATAAGAAAATGAAAAACATCGATTCTTACGCAGGCAAGTCGATGCGTGCCATGAGCTTAAAGATTCAATATTAATCAATAGATTACTTGTTTAAGCCCGAATAGCTCTCTCTATGCCGATCTGTTAGTTTATCTACGAGTTCATTCATATATCTACGGTCGACTCTTGATTATCCTGGGGAATGAGAGGCATGACCCGGATAAAACACACACAGACACGCGTATACCGTATACATTTGAGTGCGTAACGGCGCTTGTGGATGGTGTTTGCCGGTGGCGTGCGTCTCGCCGGGGCCAGTTCTGGCAGTTTGGCGAGTGGGTGGACGTGGTGATCGACGACCGCCTGCCCGTCAAGTCCGGGGAGCTCGTGTTCGTCCACTCGGCCGAAGGGAACGAGTTCTGGAGCGCGCTGCTCGAGAAGGCCTATGCCAAGTGAGTGTGCTCACGCTCTCGGGCTCTCGTTCTCGTGCTCGCGCTCTCGTGCTCGCGTCGCCCCACCAACGTGAGCCTCTGGGTAGGGGTCGGCACGGTTTGAACCGACTCAAACTGGTTTCAAATTGAGCAATCCAAACCAAACCAGCGACAACTGAACCAAACCAAACCAAAACCAAACCAAACTAAGCTAAACCAAACCTCTTAAGTTGGCTTGAACCAAACTAGTTTGAGCCGGTTCCACCCTGTCCGAGCCAAACCGAGTCGGTTTTCGTAGCCCCAAACCAAACCGAACCAGTTCAAACAGAGCCAAACCAAACCGATTTGGTTCGGTTCAAACCGCGGTTTGGTGGTTTGAGCCAAACCGTGCCGACCCCTACCTCTGGGCACGTTCAGCAAGTGCCCCTCGGTCCGTCTGCCCGTGCGTGAGAGGGGTGGCGCAGCAGTTAGCGCGCTGCGCTACGAACCCAGAGACCCGAGGTCGATTCCCGATCAAGACCAACGCCGGTGACGATTATCTGAACCCTCTTTTACGTCCACTCAGCCTCAGATGAGTGAGTACCTGGTGTGGTGTGTAAACATCGCCACTAGGGAGACAAAGGCGGCCGGGTGTGGTGCTGGCCACGCATGCGCTCGTGTGCCGTGCCGGCCTTCATAGGTACTACCCACTAACAGCATTTGCCCCATCAGTCTGTTCAGGCTATATGGAGGATCGTTGTCTTTGCTGCTAACGAAGTAGGTTTGTGTGAAGGTGTCGTTTTGTCAGCTGACGCATGGGTTCGTGGGTACAGTCGCTTATGTATTTACAGATTTGTAAGTTGAAATTATTTTTTGCACCATATGTATGTAGCCAACCATACTAATCTGAGATGCGGCATGTATGTACATGTGATGTGATTCATGTACATTTGAAGATTAGCTTGAAGGTGTGTGTGTGTATAAGTAGACTCTAGAAGATATCCTTTATCTCTCTTCAGTTACGATAAACCTGGGGGCGAAAGATAATACAAAATGTAAAAAGCTATTTGACATTCTGTCGATAACTCGGGTAAAGTGTTTGGGAGCAGTGGCACAGCGGTTAGTGTGCTACGCGATGAACCCGGCGACCTGGGTTTGAATTCTGGCTCCAGCTAATGTCGGTGGTGAGTGGCTTAAAAGAATGGATTAATAACGTCGACATTGACAAGGAACGTTGCACATTTCACCTCGTCATACGAAGGAAGAAGATGTGGCAAGTGATATTTGAACCGGTCCCGGGCCCTCCCCTAGGTTGATTGACCCTTAAATTAGTACCTGGTGCAAGTCTGTAAGCACTGGGGAAACAAAGGCATCTGGGTGTGGTGCTGTCCACACCTTAATTGGTGCTCACTAATAGGATTTGTTCCCAACAGTCTATTTAAGGCTGTTACTGGAGATATTTGTCTGTACAAGAAAGTGGGCCTGCTTGTCTTTTAAGCTGCTTGCCGTGTATAAATAGATCTCTCTCTTGTAAATAAACCACTCGGTCAGCACTGTACCGCATAGCTGACCATCCCTGTACGAGCTTTAAAAATCCGAAATCAAGTGTGGTCCCTTGGCACCACGGTGCCAAGATGTTAACTCCCTCGCCTGGTAGACAGGAGGTCGTGGGTTTGATCGCGACCCTCACGACTGTATATTTGGAGTTTGCATGTTCTCCCCGTGGTCGCATGGATTTTTCTTGGAGTCCCCTCCGGATTTTCCCTCCACATTTAAAATCAACATGCATTTAGAGTATTTGGCTGCTATAAAAGGTCCACGTGATAAGCCACTTTGTTGAGCTATCATATGTGGCCAGGTCGCTTCTGAAAAAGAGTTATATCGCTCCGTGGGCCTTACCAGATTAAATAAAAATGAATTGTTTTGTTTTGTATCGTTTTAGAAAGGCATGATACTTAAATGCATTCATTTTTATATTTTATCTCAAGCTGACGCTACAAACATCGCATTTCAATGAATAAATTCTGTCTGAGATGGGTTCGCGCGATCGCCCCCTTCTCCTCCCTGGCAGCCGCTAGCAGCCGCTACTTCCACCGCGCGACGTGATAACGACGATAATGAATAGATTCTTGAGTCAAATCGTGACCATGAATCGCCAAACATTCCCGCGAAACATTTCGCCCTCTTAAAAACCAACGTAAACTTTTGTGAAGGACTTTCAATTTCGCAAGCCGGAAGAACCATATTGAGTACGTGGAAGAATCACGAACCCCTCCCCCCCCCTCCCTCAAATAGTCAATGGTTGTGTATTCATTAGGCCCAATCTCAGCACTGGAGCATCTGAGCTATAAGCTCAGAGACAAGGAAAACTATACAGCACACGCATGGGGTCCTTTTCTAAACCTTAAGCCAGTCATAAATACCTGAGCCAGAATGGCAATAAAGTGGAATGAAAGATATTTTATATTAAAAAAAACGTTAACAACAGCGATACGCGTGGTGTCATTCGGAGACGAGAGAAGACCCTGTGCGCGTTTCGGCAGATCTGCTGAGCAAAAGAGAAACCAACACAAATGAGTTAACTTATTAAAACCACAGCGACGTCACCCCCTGCTGGCAGACTGTACGCGTCTGTGAAACCCGGCGCCTTCCTCCGCGATCGCCTCGCGCTATGAGAATGGCGCAAATAACAGATGTTCTAAAATTATTACTAAAGTTCATTTCAGTTTATTTTGAAGTACCCTGTGAGCCAGGGAGCTCTTGAATCGTGTTTCATCAACAAAAACAACACCGTCGCCACTTGTCCGACAAACGCAACAAGTCACAGTAAAATAAATAAAAACCCAAAAAAGACAGATAAATAAAAAATAGCCTGCAAATCATAAGCGCAATATATATAACAAATGTAAAACAAAATTATATACAGTTATAATTCACAGTGCAGCGTTTAGCACCAAACATTCTTCTCAGTCCCTCGTGCAGGATGTGCTTCTGAGCCCAAGGCAGCGGCAGAAACACACAGATGGATTTGACCACCCCCCCCCCCTCTCCGGCACAAGAGATGCATTTCGCATGCACGGAGGAGCCCCCTTGTTTTGTTTATAGCCAATTGTGCTTCGTGAGCACTTTGCTCAGAGACTGCGTTTGTTGCGTTCAAAAATGTTATTTATCTGTTCGCAGTGAGCGTGCCACCCCCCCCCAGCCACCCCCGTCCCCCCCTGCTTGGTGAGCTAGTTGTGCGTGCATTATTAGCAGACGCCTTCTTTAAACGTTGGCGTTTCATCTGAAATCTCAACTTCGCCGTATTTTAAAAAATATTATACATGGGTAACAAAAGGCGGTGTTAGGCGAGCCAAGAAAATCGGGCGCGTTAAAACATCGTTGTTTTTTTTTCGATTTAAAGCTTTCGTGACTGCAAGGATTCATCTTCTTGGTTCTTTCGGTAAAGTCACGTAGAAGGGAAGTAATAAAATAATAAAAATAAAACATAATAAAAGAATTCTCGACAGACCTGGTTTCACCTGAGGACGGCTGCTTGCGTTGTGGCCGAAACGTCGTGAGAATTATTTTATTAAGTTTTATTTTTATTATTTTATTACTTCCCTTCTGCGTGACTTTACCGAAAGAACCAAGAAGATCGTTGTTTTTTGTCCGAATGCGATGCGCGCTGAATGTGAAACGCGGCCGATCGATGCGGCGGGTAGGACGAGGATGATCACAGCTGTTGAGAGCTGTGGTGGTGGTGGTGGCGGCGGCGGAGATGACGATTGGAAAGCCCTGACGCAAGTGTGACAACGAGAGGTCGGTGAAAGAGCTAGGTTGCATCCCGTAATAAAAATACAAACCAAAGAATTTTGGACGCTTAGTCACAGGTGTGGCGTGCATACGTTTAACGTAACACAGTTGAAGGAGGGAAAAATGGAAATGGATGTAGACGAAGCTGGATAGGTTGCATTGTAAATGTCACCGGGATGGGAGTACAGTACGGTGCTGTATACCAATGATGTCACGGCAAGGCCCAACGTTGCAGAGTTGGATAGCCTCATCGTTGAGGTCACAAATACTCAGTGATAAGTAGAACGACACGCTATATATACGCTGTACATAGCAAATGGAATGCACTGTCTTTTTAGCCATAATTTCCCTAAACTCTTGTCCTTAAGCTGTAGCTCAACCTCGTTTACATTTTACCAGTCGGATGAGCAACGGCTTAGTTTGCATTGGAATAATAAAGACTGGCAAATGTAATAAGGTGGACTGTGGTTAGGGCGTGGGGACTGGACTTTGAGAATCTCAAGGTTAAACAGTCCACTGCCAGCGGTGAAAATATTCAAACCTTGTTTGCTAATTCACCGACTCTCCGTGTGGCCCATACATCTTAATTGGAAACAGATGTCCACTGTGCGACCTTTGGTCGTGCCTGGTGAGGTTTAGGCAAACCTGGTCCAGCTCACTCCAAATCCACACCGGTTTTCAGCTTGGGTTACATTCAAAAGTTAAGGAAGAAAAGCAAAACTTGCATCTTTCAAAGTTGCCGCTTCAAACAGGTTTTTGGAAGAAGAAGAAGCAGCGGCGTAGCGCTTGAGCGTATTTCGCCATTAACCCGGCGACTTCAGTCCAAATCCGAGCCATGTCTCACATCGGTGGCGAGCGACATCTGAACCGGTCCTGGGCAGCCACGGCATCAACTCGCCCTGACCGGCCGTGGTGAAATATTGTCAAAAAACACTCCCCTTGACCAAAACGCGTGGGGGGGGCCTTCATCCAAACCGTTATTAAAAACACCCATAATCTGTTTAACACGTAGGCTTTCACGACCGTTATTATCCATAATAGAGGTTTTACGAGTTCTAACACAAAAAAAACTATGGATAACATTTACTCCTTTCGCAGCCTCGCCTGCCGAAGGAAGTTTGTGGGCCTCGCGTGAATTTGTGGGCCTCATGCCCAGTAATCCGGGGACACCGGGTCCGGCCGCGCACGTAGCTGGTGAGAGAGGGTGGCGGATCCCTCGTTGCCGTAGCCAATGACCCCCGTTCACTGTCCGAAGCGAAGCAGTGCTCGGTTTGCTTGTGTTGTCGCTCTGGAGGCCGGGAGATTTTTGGTCACCACGTTGATGGCATTCGTCGTGGGGCCCGCGTGAAGACTGCCAACTGGTTTCGAGCCACTTGGCTGGGCTCATTGTTCTCATGCTGCAGCTGTGTTTTTGTTTTTGTACATTCACGTATGCGTCGTTGCTAATAATAACAAGAATGACAATGTCTTCGAGCGATGTAGCGTGGCACTACAAGGGTGCTGCCACCGTCTTAGTTTGCACTGTCATTGAAATGCACGCCTTATGATGGTTCGAGAGGCGATGCACGTCTTTCTAAGTCGTTGGTAGCAGCATCGTCACCATCATTATCAATGTGCATCATCGCCTCGTAAGGTCAACCTCGTCATAGGAATGTTGAGTTCTCACAATAAATCTTGTGACCAGCTCACGGAGGCGTTGCATTTGCCCACCGTCCATTTGAAGATGGAGCCACTTATGACATTCATACGATTCGGTGTATGTCGTGAGACTTTTAGAAAACTTTTTAATTAATCTTTTAAAGCTGCAGCGGTAATAGTGTAACCCGTATGCGTCGGTTACTTAATGTGCTGTGTCGGTGACAACATGTGCCCACGTTTAGCCACCACACCCACACTGTGAGCAAAAGCGTGCTCGCCCGTCGTTGCATCATGCATAAATTAACGAGCTCGGGAAATGTAATATCGCCGTGCGTGGCCCGTGACGCTTCGAAGACCATTACGGCAACGTTAAATAAACCCCGCCTCCATGGCTTGCAGCAAAAACACACACACACACACACACGAGATAATGAAAAATTATGTTGACAACACACGTGAGGAGGTGCAGATGTGGTGCAGATTTAAACGCAGCTTTTGAGCAGCAATTCATTTCTCTAACATTTGCCCTCTGCCCCCCCGCCCCCCACGTGCAGAATGAACGGCTCGTACGAGGCCCTGACCGGGGGCAGCACGAGCGAGGGCTTTGAGGACTTCACGGGCGGTGTCACCGAGACGTTCACCCTCTCCAAGGCGCCCCATAACCTCTGGAAACTCCTCAACCAGGGCGTGCAGAGAGGCTCGCTCATGGGCTGCTCCATCGACGTACGCAAGCCCCGCTCCTCCACTTGCTCGCTCGCCCGCCTCCTCACCCAGTCGCTTGTTTATCGTACTCGCTCATATCGGCCATTCACCCGCCCGCTGACTCGCCTGTTCGCTCACACGCACGCTCGCGCGTTCATTCGTTCACCCTCTTATTGACTCGTCTGCTTCCGCAACCTTTAGCTAATTCACCTGCTCGCTCGCTCACTCATCCGTGCGCTCGCTCGCCTACTTGCCCGCTTGCTCGCTCTCTCGCGCCACAGCCAGCCATGTGCACTCACAAAGGCGCCCTTGTTGGACACTTGGCATGAGTGCGAGTGTCTTGTTATTTGGCATGAAGAAACCAGCGGGAATGGAGCGATTCGGTGATAATAATTATTATTAATAAAATCCTATCTGTTGGGGGGTTTTACTGCGCGTGAGGGTTTCTCACTGGCATTCTATAGCGGGCGTCTAGAAAACCATGCACACTTAGGGTTTCTTCGAGACTGCTGACGGAACGGCAGCCAAAGGAGGGAGCTTGGTCGAGAGTTCCACCGCTGCAGAGGTGGGACTGATGAGATCAGCTCCGTGAGAAGGATTGTGGCATCACGGACACGTGTAGGGTGACAGCGAAGGCGTGGAGAGGCCTTGACCTAGCAGTGGATAGACAATGGCTGACTATAATGTCGATTATTATGATGGTGGTGGGGAGGAGGCTATTATCCAGAAGTTAATACACATTTTACTGATTTATTTGTTGTGATCACTTTTTAGTTGTTTGTGATTTTTATTTTGGTGCCATATCTGAATTTCGTTTTACATTTTGCTTGGTCATAGGGTTTTCACTTGCTTGGTAGTAGCTGCACATGGGATTTGGTCCTTATATATCATTAATGTACAGCGTTATGGGATGCTATTAGCATGAATGACGCTATACAAAATTAAAGCATTGTTATTATTATTTTATTAAAGCATTGTTATTATTATTTTGCCGCTGGGCTCTCGAGGGCTGTGATGCCTGCCGCTAACCAATCGCGTTGGAATGTGCCGCGAGGTTTGGAACGTTCGCCAACCGGTTCAAGCCTGACTTGACATTATAATCGGTTCGTTCGTGACTTGACAAAAAACCGCCATGCCATTTTCGTGACTTGCGGAATCAATCATTGATTCTGAAAACGATGGTCGCACATTTCACGACCGCAGTTGCTATTGAAGAAGTGATTTGTATCTGCGCGGTTTGTTTGTGTATGAGGAGCAGTGGTGCAGTGGTTAGTGCACTGCGCTACGAACCCGGGCACCCACGTTCGATTCCCACTTGTGGCCAACATCGGTGACGGGTATGAGTGCAGGTCCTTGGCCCTCCCCTAGGTCGACTCAGCCTTAAAAACGAATACCCGGCACTGGGGAGACAAAGGTGGCCGGGCTTGGTGCTGGGCACCAACCCCAGCTTGTGCCATGTTGGCCTTCCATAGGTGCTCGCTAACAGCACTTGCCTCAACAGTCTGTTAAACGCTACTCTATATGGTTGATCTTTGGTGCCTTTCAGTTTTAATCGATTCTGTCTGTTTCTGTTATTCCCGCGAACAGATAACGAGTGCGGCCGACACGGAGGCCATCACGACGTGGAAGCTGGTGAAGGGCCACGCCTACTCCGTCACGGGTGTGGACCAGGTGCGAGCTTCTCGGTGGCGAGATGTTACTTACCTCGCCTGGTGTACAGGAGGTCGTGGGTTCGATCCAAACCCTGACCCCTTGTATGCTTGGAGTTTGCGTGTCTCTCTCCCCGTGGTCGTGTGGATTTTTCTCCGGGTCCTCCGGTTTTTCCCTCCACATTTATAATTGACACGCACTTAGGGTATTTGCCTGCTATACATTTCCACGTGATAAGCCACTCCGTGGAGCTATCATTTGTGGCCAGAACGCATCTGAAAAAGAGCCTTGCCCGGTAAAATGAAAAATTGGTTATATTTTTTTTAGTTTTATTTAAAAAAATAGTTTCTCACCACACCCCTAGCCGTGATTAATCACCTTCCGGCTGGCATCCCTCGTGAACGCCGGCTCGACACCGAGAGCAAAATGCACCGAGCTGCTGTGTCAGGCAGCGTGGACCAGAGAACGGACGCAGCGCGGTAACGTCGTCGTGCTGACTGTTAAGAGAGCATGCGCTCAAGGGGGAGCCGATGGAGAACACGTCGGTTCTGCAGTTGACGAGAAAAGCCTAACGCAACGGAAATAATAGCGCAGGCTGGAATACCACAATTTTCAAACGACACGCAAACACGCGTAAAAAGCACAACTGCCTTTGTACATAATGGGAAAAACCATCGGCAGTACCTGAAGAAGCATTGGTTTCCCTCGCTTTATGCGGCAGATGGCGCACAAAGCAAAGCCGCACGAGGCAGCCGTCTGCCGATTAGCGCACGGTACACACGCAATGCTGTCCCACGTCCGACCGCGCAGCCGCACGTGAGCGAATGGGTTAGCCACTTGCACGGTGCGAAAATAGCACTCTCTAGTCTTAGGTCACCTTCAGAATAAATTTGCGCGAAATTTCTGGCGGCGTGTGTGCGGGCAGGTGTACCACAACGGAGGCATGGTGAAGCTCGTCCGTATCCGAAACCCCTGGGGCCAAGTCGAGTGGGTCGGCCCGTGGAGTGACAGGTATTACTCGTCCTGCTCGGCTGCTCGCTCGCTCTGCCGCTCGTCGACCGTCTCGCTCCCCCCCCCCCCACCCCCCTCGGCCACCAATTTGGTTCGCACATTGCGGGCGATGGTGTTCGCGAGATATTCCTGAACGATTGGCGCGTTGCTAAATGTTGGCCCGGTTGTATGGCAATGTTTACGCCTGACATGTCGTGGATCATTAGGCCAATGATGGCGTTTGCATCGTTGCCATTTTGTGGTGATGGGCAGGCCTAATTCTGGGGATGAGAGAACAAATGTTCACACGCTCCGAGGTGTAAATCTCTGAGGAAGCCCAAGGCGGCAGCTGTTTGCCTTACAGTTTACGAGGAGGACTTAAGAAAACAAAAGCACAGATGTAAAAATGTTGACAGATATTAGCTCCTCTGATGTGTGTGTAATTAACTTAAAAATGCTAGATCGTCACGATTAAACATAGAATCATAAGAAGGGTTGTTTCCCTCTTGCTCAGAGGTGAGACTCCTTGGCAGGTACCACAGAGATATCCTGAGTTTCGCATCCAGTTTTCAGCAGCCCATGATTGTCTACGTAAACAATCGGCGACGTTTTGGGAAGTAGTCCTCCTTCACAGCATTCTAATTTATATTTTATTTTTAAGGCTGTGGTATTGACAAATGTGCTCAACAGTTGTATTATTCGTGCACCCAAAGCCCAACGCAGCAGCATCACTCTATTAAAATCACTCGAGTTTAAGTGGGAATGTAATTTTACAACGTAATTGTTATTATCAAGGTTTGTTTTTATGTTGTTGTGGAATGCTTTGATGTCTGCCGGTCGAGTCGCTCAGAAGAAGAAGAAAAAAAAAACCCACAATAGCAAATTTTTCTTTGATTTTCACTTAAATTTGCTTAAATTCCAGCTCTGAAAATGCAGTATCGGTTTGGACTGTCACATGGTGATCATTGCTTGGCGCAGCGGGGCAGATGGTGACGTTCTCACCCCCGTGGTGTGGATAAGAGGTCACTTGAAAATATTTAGGAAGTGCTTCTATGATATCTCCTTCCACGGGCCATTCTGTAACACGTTCGGGTGATGCACTGGCTCTGCAAGAATTATGTGAATGGATTTTTTATTAACCCCTTGATAGTCGACAATGGAAGCACAATTAGGATATCATTGCGGAGAAGGAAACAAAGCTCCTGTCACCTTTCCGATGTAACCCACAGCCTGTGTACCATTCGCCTTTGTTCGGTGCTTAAAGGGAACACGAACAACCGATTGAAAGGCTGAGATCACTTTCCACATTAGGAGCAGGCCCCCCGCGGTGTATTTAATGCATGTTTAATGACGTATCCTTTGTACGGAGTGTGCTCCGCAATTGTTGCACTGCAGGTGCACAGCCCATCCCGTCACTAGCTGTCGGGACCTGTCGCCGGGCACTTTGGCCACGGGCCAACTCTGAGTGGGCGTACTGATTACATAGCAGACCCAATGGGTCTGCGGCCTGGGAATGTGCATGATGTGGTGTTGAACTACAGTGTGAGCCATTTTTAACATCTCACCGCGGTGGCGAGATGGTAACTATCTCGCCTGATATGCAGGCGGTCGTGGGTTCAATTTTGACCCTGATGCCTGCTGTATATTTGCCATTTCAATGTCTTTCTCCCTGTGGTCGTGTGGATTTTTCTCCGGATCGTCCGGTTTTTCCCTCCACATTTAGTATCAACATGCATTTAGAGTATTTGGCTGCTATACATTTCCACATCTGCCACTCCGTTGAGCTATCATTTGTGGCCAGGTCGCTTCTGAAAAACAGCTATATAGCTTAGTGGGCTATGCCTGGTAAAATAAAAATAGTTACAAATAGTAGTTATGTCGTGTTAAGCTACAGTTTGATCCATTTATAGATATCCCACTAACTTGAGAAGGGAGAACACTTTTGAATGAACGACATTTTATTTCAAAGCCTCTACACATCACTCACAAATCCCAATACACGTGTTAAATTATTTTCACGCTGTCCCCTGAGATATGAAGTCATCGCTTTCACGATATTCAATTACGTGTAGAGAAGTTCGCAAGAGGATCACTCAAAAGCAGTGGGATATCTGTAAATGGTTCACGATTTCGATTTAAAGTTTTCGTGACTGCAGGGATTCATCTTCTTGGTTCTTTCGGTAAAGTCACGTAGAAGGGAAATAATAAAATAATAAAAATTAAACGATGTTTCGGCCACAACGCAAGCAGCCGTCCTGCTTGCGTCTGTCGGAAAGACAGCGTCTCATTCAGACGCTGTCTTTCCGACAGACCTGTTCTCCACCTGAGGACGGCTGCTCACGTCGTGAGAATTATTTTATTATGTTTTATTTTTATTATTTTATTATTTCCCTTCTACGTGACTTTACCGAAAGAACCAAGAAGATGGTTCACGATGTAGATTCATGGGTGTGTGTGTGATGATCATCGCAGCACCATGGCCGGGCGCGGTGCTGGCCACCCACCCCCTCATGTGCCGCAGTGCCGACCTTCACAAGCGCTGCTACTCGCTAACAGCACTTGCCCCAACAGTCTGTGAAGGCTACACGGGGGGGGGGGGGTCTTTGTCTTTGTATGTCTGGCTTACGCATGGCCCCGTCCCTCAGCTCGCGGCAGTGGAACGAGGTGTCGGACGACGATCGGGATCGGCTCATGGTCAAGAGCGAAGATGGCGAGTTCTGGTGAGTGCTCTCTTCCTGGCCATCTCTCCACCCCTTTGGCCTCTTTGGTGTCTGGCAAATTCGTGGATATCATTCGATACTCCTCCGATGTGCATCGGATCGTATCACGGGAAATGATTATGTCAGATTTGGTTATTTCAGATCCCTGCAGCCACCGGGCCAACTTGAGGCGCCACCTTCACGGCAGCGTTGAAGAGAAGAAATTGATTCTTGAATCGTTACCCCAGAATTGCTATTCCTCCTCCGTTGAAGGAGCGCAGACTCGTGTGGTTTCCTGTATGGGCCATAGTTTGGGTTGTATGGCCACAATCGCACTGTGGCCTGTCTTTAATGTATCTCTATGGCTGTCTGTGTATCTCTGTGGGTTTACTATGTGGTCCATAGTTTGGGTTGCATGGCCACAACCGAACTTAGGCTTGTCTTTAATTGGCGACGGCTGTCGGGTGATTAGCAATGCAGGACAGTGTTGATAAAAGTGCAAGTGGTTTAACGTGCGTTCCCGCCGCCCCACCCCCGACCTCCCCTCCCGCAGGATGTCGTACGACGACTTCTTGCGCCAGTTCTCACGGCTGGAGATCTGCAACCTGACGGCGGACGCGCTCTCGGACGATAATCTCCACTTCTGGAGCTCCGTGGTGCACGAGGGCAGCTGGGTGCGCGGCTGCAGCGCCGGCGGCTGCCGAAACTTCCCGGGTGAGGGTCGCTCGCTCTGCCTCTCGCTCGCTCGGCAGCCCGCTTTTTCATGCACTGGTTCATTCAATCGGTCACCGTTGCTGCACTTGCTTGCTGTCTCTCCTTCGCATGCTCGCTTGCTTGCTGTCGCGCTCGCTAATTATCTTGAAGGCGCTCGCTCGCTCGTGCGCCATGCATGTGCACGCGCGGACTCTCTCACTCGCTGTCCTCATGTGCTCATTCACTTGCTGTCCCTTTCACTCGCGTTTCCACTCGCATAGTTGCTCCCTCCCTCTCGGACGCTCGCTTGCACGCCGTCTCTCCCTGTCTCTCGCTCGTGCGCTCTCGCACTCTCACTCATTTGGCCTTGTTGCGCGCTGGGTTTTACGCTCGCTCACACACTCGCTCTTTCCCTCGCGCCGCACGCTCGTGCGCTCGTGCCCCCTCGAATCTCATTATTTGATTTCTTTCTTTACCCGCGTGCCCACAGACACTTTCTGGAGCAACCCGCAGTTCCGGCTGAACCTGCTGGAGGAGGACGACGACCCCGAGGACAACGAGGAGGGCTGCACCGTCGTGGTGGCGCTCATGCAGAAGGACCGGCGCAAGCAGCGCCGGCAGGGCCGCGACCTCCTCACCATGGGCTTCGCCATCTACCAGGTGCTGCGGCCGCCCCTCGCCCACGTCTCCCTGCCACCGCTCAACCGATTCCTCCGCACCTCTCGACCGCGCCGCAGCATCCTCCCTGCAAAGCTCCTCCCGCGGCCGTCGTCACCGATCGCTCGAGGAAACGCTGATGCCGCTGCTGAATTCATCCATTCGTTCATTTATGTATCTGTCCGGGCATTCGTGTGTTGATTTCAAATGGAAAAAAAAAACTGTACATTCACTCTGCTACGTATTTTAACAGATTTCAAATGGCACCATTTAGCTAAAAAAAACGATAGGCAGTGTTGATTGGAAATAATACTTGCCCTATTAAAAATAACATTTTCTCTGGAATTGGCTGAAAGCGAAGTGCCATGGGGGAGGTCAACGCGTCACATTTAAAAAATGATTTTTCACAATGGGTGTTTGTGCTGGAAATGTTTTGTTTTTTCACATGGCCACCATCTGACAAAAAACAAGTTTCACTCTGAATCAGCAAATTCAGCCTCTGGGAGAGAATTCGGGTTGCCAACATAAACGTCCCTGTATGTACGTGTGTACGTTGAATCTCATTCACACCGTACGAAGCCAACCGTGCTAATCGGAGGTGCGGGGAAAGGATGACAAAATCGGAGGTGCAGGGAAGGGCATTAGCAACCGTGGATTAATTTCAGCCGAGTTTCGATTTAAAGCTTTCGTGACTGCAGGGATTCATCTTCTTGGTTCTTTCGGTAAAGTCACGTAGAAGGGAAGTAATAAAATAATATTATTATTGTATTACTTTCTAATAGAAAAGAAGATTCAGCCGAGTTTACACGCGGAGGTCACAGATGAGGTGCCACCAATCGCGGGTGCACTCCCCGCCGCGTCTAACGCTTAATTTCTATTTTTTTCGTTTGTTTTTGTGGTTTCTCTGCAGGTCCCACAGTCGGTACGTTCTGCACTGGTGTGTCCACACAGATGCGCCCCTCGGCAGACGTGGTCGGCTCCGCGAGACGGCCGTCGGGATAACGCCACGCCGTCAAAAGCGCCGCACTTGAACATTCACACTCGGCAGACTGCCCAAGTCCCCCCCCCCACCCCAGTTCAAACCCACCACGGTTTCGTGTTCACGTATTCAAATGACGAGAGCGGTGGTAGGAGCGGGATTGGTGGCACAGCGTTTGGCGCTCCTCACCGCGAACCGGACTGTCCCAATTAGATTTTTGGCTACGGCGAGCATCGGTGACGAGTGGTCGCTGAAACGGTCCTGGGGCGCACTCCCGTCACACACTGACCATCGTGGTGCAGTATGGTCCAACAACTCCCTTGTTTGACACTGTATGTTGAACTTCTTTCGCACCGCACGTAGCCAACTCTGTTAATTCGTGGTGCGATTGTATGGGGGAAGCCTTTATCCAGCAGTGAATTGACCATGGGCTGTAAGAATATGATTATTATTGAGTGTTGTTTTCAATTATCTTCATGCCGAGGCAGAATCTAGGATTGTAATCGGTCCGCCAAAGATGCAGGAAGCGGTGAAACCCCACGGGTTGCTTGTTTTGAAATGGCTCTTGAACCGGAGCTGACGAACTAAAATTAAAAGGCCACCCAGCGAGCAGTGGCCATGGCTTCTAGGACCTAGCGGAGCTTGCTTGGCTGGACATGGGGTAACGGGGAGTCGGATCGCATCAGCGCGAGTGTCCCATGAGTCGCATGAACACCGTCTCATTGAAGTATCGGAGCTTTTAGTGAGCAGGACAGAATTTCACTGGCATGGAAAACAGATCGCCGTGTAAAAAAAAGAAAAATTATAGTCAAGTGATTCACCAGTTCATAAATGTTAATTAATGATTACACTTACGATGCATGCCACTGGATTGATTGGGTAAGAATAGGTTATTTGGGGAAGTGTAAACGGATGCATGGATTCATTGATTGATGTTGATTGCTAAGCTCACGATAAGTGCGTCGAATCACGCATGTTTTATTGTGTATGATGGGTTCACGTGACGCAGCAGCCACAAGTGGTCACCACATTCACAGCAATAAAAAAGGAAGTGTTAAAATCCTTCAATTTAATTGTGACTTTGAGTCACGTCGACTTGTCGAATGTACTAAGGGTGTGAATCGTTACACCTCCGATAATTTACAATTGGAAAACCAATGATATAGCAATGTCACATGTAGGTTCATGGAAATAATTGAGACAGGACCGATGAGACACAATACAAACAAGACGGTAACAAACGAGAACACACAATTGATCCTAGTAAATGAAAGCTTTACAAACGACAGGCGGAACGCGTCTTGGATTTCCGTGTACCCGACCGCCGCCTGCTGTAACGTTCTGACCCCGTGCCCCTATCGGACATCTGTGAAAAAGAGCTTCATAGCTCATCGGATTTCTCCAGGATGAGCAAATATTCTGATTCTGCGCAGCACGTGGGGCAGCCGCAGCTGAAGCTGAAGAAGGACTTCTTCCAATTCCACGCGTCCAAGGCGCGCTCAGAGGTGTTCATCAACACTCGCGAGGTGTCCCAGCGCTTCCTGCTGCCCCCGGGCGAGTACATCGTCATGCCCTCCTCCTTCGAGCCCAACCAGGAGGCCGACTTCATCCTGCGCGTCTTCTCGGAGAAGCAGCAAGCGGTGGAGTGAGTCCTGCCACCGCCGCTAACACCACCACCGGCACTGTCGTTACCACCGCAACGAACACCACCACCACCGCCGCCACCAGTACTCTCGTTACCACCACGACCACCAACCCAAGACTACTAAATATCACCACTTCCTACACTACCAACAACACCTCCACCAACGCCACCAACACCACTAACACCACCACCAAGCCCAACACTACCAGCTCCAACACTAGCCAACACCACTAGTACCAACATCACCACTACCAATACCACTATCACCAGCACTACCACCACTACCGCCAGCACCACCACTGTCACCATAACGAATACTGCCACGACCACAACTTGCACCTCCTACTACGATCACCACTACTCTCACACCTC
The DNA here is from genome assembly GCF_965212315.1 of Lampetra planeri. Taxonomy (NCBI): domain Eukaryota; kingdom Metazoa; phylum Chordata; class Hyperoartia; order Petromyzontiformes; family Petromyzontidae; genus Lampetra; species Lampetra planeri. The sequence goes on along the minus strand of NC_136139.1, from coordinate 5,385,756 downwards.
CCACTTCAACACCTAATATCTTTACAAACGTGTAGTATGCTGATGGCTCTACATGTTAATGTGTTTAAACAGACCTTGGTCTGTTTTATTAACACCTTAATAGTCCTCTTTGAAACAATGAATTCCATCTGAGATTATTTTTGCTATATTTAAATTACTGAAAGAACCAAGAATAAGTCTACATTATAGACTTCCAGTATGCTCACTCAGGTTAAGAACCAGGCTACAGTCTACATTATAGACTGCCAGCACACTCACCAAACTTAATAACCAGGCTACAGTCTCCATTATTGACTGCCAGTACACTCACTCCAATTAAGAACCAGGCTACAATCTAGATTATTGTTTTTGTTGTTTATTATTTTATTTATATTCTTTTTATTTTTATTCACTTAATTATTTTTTATAGCTACGTGACTTTACTGAAAGAACCAAAGAATACATTAACATGGGTCTTTAATGTCCTCTTTGGCAATGTCCTCCTCAATTCGATCGGAGGTGCCGGGGGATGGACGACAAACTAAGCACAAAATGCAGTTCTAAATAAATTAGTTCTCAATATACATTTCTAAGTGCACAGCTCCAGTGCCTTCCTAATGTCAGAAGAGGATTCCAGACGGCCGCAGAAACGCATCTGAAAGCGCCCGATGCAGTGGCCGTCTTTGTTCGATGGATAGCCAAAAGCCGCTGTGAGGATGCCTGGAGCTCGCGTGATGGTTTATGGTGTAGCATCCCAGTAGAGAGCCATGTCAACCACAAGGTCACCCAGGCCTCCCAGCGGAGTGCACGTGAAGTCATTCCTCCTCGGGTCCACCCTCTCTTAATATCAAAGCCACTGCTCCCTGGTGGAAGGGTGGAGCAGGTGGAATTGGGCGGCCTCTAAATAGACCAACCCAGATCACAGCTTTCAACACGGAGGGGGCCCTTAAAATTAATTGGCGATCGTGTAGGCGAGCGGAGGCTCATCCACGCCCCTCTCAAGTGCTCGAACGTGAAGCTGTTATCTGCGTGATGCCAGCGTTTCCTCTTCTGTTCTGTTCCAGAAAAATGGACGATGACGTCGACATTGTAATGCCCGAGGTGAGATTCCCCATTCTTTCCTGAAACACCCTCGTTTTTAAATCCTTTATATTAAGTTCGCTTGCTTGCTTAGGACCGTGCAAATCTTTCGGTCGTTTTTTAACCCACTTCCCGTGATCCAATCGAGCTGACATTTTGCACACAGACTCGTTGTGCGTGACAATGCATTTTCGTGAAAAAAAATTCCAAAATTTTACACTGTATAGGGAATTTTTTTTAAATATTAAATTACCAATTGTTTAATGCTGCCAGACAATCATCTGACCCATAGGTGGCAGCAATCTCAAGCCAGAGGACGAGAGGACTCTAGCCGCCCCGATGCCACGCATATAAAGGATTTATAGTGAAAAACTTTGTTTTTACGGGTTTACTTGTTTCCACTCTTGAAATTATACAAGTACTTTTTTTTTAATGTTAGCGCCGTTTATTTGCGAGCAGATGTAAGTCGGTCATAATTGTAGAAGAGGAAGGCTATGAAGGCTGGACTTGGAGTGAAGTTCTGTGGAGGATCTTGTTTGTAATGTGCGTGTTTGTTTTGTTGTTCCATGTTTTGTTTGTGCCGCTGCGTGCCGCACATGTTATAGTTGGACTTGGAGGTGCCAGTGGACCCGGCCTTCATCAATGTGTTTGCCAGGCTCGCCGGATCGGTACGTCGTGTCAGCTGTACAGCGCAACACCTGTCACCTTGTCGTGTTTTCACCATCATCGAGTCAATCGTCAGACGGAAAAACGCACAAATCGACCGATCGGCCGAGAGTGCATTTTAAATTAATTTGTAAAACCGCGCTTCGCTTCTGCTGCCACCCACGCTGACTTCCCACGTTGGTCGGTCGCTGCAGGACAACGAGATCAGCCCCACGGAGCTGCGGGACATCCTCAACCGCGTTGTGGGAAAACGTGAGCGGCGCGTGTGAGCGGCGCGTGTGAGCGGCGCGTGTGAGCGGCGCGTGTGAGCGGCGCGTGTGAGCGGCGCGTGTGAGCGGCGAGTGTGAGCGGCGCGTGTGAGCGGCGCGTGTGAGCGGCGCGTGTGAGCGGCGCGTGAGCCTCGTACTACACACTGGCGATTGCCACGTGACGCTCCGTGGGGTGGCGGCGGTTCCTCACCGTGTGACGAGTCTGCCGTCAGTGGTTGAGCGTTTGTCACACGACGAGCCTCCTATTGATTGATGTCTGAGTGGTTGTCACATAGCATGCGTACTGTTCATGTCTGATTTCACGTTCCATTGAAGTCTGTCAAACGACGACTGTCCGGTTGATATACAATTGTCTTTCACATGAACTGTGGCCCTGTTGACATTTAGTTGGTTGTCATATAACACCTGGGGTGTCAGTGACACGTCCTGTTGAAGTTTGTTCGGCAGTAATGGGATGCGCGTTGTGGTGATCCGATTGGGTGCCTTGCGACGTGCGTACGCCGATCAGATGCCGACCTCAAGACGGACGGCTTCAGCCTGGACGCCTGCCGCAACATGGTGTCACTCATGGACGTATCCTTTTGCAGAATCTCGCACGCTCACAGGATTAGCGCAGAAAACACCGAACAGCAAAGGGAGCGCGGCTCCTGCCCGCCCCTCGCCGGGAGGTACGGCTACCTCCATAAGTGAGGGCTTGAGGGCTTCTCCCCTTATCGTAACTGCGGTGAGGTCCCAATCCTACCGTCTCCCGGTACTCGCTGCAAATGGTATCCATCTGGTGGCTTTCCGCACCCAAGAAGGATGGCCCATTGACGCGTCCGTCGCTCTTTCGAATGCCCCTTGACATTGCGCCACCTTTCCCAGAGGGACGGCAACGGCAAGCTGGGCATCAAGGAGTTCAACTTCCTGTGGCAACGCATCAAGACGTGGCAGGTGTGGCCGGGGAAGCGAGACTCGGGTTGTGTCCGTCTGAACCAGAGCCGACCCCCCCGCCCCCGTGGCAGCCCCCGTGGCAGCAACGGGGTTCCCCATTGTGTCACAGACACTTGTGGAGCTCGTGGTGGTGGTGGTGGTGGCGGCGGTGGGGGGAGGTGACAAGAGAGCGAGGGGGGAGCAAAGGGGACCGGTGGTGGTCGCGTGTGGTTTCGTTTTTTTGCCACACAACTCCGGGGAGCTGTGGGTAGCGTGGTAACGTTATCGTCGCTCGACACGTGGTGAGCGTCCGGGCCGTGGCAGGCGGAGCCCGATTCGTCAACCGTGGCATTACTTTTTTGAAATCTATTTCACAACGAAAGTCTAATCGCAAAAGGGAGGTTATTTTAAATGCTAAACGACCCGACATGGTGTTATTTGAAACTTACTGTCATCGGCGTTTTAAGCATTTTCCCCTTCAGAATTGTGGTGATTGTGCAGGTATATTTAGGCATAATATGTCTATTTTGGTGTGTACTCACACTTTACAAACAGACACGCGATACAGTTTGTATTTGCCACGTAATTCATAGACGTGAAGATTCACCTGACTTGATACGTTTCCATGATTCGCGATCGGAATTCGATTCGGAAATCTCATTCTCTGTCGGTAACCGAGTGGAGAAAATCGTGTTCTTCAGGGGTTTACGTGAACTCCGCACGGAGAGCCATAACTGAATACTGTCCAGTATACGAATCGGCATAAATTGAACCTCGCTCGTACGATTCGATGCATGAATCGCGATCTAATTGAACCATCAACACACTTATAAGTCTTCATCATGTCGCATTTTAAATAACGGGCATGTTACAATTTATCGACTCGCTGTTTTAAGTGGCTTATTACGGTCGCGATACACGTGCGTCAAAGTCGATTGAGAATGAACATTTTTATCAAAGCGTATTCGCAAATAATTTTCTCATTACGTTGAGGCCAATGGAGCTGCGCGGAAGCCGGTTTTAGAGGCAAGACCACGAATGGGAAACCATTCGAATTAGCGAGACGACAGAGACAAAAAAGACAAAAAAAAGCAGCATCGATTTTGGGATCGTGACCGTGGACGAATCATCCGAGCGCAGGCAGTGAGAGCGAATCTTTGCGTGGGTGATGAGCAGCGTCGACGATAAAAAAAAATTGGGGGGTCTTCTCGTTGCGTCCGTTGTCGTTTTCCGCAGCAAATCTTCCGACAGTTCGACATGGACCACTCGGGGAACATGAACGGGTACGAGTTCCGCCTCGCTCTGGCTGAAGCAGGTGGGTTCCGCCATCTTGGGCGCACTCCATAACAAAGGTCCCCGCCCCCCACCCCGCCCCGAATCACTCCGCTGAACGTTTATTTTAAATTGTTGACTATCTCCTCACCACCAAAGACAAAGATCCGCCGTATAGCCTTAAGATACTGTTGGGGCAAGTGTTGTTAGCGAGCTATGAAGGACGCACACGGCACACGAGGGGGTGGGTGGCAAGCGCCACGTCCGGCCGAATTTGTCTCCCCAGTGGCGATGTTTACGCACCGTAACCGGGTACTCATTTAACGTCGAGTCCACTGAGGCAAGGCCCAGAAGTGGCTCAGATATTCTTCACCGATTGAGCGTGAGTGGGAATTTAAACTCGGTTCGCCGGGTTTGTAGCGAAGTGCGCTCACCACTGTGCCACCGCTCCCCATAAAACACTGAATACACACACGCGCGAAATTACATAAGGAAATTTGAGAATTGATGCACGTACGTTGTATGCGATCGGTTCATACAAACGCTGCAGGCGTGAAACAGCGAAGCCACGTTATGATTCTGTATACACAAAGGGCAAAGAAAAAAGATTTGTGCATCGAATATTACGTGTATCAATGTTCTTCAGTGTTTATTGCGGGTTCCCCTTTGGCCCTAAAGCCACGAAGAGGCCACCCCATTAACTGCATCGTGAAAAACGAATCGGTTCTCGGATTGAGTCGTCTCCTTGTTTTGCGACAAGTCGTGGGATCGTCGCGCCCCTGTTAATCTCATCGACGTAATTTTATCGTTTCGCTCGCGTATTTGAGAATCGCCCCACGACTACTTGCAGATTCCTCCTATATCGCATCAAACTAATGTTTAACTTTTTTTTTTAACACGCATTACTCACCGTACGTATGTACATTATCGAAGAATGTGTAATCTATAATACGTAGTTATACAAGTACGTCTCCTTGTTGAGATGCTCTCGCAATCCTTCGACAGGCTTCCGTCTGAACGACCAGCTGACGCAGACCATCACCATGCGCTACATGGAGGAGAACGGAGTCATCGACTTCGACAACTACCTGTGCTGCCTCGTGCGGCTCGAGACCATGTTCCGTGAGTCGGGGGGGAAGTGGAGGGGGGAGGGTGGTGGAGGGTGCCATCACAGGTCACAAAGAGAAGGCGACCGTCGGAAATCGTCGGCCATCTCCAAAGACCCAGGGGGTGCGCGCCTCCTGTGCTCGAAGACCACGATCAACTTCCAGGCTTTGTAGATTACCTTGACACCTCCAGCTTCTCAGCAAACAAACAAATAAACGGCTGAAAACAGAACGTCCTACATTCGCCATGATGGGGGGAAAACGTCGAATTGATTCTTCATTCACGATATTTAGCTAGGGTTAGGCAATTCACTTGGCTATGGCTAGGGGATCCACGTGGCAGGTATGTTTGGCGAGGGTTAAACGTGACACCAAATCTCGTTGCGTTTTTGTATCTTGCAGGGATATTCCAGGCCCTCAACAAGGATGGTGATGGAACAATTAAGCTCAAACTGCCCGAGGTGAGTTGGCTGCGTATTTACGTGCAGTACGTTGAACTTCTTTCACACCGTATGTAGCCAACCGTGACAATCGGAGGTACGGGGGAAGGACAAAAAAGTAAGCGCAAAAAACTGTTCTAAAGATGAGTTTTCAATCCAGATGATTTAAAAGTGCATAGCTCCAGTGGCTTCCTAATATCGGAAGGAAGAGCGTTCCAGACAGCCGCAGACGTGCGTCTGGAAGCGCCGCGCGATGATGCGCTGACCGTTTTTGTGGGCCCTCACTTGCGCTCGTCGGGGCATACGACGCTACGCATCGTCAAACTTAGCTCGCAAACGTTCTGCTGCCCGTTCAGAGCCTCGCTCACCAGCTCGCTCACCAGCTCACTCACCGCCTTGCCCCAGTAACTTACCATCGCGACACTCGAACGCCAACCTTCTTGCCCCATAGCTCCTTATCTGCATGTCCACTTTCTCGCTCGCTCACTCTCGCACTCATTTATTCGTCGAATCATCTGCTCGTTAACCGATGTAATGGCCTCCTCTTCCATGTGCTCTCTCACTCAGTTATTTCTTTGTCAATTGTTGTGCTTGGTTAGCATGGTCGGTTACGTACGGCGCGAAAGAAGTTTAACATAATACATACATTTATTTACCCACCCGCTCGCTCTCTCGCTCACCCTCCCACTTGCTTTCTCACTTCTCCTTTCGCCCATTCACCTGCTCACCCACGTCTTTCGAAGTTGTCGCTCGCCCGCTCACCTGGTGCCGCGCAGGAAGCCGATTCTTGAGCCTTGTTCTCTCAGGACGAGGATCGGCCACGTGTGAAAGTCGCTCTTCTTGGGTCGTTGATGACGCCCGTCGTCTCGTTTCCTTGCCCCCCGCAGTTCCTGAACCTCACCATGTTCGGTTGAGGAGGGAGAGGAGGCGCGGGGAAAGCGAGCAGCAGGAACGCAGCAGCGACGCCGACAGAGATCGGATGTCAGCTGGCGCATGAGCTCCAGCTCGTGCACGCTCCTACACGCGTGTGTGTGTGTCTTCGTTCGCGTGCATGTGTGAGAGTGTCGGCGTGTTGCCTACCCGAGTGTGCTCTTGCGAGTGAATGCGTGGGGTAGAGCTACAGTGAGTGGTGAGCGTGCTGCGCTGCACACCCAGCAAACCAAGTTCGATGCCCGGCCACAGTTCACGTCTGTGACTTAAATGTGAATTGGTCCTAGGCCTCCCCTAGGTCGGCTCGTACATAAATGATTACCTGGTACGGTGTGTAAACGTAAGCGCTGTTGACGCAAAGGCGGCAACTGGAAGCGATGCTGACCACAACACCCCCTTGTTCGCATTGCCTGTGTATGTTGATGTTCTTTCGCACCGTACATAGGTGCTCGCTAACAGCACTTGCCTTAACAGTCTGTATGGCCATAAGGAGGGGGGGGGGTATCTGTTTGTGAGCGAGTCGGTTGCAATCCTTATCGAGCTGCAAAGTGCGAGCGCGTGCGTGCGTTGGGTGAACAGCCGATGGCGGAACACCCACCTTGCCAAAAACCACACACCATCACGGCGCAGCGCCGGCCTTAATAGGTGCTCGCTAATCCAGCAACTCGTGCCTCACCGGGCCAAATGGAGGCCAAACAAGCGGGGGGGGGGGCAGCATGTCTATGCTTGTATAATCTGACACATGCTTCTCTTACATGTGTGTGTGAGAAGTGCAAGCGAGTGTATGGTCACATCAAAAGTTTTTCGGGACGCCGACCGTCGTGCATGTGCACAGTCCTAGTAGGCGATTCACGCCGCCTCGAATCGCCGGCGTGCGTGTCTTGTGCGTGCGTTGGTGGCCAGCCGTGCTAATCGGAGGGTTGCAAGGAGCAGGAGGAGGGGAGGACAACAAACAAAACACGAACGAGCAGTTCTCGATCAGTGGTGGGCAACCATGCGGAGCCCCTCGTGATGGCCCGCCGGTGTCGGTGTCTCGAGGTCGATGACGTGGGGTGGGGGGGCGGTCACGCTCGGTGCACAACCGCGACGACGTCGAAGCTTTGCGGCCCACCGGGGGTGCAGGAGGGGGGGGCCCGCTCGTGAGGGCCACCGGCCGTGGTCTGGGTTGCCCGCCGATTGTGGTCCAGGTTTCCCACCGTGGTTTTGGTTGCCCGCCGTGGTTTGGGTTGCCCGCCGATTGTGGTCCGGGTTGCCCGCCGTTGTTTTCGTTGCCCGCCGCTGGTCTCGATTGTGGAAATTCGAATCAAAAGGTGGCGAAAAACCCTGGGCGCGAGCCCATCGGGGGAGGGTTCTCTCTGCTGCAGTGCCACGTACAAAAAAATGGGTGGGGAGGGGGCGTTCGATGCGTTTTGAAAACCTGACGGAGGTCGTTTAAATGCAGTATATATGCACGCGCACACAATGTGCACACGCGTCTACATAGCTACGCAGTGTATTCATGGACGCGTATAAAACGGATAATGGGGGGGGGGGGGGGGTTTCTTTTCATTTACTGCTTACGTTTGGGTTTTTTGTCGTTTTCTAAAAAGCACCAATACGGTGCCGATCGCACGTTCAGATTTTTTTTATTTTAGTTTGGTGGGGTTGGTGGGACGTTCATGTGAGCGCGTGTATCATTTTTTTTAATTCTCAAAACATCGCAAGTTTTCATTGTCCTTATGCCGTGTATCATTTTTTGTTCGTTTGCCATTGTTTAAGTTCGGGCTGTGTTTTCCCACTCACCGTGAGAGTCATCCCATCGGCACCCGATTTGTTGAGTAAGCGCGTGTCCCAGTGACATTGCTGAAGCCAGGCTCTGGAGCCCAGGGGGAGTCTCCAGCTCTGCGGCGGAGGCGTCAAGGTTTCGAGAGAGAGGGAGGACAATTGTCGTGCGTGCGGCGACTTCTGGAACACGTGGGCAGCCGCCCTCCCCCGTAGGAAACTGTTCAGCTGCCTTATCACGCCATACCTAGAGTGAGGGGGGAGTGTGTGGTGTGTTTGTGTGTGCGCCTGAAGCACAGGTGGTGCATTTGCAAGTCATCTCAGTCAACCCGTGGCACCTGGGTCTGTCCCGTGACTTCTTGTCAGCGAAACTTTCAAAGTGCACCTAGCCTGGCACAAGCACCGCGGTGACGTCACCGCCACTTGTATGCTAGTGGAGTGGTTAGTGCACTGCGATACAAACGCGGTGACTCTAGTTAGATTCCCAATTGTGGTCAACACCAATGACGATCATCTGAACCGGTCCTGGACCTCCCCTAGGTCGACTCGGCCTCAAACGAGTACTTGGCGTGGTGTGTAAACATCGCCACTGGGGTGACAAAGGCGGCCGGGCGTGGTGTTGGCCACTCATCCCCATCATGTGCTGTGCCGGCCTTCATAGGTGCTGCTCACCGACGGCACTAACCCCAAAAGTCTGTTAGGGTCTAAGTCTTTGCGTGGCAGAGACCTGCCGTGACTCAAAAGTCGGGCACGAAGTGACTTCCACCCCAGGCTTCCCAGCCAGGAATTGCACGCAGCCTTGTGGGAGGACATGTGGTGATAGCCCAGCGCCTACTGGTGCAGTAAACATCGTTGGATTCATTCAGGGGTAAGGACACATTTCCTTCCTGAGTGCCGAATCATCATTGGGGTTTTAATTAAATATAGTTTCAGCCAATTTCATGAGTGATGAAACAACTGGGAAGAAACCGGAGCACTTTGGAGGAAACGGACACGCGCGAGGGGGCAACACTCGATCCCCGTACAGGTGGAAACAGATTGCGATTAGTCCATTTGCTGTACCGCCTTCTCTTGGCGAGCTAGGGTACAGCACCTCCTGGACGCCAACCAGAAGGGAGCTCCACAACATCTGTGCGGTGATCCATCAATCCTCGCTGCTGCTTCCACAGAGGCAGCCACGTACATAGCCACCATTGTTACAAACCTGTGCACAGTGTGAGCGAAGCAGTTGGGCTACCCATAGGTGGTGCCTGTTCGTTTGCAAAGGTTCAATTGCATTTTCTAGTGAGTAATATTCCTACACGCTTTGGTTCTTTCGGTAAAGTCACGTGCGTTACCGAAAGAACCAAAGAGTATGGATTCCAGTCACGAAAGCTTTAAATCTAGATTATATTCCTACAATTACAATTATTCAATTCATAAAAAAAAAACCAATAGCATGTCCCGTGTCTGCTTGGGGCCTGGCGAATGCCCTCTTCTGGCCGGTGATGATATTTCACGTGACCGAATGTAGCTTATATTTGAGGGCTGCTGCCATCTAGTGGAGAGAAAATATTAAAAGGACCCTGGGGGGGCCATGATGCCACGCATACTGGCAATATTCACCAAGCTTCGAACTGACCAAGCTTACAGAATAATATTTTTTGAAGAGTCGGCTAGCTGGAAGATGACGTCCGAAAGAAATGCATGGATGTGAAAGGGGTTAAAGAGCTTATTTGACACCCAATGTGTGGGGAGGGGCTGGTCACCTCGTGGTGCCCTTATGAAACTCAACGTTTAACCTACTCACGCTGGCCTGTGCCCGCCCTCACAGTCGAGCATATTTGCGGAATACATCACGCCGCCGTTGACCCTGGCCATTGACAGAGCAACCCAACGTTCCTACCAGCTCCCTCCGCAGCAGGAATGTGTTTGTTCAAGTGGCGGCAGAGGCCTCGTAGTCTTGATGAAGGGCGTGCGTGCTCCTGCCGATTGGGCCACGGTCATCCAGACGGTCTGTACGTGTGTACGTTGAACTTCTTTCGCGCCGTACGTAGCCAACCGTTGCAAATCGGAGGTGCGGTTTCGGCCTGTCGTAGTGGCGGGGAATTACGTCTCATCACACGCGCAAGTCATCGCTACCGTCACGACTGCTACGTTTATTGACTTGGTTAAGACTATGGAATGAAGCATGGTTTTATTTACCAAATACACCATTTAACCGTTGCACGCTGCACACGCCTGACACGTCGCCAAGTAACGTAAGCGAACGCCGATTCAAATTGGGGATACGGGATATAGGCTCGCAAAATGATAAAAACAAAATCAATTCAATAAAAAAAAGAATAAAATGTATGTAGTGGCATCTAGTTGCTAGATGGGTCACACGTAAAGCCAGTTCACACATGCAAACATACCATTCGAAACAATATCGTTTCTTCTGACACGAGTTATTCATATGCATGCATACATAGACCGGGATGGATCGATGGATGCGTCTCCACGGGGTTGGAAGTCCACTCACGTGGAAGCTTTGACTGCGGTGTCGCAACGCCACCTGCTGCCTCGAGAACGTCATCACATGCACTCTGGCTTCGCGTGCCTCAACTCCGAATTGTTTTTAACACGTGGTGTTGGTGGTGGCTGTAGACAATGAAAGTGCACCTAGCATGGCACAAGCTCCGCAGTGACGTCACCGCCACTTAGTGGTGAACAGCGGTGGTTGTTGTTGGTTGACAATGACCTCCAACTCTGTTTACACTACACACGGGTATGAGGTTGCTTTGACACCGGGAGCCCTCATCCCAGTTACCTTGGCCATTAGGTTGTCTGTATTCGCAAGTGTGTGTTCAGATTTCTCCCGACTAACGCATATAATTTTTGTTCATCATTCATTTTGATACTGGAAAAAAGGGTCCCATACTATTTGGTTCTTTCGGTAAAGTCACGTAGGTAGAAAAATAACAGATCACGACGTTTCGATCGCAACACAAGCAAATCGTCATCAGGTGGGACAACCACAGCAAGAACAAACTGCTGAAGAGATCTGCCGTGGCACGAGGTTAGATCGGACTCGGCAGTAGGGGAGGGAGAGAGAAGTGGGTCCCATACACACAGCGGCTCAACGCGAGCTATTAATGCGTTGACACGTGCATTGCCTTTGTGCTGGCCGCCTTTTGGCGTTCTCTCGTCGAAAACTGGCGAGACAACGAAGGCTGTCTCAGGTTTAGACCAATCGGTTTCAAAGGCAATGCATGTGTTCTCAGAGCATGCTCGCATGCTTTGCCACGAGTATGTGTGGCTAATGCAGACTCGACGCCTTGCAATGGGTATCTATTTGGTGTTCGAACATCTTAATACCTCCTGATTTATTGCCAGAAAGGCCTAGACTTTTTTTGTTCTCCCGACTGTCCACGAGTATCATCAATCATCTTTACCGGTGTCATTACACTCGCAATAATGTTGGAGCGTGATCATCAGCCCCACCATAATCCTTGTCATCGCCACCACCCTCACTATCCACACCGCGACCATAATCGCCACCGCCCGCTAGATTCACCATCGTTATTATTAACACGTGTAATGTGAAATTAACAACACATCTTTCTCTCTATATAAGACGGTTTTTTGGGGGGTTATATGTTTGGAACCAGTGATTATGTGATAAAAAAGCAATACTTTTGAATGTGGGTAATGCAGTACAGTAGTTAAAGCTTAATACAGGAGAAATATATTTACGATAAAATATAATCTGAAATAACACGAATATCTAACCGAATGCACTGCAGTGTATTGAGATGGGTGTATATGTACCATTGTTTTTGGTGTGTAAACATCAGCACTGGGGAGACAAAGGTGGCCTCGCGTGGTGCTGGCTACCCACCCCTTCGTGTACCGTGTCGGCCTTAATAGGTGCTCGCTAACAGCACTTGCCTCAAGTCTGTTTAAGGCTAAATGGGGGATTGTTACTCGGCGTAATGACACTGCCTTAGACTTTCTCGCGTTCGCTTAGTGGCAGAACTGAAAACAAATCAAATGTATCCAAGAAAGCCTCAGTGAGACTCTTTCGGGAGTGTGCTGCATTGGGGGAGGGGAGGTTTGACCAATCCAATTCATTGAGGCGCAAATTTAAACCGGAGTATCCGGAGAAACCCCACCGCGCACACGACGGATGGGTAATATGGAACGCTCCTCAAAGATAGATCCAGGAATCCATTGCTGTAGCGCCATCTTCTGACCACCTCGTGGCCCAAGTCCTACGGCACCTTCTATTGCCAGGTGGTCTCCCATCCAATGCAATTCGAGTTCAACCCCGCTTAGCTTCCGAGATCAAATGAAATCAGGTGCATTTGAGTCGTTGGCAGATGATGATTTAACAAAAAAACGCACGATAATTTGTCTCGCCCGAAGCCCCGTGATGTTCGGGGGTGGGGGGGGGGGTCTGTTCCTCGCGTGCTACGGAGCTACGTTCATTGAGAGCTGCCCGTCCCGTTGCGTTCCTCTTGGATGACGCCCTTGACTCGTCGTACGGGACGGTATCTGTCCACATTAAATATTCCGTATCTCACTGGTCTTATTTTTGGGCCGCCTATTAATCAATTCGCCGCCCTTGACTTGTCAAGGTGACCGCACAATGAGACCCGTGATCTGTACGTCTTTGCAAAAGGGCGACGCGCATGAAAGAAATTGTAATAGGGGGCTTTGTAACTTTCAAATCTGGGGGGTGGGATGTACATGAGCCATGACGCAATGCAAATAAACCTAGGGCGCCACGGTGGCGAGACGTTAACTATCTCGCCTGGAATACAGGAGGTCGTGGCTTCAATTCCGACTCTGACGCCTGTATATTTGGGGTTTGCATGTCTCTCTCCCCCATGGTCCTCCGGGTTTTCCCTCTACATTTAGAATCCACGTACGTCTCGAGTATTTGGATGCCATAATTGTCCACGTGATGATCAGCAACTTCGTTGAGCTATCGTATGCGACCAGGTCGCTTCTGAGAAAGAGCTCAGTGGGCCTTACCTGGTAAAATCTAAATAGAAACTTTATAGTTTCGTAAAATATGCTTCAATTGCAAGAGACGTTTCTTCGTATGGCTCTCACCTGCTTAACATGAAAGGGGTTAATTGATGGTGGCCTACTCTTGAGAATAGTTTTTTTGTGTATATCTGCAAGTAGAAAGTTAATGCACCTCGCTCACACGTTCCTATATCCCTTGCGTTTCCCCTCGATCCATGTAATCACCTCTTGCTTGCGTGGGTTCAAATCTCGCCCGCGGCTAACGCCAGTGGCACGGTCTGAGAACGTGCTGTGCGCCTCCCTCCGGCTTAGGTGGATGCTGCCTTCAACGAGCAAGTACCTGGTGCTGTGTGTAAACATCCGCACTGGGGAGAAAGACAACGGCGGCCAGGCGCGCTACTGGCTACACAGCTCTCTCGCGTCGTGTCGGCGGCCTTGATGCGTGCTCGCAGCGTCTCCACCACACACAGCGGGAGCGTCTGTGAATGTAATGTGGACTGGTCTCTATGGACAGTGTAAGTGGACGGTTATCACGTGAACATGTTTTACTGGGTAGGGATGATACGAGTCCATTGACACGACTCGACCCAAGCGTTTATTATCTTTGCTTACAGCGCCTCGTTTGTGCTACCTCGTTTATACTCAGGCGATGACCATGGCCCAGCGCGTAGCGCGTTGAGTCGCGCGGTGCCTTGCAGAGGTTCAAGGTTAGAATCCAGCAGCCGTCACTTTTTTTTATTACCGCGGGTGTATATTAAACAGGAAAAAAATAGGCGAAGTCTGTTTTAGAGTGAACGTTAAAGATACAGTCACGTCATTCCCAATAGTCGGCCATTGTGTGCCTGCGCCTTGGTCCAAATTTGGAAGAAAATAAAAAATGTGCACCGCAAATTATTCACTTGAAATATGCAGTGCATCGCAGTCATCACCTTCTACGACTGCGAGACTTGACATACTTTTCCTGAACAAACACATTCCTGCGGAGGGAGCTGGTAGGAACGTTGGGTTGCTCGGTCAATGGCCAGGGTCAACGGCGGCGTGGTGTATTCCGCAAATATGGCCGACTGTGAGGGCGGGCACAAGCCAGCGTGAGTAGGTTAAACGTTGAGTTTTATAAGGGCAGCCCATCCCGACCCAGCCCCTTCCACCCCCCCCCACCCAGCCCCACCCTCCCCACCCAGCCCCTCCCCACCCTCCCCACCCAGCCCCTCTCTCCCCACCCAGCCCCTCCATGCACGACGGACGGACAGACACAATAATCCCCTGTGGGCTGGTGGAACCAGTGGGTTCCTACCAGTAAAAGAGGCCTTGAGACCCAGTGATACTTTCCTGGGTAAACAAGCGGAATAATCATGTACAGTCTATCGTCGCAGGTCTGTTCTGTCTCGCTTGGACAATATCGTAAACCGCATATAGCAAACCGAACCCTCTCGTGGCGAGCTGACCTCGACTTTTATATTTGGCGCCCGAACGTATTGTCATACACACGAGTAGAATCGTCTCGCTTGTGTCATCTGCGGTGTCCGTTCATCCGTACCGCCTGACATCCGGCGTCTCGATTTGAAGTTTTCGTGACTGCAAGGGTCCATACTCTTTGTTTTTTTCGGTAAAGTCACGTAGGTAAAAAATCTAATAAAATAAATCACGACGTTTCGGAGGCAACGCAAGCGTCCGTCTTCAGGTGGCACCGTCACAGCAAAATGACTGTATAAAGTACCTACGTGAGTTTAACACGTAGGCTTTTGCGACCAATATTATTCATAATCAACGTTTTTGGGTTTAGATCGCGTTATTTACGTGACTTTACCGAAAAAAAACAAAAGACTATCCGTCGTCACCTTTGTACCGATTCGTCGTGGCCCCCGTTCGTTGAACCCATTCGCAAACAAAAAAAAGTAGACGTTGCCTGCATCTAAAGTTATCGAGTAAGTTCCCCACTATTCGATGCACGGACGGATCGTGGAGCGAAATAATCGATTGTTTTGTTCCTGGTTCGTGCTTGCCACTTAGCGCCCCCTCGTGGCAATCATTTGAAGGGTGGGGGGGCTTGGTGGTGTGACGTCACCGACCTGCATTCAGCACCACGGACAGCGGCACGGTCGTCACAGCTGGGGCTGAACGATTTGGGGGAAATATGTAATTGCGATTTTTTTTGACAGATTTTGCGATTGCGATTTGATTTGCGATTACATTTTTTTAAGCCAAGCTTCAGTTCAATATTCACTGTGTAATATATTTAAAACGTGATGGAGCATTACCACATGATACCATCAAAATATGAATATTATAATGCAAGGATGAGAACTTAAAATATATGAATTGCTTCCAATATGTATGTATTAAAATGTTTTAATTGAAAGAAAACAATCAAACATAGAACAATTGTTAAGGAAAATAAAGAAAGTTATAATAATAAACCAATTCCAATAAGAAAGTCATAGGAATTTTCAAATCGCACAAAATCGCAGCCTTTGCGATTTACTAATCGCATTATTTCAAATTGCGATTTCGATTTAAAATCGATTAATCGTTCAGCCCTAGCCACAGCCCGTATAACAAGTACACCTCGGCTGCTTAATTCACCCTGCCCCTGGAAATCAACGCCTCTGAAAATTATTCATCCCCAGTCGAAAGCCGTGGCGGGGTGGGAAGGAAGCAATGATTTGCGAAACGTTTTTGTTGTTGATGTGGAGAGACAGATATATGAAGGAGACGTATTGTCGACTTCGTACATCTGGTTTTGAATAGCAATTTAACAATGCACATATTATCCCGACGCTGGCGATAGCTTCATCGAAAAGCATGGTGTAGATAATCGATTATTTACAGTGTGCGCGCAGTATGTGATGTCGCTACATTTACACGAATGGAGCAGAGCATGTTAAAATTTTCAAACGCGATAGCATAAGAATCAATATAAAAATCGACGAAGAAAAATAACCGATTCAGGAATTAAATCGTGACCTCGAAGAGAGACAATGGGATTGCTGGGGAGAGGATGAATCATTGAACACCTACAATGTAAAGCAATCGTTTGCAGAAGTCCAATTACTGCATAAACAAGTCCGGCAATGTCCCACTGAAGATAATACCACAGAGCTATCTCTGAGATCAATTCAAGTGAGCTGGTCCACACAGAAGAGGGCAGCACTTTTCCTACCCGTCCTGCCGCATGAGAGTACGATATTTAAGAGCAGCACCACATTTATTCCTATAGGGGTTTTTTTGTTGCAGTCATTTGGTGACGGGGCCAAGACTAATCATCTCCCAACAATTGGGAACCCCGCATTCGAATCCAGATTCCCAGCGGTCACAGCTCAGCGCTCTTCTCTCGGAGACAATCTAGCCACCTCAGCGCCGCACACCATTAAAAAATAAACTTTTATCCAAACTACGAGAGGGCTGGCTCGCCGCAAACCACCCGTGGCCAAATCAGAGTCAATCCAGGACCCAGGCCAATGAATTAACCAAATGTCCCTGAACGCTACGTACGCTCGTTTTTTTTTTATCATTTACAATATTAGTCGATGCAGTCATACAATGTCACGTGTATTGGTCAATAGTCGCAGTTACTGCCAGCTCATGTAAGTATTGAGCCTTGCTGAATCGGTGCTAAAAAGTCCACGTTCATGTGCCGGGGATAGTCTTGACAAATGATTGCCACTGCTGACCTCCTTACCAATCGGTGCACCCTTACCAGATGGCACCCGTTTTAATGACCTCGCAAAGATGATGATGATGATGTGACAGAACAAACACTGGTTGGGATGTGAACTCAGTTACTCACTACTGCGAGTCCTGATGCTTTAGCAAATGAGCCACAATCTAACGGATGCTACGGAACGCTTAGTTACATTACCAAATGTTGCGTCCATTTACTATCCACTGCTGTATACGGGCTTCACTGTTCCCATACATATTATTTTGTATATGCATATACAGTATACACAACGCTGTGTGATTAAAATTAAGAAAAATGCCGTGTCCAACACGTATGCATCACTGCGATGGTATTGTTTGCCTCCTCATAATGAAACGTGTGCCTTGAGTTTCATTTGAGTGACAGAGGGGAGCGCTATCCAACAGAATACTGCTCAGTGTGTGGTTCTGTGTGCCAGGATAAGTGAGTGTGTGCACATGTGTATTTGTGGGCGAGTATGATTGTGTGGCTGCGCGAATTGACACAATTTTGTGTGGCTGTGTGCGTGGCTGTACATGTATAAACATGATGTGTTATATACCTAGGTGTATGGCTGTGTGGCTCGGTATTTGTATGCTTCCGTGCATAGCTGTTTGTGTGTCTCATCGACTTCATGTGTCTGTGTACGCCTATAGGTTAAGGATAAGCTCCATATGTAAATGTGTGTCTGTCGCAGGGTGTATTTGCGAGTGTCGATAGGTTGTGTATGGCTACTGCGGGGAGCGTCCGTGTGTAGCGTTTAATGCGCTGCGATTCGACCCGAGCGACCCGAGTTCAATTCCCGCTCACGGCCAACAGTTGACGATTATCTGAACCAGTGCTGGGCCCGCCCCTAGATCGACTCAGCCTCAAATGAATACCTGGAACGGCGCGTAAACATCAGCATTTGGGAGACAAAAGGCGGCCAGGCGTGGTGCTGGCCACCCACCGCCTTGTGTGCCGTGCCGGCCTTCATAGATACTCGCTAACAACACTTGCTCAAACAGTCTGTTAAAGGTTATACGGGAGATATCTGTCTTGTATAGCTATATGAGGAACGAAACAGGTGGACCTCTCCACAAATCTGGATGTCGCCTGATGAAGCTGGTTGTAATTACTGGCGAAACGTCGTACTCAGATTGTAAATGTTGCGGCTTGGCTCTCCAATACACCGGTGTGCTGTACTAGTGACGAATTGGCCACGTTCTCTTTACGTAACAATCCTTACTCGTTGGCTGTGTCGGGCGGTGGCGGGTTTTAACGACACACTTATATATTTACGCGATCTAACCCAAAAAGTCTCTCATGGACGATATTGGTCGCGAAAGCCTACGTGTGCAATAGCAATGTGTACTTAAGATCAAATGGCTCTCTGTGTCTATGGAACTCTGCGCGCGCGCGTGTGTGCAACTCATGTGTGTCGGCGTGCGCACGGCTGTCGTCCGAATATTAATGAACAGCTTCCTCTCCACGCGAACTTTTTCATCCCGATCGACGCCAGGAGGAGCCCCGAATCATCCGCATTAAACGCCGGTGCATTGTGGGTGCACTTGGAAGGAATAGCTCGACAGAGAGGGCGGAGGGAGCCCGCGGCGTGAGCAGCAACCACAGCAGCAGCAGCAGCAATAGCATCATCAGTAACAGCATCATCAGTAACAGCAGCGGCCGCCGCCACTGCATCACCACCATTAGCAGCAGCATTTTAACCATCACTGTAATCAATAGCAGCACCGTTACTGTTAGCGGCAGACATTCACCACCACCGTCATCGGAAGCGACAGTACCATCACCATCCCTGTCATCATCGTCTGTAGCAGCAACAGCAGCAGCAGCATCTGTATCGCCGTGATCAGCCGCAGCAGCCGCAAGGACGAACGGGGAGAGTGAAGCGCCTTCATGGAGAGGTAGAGGGAGACAAGACTGGGGGGAGACGGGAGGAGCCAGGAACAGAGAGGAGGAGGAGGAGGGAGACACGGAGAGGTGGCAGTGATTCTGTGTACCGTGGAGGGTGAAGCGTTTTGCGGCGAGCGCAATCAACCTGAGCTCGGCCTCGCGTGCATAGCGCAAGGTGAGTCCGTGTACCCGTGCGTGTGGTGATGTGATTGCGTGTGTGTGCGTGTATGTCATTGTGTGTGTGCGCGTGTATGTCATTGTGTGTGTGTGCGTGTGTGCGTGTATGTCATTGTGTGTGTGTGCGTGTGTGCGTGTATGTCATTGTGTGTGTGTATGTCTGTATTCGTGTGGGGGACAGTGGTATAACGGTAAGCGCGCTGCTCTGCGAACCCGGCGACACGAGTTCGATTCCCGCTAACACAAGTGACGATTATCTTAACCGGTCCTGGGCCTCCCCTGGGTCGACTCAGCCTCAAATTTGTACCTGGTGCGGTGTGTGTCAGCATCGCCACTAAAGAGACAAATGCGGTCGGGCGTGGTGCTGGCAACCCATCATCTCGTGTGCCGTCCTGGCCTTCAGAGGTGCTCGCAAACAGCACTTGCCCCAACAGTCTGTTGAGGCTATAAGGGTCGTCTTTGTCTTTGTGTGAGAGATGTGTCATTGCATGTGTGTACGTGTGACATTGTGTACGTGTCTACGTATTTCATTGTGTATACGTGTGTATACGTGTGTGTATGTGAGATGGTGTGTCATTTTAAGATGGTGTGGCTGATTACATGTACGAGTATGATTGTGTATAGCTATGTATGTTAGTAGATGTGAATGTGTATTTATCCATATATGGTTGTGTTTTAGTGTGTACGTGCACGGTTGTATATAATTATGTGTGCTTGCGTGGGATTGTGTATAGTCGTGTGATCATATATGATTGTGTGTCTGTGCGTATCGTTGTGTATAAAATGTATGTATGCGTAAATGTGTCCGTGCGTCTATAATGCATTATACGTGGGCAACAATGTATATCTACTGTAATTGTACCCGTGTGTGCAGTGCAATTGTGTATACGTATGCGATTGTGCCTGCCTGTGTGCAATTGTCCGCGTGATTGTGTATATGCGTGTATATGCGTGTGTACCGTTGTGTATGTGTGGTCGTGCGTGTGTGTGGTGCATGCATTGTCCAAGGGCGAAACTATGGCTTCCGTGGTCATCACAATGCGCTATGAACGGAGTTGGATTCCCGATCAGGTATAACATCGGTTGGATATCTGAAACGCTCCTGGGCCTCCTTTAGATCGACTCAGCCTTAAATAATTACCTATTACGGCGTGTAGTCGAGTAAAACAAAAAGATTAGCGCAGGGAGGGAGAGTGACAAAGACGTTCGGACCTCACCATCGTTTCGTGCACCGTGCCGCCCTTAATAGGTGTTCGCTAACAACGCCTGCAACAACAGCACAGGCTGGTGGTGGTGATGATGGTTGCGATGGTGATGCTGCACGGAGGATCCACGTCTTCTCCGTACAGTGCCAGACCATTGCGCGATGTCGCATGCACCACTGTATGCGCAATACACGGTGATGGAGGAGCCGTTGCGATGGTGATGATGGTGATGATGGTTGTGTTCGTGGTGATGATGATGATGGTTGCGATGGTGATGATGGTTGTGTTCGTGGTGATGGTGATGATGGTTGTGTTCGTGGTGATGGCGAGTATGGTCGTGGCGGTGATGATGGTTGTGGATGGTGATTACGATGGTCGTGTGATGGTAATGATGGTGATTATGATGGTTGCGATGGTGATTGGGATGATGGTGGTGGTGATGGTTGTGATGGTAACGATGGCGATGACGAGGCTTTGCACCGATGCACCGGACAGCAACGGAGCCGAGAGACACGACGGGAATGGGGGGAGAGAGACACACACAGAGAGAGACACACAGAGACAGACACACACAGAGAGAGACACAGAGAGAGAGACACACACAGAGAGAGATACAGAGAGAGAGAGAGACACGGGAGAGTTGCCGCCGTTATATGGTGAGATGGATGGGTTTGGTCGACTGCAGCTCACGCGGGCGGGTACCCTGGTTTAGGGGACCGCATGCAGGGGTGGGGGAGGAGCGGGGTAAGGAGGGGCCGGGGTTCAGTGTTCAGTGTTCGGGGAGCCGTGGGTTCGTGTCGAGGACCGCTCCGAATGGGACCCGGACGAGACCACGACGTTATCAGACGTGCCCCGCGAGCGGCGTGGGTGTGTGCGTGCCGCCGGGTGATGAGTGGAGGTCTGCTGTGTGTGTAGTGTATGTGACTGTGTGTGTGACTGTGTGTGTGACTGTGTGCTGTGTGTGACTGTGTGTGCAGTGTGTGTGCAGTGTGTGACTGTGTGTGCAGTGTGTGTGTGTGTGTCACTGTGTGTGACTGTGTGTGTGACTGTGTGTGTGTGACTGTGTGTGCAGTGTGTGACTGTGTGTGCAGTGTGTGCAGTGTGTGCAGTGTGTGTGACTGTGTGTGTGCAGTGTGTGCAGTGTGTGACTGTGTGTGACTTTGTGTGTGCAGTGTGTGACTGTGTGTGACTTTGTGTGTGCAGTGTGTGTGTGTGCAGTGTGTGTGACTCTGTGTGTGACTCTGTGTGTGACTCTGTGTGTGACTGTGTGTGCAGTGTTCGTGCAGTGTGATTGGGTGCGGAGCTGTGTCTGTGATTAAGTGCAGTATCTGGCTGTGTGATAGTGTGTGGCTGTGGGTGTGGTTGTTATATTCATGTGGCTGTGCGTGTGAGATTGTGTGTGACTGGGTGTGTCTGTTTACGTGATTGTATGACTCTGGATGTGTGTGTGTGACACTTTGTGTGATACTACGGTTCGCTCGCTGCGCTACGAACCCGGCGACCCGAGTTCGGTTCTCGCTTACGGCCAATACCCGTGTAGAATATCTGAACCGATCCTGAGCCTCCCCTCGGTCAATTGAGTACTTGGTGCGGTGTGTAAACATCGCTACGAGGGAGACAAAGGCGGCCGGGCGTGGCGTTGGCCACCCACCCCCCTGGTGTTCCTTACCGGTCCCAACAGTCTGTTAGGGATCTTTGTCCTTGTGTCTATTTATATACAGTAATGTATGTGGCTATGAATGTGTATGTGTGCGCTTGTGTATGCACAGCATGTTCATGATGTGTGTATGTGTGATTTTGTGGATGCGTGTGTTTACCGAGTGTGACAGTTTTGTGTATGTGATTGTAGCTGAATGTTGTGTGATTTTGTGTACATTGCGTGTGATTATGTGGCTGTATGTGTATGAATTTGTCCGTATATGAGATTGTGTGTGGATGTATATGGATGCATGGTGTGCGTGCCTTTGGTATCTATGCGTGTGGTCTTGAGCGGTGGCAGATTTGGTTAGAACTGAGTTCCCGTTCCCGGCCACTCATAACATGAGTAAGCGAATGTCTGAAATGGTCCTGGACCTCGCCTAGATCTACTCAGCCTAAAACAAGTGCAGTTCAGAGTACTTGGTGAAGTGCCTGATCGAGGGCAGCAGTGGGGGAAGACAACATCGGGCGTGGGTGCTGCTGTTTCATATCGCCCTCTTGCGTGTGTCCTGCCAGCTTTAATAGGTGCTCGCTAACAACACTCGCCTCTAACGTCGCCTCGCTAAGTCGTAGAGCTCCCTTTGAAAAGCAAAGCGACTAGGCCCGGTAAAAGCGGCCCACGTGGCTCCGCTGAATATTATTTAGATAATTTTTCTGCGAGACATTTTCACGCGATAAGCCACTTCGTTGAGCTGTCATTTGTGGCCAGGACGCTTCTTAAAAGTAAGACAATAGCTCATTGGGCTAGTGATAAGAAAACAGATTGTTCAGTTTTATTTGTATATATTTGTTAAGTGATTTGTTTACCTTTCCTATACAATGCGCTCCAATCGTGGGTTTGTATTTGTTTGTTGTTGCAACGTTGTGACCCGGCTTTAATTGGACATCTGTCGACTGATGAGGCTGGTTGTAATTATTGTACCGGCAAAATGTCGTCCTCGAATTGTAAATGTTGTGGGTTTACTCTCCAACACCCCGCTGCGCTGTACTCGTAACTAATTGGCACTTTCTGTTTACGTGACAATCCTTACTAATTGGCTGTGTCGGGTGGTGGTGGGTTTAACTACACATTTATATTTAAACTATCTATCCGAAAAAAAAACTCTATTGTGGATAGTATTGGTCGCGAAAGCCATACTACGTGTCAAAATGTGACGAAGAGCTTTACTACAAATAAATATTCTGATCAGTCTACCGTGGGTAATCTCGACGGTGCCAATCACAGACCAGGCTGCCTGGCTTCTAGGTGGTCATGGGAACGCCGCATTCAAAGTTAACACTTTGCTCGTTTGCCTTTGTGTACACACACGATTGTTAACGTGTCTGTACAGATTTAAAACCACCGCCCAGATAATTTAAAAAAGCTTCATTTTACACTTTTGCACATTTAACAAAAAGTGCCCTTTTAAGGGTCAATTTGCGAAACCAGTGAGATGACTTCTATAGCCAATCACGGGTAAGGTCGGCGTGCAAGTGGCTCAACCTTGGGCACGTGGCCGTCACTCCCCTAGGGCGACTCGGCCTGAAATGAGCACGCGCGAAATAAAATCAATCGCGTGAGCACCCGCGTCAAATTGTTATGCACTGAGAAGCTTATAAAGAGCAAAATAACGCATTACTGATTTCATGCTCCAATAATTAACAAGCCACTTAAGTCTGTATAGCGGTGCAGAGTTTTGTTATGTGTATTTTGCCGTGTTAACTTTCTTTTGTTGCACCAAGTGAAAGCAGAAAATCCAATCTCACGTTGCGTGAACATTCAATTGTTGCAAGGGAGCCTTGCGAATTGACACATTACTTTTTGGTAAAAGCCAGTAGCGACCTCCTCCCACGCTGGCCCGACACATTGAAAGAGGTGGAAGTACCCACACTTGACCCCACCGCAGGCGACCCCGCCGCTGCTGATCGACCACCGTGGCTTGCCAATTTCATACTGCTGGGCCTACAGAGGCGAGGCGAGGCGGGGCGGAGGATTTCAGAAATGTGCCCCATTGCTTCCACTGCCGCGCTGGGAGATCGACCACGGAGGAGCTGACGAGACGGGTTTTTCGTGGCTGGGTTATTGGAACTAGACCTGCATGGTTTCACACACGCCACCGCTTTTCAGCCCATGTTTAGGCAGTCTTTCTCCGCTTCAAGCACTAAAAACAATGGGCACACGCCGCGCGCGCCTGATAATTGGTGAACACGTCGTGGGTGTGGCCAACATCGCGTCGGGACGCCCGGTCGCCTTTGCCGCAAAACTGGGCGCTGATGTGAATCGGCGCTCCGTCGCAATGGTGCACGGTTTGGACTTGAGGCTGAGTCGAACTAGAAGGAGGACAAGGCGAGGTTTGGCCAGGAATTCAACTCAAGATCGTAGCGGCGTGCGAACAGCAACTTCTGCATCACCGAAAACAAAGATCTCCCATTGTATGCATGTAGCATGACATGCTGTTTGCGAGCACTCATTGCGAACACATATCGCACATGAGATGGACAACACACACACACACCGATCAGTACATACACACGCACGCGGTGCATGCACACGGGCTGAGTCAACCTAGGAGAAGCCCAGGACACTTGGACTTAGATCATCCGTGGCTCGGAATCGAACTCGGGTTAGCGGGATAGTCGTAGACCAGCGAGCGCGCTAATCACTGCACCATAGCTAGGAACGGCGCACTAGGGGTGGTGCCGTTCTGTATTTCCCGTGCTGATGTTGCAACATAACGCCGGGTACTCGTTTAAGGCCGAGTCACTGATGTGAGCCGCGGCCGGGAATCAAACCCGGGTCACTGAGTTTGTAGCGCAGTGCGTTAACTACTGCGCCCCCCCCCACACACATGCAGGACACACGTGCACACACACACACACGCGCACACACACACGCGCACACACACACGCACTCACTCACACACACACGCACGCACACGCGCGCACACACACGCACTAACTCACACACACACGCGCACACACACACGCACTCACTCACACACACGCACACTCACGCACTCACCCACACACACACGCACTCACTCACACACCCGCGGGATACGAAACCCCCACGCGCGCGCGGAGTCTCCGCGGACCCAGGTGCGAGCATTGATCCGCGTGGATTGTGCCATCGTGTTTTTAGGGGGGGTGGTGGAGGAGAGGGTTTCAATTAACCAGGCGCACAGGCTGCTTGGCCGATCGATGTCCCGGAGCGAGATGGTATCTCCCGGGATAAAATTCACGTAAGTGGAAGGCCAATGATCAAGTTACCCAGAACAGTGTGCGTTGTTGGCATATCTCGGAAGCCAAGCAGGTTACAGCCTGGATGGTGCTTTGATGGGGGGGGGGGGTCATCATCGTGCTCGCGGAGCAGGCGGTGGGCAGCAGAGGGCAGTGTAACAAACACCGTTGTTGTCGTCCTGTCGTGTGCTCATACGTTTGCTCCAGTCTTAACGCTCGCCGCATTCACAAACCTGCACCGCTCAGCGTGGTGACGTTTTGGTCAAATAACCCCCCCCCCCCCCCATGGCATGGCGCGTGCTCGTTATCCACAGCTGCTAAGCGCAGGCCCGGTACGCCAATCGGTCAGCAACAAACAGCACGGTCGAAGTTTGCCCTAGCTTCGCGTTAACGCGTTTGGTGAATTGAGCAACGTTCTTCTAAGAGCTTTGGAAAAGAGACGACGGGAGTGAGAGAGCGGTGGGCGAAAAAGAAGCAGCAAATGAAGTGGTTTGATCTGCAGCAGCACGGTATTCGAACTGTGCGGATGAGACGAAACAGTCTGGTTTTATGAATGAATCGGTTGAATAATTGAACATCGATGTCAATGATCTTTCCCACATATTTCCTCTGTCTCCCCGTTCCACAGGCCCACTGCGTGCAGACTGGATTCGGAAATTTGATCGAGTCGGGTCCGGTCTGCTCTGCATATAACGCCGCGTAGACCGAGATATGGACGGGTTCGATCACACTGGGTGAAATCTGGTCGGGTCCGATCGGATCGTGTAAAATGCACGTATGTTGAACTTCCTTCGCATCGTACGGAGCGAACCGTGCTAATCAAGAGTTGCGCAGACTCTGAGTTGACTCTAATAAGATCGAGTCGAATCAGGTGAGGTCAAACCGGGTCAGATCGGGTTGTCTTTCATAAAATCGGGTCTGATCGGGTGAGGTCGAATCATATCGGGTTGTTTCTAATAAGATCGAGTCGAATCAGGTGAGGTCAAACCGGGTCAGATCGGGTTGTCTCGAATAAGATCCACGTTGGGGTTGGGTCTTGGGTTGGGTCAGACCTCGAGACGCCGCAGCAGCAGCGGCAGCGGCAGCGGCGTCGCCTTCTCTCGCGCAAGACTCTGCGACGGCAGGGGTCATGACTGCCACGTCGCACACGCCCTCGGCCAGGTCTCCACTCCCCGAAGGTGAGCGTGCAGATAGAGACATCGGCCGACCTCTGCAGTGCTGCCGCGGTGGTCCACTTTACTCCAGTGACCCGGGTGCTGCTGCGGGGTCAACTTTCTGCCCAGGCTCCTCCCCCCACCCACTTCTCTCCCCCCACCCCTACTGCCGAGGCCTATATAACCTCGTGCCACGGCAGATCTCTCGCCTACTTCAGCAAAGAAAAGCTGTCTCGGGTGTGGACCAATCAACTTCAAGGACAGTGCATATCATTATCATCATCAGAGTTGTTTCTTTTTGTTTGCATTTTGACTGCTTGTGTTGTGGTTATTACAAACATGATGCCTTGTATAAAGGTGTCAGTTTTTGTACCAGTTGAAAGGGTTAAAACCTATTACTACTTCAGCAGTGTTTCCTTGCTGTGGTTGTCCCACCTGATGACGATTGCTTGTGTTGCGATCGAAACGTCGTGATCTATTATTTTTCTACCTACGTGACTTTACCGAAAGAACCAAAGAGTATGGATTCCTACAGTCACGAAAGCTTCAAATCAAGATTAATTTTCTTTCGCCAGAGGTGAGAACGAACTCGAGAGGCCAGGAGGGAGGCCGTTCTCATTTGCAAGAGTGAAATGGGTCACCAATTGGGGGCAAAAAAGCCAAACAAAATTAAAAGTGTAGCGAAGGAAGCAAATTTAAATCGATGCAAACACAACTGTGTCACCTGAGTGATTATATTGCACGCAAAAATACCGCACGGACAAAAATCTATGTTAAATTTAAAATTTATTGCGGGCCGATCGTAGTATAATCACAATTACGTGACCGAAACGTTAAACAGCTGTCTTGGTTACTTTTGCACTAATATTTAAACGGACACAAATACATGTCAAATGCAATTTACAAGTGAGAGAATAGGATTTCCCCTTTTTTCTGGCAACAAAAGGATGTTAAAACACCAAACTGAAACCTTTTACAAGGAATCATGTCTGCATTAACCACAATGCTTGTGGTCAGAATGCAAACAAAAAACATACTTTGATAATATATGCATTGTCTTTGAAACTGGTCCACACCAGAGACAGCTTTCTTTTGAGCCTCGTCTCAAACGGTGTTAGACCAGAGGACGCCAAAAGGCGTACACAGCACAAAGACAATGCACTGTCAGATTAATGAGAGCTCGGGGTGAGCAGCTACATTATGGGACCTTCTTTGCCAGTACCAAAATATGAGAAGTGATCATTCATCCATTCGTTTATCTTACCCCATGATCCATGAATGGATTTGTACGCGTGGGGAATCGACACTTTTTGGTTCACCTGTGTACATTATTTTTAACGCTGATTGGTTTACGTGACTTCTGCAGCCACGAGAGGCCCTGCATCATTTACAGTATTCACAAATACTGGAATCGAGTACCATACTCGAACGACAATGGGGGGGCGAATTGTTACGGCCCCAGTCACCAGTAATACTAACATTACAACATTCATTGTAACTCTGTAAGAAGGCCATTGCATTGGCAATAAAAAAAACAGTTAAGTCCATCAGCCTGTCAGCTTTCTGGACCATTGTGTTCCAGCAATGTTTATTTAAGCAGCCAAGCCCTGGACTGGTTTTGACATCTTTGAGTTCCACCAGCAGGGTTTTATGGCTTATTAAACGTGAACACATTTTCAAACGCTGCTGTTATAGGAACAAGCCCTCTAGGTTTTTTGTTAAGCAATTTATTTTGCAAATTTGTAAGCACAGAGTGCGATTTTGAGCAGGAATTGTTCAAATGATGATAAAAGCTTGAAATCTGCCATGGATATGATTGTCATTGGGTCATCTTTTAAGGAAAGCAATGATAGCCACCTTGAAATCCAATATGGCTTCCATTTTCCAAGATGGTTGCCGATTATTTCTGTTAACGTCGATTTTCGATAGAAACTGTTACTTGATGACTTATCCGAGTGCCTTTGGCCATGCTAAAAAAATTATGTTATCTAGAAATACTTCCAGTCTTTCATTCCTTTTAAAATAATTTCTGCATGTGCTGATCTAAACTAGGTGTTATCGCATGGTGTGAACAATGTCATTTGCGTGGGTCTCGTGGTCGAGGACAGTACATTTTGCTTCATCAGTCATCCGCGTCCTCTGCACGGACTGCTGGTAGTAGCGTAGCGCAGCATGAATGCCATGGAACCTGGTGCAATGAATAAAAATGGGGGCCCCCAAATGCCCCCCACGTCCCCCCTCTCCTCGCATCTCCGCATGCTGATGGCGCATTTCACATGTCCGTGCCTCCAGCGATGTAGACCGTAACTTCTAAGTCTCACGTGAGTGGTCCACATGCATACCACTCCTCCACCAGTCACAGCCACCCGACTGCACAACTTCACATTGTTCCAATAATCTGCAATACCCCGGAGTGATTTCCTACATTTGTACACATTGAAAGCCAGCAATGCCAGGTCGCCAGTTAACCGCCAGTGCCAGGCCCTTGCCGGCTTGTGGGTCCTGGAGCGGTTGCACCGCCTGCACAATTAGATAACTACGCCACTGTCGGCTCTGGATCTCGTAACTTGCGACCAACTCATGCCTCTTAGCTACAAGTGGTTGCTCGTGCCCGGCAATGGCAGCATCCCGATAAGCCGCCGCGTTGGTATCGCGAGATGAAAGTAGGTGAAGGCAGTGCGTGGCCATGATGGGGTGTATCCAGCTCAAATTTGAAATCCATGTTATCGTTTCTCTTCCTGCGAGATAGCGGCAAGACAGAGCGGCTCCACTTTCGCGCAGATAAAATATCTGGAATAAGAACGACGCGGCTAATAGTGACGAAGGAAGATGAAGAACACGCCATCGATGACCAAAATGATTCCGCCGAGACGATATGGCCTCGAGTACGTGTGAAGAGACAGTGCAGTAGAGGGTTGGATATAAGCACACCTGATATAAGCAGTTTTGATATAAGCAACACATCCTTATATTATACGGGTTGGGGGGGGGCAAAGGGCAACTTCTGATACAAGCACGATTCCACCCACTCAATCTGCCCTCCTGCAACAGGCAAAAGTGCATTGCCTATCAGACAGAATACATATTGATGGGGGCATGCAAACAGTCTGTGAGCCAGATGCCCATGCCTCTTTTCCACTGTGCAACTGAGTCACAACGTGGCTATCCTGAGCCAGCCCGTGGCTGAGGAAGCACCAGGTTGTTTGTTTTCCCACTGCAGAAACCGAATCGTGCTGCTGACATTACACGGTGATTAGACGTAGATAATGCGGTGAAGCTGTGTTCTTCACAGCATACCGTGTGAAGTGACGCACAATGCATCGTTAGCCCCATCCATGGCCTGCATTCAGATGTCTTAAGAAACCATGTCTTATGGGACAAATAGCCAGCAACTGAACTAAACTAAACTTTTATTTCACCAGATAAGGCCCACTGAACTATAATGCTCTTTTTTAGAAGCAACCTGGCCAGAAATGATTGCTCATGGAAGTGGCTTATCATGTGGAAATTTATAGCAACCAAATACTGCTATCTAAACGCATGTTCCTCAATGTGGAGGTAAAAATTCACACGACTACGGGTAGAACATGAAAACTCCAAATATACAGGTGTCAGGGTCAGGATCAGGATCGAACCCACGACCTCCTGCATAAGAGGCAAGGGAGTTAACATCTCGCCACTATGGCACCCTGCGCTGGCTCAGCTTGGATGTACGAGTGGAAAAGAGGGGAACCAAAGCCTTGCTCTCAGTGGGGATGGCAGATCTGTTTAACCACTTCCAGCTATTGTGACGACTTGCCAAAAACTGACCATGTGGCTGCAAGTGACGGAGTGTCATCGTTGGTACAAGCGCTATCGCTGCAGTTTTGGTTACAAAGCGTTCTGAAACTATATGTGCCAAGACTAGCATGGTAATCTAATGAACCTCATCTGCTGATGTACAGATCCACAGTGGTGTAGATTATTGAAAAAATGGCAGATTTAATATGCCTGGCGAATGTATCCATATCTGTAACTGCTAATCTCCTCTGTGTTCATGACCGATGTCAGGCTGATAGGACTCGCTGACATAAAACACATCCTGATAATAAAAAAAAACATCCAAGGTACATTTGGAGGCAATTGTTTATCGCGAAATTAGTTTCAGCGTAGTCAAAACCTTACATATAGACACTAATATTACTTAAAATCAGACAGGTTTGTACATTTCCATGTCAAAAATGGGCATTCGCGGAGAAAATTGGTGGCCATATTTAAAAATGGCACCCATCTTGTATTTGTCAGGGGGGTTCGTCGTTTATTATTAACTGGACGAATGAGCACGTAACCATTTAACATTTCCATATTTACATCATCATACTCAGCACTTGCTTGACAAAGGGCCGTACAGTGTACGCAAGTGATGTCTTGTGCAATGGTCTGTTCTCAGCTACGCTCGAGCTGCCAAAAGGGCCTCCGAGGCTTTCTCAAGTATTCATTTATGGTTTGCTCTTCTGAGCCAGTGGTGGAGATTCCGCGTTTATTTGACTGGGGGGGACGGACTTGTCCATCCTTAACTCGATCACCTCGCATTTGAACCAAAAGTAGTCGTCCACCTGCACTATTAACCCTGCCTTGTAACAGATAAAATCATAACAGAAAACAATGTATGTGCAAACCTATACCATCCTCATGATGGGGGTGAATGAAAATTATAAATAGCATTGCCAATCAAACCGCACTGTATAAGTGACCTTGTAACCTCGACAGACGTTGCCCTTCATTCACCACCTTGGTCACTGTTTATACAACATGCGGCACCGAGCGTAGTGCACCAGGTGGCGCAACCTCCACAAACTGAACACAC
The DNA here is from genome assembly GCF_965212315.1 of Lampetra planeri. Taxonomy (NCBI): domain Eukaryota; kingdom Metazoa; phylum Chordata; class Hyperoartia; order Petromyzontiformes; family Petromyzontidae; genus Lampetra; species Lampetra planeri. The sequence goes on along the minus strand of NC_136139.1, from coordinate 5,354,472 downwards.
AAAAAGTCAGTTCGAAACATATGAGTTTTTAATCTGGCCTTAAAAATCCTTAGCTCCAGTGGCTTCCTAATCTCGGAAGAAAGGGCATTCCACACGGCCGCAGAAGCGCGTCTGAAAGCGTGTGATGCAGTCAAGATAAAGTTTGGGGGGGTCAGAGTGGGGTCATGCTGGGGTCAGGGTGGTCACCGCGTCCTCCAGGACCCCGTCTTTGTTCGATGGCCAGCCATCAAATTGTGAAAGTCACGGTCACGGTTTTTTGCATCACCACCATCATCATCGTTATTTCACACCCCTCTGTGACCTTTATTCCCCTCCATTGCCCTTCAAGCCCGTACAGGTGATACAGCGCGCAGGTGAAAGGAGGGGAGGCGGAGGGGGGAGGGCCCACCATGCAGTGCCTGGTGCCGGCCAAGGGGGAGGGGGAGCTGAGTGGGGAGGGGGAGCACGTGGACATCCTGACGATCGGCTTCCTCGTGAAGGACCGATGGAAAGTGGTGAGTCCATCCAGCAGCAGCATCATCAGAAATATAATCGGCAGAATCAGTAGCAGTGGTGGAGGGCAGCATATCGTTTTGAGGATCATCATCATCACGAGCTGTAGAATCTTCCATGTCCGCTTAATCATTCTTACGAGCATCAGCAGTATCATTGTCAGTGTCATCATCACGATCACCATCGTCTTGTTCCGCTTTCTCATCAACGTCACATCATTACGAGCAGAGCCATGATCATCGTCGTTTGCAGCAGCAGTTGCATTATCTTTCTGATCATCGTGGCGACATTATAAGCTGTGTCGTTAGTAATTAGTGTCACCGACACCATCATCGGTAGCATCACCAGCACCGTCATTGTCCTCGCCATCATCATCATGATCATCCGAACGCTATTCTTTCCACATAGTTTGAAAATACTTCACCGCTGCTAGTAACGGACAACCGCTGAAATGGAGCGTCTTATACGATACGAGAGGGAGAGCCTTCATCAGAGAGGAGCAGAAAGACGGAGACAAGCAGGGACACCCCAAAGTGCTGCTGCCCAAAATATCGGTTCATCCGTCTCTCTCCATCTTTCCCCATCTCTCTTTGTCTCTCTGTCTCTCTCCGCCACTGTCTCCATTTCACTCTGTCGATCTCCGCCTCTCTCCATCTTTTTCCATCCCTCTCCATCTCTCACACAACCCCTTCCGCCTCCTGGTCTCTTTCTCCACCAACCCTCGCCCGGGTCCCTTCCCCAGTTCCGCAAAATCGGGGGCGGTGGGTTTGGCGAGATCTACGAGGCATTCGACATGCTGAGCCGCGAGAACGTCGCGCTCAAGGTGGAGTCGGCCCAGCAGCCCAAGCAGGTGCTCAAGATGGAGGTGGCCGTGCTCAAGAAACTGCAGGGTAATCCCCTCCCTCTCCCCCTCCCTCACCCTGCCTCTTCCCCTCCCTGCCTCACAACTCTCCTCACTTCTCTGCTCGGTCCCTCCTGCGTATTCCTTCACCTCTCTCCCTGTGTCTCTTCCCTGTTGTCCCCTCTCATCTCTGTCCCCACCGCTCTCCTCACCTCTCACTTGCACCTCCCCCCTCCTTGTTCTTACCTCCTCTCCTTGACTGCGTCTTCAACTCTCCCTGTCTCTATTCTCATGCATCGTTGTATCTTCACCCCTCTCCCCCTTGTCTACCTCATCGCCTCTCTCGCAATCTGCTGCAGCTCTCATCACCCCTCTCTCTGCGTGTCTCTTCATCTCTCTCTCCCTGCCTCCAAGCATCACCTAAATCTGCCGGCTTCTCCTACACCCTTGTCACCCTTTCTGCCTGGCTCTTGCCTTGCCTACTGGCTGCCAGCTTCTGTGCCTTCCTGCCTGCCTACCATCTGACTCGATTGCTTTTTTTTCGACCGACTGTCTGACTGACTCCTTGTCTGCTTGTTATTGCTGGTTGTTGTTATTGTTGGCATTATTAGTGTTGCTGAGTGTGCCCTGCACATTATTGATTCGCGCGTTACTTATTGATGTTCCGTGATTGTGTTCCCAATGGACTCGCAAAACCGCATTTTGAACCCCCTCAACCACTCACGCCTCCACCTCCCCCCACGCTCTCCCACAACCCCCTCGTCTCCCACAATCCCCTTGTCTCCCACAATCCCTCGTCTCCCTCCTCCCTAACACCGCCGCAGATCCTTCGACTGCGCTGCCGCGCGCGCAACCAGCCCTTGAGTCCGGAATCACGATTCAATTCGGGAATCAATTCCCTGTACCATCACGTCTGTCCCGTCTGTCCCGTCTGTATTGTCTCACATGCTCCATCTCCCTCATCGTACCTGTGTGCCTATACCTGTTCTCTCAGTTGCATTTCCTCTCCAATTTGTGCTCTCCCCTGCTAATTTGCCTCATCTGTTCTGCGTCGCCTGGATTGTTTATTTTTATTCTGCTGTCTTGTTCGTACTCTCTTCCGTCGACCTGGTTCGCACAATCGGTAACTCCTCTGTTCTGTGTGTCTATTTTACAGCGGCTTTCATGTTTGTACCGTCCGTCGCATCTGTCATGTCTGTACTGCCTTTCTTTTGTCTTTCATGACTCCCTCGTTTGTACTGCTTGCCTCGCTTATTTATTGTCTTGATAGGTGCACTTGAGCCGACGGTCCATCAGGGGGCATGATGGCAATTTAGATGTTGGGGCGGGTGGCAGAAGTTTCCACGAGGGTCAAAGTTGGGCACCTCGGTGGCGAGATGTTATCTGCCTCGCCTGATATACAGGAGGTCGATTCCGATATGATTGCCTTACCTGCAGTCATGATTGTGCGGTCAGTAACTGCCCATCCCATCTGTACTGCCCAGTTCCCTTCGACGCGTCACGTTCGTCTTGTACTGTGCTGTCTGTACCAAGTGTCTCGTTTGCCCTCTCCCGTCTGTTCCGACCCTTAAGACCGAAGGAATAATTTGCGTGTACTTTGCACGAATCTAAAAAACAAAACTTGATTTAGTGAGTCTATTTCGTTTAACGGCGTGAGAACCGAGGAGAACAGAATCGCGTGGTGCGTGAACAAAACCGACCTGGGGTCGTCGCCAAGATTGCAAGCGGGAAATAATGCGAAACACGTTTCTTAACTCGTTTCTTTTGGGTCGTCAGATCATTGTGGAGGGTATAATGTAAATGTTTAACCCATAAGCCTCCACCACGCGACAGAGCCAATCAAATCAAATTTTTAACGTCATGGGCAAATACGGCCTGTTCTCCTAGAACGCGTTAGTTGCGTTCCTGAAGAACACCGCGTTTTGGAAAAATCGCGTTGTCATAAATAATATATAACACAGCGTAAAGCACAGTCCACGGTAAAACGTGAGATGCGTACACAGGCTGAACAAAGACAGAGACGCGTGGGTAGCATCTGGAAGCATCCAGCAGCATCCCGCCTCGCGTGATGCTACGCCGAGGCAGCCGTTACGGCCGCTTCTTCCTGCTCGCGTGACATCGTTCTGTTCACTCGATCACGTGATATCCAATTCGCTTCCCCGTTAGAAAAAAAAAAGTGTGTCCGCTAAATACATTCGCCACGGTATATACAATTCGCGTTGTGAAAACACGTGGCGTTGTAGGAGAACAAGCTGTACGCAAATTGATTTGCTTTTGCAGCAAAAACTGGAGGAATGTCGGAAAGCGAACAAAACTTTGACAATTTTGAACACCTAGCTGGAAATTACATCCAGCATCATCAGGTGATGAACACGAAAGACGTTCAACATACATGTGTACACACACGAAAGCTTAGCTTTCGCAACGAAACACTTCCTCGAGGGTTATAGCTACAGATTGACATTATACCTACACGATCTAAGCAGAAGGCAATGACTTGTGAATCGTAATATTGGTCGTGAAAGTCTACGAATAGAAATATGTTTACGTAAATAAAACGCTGCAAGTGGAATTAAACATAATGGGAATAGAACAACCACGTTAGAGCAGAAATAATCGATTCTCATGGCACGATTCGATTATAATCAATGTAAATTGATGACCCATTATGTCGTGACATTGGCCTACTCTCCACCACCTCCTTGACTTCCCTGCCCACCCCCCTCCCCCCACCCAATGTCTCCCCATGCCCTCTCGCTCATCCTGTGCTCTGTTCACCGCTTTAATATTTAAAGGGATTGATGGATGAAGTGGGGGGGGGTGGTGAAGGGCGGGGTGTGGGTGGTTGTGGCAGGGCGCGGTGAGAGTTGAGGACATGGGATGGCATTCTCTGGGCCGTGGTGGTGGAGGAGTGGTGGGGTGGTAATGGGGCTGACGTAACACTAGACACTAGTAACCAGAGGTGGGACAAAGTCATTGTTATGCAAGTCCAAGTCGAGTCGCAAGTCATCAAATTCATGACTCGAGTCTGACTCGAGTCCAAGTCACATGACTCGAGTCCACACCTCTGCTAGTAACCGAAGACTATCCAATTAGGCAGTGCGTTAGTCACTGTGCCTTCTGCGTGCACTGCTCTGGCATGGTGTGGCTCTCTCTGGTTGCAGGGTTCCTGAAAGAACTGGTCCTGATTCAATACCGGTCGGGCTGTGATCATTTGTTTTATTTTCAAAGTTATTCCTGATTATTGTTTGAAAAATGTATATATATAGAGAGAGAGAGTACTGTATACGATATTGCTGTTGTGATATCGGCATTGTGTCGTGCGACAGAGGTACTGTGCAACGTCGCATGCCTGGACGTCGCATATCCACCCCGATCAACTGGCCGCTCGTAACCAGTGCGGTATTTTTGCACGGTGCAGTTGGAACCGTCATTTTCCACAGATGCTCACGTATCCGACATTTTCACTTGTGTGTCCGCCTAGATCACGGTCTCCAGCGAGTCGGGCGTTGCTATCATTGCACCGCGTTTCCATTAGCTCTGGCAGCGAGCATTGGCCCAAACACCCTGTGTTGGAGATTGAGCGTGGAAGATTGCCATCGTGGAAATAATGCTCAAGTAACTATACTTAGAAGCCTCGTGTATCCCACACTCGGATCACACCGTTTGGATGCCCTGCAAAGACCGTTTGTCAGCATATCAATCAATGAATCAAGTGTTTTTATTATCAGAGTTGGACTTTTATTTAGATTACATGAAAACCCCATATAGTATTTAACATGATGGGTTTTTTTTATTGTTATACAGCCATGAGTGACCAGGCTGGGCCCATAAACTTACTGCACTACAGAAACTCAGTACATTTACGGGCGGCTAATTACTGGATCCGATTCTAGAATATCAGCAATAAAGGCTTCCCAACCCCTTCCCTCCACCCAGTCATCAAACTACTTAACTAAACAATGTTTATTTTACCAGGTAAGGCCCCACTGAGCTATGTAGCTCTTTTTCAGAGGCTATCACAAATGATGGCTCAACGAAGTGGCTTATCACGTGGACATTTATAACATCCAAATACTCTAACACGCGTGTTGTTCATTCTAAATGTGGAGGGAAAAGCCAGAGGACCCGGAGAAAAATCAACGCGACCACGCAGAGAGAAACATGGAAACTCCAAATATACAGGTGTCGGGGTTGGGATTGAACCTACGACCTCCTGTATATCAGGCGAGGTAGTTAACATCTTGCTACCAAGGCGCCAAACTTTGACCCTCGTGGATAGTTCTCCCACCCGCCCCAACTTCTGAACTGTCATCATGCTCCCTGATGGACCGTCGGCTCAAGAGCTGTTAGGGAGCACCTATTAAGGCTGAGCCCCCCCGCCACCTGTGAGAGAGTGGTGTGGGGGGGCAGCACCTCGCCCGGCCGCCTGTATTGTCCCGGTGCTTATGTTTCCACAGTGGACCTCACACGTACATGCACTGTACACCACACACACGATACAAAGACAAAGGTTCCGCCGTATAACCATAACAGCCTGTTGGGGCAAGTGCTGTTATCGAGCACCTATAAAGACCGGCACGGCACACTACACGAGGGGGTGGGTGGCCAGCACCACGCCCGGCCACCTTTGTCTCCCCAGAGGCGATGTTCACACACCGCACCAGGTACTCATTTGAGGCTGAGTCGACCTAGGGGAGGCCCTTGACCACTTCAGATAATCGTCAGTGGTGTTGGCCGTGAGCGGGAATCAAACTCGGGTCGCCGAGTTTGTAGCGCAGCGCGCTAACCGCTGCACTATCACTCCCCCCACACAAGATGCACACACACGCACTCCATCGCGCGTGCTCAACCATAATCCTTTCCATCTGTCCCCCTCTCTTCATCCTCCCTCGAATCCCTCACGCCAGGTAAAGATCACGTTTGCCGTTTCATCGGATGTGGGAGAAACGACAAGTTCAACTACGTGGTGATGCAATTACAGGTGAGTGGTCAATAAACAACAACAGCAGCAATAACAATGTAAAAAAAAATTTATGTGGCCACAACGTTTGTCACTAACGACTCGGTGGACTCACCTCACCTACCGTGCCCCCTTCTTCACCCCCCCCCCACTACCACATGCCCGAATCCTCAGACCTGCTCGACCACCACTCACCACCACTTTTGCACACAAAAAATCGAATGAAGCTCCGAGGACGTAGTCAAAAAACACACACGTGGCATTGTTTTTGGAGGTAGGTAGACAGATGGGTGGCCACTTTTAATGATCAGCTGAGAGTCTGCGACCTTCTATTATTATGATCATTACGCGCATTTACCCAGGAAAGCCTCACCGAGTCTCAAGACCCTTTTGCGGAAGTATCCTGTCAAGTTTGTCGCAGCGATGTTGCTGTGTGTTATCCCAATTTAATTAATTGAATTTTGCGTTTGCATTGAGATGTTTGGCCAATGCCAGGAACATTGTATGTGTTTTAGCTGTGGGAGAAAACTGGAGAACCCAGAAGAAACCCATGCAGAGCAAGCGGAGAACAAACTTCCCACGCTTACTCACAAAGATCCCCCACATAGCCTCGAACAGAAGACTGTTGGGGGAAAGTGCACACACGCACACCAACTTACTCTCACACACACGTACACTCTCATTCACACTTTGGACAACAGTGGAAACCCATACACACCCCACGCGGAAAGGTACCCGAGTCGGGAATCGAACCCAGGCCCTTCTCGCCATGAACACAACTGTCGCCGCTGTGCCACGCTGCCGCCCTATGACCAAATGTATCTCTCCCCACCCCCGCTCCCCGTTCAGGGTCGGAACCTGGCTGACCTACGTCGGAGCCAGCCCCGCGGTACGTTCAGCCTCAGCACCACCCTGCGCCTCGGGCGCCAGATGCTGGAGGCGATCGAGAGCATTCATGCCGTGGGCTTCCTGCACCGAGACATCAAGCCCGTGAGACGCGGGGGGGGCGGGAGCGACGGAGGGGTGCGGGAAATGGTGGGGGAGGAACGTCACGTGGCCAGGGCTTAATTTCAGCTGGGTCCAGATAATATTTCCATACACCCGGCACACCACATCCAGTACACCTCTCACTATGGCTGTGGCTACTACTAGTCACGTGCCACCTACTCAAGTCTACCGGCGACGCGGAAATATATTGAGTGAGAAATTAAAATCGTGATTGTGGGGATACGTGGGAACGCTCGGGGTATTTCTCCGTGCATGTGACTATGCCTGTGTGTCCGACTCATATGAGTACCTGGTGTGGTGTGTAAACATCACCACTGGGGAGACAAAGGCGGTCGGGCGTAGTGCTGGCCACCCACCCCCTCGTTGGGTGTGCTACTCCCTAACGAGCACTTGCCCCAACAGTCTGTTAAGGCTATACAGGGGATCTTCGTGTTTTTGTTTGTTTGTGTGTGTGTGTGCTCGCGCGCTTCACCAGTCCAACTTCGCCATGGGTCGCCTGCCCAGCACCACGCACAAGTGCTTCATGCTGGACTACGGCCTGGCCCGCCAGTACACCAACTCGAGCGGGGAGGTGCGACCGGTGAGGAACGTGCCGGCCTGGCTATCTATCCACTGCCGCTCCAATGCACTCCACGGCAACGCCCACACGCTTAGAATATCGATCAGTTCAACTCAGCTCTGCGTCGGTCTCAACTGACCCGTTCGGTAAGAAGCAGATATTAATAAAAAAATTATGTATAGTCAAGAGACCAGGATGATGAGTGTGGTTTGCTAGAGTGACCCGGTCCACAAAAATTACATAAGCAAAACAAATAAAATAAAGTACAGTAATGACACAAACAGAAATATCTGTAAAAACAACCGCATCATTTGAGAAATCGAAAATGCTGCAAAAACATAAATCAATGTCAAATGTATACGTTCCCTGTAGCGTCAGTTGACTTGGGCAGATTATCTTTAGACGTATATAAGGGTGCAACGCATGGTTGAGCGAGATAGGGATAGCTTCGGGAGGCCTTTGTCTAGCCGTGGATTGATCATGGCCGATGATGATGATTATACTTAATACATGTGTAATGTAGCACTCAGAGACACTGTCTTGTTCAAGTATGTATATATATTTATTGTCTATTACGGTCTTCCCGACTCAATGGCATGTTAACGGGCAGATGTGAGTTGACTATGTACAGTGGGTAACTTTATGTAACTGATACACAACGTTCGGAGTAGCAGCTACGGCAACGATATATAATCTCCCCCTGGTCTTCCAAGACGATAAGGCGACCCGCTCCCAGACGGAGAGGACGATCCACTCCTAGATGACGACAGCGACGGCGGCCCAACTTCGAATCCCCACAGCAGCCCTGAGCCTCACTCCGCGCTGCCTTTTATCTCCCCCTCCAGCTCAGCCACGCCCCTCGACTCAGCCACGCCCCGTTTCCAGAACTCTCTCTCTCGCCTCATTTGACCCTGCCTGTCACTGTCGCTTCAACTATTATTTACGGTCACTAGGCCCCGTATTGTCCTTACACATGCTTAAGTATTGATGAAGGGGTGGTGGTGCAGTAAAACCAGCGACCAGAGTTCAATTCCATGCCGTGGGTAACACGAGTGGTGAGCGATATCTGAATCTGGTCCTGGGTTCTCTCATCACTCCCTATCACAAACTCACACTGACCAGCGTGGCGAAGTTATGACCAAACAACCGCCACAACAAACGTGGTGGATTGACGGAAGGGCTTGTGTAAGTGTTTTAACTCACGGCTGGGAACGTGTTAATTTAAATTGGTTCTAGTTTGCGTCTGTTGTTAGCGTTGAAGAGTTTGCTCGCGGTGAGCGTGGCGTTTCTCTTGCAAGTCGCCGGGAGTGTGTGTGTGTCAGTCGCTGGGTTTCCAATTCACTATTTTCAATTCAAATAAGTGGCGATTAATCAAAAAAAATCTACAGGACAGGCAAGAATGTACACGTCCTTCCAAAAAAACGTTTTCTGCTCGAGAAGACATTTAAAAAAGAAAACCTACGTGTCCTTCACACAGTCGAATGAATGCGCATAGGATACGGCGAATGAGATTTAACGGGAAATCAAACGGGAAATCAGATGTACGTGACAAGTTCCGTCCAATCGCAGTCATAGTGAGGACTCTGCTGACCAAACGATTTGTAAATCATGGCCAATGTTGAGACCTTTTAGTGGCCACAATGGAGTAATAATCCTCTTTTGAAAACAACGTGAGACTCGATTTACATATTGTAGTTATATTTGAAGGAGCTCGGTTATTAACTCCTACTTCTTAACGAACACCAGCCAAGTTTCCGTTCATGGATTCGTACACGCATTGAGTCGTGTATGTGAGAACTGATTGTTTACATTATAAATACGGATGATTTTCTCATGATACATTTAGGCTAAGGGTGCTAAAGCTGTATAAATAAGACACAAAATAACCCAGATAGACTGAAGTGAGACGATAAAAATGCGAGAAAAAATTATTGATGACCATTAAAATCTTAACACGAATTCATCAAATCGACGTGGATGGTGAATTGTTACAATTGTGAATGCCATGGGGTACTGACGGCAATTGCCAACCGATAAGTCACACAATGTACGACGGTACATCCATTTTTTTAAATATATTTACAATTGCTGCCCAAATCTGGGCAAATCAGAAGCATGAAAACTACCAGATAAAATCACAGACGTGTGTTCAATATCGCTACACCGGCGGTTGCGTGCCGTGTGTATCAATCACTCCGCGCTAAAAACGCACCTAATGTAGCGAGCCTTTCTTTAAATGAACTGCACAGATCTCCGTCACTCTCGCGTCACTGCCGTGCCAAGCTGCCATCCTCGCTCAGACTAAATGCATTGCGGGTGACGAACGCCCTGTGGTTGCCCGTTGTGCGTCGTGGTGTTTGTGGAAAACCCAGCACACAAGGGGTGGGGGGGCAGTGGGAGGGCTTTGACAGCAGTGGGCGCCCCCAGGCGTTGCGGCACTGCAGTGTCCTTGACTCAAAGCGCAGCAGCAGCCCCACCTCACTCACTGCACCGAGCCAACCCCCACCCACCCCCCCGCCTACCACCCCCAACACAACCGTCACTCTCAGTACATGCCTCTGGCAGCCAGCACCCACGTCACAGACACCACCCAAAGACAAAGATCCCCCGTGTAGCCTTTTAACGGACTGTCGGGGGACAAGTGCGGTTAGCGAGCATATTTTAAGGTCGGTACGGTACGCAACGGGGTGTGTGTGGGGGGGGGGGTTGGCCAGCACCACCATTTAAGGCCGAGTCGACCTCGGGGAGGCCCAGAACCGGTTCAGATAAAGCATCAATGCTATTGGCCCGTGAGCGGGAATTGAATTCGGGACGCCAGATTTTGTTGCGCAGTGCGCTAAGCACTGCACTGCCACTCCCCACAAGACACTCGTGTACATGCCTATGCATCGACACACACACAGACACATACGTGCACGTGCACACATACAGACGCCTTTAAATCCACACGCATGCATATACAATGACCTACACACATACCTACTATGCCCACGCAATGACTTACACGCACAAAAGCATATCATGCCTTTGCACACACCCACACATCCACACACATGTAGTTGCTGCACACACTTACATATATGAGCTCACACAGTGATCTACACGCTCGGGACTCATTGCTTAAAGAGAGGGTCCTTCCCTATTACGTCTGGCAGTGAACCAGCATCGATTCCAAGAAGGCTGATCCTGCTGGTGAGACACCATATGTCGAAACCGGTCCAGAGTGTTATTGTACTGAATCGATGAGGCTGAAATGATGCACTCCCAGAAGGCCGTTAGGCCGATGGGTTCTGGAGAAGCACACTTTTACTTTTTTTCACATGGAGAGACATATCTGTGAAGGAGTCGTTATTATCCGCTTGTCAATTTTGTTACGCACACATGCATCCGTGAACACGTGCACATGCGATGACCTACACGCGTGCGTACACACACACCATGTGTGCGCGAACATAGGCCTCTCGCACAGACACACACAAAACGTATCCACTCTTATCTCGCACACACACACACACGCGCATCCAAACACCGCCCATGCACATCCACACTCACTCACCCACCCACCCTCACCCACCCACCTCTGCCACACAGAGGTTACAAATTGGCTGCTACTGCTGCTGCTGATTTAGCATTTTTTTTTTTACAGCTCAATGTCTCAGCCAATTCTGCCTCATCACAAATGAGCAAACACTCTGGCACTTGTCCTTACAATGCTGCTATGCTGCTGTGTGCGGCTGCACGCGCGCGTGCTATGTGTGTGTGCTGTGTTGTGTTGCCTATGTGGTCACGGACACGAGAAAATGTACGCAATCTTGTTTATTGTGTATTGGCTCCATCACTGCCCTTTTCTGTAATCTCCATTAAACCTCATCATGTCGACGACGACCATGTGAGTGCTGTCGGTATATGTATGATCTTTGATGATGAGAACGATTTAACTGTTATGGATGATGATGATGATGTTGAGGATGTGAGTGCTGTAACTAAAATAATTATCTTTGGGGATGATGATGCTGATGTATGTTACCCTTGTTGTTGTGTAGCCCCGTGCTGTGGCTGGCTTCCGAGGCACCGTGCGCTACGCGTCCATCAACGCTCACAGGAACAAGGCAAGTTAGACTCAGGGTTTGAGCTCGGGCTAGTTTAGAACGACCCGCGACTTACTATCACACAGCCCGCAACTTCATATCACACAGCCCGTGGCCTACAGTGAGGGAAACAAGTATTTGATCCACTGCTGATTTTGCACGTTCATTAAAATGCAATCAATTTATAACTTTTTTGACATGCGTTTTTCTGGATTTTGTTGTTGTTATTCTGTCTCTCACTGTTCAAATAAACCTACCATTAAAATTATAGACTGATAATTTCTTTGTCAGTGGGCAAACGTACAAAATCAGCAGGGGATCAAATACTTTTTCCCTCACTGTATATGAGCACTACAGTACCCGAGTTCATTTCCCGAACGCATAGCTAACAACAGTGGCAATTATCTGAAACGGCCTTGGGCCTCCCCTAGGTCAACTCTGCCTTGGATGACGTGTCACCATCAGCACTTGAAGAGACAAGGCGGTCGGGCGTGAGGCTGGCCACACCATCCCTTTGTGGATTGTGCTGGCCTTAAAACAAGCGCTCGCTTTTAAAGCATTTGCCCCAACAGTCTCCATTGTTACGTGAGAGATCGTTGTCTTTGCGTGTGTGTGAATTCACGGTGTTTCAATAGGAAATGGGACGCCATGATGACCTTTGGTCCCTGTTCTACATGCTGGTGGAGTTCACGGTCGGCCAGCTCCCATGGAGGAAAATCAAGGACAAGGTTTGTGTCCCAACGTTCGAGGGTAATCGGGATAATTCCGTTCGTCCTGTCGGCCAGAGAGTGAATTGATGCCACCCAGGCCGATTGAAGCGACTTTGGAAGTAGTTCTCCGACGTCATCTCCTGGGAACTGTTGCCCGACTCAGGATGTTTCACTGCTCCTTGCGACAAGTTTTGAAATGGGAATTTCCTTTGTCGCGTGGCATCGTGGCAATATGACAAATCAAATGCGATTCGGGGGGGGGGAAATAATACAATTCAGATGGTAAAATAAATATGTGTCGAAAGGGACCGCTGAAACGATACGCTTGGTTAAATCGTTTTCAGAGGTGGCCACCATTCGACGGGGATGATCACAAAGGGGCGAGTTTTGTCCATCGGCCACTTGGTTCCCCCCCCCCCAAAAAACCTCATCTAGGTGCCTCGCATTCTACCGACCAAAGTGGAATGGTGATGATCGTAATAATAATACAGAATGCTTAAAAAATGCTTTTTTAACACTTCTGAGAATTTGCAACAATACCACAAGCAATGTGCCTCCGGGCTCTGGAGACCACCTGGAGAAGATTTCATGCGTGCGTTGACAATGATGGCGAGCGAGTGGAGACTCTTTGACTTTTTTAAGCTATTAACATTTTGTTATCATGTGACGGTGTATTATCCGTTATTTTTCCATTAAAAACGATAGTCCCATTTAAGTGTTACACATTTTTTGACGCACCCTGTATTATTCATTCTACTAAAAACTCCAGCAATGGTGACAATGATGACAAACGGGGGAGATCTTTGTCTCTTGGCGTCTGTAGGAACAGGTCGGCCTCATCAAGGAGCGATACGATCACCGGCTGCTCCTGCGCCACATGCCCACCGACTTCCACATTTTCCTGGACCACGTATCCACCCTGGACTACTGCACCCGCCCCAATTACCAGGCAGGGCGATCCCCCCCCCCCCGCCTTCCCGCAAGACACGTGGATGGGGCAAAGGGGGGCAGGGGGCCGTGGACGGCAGTGGAGTTATGAACGCAAAACGTTAGGCGGCCATATAACTTGGCCATGGCGAGGCAAATTGTTGGTTGGCAGAGCATTCATTCCCCCGAACCGCCAATTAGCATGATTGGCTATATGCGGTGCGAAGGAAGTTCAACAACATACATACTTATCAACCAGACCCAAGTATAAACACTAATAATACTAACCAACCAGACCGAAGTATGAACGTTAACCATACTAAACAACCAGACCCTAACACGAGCACTATCCACATTGGCCGTAGGCATATAATTCACCTTCCTTTGAGGAATTGTCATGAGTCAATGTCACGATTCGATTCAAGAATGAATAGTTTTTGTCTTATTTGTTCAACCTCATTCCGTTTTGTTTGTATTGTCCGTCTAGTCGGCACAGTCTAATGTGCATTGTCCGTCTAGTTCTTTCCATTCGACTGAACGCCACCGCTGGAATCGACTGCTCAATTTTGATCGGTGCTCCCTATCAGAAATCGTTTCATCTCCACCGCTTGGTGGCAGGTGGGTGGGGAAGATACATTTTTACACCGAAAACACGTGGGGACACTCACTCAGTGTTCGCTGGAGCGCGACTTGGGGCAGGTAACAGTGGCTCCCTATCAGAAATCGTTTCATCGCCACCGCTTGGTGGCAGGTGGGTGGGGAAGATACATTTTTACACCGAAAACACGTGGGGACACTCACTCAGTGTTCGCTGGAGCGCGACTTGGGGCAGGTAACAGTGGCTCCCTGTACTTGCTGTGGCCAGTGCTGTCGGCGAGCAACCTGTTTAGGCCGATGCGGCGCTCTGCGAGCGGTGTTTGTGAGGCCAGCACCGCCAGTATTTTAGGCCGCCTGCTCATCGCGGGACACCAGGTGCATCGCTTGCAAGGCGAGACCACGACAGCCCACAGTACACCAAGTACGAGCAATGTTTATTTTTGATCTGCGGCAAGATCACGGGGCGTCGTGGACAGGAATCAAGCTTTTGGAGTTTAGGAATCCGTGTGTGCACACAGATACACATACAGAGATCTCCCGCATCGCCTTTTCACAGACTGATAATTGGTTCTTTACCCTTCTATCTGGCAACAAAACTGACACCTTTTTTTTTTTTCACAGACTGTTCGGGCAATAACTGTCAGCGAGCACCTATGAAGGCCAACATGGCACACGAGGGGGGTGGTTGGCCAGCACCACAGCCGGCCGTCTTTGTATCCCCAGTGGCATTGTTTACTCATTTAGTCAATCACAGATGTAATAATGTAATATTTAGCATTTTTTCCTTCAAGCGTCTGTCCCCATTTAATAAACTTCATTTGTCTGTCAGTCGCAGCAGCTGAGTAATTGACATCGTAGACATTTGAGCGTGGCTCATATTGACCACAAGGGTCCAGGGACCTATGGTATTGCTGATGAGCTACCTACGTTTAACTAAAATAATTGTCGATAAAAAAAACATCGCTTTTTTACTTAAAAAAATGCGTGATGTAAGTGTTGATATGAGCACGTATGTTGAACTATGTTCGCACCGTACATCGCCAACCGTGCTAATCAGCGGTGTGTGTGGCTTTGCATTTGTGTGTCTCTGTCCATCACCGCCGGTACCACCACCACCAATATTGCCACCGCCACCGCCACAACCGCCACCACTGGCTGTGCAGCTGCTGATGTCGGTGTTTGAGCACAGCATGCGCGAGCGCAGCATCACCGAGAACGAGCCGTACGACTGGGAGAAGGGAGGCCTCGAGGAGTCGCTGGCCAGCACCACCACCTCCACACCGCCGCACCACTTCACCCGTCAGACCGCCGCGATGTTCGGGTGAGGCCCCCGCGGCGACGGTCGGCAGCGGTGAGGCGAGGGCGGCCGGGGCGGGCGATGTTGGTGTGAGGGCCGTGCGATTTCCTGCAACTCCCCCCCTCCCCCCCCACAACTATTTATCGTGTCAGCCAATCATTGAAATGGGTAAATGGTAAATATTTTGTGTACATATACAGGGTCATCCTCTGCGCACTGCAGTCTCTAATAACACAACTGAATCATCTCAGTTGCATTGTCTTTGCACTGTTCACCTTTTGGCATTCTCTGGTCTGACACCGGTGAGACGAGGCCATAAGGAAGGCTGTCTCTGGTGTAGGCCAATCAGTTTCAAAGACAATGCAATACATGTTTGTTTGCATGTCCACCACAAGTACGTGCAGTGAATGCGGACTTGATTCCTTGCAAAAGGTTTCTATTTGGTGTTTGAACATCTCAACACCTCCTGTTTTATTGCCAGAAAGAGTTAAAACCTCTTCTTATTTTTCATACTATGAATCATCTCAGTCCACATCTTCATTCACACGTTCATGCCGTCTCGTAACAGTCGGGTGTGCATTGGGTTTGGGCATTCGTCGTAGTCGCCGTCAAGCTCGAGGCTTCTCGTCCACCGAAATAAAAAAAATCGACGCTTCCTAGGCACATATATTTCACTGCCGATTTCTGCAACAAAAACAACTGCCGGCCCCAGGAGTCTGTACGGCCGTTCAGGGCAAAACCTTTGCGTGGGTGTGCGCGTCGCAGCATTGCGGGGACACCCCAGCCCGGTGCGGACGTTCTGCGCGAGAACACGGACGAGGTCCTGCAGGACGAGCATCTGAGCGACCAGGACAACCTTGGGGGCGGTGGCGGCGTCGTCGGGGGGGCGGCCCAGCCCGGCGGGCCCCCACCAAGGGGGGCCGAGGCCGGCGGGCCGCACCTGCCTCACATGGCCTTCAACTTGGAGGCCGAGACGTGGGATGAGACGGACTTCAACCGCAACCGCCTGCGCATCAACATCTGCAAGGCGAGCCGAAGCGTGATGCCTGCTCGCTCGCTCGCTCGCTCACTCACTCGTGTGCTCACTCACATGCTCACTCACTCGTGTGCTCACTCACATGCTCGCTTGTTCACTCGTGTGCTCGCCCACATACTCGCTCACATGCTCGCTTCCTCGTGAGCTCACTCACCTTTTCGTTCAATCTTCCACCTGCTCACTCGCCAACCTACTCACACACTCACTCGCACATCCACTCATTTACGTGATCATTCCGTCTGCCAGCTACTCATTCAATCATTTACTCATCCTACACCTCATGTTATTTTACATTTATAGAGAGCGCCTTTGTTTAAGGCGCTTAGAACATTTTTTTAAAAACGTATAAATAAATGATTGAGATGGCAGGGGCATGCAAGGAATGAGGAATGGGTGTATGGGAGGGGAGGGGAGGGAAGAAATGGAAGGGTCGGCGGGGGTAAGCAAGGGGAAGAGAATGGGCAATGGAGAAGAGGTGAGCATGTGAGCTTTAAGAGAGGAACGGAAAGGAGGTTGAGGAGGAGGACTCCTTAACGCACTCAAGCACTCAACCGTCCACTCAACCCATTGAATAATTCACCTGCCCATTCACTCATTCACTCACTGCACCACTCACTCGCTCACCCGCCCCTGTGACCGTTGTTGACTGCAGACGCAGTGTGGCACAGAGGAGGACCATAGCCCCGGCGGGGTGTGTGGCTCGCCGCTGGCGCGCGCTCAGCTCGAAGCCGTGCTGCGGGACCGGCTGCCGGGTGAGCGGCCGCTCAGCTGGAAGCTCGTCGGCCTCAACGGGCCCGACTCGGCCGAGCGCTACCTCCTCGCGTCGCTGCAGGCGGCGCGCGCCGACTGTGCCGCCGAGGCGAGGTGAGACCCACGGCGGCGGTGGTCCTTGTCAACGAGCGCCCACTCATCGCTGGGGGCCGCCACGCTCTCATCCGGAGCAGAGTGGCAGATCCTGTCATCTGCGCTTGCCTCTGAAAGTTGTTGTCCATACGGTTAAATGCAAATGTAAAATAAATTTGCCCTGGTGCAGATCGGGAGGGGGGGGTTTTCCTTTATCAAGAAAGGGAACCGCAACCATTGTAGCAACTCCTCAGGTGTGCCTGCCAGGGTTATCCGACATCGCCTCGTGGAGCCCCAATGTGATTTCTGCCTGGGACCATCTTGTACGGACAGCATATTCTCTCCCTGTCTGCTCCAGTAGAGGATGCCACACAGAGAGACAACCACACACACACACAGAGGAGTAGCCCAGCTGAAATCCTCAATGACAACTTCCTTTCTCTCTCGTGCCATTTTTACTGCAGGGGTGCGACTGCGCAGGATGATCGGGGTGCAGCGCTCCACGGCTCCGGGTCAGCGTCGGCAGCAGGGGCGGGGTCGGGGTCAGGGGCAGGCCCAGGCTCGGCAGGGCACGCGGAGCGGAGGGCTGGCGGGGGATCGTCGCGCGTGGCCTCGCTCGGCGACGCCGTCGCCCACGGACGCGGAAAGTCCAGCATCGAGGCCACAGCGGCTGCGGTGCCACCCAGAAGCGAAGGTGACCGCTGAATATATTTCGATTATTTTATGGCAGCGAACTTTATCTTATTCATACTGGTGTGGGTTATTGGCGCTATTGCTGGAGACGATACTGTGGTGTAGCTATTGAGCCTGCAACTGCACAGGGTCCAGAAAGGAGCATGGGCCACGGCAACTACGCCACACCACTAAACCCATTGTTCACATTTATCCATGAAAATAACTCTGTCAAAACATAAATCATTATTATTCCATGTGCATGTGCAGGCGAGGCCGTGTCAGGCCCCACCGGCGCGGGCGGCGCTGGTGCCGGTGGGGCCGCCTCTCCGGAGCAGGCGAACCCCAGCAGTGGCTTCGTGTCGGTGTGTGGCGGTGCCCCCAGCGACGACTGGGTGCTCGTCGACAAGGAGGGCGAACTCCGCGACTTCCTTCCGATCTCCGGTGCCGGCAGAGCGCAGCCCGCCTCCGCCGGCGCCGCTGCCCCCTCGCCATCCGGCCCCGCCGGGAGCGGCGCGGGCCCCGAGCGAGACGTCCGGCGGCCGCTCGTTTGCACGGAGCCGAGCGAGGACGAGGAGGAGCCCGAGGTGCTGCACGTCTCCGACGAGGACCGAGACTCGCCAGGCAACGGGGGGCGGCGGGAAGCCACGTCGGGGTCTGCCACGTCGGACAGGGGTTCCCGGGAGGGCCAGGGTTCAGGGGAGGAGAGAGGGGCAAGGGCGGCGGTGGCGGCTGCGGCCGGCGGGCTGGTGTGGCGGCTGAGCGCGTACCCGGAGCTCAAGTCCACGCTGGAACGGAGTCGCACCACGCTCGGGGTTTTCTACTCGGCACGAGGGTTCGACCCGGCGGGGGCGGCCGACAGGGCCGGGTGGAGGGCGATGGGAGTGCCGCCCGGGCAGGTCGGTAGAGAGGGAACGGGGAGGGGAGGGCGCGAGAGGTGGTGTGTGAGAGAGGAGGAATAAAAGGAGGGACCCCAGAGAGAGAGGGTGAATGAGAGAATGTGAGAGATGGAATGGGTGAGAGACACAATGAGGGGTGAATTAATCAGGCAATGAGTGAAAGAACAAAAGTGAATGTATGATAGAGGTGTGAGCGATACAATCAAAGAATGAGTAATAGATAAATAAGAATCAGAGATGACTGGTCTTATGTCATCGACCTCGCTACACTTAAGAATTCGGTTTAATCACGGGTGGCTACAAACCAGTATTCAAGGCCAGGATCTCAGCAATGCTGGCTCGGCACTTTAACACTCTTGACCACATGGCCATCTCTCGGCTCAACCATTTACAAGCCGTGCCCTGCTCTTCTCCTTGCTGCTTGTTTCCCCCCCCCCCCCCCCCACAGGTGTCCGACATGCGCACACCGCTGGCCGCGATGCGCGCATCCTCCAGCCTGGAATTCGTGTCCCACCCTGGCGGCAGTGGCACGGTCACGGAACGCCACCGCGGGCCGTGCGGCCTAGAAGCGGCGCTCGCGGCCGAGGTGCCCCGCTCACTGGCCCTGCTCTCCGACCACGGCGACGGCAGCCGCTCCGAGCGCCGCTCGTCCCGCGCCAGCGGCCGCAGCAACGGCGCCATCGACGCCGAGCGGCGGAACGGCGAATCGCTCGGGGCGAGGATCGCCAGCGCCGCCACCGCCACCGCCACCTTCGTCACCGCCGCCGTAAACCTGCCCGCCGGTTCTGGAGGCCGAGCTGCCGTGGCGGCGGCGTCGGGCCGCACGGCCGTCCCCGCGGAAGACGGCGAGCGCTTCCGCTCGTCCACCATCAAGGCGGACGCGGACGACGAGGAGGGCTCGCGCACGCTCGTCACGTTCTCGCCGGGCGACGCGCGGGGCGCCCGCTCGCTAGGCGCCGCCCTCGACTCGACGGCGCACGACCAGGAGGCCGGGGCCGGCGCCACCGCTGGGGCGCTCACGCCGCATGATAAACCGTGGGCGCCGGGGCCGCTGGCGGCTGCCATCGAGCTGGAGGTGCCCGGCAGGGACGAACAGAGGGGCGGTTCACCGACACTGTCCCGGGCGGCGCTGCAGCCGGGAGGGCCCGCTGGTGCTGCCGAGAGGCTGCTGCGGCGGCGGGGCAGCGCGCAGGCGGCCGGGCGTGCCTTCAGCCCCGAGAGGGTGCAAGCGTCACCCCCACACTCCCCGCAGCAGCAACGCAAGGACACGACGATGATGGCAATGGCTACGATGTCGTCGCAGGCGGAGCTGCGCCGCAGCTTCGAGGGCGAGTCCAAGAGGGAAACGCTCGCCGTGGTGCCGTCGTCGTTGGCGTTGAGGCCCAGCGTGAGACCGTGCCGCGACGGAGGGCCATACTACGGCGCCAGCATCTCCTTGCGCGCCGGCCTCGTCGACTCGGTCACCACGGCGGCCATGACGACTGTTACGGCCGTGGCGGCGGCAGCGGCGGCCTCCAAGAAGAGCCACATCCCCGTGCCGGTGACGCACAAGGAGGACGGCGCCGCCCTGCAGCTGGCGTCGGCGAAGGACAAGCTGTTCCAGCGGCGCCTGCACCCCGTCGATCTGTCGCGCTTGCTCGCCGGCAAGAGGCAGGGCCCCTTCAGGGCCATCCTGCTGCCGTGCGGGCCCGCCGACAAGGCGGGGGCCGATGAGAAGGCCGGCGGGCAGGCGAGCCGCCGGGAGGAAGCAAAGGCCGGCGACGAGAGGGAGGAGAGTGGCAGCCCGCCGCGGTCGCCCACGTGGAGGAGCAAGATCCCGCGGCCCGTGTCGGTGATGGCTGGGAGCCTGCCTGGGTCGGGGCCGGCCACGCCGCAGCAGTCCCCCACGCGCACACCCACCAAATCGGCCTTCGAGGCCAGGTGAGCTGTTGAGTGAAAGTGTCGGGCGGATGTACGTATATTGATTAGCCTACCGGTTATCGGTTAATCGGCCAACTGGATAACGCCAGAAGAGTTTGAGGGAAAACGTTTCACTTCCAGTGTGTGCTGTGATCAAGATTATAATGGACTACTTTTGACAAGGTACTTTTTTGGCAAGTTACTTTTCTTTTTTACCAGGTAAGGCCCACTGAGGTATGTAGCTCAAATGATAGCCCAATAAATTGGCTTATAACGTGGACATTTATCGCAGCCAAATCCTCTAAATGCATGTTTCTCATGTGGAGGGACAAAGCGGAGGACCCGGAGAAAAATCCACACAACCATGGGTAGAACACGCAAACTCCAAATATCCAGGCGTCAGGGTCAGGATCGAACCCCCGCACAACATCCTGTATACCAGGCGAGGAAGTTCTCGTCACCGTGATGATGGGGCAGGGCCTGGTGACATCATTGGCATGGCTTGCAGGGGTGTTTCGTGCCTTCACGGGAAGGATGTGGATGACGAGTGCGTTTTTTAAAAAAGGGACCCAAGTAGTCGGCTACTGTTAAAAAAAGAAAAAGTAGTCCATTATAATCTTGATCACGTAATTGACGAGGTTAACGAATCACCCCAGCTCTACATGTATAATGTTCTGCAGAAAAAGCCCCATTATTAATTTAATTCCAGAATGTCCACCTACAAACTGCTGGGGCACGTTGTGAGGTCACGAACCTGCCCGTGGCCCTCCGAGACGCTATTTCACGCGTAGTTCATGCCCGACAATGACACACGCCTACCTCGTACATTCGCTACCCCGTCACTCTCTCCCTTCGCGTTGTCAAAACGCACGCGCTCTGGTGCTCACTCATTTAGCTCCCACCTGGCCCACAGATGGCAGTGAAGTAAGTGGTGGACGTCGAGCTGTTAGTTGATGCCATTAAATTCGTTTTGCCTGCTCCGGTCAGGCCCACTTCCAGAACACGAAGCTGCATTTTGTAAAAAAAAAAAAGATAGCAGCATCTTGCTCATTTGTACTACTTTTAATTCTTTACTTATAAATTGGCATGATGGACAAATACATGTCTTCAGTAAATCAATACTGCTATCAATACTGTTATATTTGATGGAATGGTGCTCTTTGAGCTCAAGAATTTACTGGTTAACGAGAGCGCAGACATTAGCCCGTCAATGAACCCGGATTGTTGGAACGCAATTTCACATCGCAAACCCCGATTTGCTGCGTATATGAGAGATCGTGAGTGGAGACTTTTTAACGCGTATAAAAATGCGTGTCGAGTGATTATAGCTCATCGCACTCTAGCCCCCCGAGTTTGATTCCCCGCCATGGCAAAAAAATCGGTGGCGAGTGACAATGTATTTATGTGTGTAGTGACGCCAACACACGCTGTACTTTACTTGGAACCTTTCATTCGGACACAGCACTATATCCAGGCCCGGGCTTCATTCTTGGTGCTTGAACTCCGTTTCCTCTCCAACTGTCCCCTCCCCTTGTGCTATCCCCTTTTATATTCCCCGGGCCCCCTTTCTGGAAGCCTCGCTCGCCCCACTCCCTTCAGCCAATCCTCGTCCCCCTCCTCCAATGGTTGTCAACCGTCGACCCTACAGTCAACCCTCGTTTCCCGCCTTTTACGTTTTCATCTTTCCTCCAATCCCTTTGAATCTCATCTCCTGACCAATCGACTTTGAGGCCTCCCTGCACCAATCAGAGGCCTCGATTGTCTTCTTGACTGTCCGTTCGCATGTGTAATAATATTAAAGCTTCTGGTTACACCCGACTTCTCCCTCTCTCTCTCGCTCGCGGATGGCGTGTTGTTCTCCGCGAGTTGCGCTGCCCCGCGCCACGTGGCGCTCACCCACCCTCCACCTCGCCGCTGGCTGGCGGCGTGCTGAGAGCGGGCGGTGGCTGGGTGGACGAGCCGCCACGTGGTCGATGGAGATGGCTGGGCAGCAGCGACGTGTAGCTCCTTCTTGAATCTTCAATCACCGACCCCGAATGTAACACTGCCCCCGCTTATATTCCGTTTGCGGGGCTAAGCCCCGCCTCTGGCCACGCCCCTCCTGGAACCTTCTAGAAGGTTCTAGAAGGTTCCAGCAGCTTCCCGGCTAGCTCCTCCCATTAATCTTTCCCTTAGATATAACCCGTCCAACAGATAAGACGTAAAGGTAAGAATCGACCAAACAGGAGATGGCGCTCTATCATTACACATGTACGCTTGTGTCAGGTAAGTGGTCTGTTGCCTCGCTCATGACATATGCTATATTTATATTTATAGTGACTTGCTTACCCTTTTTTTGCATCGTTTGTTGCAACTTGCTGACCTGTTTGGACAAAAGAGCTTCATAGCTCATCGGATTGCTCCGGTCTAAATAAAGATTCAGATTCTGACATCTTAACCAACCTGCACAGATGAGCAAGTGTGGACAAGCAGCCCCTATGAACGACACTGCCCCCACACAGTCCTTCATCCAGCAGTGGATTAATAACATTCTATAAAATATGATTTTCGTTAGAATTCCTGTGTGTGCGTTTTCTGACCATCCAACCCCTCCTCCCAAGAGCTATCACGATTCAGGTTCGTGATAGGATTCCAGACCGCTCTATTTCATAGTGTGGTGAATTGTAGCATCCCCAGTGACTTTAAGCAATGCATTGATGCGTAACAAAATAGTCCTTGGCATCATTGTTCAGACTATCGGTGACGAAATGCATTGAACTGACCAAACGTCACAAAACAGGGCGTGCCCGAAGGTAACGCCTGAGATTCAGATTCTGTCTCTGCTGCTTGTTGGCGACGGTCGACTAAACTCCACCGTTGCTGCCGTTAACCACCCGCACGGCGCAGGTCCCCGCAGTCCCCCCGGAGCCCCCAGTCGTCCCCCAAGAGCCTGCGGGGTGGCCCTGGGGGCCTCTTCTCGCGCCGCTTGCACCGCTCCCCCCAGCGCAGCTCCTCGCTGCCCCCGTGCAGCCGCGCCGCCAAGCACCACTCGCCGACGGGACGCGCCACCGCCGCCGCCGCTACCGCCGCCGCCTTCCAACAGCAGCAGCAGCACCGCACAGTGACCACCGCCGCGTCGGGGCACTCGTCCTGCTGCGGGCCGCCGGTGACCACCGGGGGCCCGGCGGCGGCGATCGCCGGCCTTTCGTCGCCGCACCGCTACCGGCTGAGCGCGCTCGTGTCACCGCGCCACGGCCGACAGCTGCAGGCGCACGTCGCGGGGCTGCTGTCGCCGCGACACGGTGCCTCGCTGGCATTCCGGGATCGCGAGCGGGAAGCGACGGCCAGGTCCGTGTCCCCGTCTTCGCCCTGTCAACAGCAGCAGCAGCAACAGCAGCAACAGCAGCAACAGCAGCAGCAACGTCAGCAGCAGCGACAGCAGCAGCGCCAGCAGCAGCACAGCCTGCGCAGCTCACTGCTCAGCACGCACAAGTTCAGCCGCGAGTTTGCTGCCGTTTCGGGACTGGTGTCGCCACGCCACCTGGTCAGCGGCGGGGTCGGAGGCTTCAGGGTGACCTCGCGCAGGGCTCCGATGGCCACCGCCGCCGCCGCCACCAGCACCACCGCCGGCACCGGCAGCGCCAGCCAGCTGCTCATGCGTGCTCAGGAGTCGCCCACCCACAAGATGGGCGACGCGGCGGGCGCCGACCTCACTGGGCTCAGCAGGTGACGCAGTGGCACAGCGCCGCCACGGGAAGAGAAGTTGCCGTTCGCCCGGGGTCGGTTCCGCTGTCGGGCAGAGCGCAAGCAAGCGCAAGCTTGAAGTGAAATTGAGAAGTGAATACATTGATAACGTCAAGAGGAGCATGGCGAGCGTGAGGTGGCGTGAGCTCGGCACTGCCCGGTGGGGCGATGGCTAGCACGGATCGGATGGGATGTGCGATGGAAATTGCGGTCGAAGTCGGCTGCGGTATTCCAACCACGGCGTCTGAAGGGAGGCGTGGGGATGGGAAAGGGACGGTGCGGCCCAGGCAGAGATGCACGTCAGGTTTTCATCCGGGCCGGCGAGGAAGCCTGGGGAAAGATGCGGTTTAATGTGCAAACGGTGAAACGCAACCAACAGCTCAAACGCCAACAATCAGACCAAACAGCGTTGCACGGAGACGGGCAGCAGCGTACAAGGGGCAGACCACATGCGTCTCGACAGACAGATCTACACAGAAATCATTGTACGCACATAAGAGATACATCCACGCACACACACAAATATATATACACAAACACTGACGTGCAAATGTGTGTGCACACACTTTTACACACAGGCACAACTACGCACACATTCAAACCTCGCTCGCACGCAGCTGAACAAACAAAAATGTGTTTCGACTCATGAAGGCGTCTGACAAAAGGTGGACGGAGAGTTGAATTCTCGTCAATCGGGCTCCCCCTGCCACCCTTTGCGTAAATCACCAAGAACAAAGCAATAACTAAATAAGGAAATACCAAGGGAAGGCGAGGGGGTAGGGGGGGGTTGCCCTGCCCCATGTCCCCCATCCTCAGCCTAACTCCCACACGGGTGTGAATGCTGTGTATCTGTCAATGCCATCATGCGGTACACACACGTATACAAACTCGTATATATATATGATAATGACGGATAACGATTATATACATAGAGATGATACAGAACAATCCACTCTACATAAAAATGTCAGAGGTCCTGCAATGGCAATGTTATGCTTGCGAATTTGTGATGCACTAGTATGACCCGAGACGGTTATTGTAATGGTTATTGTTAACATATGCAGCCTACGTGCGATTTTAACTGCTCCGCACAGCCACCGTATTCTCCAGATTATAAGACGCGCCAAAACGTGAGACTCAGCCCCGAAACTTGTGTCCGGTGGATCAAGGTATACAAATATCATCTCACACACACATATATATAGACGACTATCAGATGCATCCCCGAAATGTTTGCTTTGCAATGCAGGGGAAAAGAGTGCATCATAATCGTGAGAATACGGTGTACGATTTTTGCGTGTATAATGTACGTTACACACGTGTGTGTATGTACGAATGCGTGTGCGTGTGTATATATAAGTAAGCAGGAAATGGCATATGTGTTATGCATTTGTGTTCTGGTATACACATGTATCTGTGTGTATATACTTTATGGCATTTGTGTATATTGCGTACATTTGTGCATATGTATATGTACATGTTGGTTGCCATGTACATAAATATGTGTACATTCTATATTTTGCCGGGAGTGCTAAAACAATTCAGAAGAACATTTTTTGCTTTTTTTAAGTTGAACAAACCCACTGTTAGAGGCTTTTTTAATTGTTAATAATTTAATTTTTATTTTATTTTTGTACGTGTATTTTTTTATTTCGTTATAGCTTTGAATGAACAACAGTGTTGACGTTACAACAGTGTAATAAATCTTGGCTTAAAGCTTTCGTGACTGCAGGAATTCATATTCTTTGGGTCTTTAGGTAAAGTCACGTAGATAGGTTCAAAGAAACTAACAAAAAACGACGACGTTTCGATCGCAAAACAAGCGGTCGTCATCAAGAGAAGGGGTGATGACCGCATGTGTTGCGATCGAAACATCGTAGTTTTTTGTCAGTTTCTTTGAACCTATCTGCGTGACTTTACCGAAAGACCCAAAGAATATAACAGCGTAATATTTTATCCCAATTTGAATGGCCAATTAATAACCAATTAATATTGGGCCAAATAATAACCACAATCCATTCCCTTTCTGTTGAGCAATGGTGTCTTGTCTTCTCATTCAAAGCGTTTGGCAGTTCACATCTCTGTTTGCGGGCTTCCACTAACGATGGAAATTCCGCATTCCATAGAAAATTCCCTGCTGACTTCCCCAACAAAGATTGCCTCATTTTATCCACGCTGAAGAAATTATATTAAGTTGATCGCCGATCGGAATAAGTTTTAACTCGTAACCTAAATAGAGCAACGGCCGTTAGACGCGGTACACATTCAGCTTATCTAGAAAAATCCCGTTATTTTGGTTTAAATCGCCCCCAAAGCGTCCATTGTCACTAAGGTGTTACCTGTATTTTTCTTAATTTACGATAATATTCACGATTATCAACTCAACTAATTATAGGAAGGGGGGAGAGCGTAAAAAAACTGCTTAGCATGGTAAAAATTGTTGCTTAATTTGATTTACCAGGGTCATAGGTCAAATGCTGTGGTACATAGCGAGTCATCAGTAGTTCAATACCATAGGACTCCTCATTCCTTTCGTTCATAATCAGCCCTTCCTCAACTCTATACGATAAAAACAATACTCAAGAGCTGTCACTGACACACAAATTCCATTTCTTTAGGACTGAATATACAGTAAAGGTATTTCAAAGTCATATTTCGCCTGTTCCTAGACACGTGATTTTACATGATTAACATCTTGGTCAATGTGACCAAAGTGCATCGTAACGCACTGCCCCTTCGCGATCGGATCCCGTTCCTTTGGCAGAAGGAGTCATCATTGGCACAAATGTTACCAAACAAATTCTTGCAAAGTGGGGACATTCACCATAATGGGTAAATTGGACCCCAGCATCTGCGGTGTATATGCAGATACCCAAAACGCTTCGAATAATGATGAGAAAAACAACACACAAGCCAGCTGGAAGAGCTGAATGGCGTTCACTTTCCACAGTTATTCCGAAACCAATTAAAGACAGTCATGCATTTCCCTCCATAGAGCAAATTGGTTGCCATGGAGATTGTAATGGCGGTTATGGTAATTAGCAACGTGACCTCATTATGCAGGATTGTTACTCTTGCAGCGTGCCGTGGTGAATATCATTATGATGCCTTTGTATTTTTAGTTGCGGTTTGGTAACTCGTTTGCCAAAAAAACTATTGACGAAAGAAATTAATATTATTCTACTCATAGGGGTGTCGAAGAGTAGGCCAAAAATACCCTATAGAGCTCCTTCTGGAAGCTGTTCCACCAGCAATGGCATGGGCATGAAATTGCAGGGCTGCACCATTACCTTTTAATTATAGTACTTGAAACATCCCCACACATGCATCCACGTATTTACGAAGCCACTGTGAGCTGCAAGAATACTTGTACAAATTACAAAATGATTATTTAACTCTGTATATAATGAATTTGGGGTGGTGGTGCAGCGGTTCGCACACTGCACTATGGACCGGCGATCTGAGTGTGATTCCTGCCCGTCATGGATTATTCCTGAACACCTCCTTCACCCAACCAGCCCGATCCAATTTGAAGTACGGTCCAACAACCTCTGTGATCGAGGGGGAGGCCTTAATCCAGCAGTGGATTGACAACTGTACATTCTTATTCGTATTCATTATATTAACTCGTGAACAAATTACCTCCATGAAATGCTACTTAATTATATATATACACGCAAAAAGTATAACGTTGAAGGAAGTTTTAGGCATTGACACATATACTTGTTTAACAAGCTTCTAGGTGCAAAATAAGCAGAACTTTCTTAAACTTGAGTTGTCTCAACCCGATGTTTCAAGCTCCTCCACACAGCGGCAGTGCAGCTTTCTCTCGGTACGATTCTTGGGTTGAATACTACGCAGTAGCAGTGTGTTCCCAATAATTCAGATTACTTGAGTAAAAAATGAACACATCTGAATAGAGCCAAGATACAAAGTTTCGGATGATTCTGGAAAAAAAATTATTTTGGATAGATCCGAAAAGATGACGTCACTGCCATGTTTTATCTCCATCGTGTGCCATCAAATGACGTCAGTATTGTTAGCATGAATACATTTTAAGTTGGTACCATAAAAGATAAAAAATTCTCTTCAAAAAATCTGCAAATTTCACATTCAAAACGTATCCCTAGTAATGCGAGGTTACTGCCTAATAAAGGCATCAAATGCTGATCACGTTGTTGGCTGATTTCAAATTAGATGACCGAGCAGATATGCCTGGGTCACCGTGTTCACGTCCTCACTGTTGCAGCTGAAACATGTCGGGTTGGAACAACTGGCGTCTGAGGCTGGAATTTCCCCCCATTCTTAGACTGTTGAATAAATAATAAAACTTTTAAGAAAAAAAAAATACACCCACTTGATTTTACAAACATCCGAAATTGAAAAAAAAAATTGGGGGGCCAATAGCACGTTGTGTATATTATACAATTCACTTTAAAGGAGCAAAACCACTCTCCTAGTATTGACTTGAATGTGATAAGACTAAATAATGTTGGGATTGAAGTAAGACTTTTGGCATGTGACACTAGCCCATCGTTGTTCGGAGTGACATGGCCGAAGCCCTGGATATAACCTTAACCCCTTGCAGTCTAGATCCCACACCAGTCAAGAGTGGGGACCCCGCAATCCCAATGCAGCTGTGTTTTTGTTTCAGTCAGTGCTGTTTAACTCTTGTTTATTTCAGTGCCACCTTGTGGCGATGTGAAATCCGGAAAAAATAAAAAATTTACGTTCCCAGAATAACGCGTTCCATTGCCTCTACCGCCACTGACCATGTTTTCGGATACAAATTTTGGTTCAAATAGGTATCGCTTATTTACTTAAAAGTTGTTTGGAAAATCAATAGCATGGACACAATATTTTTGCATCCTTTCAACAGGAAAAATAAGAATGTATTTGTCCTTCATATTTTGTCAAATCAGCGAGTTTAAGATGCAGTGATTCAGTTTTAAGTCCAATAATGCTACACGTTAATGATTCCGTACAATCACAAACCGTTTTAGTCAGAAAAGCCCCAACACGTGATGGATTCTACCCAATTGAGACAGTTATAATCAAGGTTGCTGCTATTAAAAGAAAACTTGTTCTGCACTGCAAATCGCAGCAAACAATACCAGTTGTGGTCGCTGCAGGGCAAAAGTTATGTTTTAAAAAAAGAGTAAAAATGACTCCGTTTAGTCAAATGAAAATTACTAATTGCTTCAAATAAGCGGAGTTGTTTCTACCGCTGTACTTCAAAATGGAAAATCCGGCTGCTGTATCAAAAACAAATGGGTCACATCCATCCATTCACTCCCATCACAAACATAACCTGTATCTCGATTTAAAGCTTTCGTGACTGCAGGGATTCATCTTCTTGGTTCTTTCGGTAAAGTCACGTAGAATGGAAATAATAAAAAATCAAACATTATTTTATCATTTCCATTCTACGTGACTTTACCGAAAAAACCAAGAAGATAACCTGTATCGTTAAATATTAAGCTAAAAATGTGATCTTCGTGGAAGCGCAGGGCCTCTGTCTGCATAGCAACGGCGCCCGCAGCTAAGTCAGGCGACCGCATGGCTGCGCTCTGCTGATGAAGCCCAACAAAGAGCAAAACCCGTGTATGGGGAAGCATTGTCAGTTTTTGTCCAATTGCTACTCGCGCGCGAATAAACTGTTGGCTGCTGGTACAGCTTGTGGGGACTGACGAGGGATGTGTGTATGCATTGGTGTGTGCCTCTGCATTCTCTCCCATTATACAAAAGGCAAAGATCCCCCGGAGAGCCTGTAACAGACTGTTGGGGCAAGTGCTAATAGCGAGCAGCACACCTCTGAAGGCCGGAACGGTACACGAGGCGGTGGGTGGCCAGCACCACGCCAGACCGCCTTTGTCTCCCTAGTGACGACGTTTACACACCGCACCAGGTACTCATTTGAGGCTGAGTCGACCTAAAGGAGGAGGCCCAATGACCGGTTCAGATAATCGTCACTGGTGTTGGCCGTGAGCGGGAATCGAACCCAGGTCCCCGGCTTCATAGCGCAGCGCGCTAAACGCTCCACTACCGCTTACCGCTGCACACACACACTTAGCTGGTGTGGCTAAAAAAAATAATACGGATAAGTCACAAAGAAGTGGCATCAGCGGAGTGCTGAGTTCCCTTTAATCTAACCAGGAGCGAATCTGACAATGTATTGACCCACGATGTTGCACCTTCTTTTATTTCAAAAAGGCATAGGCGCCAGAATGTGGTGGTGGTGGTGGAGGGGGGGGATTGCCTTAATGCGTTCAGCAGTGGATTGAGAATGGCTGCTGAGTGAGGTTGCCGTTCACACGAATGCCGCCGGCCAGTCATGATGCGTTCCTGGAAACAAAACAGAGTGCGGTTTGACTCGTGTGTCCTGGGGGAGGTCACAAATGTGTTTGAAGAGGGGAGAGAGGTCAAGAATACGGAGCTCGATGGAGGCCAGTACAGGAAGTGCGTTACGACATTGTAGCAATGTCGTAAGTTTTGGCGTTTGATAAGATTACCCGTAATTCTAAGAGTTATCATATCGGGCGTTCGTATAAATTAGGAGAATTCTCACGCGTCAAGATGGGAAAGGTGTCGGAGTGGGAGTGACGGCGTTTTCCATGTCAAAAGCTCGTTGGTGAATGAGAGTTCGGATCTCACCATGACTCCCCATCTACTTTTTACTCACGATCCGTTTTCTCTTCCGACGTATATGATCGTACTACGATCGTTGGCTGCCGGAATTACGAGAAATCTCAAATGGCATTTCCCGCACTCAGGCTCGAAGAATTCTAACATCGTCCTTTGTATGTGTTTTTGTCACCAATGCCACGATTCTCCCCTTGCCACCTGTGCCAGGCAGAACGATTCAGCTTATCGTGCCACTCCTCAGTTAATTGTAACACATTCTATAAGTAAAATAAACAAGTGGATATGAGTTTGTTTCAAATCGCTCGCTTAAATGGAATACAAATCCATCATCGGCATGCAGGCCTAATGTTGCCCAGGATGACACTGATGTGTATTCAGGTTGTGCCGCCACGTAGTTGGTCGGCAGGATGTCCCGACGCTTTGCTTCCATGAGCTCCTTCAGGAACTGGAGCAAAACGTCAGACATGCCGAACGTCACGCAGCGCGACTCAAAAACTCAACGGAGAGCTGTAGAGAAAAACAGCGAAAACCTACGTGGTAATGTGTTTGCCAGGAGCTTTTGCTTATGAAGGCAAGCGAACCTGGAGAGGTCTTATCGGCAGGGTCTGGCCTCTTAAACTGGTGCCACTGGGTGCTCTGATGATGTGGACAGGAGCCTTCTGCACAATGCGTGACCCAAAAACAGAGCCTCGGCAAAGCGTTGCAAAAGCTGATTTTTTATTATTATTATTGCTGCTTCAGCAAATTGTTGCAAATTGTGAAAACGTATACGGATATGTGCTTACTTACTGCTGAATTAAAACACTCTTTTTCTACCGCGAGGCGACCAGGAGAAGACAGCGCAGCAAGGGATGGAATGCATCTGGTCGAATCCGAGTTATCTCCTCGCGTCTGTGAGGCACACTAGTTTCCTAGTGTGCCTCACAGACGCGAGGAGATAACAGAACACATGGAGTTGGCCGAACGTACGGATTGTAGCGGGACGACCCTCCCGAAAACATCGAGACTTGTTTGCTCTCCGACTTGTATTCGGTTTTGTAGCGTGCACAACCAGAGAACACGTTTGAGAGCCGCACAGCCGCAAAACACCAACACCGTAGCATCATGAGACTCGGTGAGAAATTCCTTGTTAAATAAAGGGCATTCTAATAATTATCGTTTGTTACGTTCAGTCTCCGTGATTTAAACAACCTTGCTATAATTCGTTGTTGCTTTTATTATGATTTCAACTTCGTCGAGTCTCATCGGCAAAGTGTGGCCTCTTGAACACGCAACGCCACTTGGTGCAGCTGATGTCAGACCAGCCGTCAAGTTCTCGAACGTTCTTCGGCAAACAAACAAAAAAGACCCGCAACCTCGTGACCTCGATCCGTCGGCAATCATTCGCTGAAGCAGGGCCCACCCGCAGCAAACTTATCTCGCATTTGTTTTTTTGTCAGCTTGGCTTTATACAACAACAACAAAGACATTTGTGTTCTGTCGCCTTCGTGTCGCGGTCGCACGTGAACAACGATGGAAATCTTGAACACGCCTCGGTCGACTCGCTGCCACCACGGGTCACCCCCGCCACCATCCAGGCTGGGGCACAAGTCGCCACCCGAACCGCGGCGTTTAGCAGCCGACGTTCAGGCGAGTTATTCCTCAACGTCCCGCCTAACCGCTATACACCACCAAGTGCATTTTGATTTGAAATTGCGATATATGTATACTATTTTATTTTGTAATATTCAATAAATTATATAAGCATGCTCAAGTCGGCCGTGTCTTGTGGTTCAATGGGAATGCATTACAGGTCATTATTCACAGCAGAGACTACATGGAATGCAACGTAAAGTTAGCCTGGACCCTAACCTGCATTGCTACGTTTGGGATAGTGGCAAGACTTGAGAAGGATTTGCCAGCTTCCACAGAAATACATATCATTACGTCACATTCTTCATCATTTTCATTACACTGATCATAATGAACCTTATGGCGGGACCCCGGGGTCCCATAAGCCCCCGGCTCTCGCATCAACTGCGTTGCGACGTCATTTTATGTCTGTTGAAGGCGAATGACACGGCAATCTATTCCTCTCGACAAGCTCTACGCGATGCGCTAATCAAAGTTTCAAAGTTGTGTTTCTTCTGCGCTTTCGTCCTCGCTGCTGCGCTTGGACACGACACGACAACAGAACGATCCGCACCACGTGGGTCGTGGCGTTTATGTGCGCGGTGGGACGGAGTCGCCAAAAATAAATTAATTACGATTTTGACTTCCGTTTATTCGGGACCCCGGGGTCCCGCCATATGGTTGAATTATCACCAAATGTGTCATCGTCATCATCAATCACCAATGTCCTTGTTGCCGCCACCATTTGCATCAAGTCATTCCGACACTCATCATCATCATGGTTATCATCAATTACGGCACCACATTCATCGCCGTCTGCAGATTGCGCTTTCAAACATTGACCGCCGTCTCAAATAATTAACGAAATGAGAGTTAATTAACTTTCTGCCGCAGGGGGAGGAGGGGTGTTAGTGCGTGTCTTATATAAATCTCATCCGTGTTACATGATCCCCGCACGCGGGCCATGAGATTTCGTAAGAGGGCAAGGCGTTATTTGTACACTCCCCAAAGCATCGTAATTCATATTCTTTGGGTCTTTCGGTAAAGTCACGTAGATAGGTTCAAAGAAAATTAAACTACTACGTTTCCATCACAACACAAGCGATCGTCATCAGGAGGCAAAAAAGAGGGGGAAAGCTGCTAAGGCAGACTGTTTTTAAAGGGTTTAAAATGGGTGTAGCCCAAGGGTCATAAACGAAGTGGGCGGGCCTAGTGATGTTAATGTGAGAGATTAGCATGTTAATGTGAGAGATTAGCATGTTAATATGAGAGATTAGCATGTTAATGTGAGAGATTAGCATGTTAATGTGAGATTAGCATGTTAACGAACACGGAAACGAGACACCGTGAACACAAGGCAGATCTGAAACACGGTAGGACCAATACCTCGGCCGTGGCTGATCACTGTTTTAATGCGGTGGGCTCACACGATATTGATTTCTCTAAGACGAAGGTACTTTGCAAACCCACTGGCTATCAACTAAGATTTGTTCATGAAGCCATCCACATATACAGACACGGCTTCAATCGAGAAGATGGGTACCAACTGAGCAATCAATGGAAGGACGTTATCAACCAGTTTAAGTCATAACTGGCTGTGATGTTCCCATCCTACCACCTTCCGATGTTAGTTGTTATTTTCGACTCTGATTTTACATTGACAGGTTTAAATTTCCCACACTAACACAGCCACATTGCTCGCCGAGTTCGACGTTGCTGCTCTGCGATCTGCCATTAACATGTTAATCTCTCACATTAACATGCTAATCTCTCACATTAACATCACTAGCTCCACCCACTTCGTTTATGACCCTTGGGTTCCACCCATTTTAAACCCTTTAAAAACAGTCTACCTCAGCAGCTGCCCACCTCTGTTTTGACTCCTGATGACGACCACTTGTGTCGTGATCGAAACGTCGTACTTTTTTGTTCATTTCTTTTAACCTATCTACGTGACTTTACCGAATTACCCAAAGAATATGAATTCCTGCAGTCACGAAAGCTTTAAGTCAAAATTCATCGTAATTAAAACAACAAGAGGTTACTCATTAACGGGGTGGGGTACACGTGTAGGACTCGTACTGACGCGACAGCTTATTTGTCTTTCTCAGTTCTTTATTAACGCGTATAGTTCACATCTCCTCCGTCGGCATCACGCAATGTCCCTCCATTCTCTCCAACGCACAACTCCCCATCAACGTCACTCAATGTCCCTCCAACGCACAACTCCCCATCAAAGTCACTCAATGTCCCTCCATTCTCTCCAACGCACAACTTCCCATCAACGTCACTCAATATCCCTCCATTCTCTCCAACGCACAACTCCCCATCAACGTCACTCAATGTCCCTCCATTCTCTCCAACGCACAACTCCCCATCAACGTCACTCAATGTCCCTCCGTACTCCTCAACTCACAACTCCCCATCAACATCACTCAATGTCCCTCCGTACTCTTCAACTCACAGCTCCCCATCAACATCACTCAATGTCCCTCCGTACTCTTCAACTCACAGCTCCCCATCAACATCACTCAATGTCCCTCCGTACTCTTCAACTCACAGCTCCCCATCAACATCACTCAATGTCCCTCCGTTCGCTCGCTCCGCTGGCTTCGCTCGCTCTCCCTCTGCTCCTCTCCTCCAGCGACGCTCCTCTCTGCTCTCTCTCTCCAGCTCGGTCGCTCTTTGTTCTCTCTGCCGTCTCACTCCGTCGTAAGCTTCTCCACCAAGGTCCGTTACTCCGCTGCTATCGTATACTGTATTCTCTTTATCCGCTGCTACCATACTCTGTCCTCTCTTTGTCCACTGCTACCATATACTATACTCTCTTGTCTACTGCTACCATATACTATACTCTCTTGTCTACTGCTACCATATACTATACTCTCTTGTCTACTGCTACCATATACTATACTCTCTTGTCTACTGCTACCATATACTATACTCTCTTGTCTACTGCTACCATATACTATACTCTCTTGTCTACTGCTACCATATACTATACTCTCTTGTCTACTGCTACCATATACTATACTCTCTTGTCTACTGCTACCATATACTATACTCTCTTGTCTACTGCTACCATATACTATACTCTCTTGTCTACTGCTACCATATACTATACTCTCTTGTCTGCTGCTCCGTCTCTTCCTCGATCTGTCTCTTGTCCCAGGCACCAACCAACTCCCGTTTCTCCCCAGGCTCTTTGCCTTTATCCCCGAACCAATTTGCACCAATCAATTAGATCATCCCCCGCTTCGCCCATCGCCCCCAGCCCCCAGTCTCACGTGATGTTGTTATTGCAGAGATCGAGGCGCCAATTCCCGACACCCATCCGTCTCGTCCAATCACCGGCCTGCGTCCTCGATTAGTCGATTACCCCCGAACACCTGCAGGCCTCCCTTAATTACCTTACCACCTTAATTGGCACAATAACAACAGTATGGCGCCCCGCTCTCTGTGTCCGCGTGTCCGTATCACAACCCAACGCGTGACGCGTGTTTTCTCAAGTCCTACACACGTAAAAAACGACGACACACCAACAACGGCAGCATGGCGATGGCACGCCACCACAGGGGCTGACCCCCTCTCAACCCCCCACCCCCAACGGGCACGCATCCCTCCCCAAGAAGAGGCGCCGCCAGAACTGGCAGCGGGAATTGCAGAGCGAGCAGTCGTGGGTGGGCTGCAGGTTGCTCGCATTCTCGCCGGAGGGGGGGGGGGGGATGCAGTGCCAGCGCCGCCGCCTCTGCATCGCGGCCCGAGGCTCTGCTCCTGTTAGCAAGGGGACCTCGAGACCTCTTCGGTGCACGCTTGTGTGTGTGTCAGTGTGTGTGTGTCAGTGTGTGTCAGTGTGTGTGGGTCAGTGTGTGTGGGTCAGTGTGTGTGTGTCAGTGTGTGTGTGTCAGTGTGTGTCAGTGTGTGTGGGTCAGTGTGTGTGGGTCAGTGTGTGTCAGTGTGTGTCAGTGTGTGTCAGTGTGTGTGTGTCAGTGTGTATGTGTGTGTCGGCCACAGTCATTCCCTCCCTTCTCTACGCTTGCGAAACGTTGACCCCCCTAATGGAGCATCTTCGCCGGTTGGAAACATTTAGGCTGGCCTGCCTACGATCCGTCCTGGGTTTAACCAGGCTGGATTGTGTGAGGAGCTCACAAATCCTTGAAAGATCTGGGCAAAGTCCCATCAGTGAGCTCCTCGGGCAGGCAAGGCTGCGTTGGCTGGGTCATGTAGCCTGCATGCCCAGCCACCGCATGCCTAAATAGCTTTTGTTTGGCCGGATCGAGGGGGCTAAACGGGCGCGGCACGGGCTAGAGAAGAGATGGAGTGATGTGGTACAGGAGGACGTGGAGCTGAGTGGACTTGCCAATGACTGGTACCAGCGGTGTCAAGATCGGCCTCAGTGGAGGAGGCTCGTGACGGACGCTACTGGGCAGTTGGAGGCAGTCGCCCTCCAACAACAACGGAGGGCGGAGGAGCGACGCTCACAACAACGAGCGGAGCGCCGGGTGGCTAAAGCACAGCAAGTTGGTACAGTAGGGGCCACAGGTGGTGCATCAGCCAGTCATCTCGGTCATCTCGGTCAGTCGACCCGTGGCACCTGGGTCTGCCCCGTGACCTCCTGCCAGCGGACGTTCGACACTTCACGTGGCCTCAAGGTGCACATGGCCTGGCACAAGCGTCGTGGTGACGTCACCGCCACTTAGTGGCAAATGGCGGTTGTTGTTGTTGTGTGTGTCGAACACCTATGTGGTACAGGAGGACGTGGAGCTGAGTGGACTTGCCAATGACCGGTACCAGCGGTGTCAAGATCGGCCTCTGTGGAGGAGGCTCGTGAAGGACGCTGCTGGGCAGTTGGAGGCAGTTGCCCTCCAACAACAACGGAGGGCGAAGGAGCGACGCTCACAACAACGAGCGGAGCGCCGGGTGGCTAAAGCACAGCAAGTTGGCACAGTAGGGGGCACAGGTGGTGCATCAGCTAGTCATCTCGGTCATTTCAGTCGACCCGTGGCACCTGGGTCTGCCCCGTGATCTCCTGCCAGCGGGCGTTCGACACTTCACGTGGCCTCAAGGTGCACATGGCCTGGCACAAGCGTCGTGGTGACGTCACCACCACTTAGTGGCGAATGGCGGTTATTGTTGTGTGTCAGTGTGTGTGTGTCAGTGTGTGTGTGTCAGTGTGTCCTGAGCCTGCCCTAGATCGACTCTGCCTCAAATGAGTACCTGGTGCGGTGTGTAAACATCGCCCCTGGGGAGACAAAGGCGGTCGGGCCTGGTGCTGGCCACCCACACCCTCGTGTGCTGTACTGGCCTTCATAGGTGTTCGCTAACAGCACTTGCCTCAACGGTCTGTTGAGGCTATACGGTAGATTTTTGTCTGCAATGTGTGTTGAACTTCTTTCGCACTGTACGTTAGCCATACTAATCGGAGGTGTGCGAGAGACGCTTGTTTTTGCCGAGCTCGGATCAAATCAAACACGTCACACCGCCCGGCCGCCGTTTTTTCACTCCCAGTGCTGGTGTGACATTGACCACAAACTCCACAGCAACGCAAGTTGCTTGCTTTGTGTTTTCTCACGGCGGAGGTGATCGTGGGCACGAATCCTGAGCCCTAACATCCCACAAGCAAAAGCTCCTTCACAAAGGATGCGTGGCCTAACATCACGGGCACGATTCCATTAAAAAAACGGTGTAAGTAATGTTACGGTTGCTGCTGCTGCTGCTGCGTCTGCTATTATTACCGGTGATGGATTAAGATTACTGAAGATGAATGTGACGATGTTGCTGCTATTGATGATGTGATGATGCTGCTGCTGTTACTATTGATGAATGCGATGCTGGTGGTGGTGCTGTTGCCGCTGCGTCTGCTAATACTGCTGATGATAGAGGATTGACTTATGATTAATGTGAAGATTGTATTTCCATTACATCATCAGCTTTCAACAGAGTGGGTCTGATTTTCTTTTTTTGTGCATAACAAATTAAGCATCTCCATCCCTTTTTAAGCCCCTCTCGCTCACTATGTCTTCGTGGTTTCAAATATATATATTCTTTTCCTGTTAAATTGTTTACCTTTCCCCCACCCCCTATCAATGCAAAACGCATCACCATGCTAGCCTCAGTCCTGTGAAGGGCCGTGTTTACTTCTTCAAGTGTGATATCTGGAACCTCTGGAACAAAAAAAACCGGTTTCATTCCTGGGATATATGGATGGTGGTTGGTGGTCGAGGTTAGGGACAGTGGCAGCCAAAGGAGGAAACGGCGCTTGAGAGCGTTAGTCCACCGTGGAGATGGAACGAGGAAATCCGTTCGTGCGCAGGCACGAGATGGATTGGTTACAATGTTGCCTGTGATGGTGGCGATTGTCAGCGATGGTGGTGATATCAATGGTAGCGATGGGGGTCATGTTTGGTACAGTGATAGTATAGTCGCAGTGATGGGTTAACAGCGCACGGTGGTGATTGGGTCAGGTTAACCGCGATTACGTCCCAACCCATTCTCTGTACCCAGCCAAGCGTGTCTAACGCTCACCTTTACGCAGAAATGGGGGCAGAGGTGAGCGGACCTGAGCCCCTGAGGCTTCGGTCAAGTTCCGTTAAACAGTGTTGGAAAGAAAGCCCTTAATCTTCTATCGGGTGTTGACAATATCATCTACCCGTAGCAGCATCACGGTGCCCACACCCCCATGTGATGATTAACGACTGCGCCTTGCCCTGATAAAATAAGGTCCATCATCCATCAACTATCCATTGCGGTCAGCAAACTATAAAGTGCAACACCACCACCAGCCGTCGTTCGATACCAAGTGGCGCTGACGCCCCGCAGCGCTTGTGCCAGGCTGAGTGCACTTTGGAGGCCACGTGAAGTGTCGAAGGAAACCTCATCCACGCGCGCCTTATAACGGGGCTCGATTCGACACGTGCGGACATCGACCCGAAGGCCTGCGGGGACGGGAAAGTGTCATTAGGAAAACTTTGTTAAAAACTCGCTTTTTTGGGAAGAATTCAAGCATGTGTAGTCAGACAATTTAACGCACACAGACCAGGAGAGAAAACGAAAGTGTCTTGAATTAATGTATGGGGAAAGTAGTGGCCATTTATTGTTATTCCTTTTTAAAATCGACAGTTTTTAGAGTGTGGATTGAAGCGAGGTTGAGAGAGGTGTTCAGAGTGAGGGTGCGAGGGAGAAAGGGAGACACGCAGTTGGACAGACAGACAGACACGCGTGCACACGTAGAGGGCAAAACGCGTGACCAAAGCTGTGTCTTCTTACAGCCTAGCTCCACTGTGGGAGATACACAGAGACACAAACACACACAGAGTGTGGTCACCATATCCCACAAGCCACAACAACATCACGAACTGATGTAGAGACGATCGTGAGCATTGCCCAAGACAAATATTGTATTCAACTGTTAAAGTGCTTAGCGAGCATATACGCTCAAAAAGTGACACCGCCATAGGCCGGTGGAGCAATATGCGCGACGGAGAGACCTAGGGAATTGCATAATACAGAGCCAGGAGAGAGAGGATAGAGACTGACACGAAGATTGACACACAGAGATACACGAGACGCGTAGTAGACACAGGGATAAAATAGAGACAGGTCAACACCAATTCCACCACCATGGCTTTCGCCCAAGTGCTCGACATCGTTGGCAGCGCGGGGCGCTTCCAGGTGATGCACGTGCTCATCGTCACCTTACCGATGCTCTTCCTCGCCGCCTGCAACATCTTCCAAAACTTCGGCGGCGCCACCCCGAGCCACCGATGCCGCGTCCCCTGGATCGACGGCCCCAATGCCACCCTGGCCCAGCCGGGGCTCCAACAACGAGGGGACCAGCACGAGAGGGCCCAGCGAAGTTCCCTTTCGTTGCTGAGAGCGGCCGTGCCTCTGAACCCCCGAGGAAAGGACAGCGCTTGCGAGGTGTACACGAAGCCACAGTGGCACCTGATGCGGTGCGCGGATGGCAACGGCACGGGCGGGGGCCACGGATGTGATGGTAGTGGCGATGGTGGTGGCGATGGGGGCGCACGGGGAGGTGAGGATGTTCAGGTGGAGGGGTGCGCTCACGGATGGAAGTTCGATCAAAGCGAGTTCACCTCGACGATTGTGACCGAGGTACGGGCGTGTTCGTGTGTCTGTCACTCACGTGTGTGTGTACGTCATTTGTGTCGCACCTGTTGTGTGTGTGTGCGCGCGCGCGCGTTTCATTTGTGTGTGCATATTTGTCCGTCACACGCGGGAGTGTAACTGTGTCACAGTGTAGCCGTGTCAAAGCATGCGATTGTGATGTGCGTGTCATATGGGCGTATACGAGCCAGTGGCACGTCTGTGTGTGAGTGTCACGTGTGTCCGTGTATGAATGTAGAATTTTGTTGGCACCGTACGTAGCCAACTGCGCTAATCGGAGGTGCAGGGGAAGGACAACAAACTAAACAAAAAACAGTTCTAAAGAAATGTGTTTTCAATCTCGTGGAAGTGTCACATTGTGTTTCACCACGTGTGTCACATTAAGGGTCGTGACACGGCTCAGCGGTAGCGCATTCGCCGCCCGTTGCAGAGTTTCACGGTTCGACACGAGCGGCCACCCTGGTTAATACTGCGGGTTAAATAAATGGCATCAGGGTTCAAATTTGCCCAATTCTAAAATGACACCACACGTTACTCAATTGGGATTATACATAGCAATTATGGCCTCCTGCTGGCAGACGAATGCCCCCACCTCCAATTGGGACGGTTGGCGACGTTCGGTGTGAAAGAAGTTCAACGTACAGAGGTCACCATTGCAAATGAGTTTTCACCTAATTCAACAAAATAACCTTAACCAATCAGAAAACCTCGTGTAGGGGGTGGGGCACTCAGTGGCGAGTGATAGCTGAACCAGTTATAGGCCACCACCCCCCTTCACTGACCAGCCTAACGAAGTACGGTCAAACAACTCTCCACGACTATCACGGCCATCATCCAGCAGTGGATTGACAAAGGGCTGTAAATCAGGGGTCCCCAACCCCCGGGCCACGGACCGGTAGCGGTCCGTGGCCTGTTAGGAACCAGGCCGCACAGCAGCACGAGGTGAGCGGTGAGTGCGCGCGTGGCCCGCCCCCCCCATTCTTTTATTGACCACTTCATTCCGCGCCTCTTTCCAGCACTGCGCACTTGTTTCAGTCAGAGTGTTGGTGAGCCCACGAGCTGCTAACCCCTAGTAGCCAACATGAGTAAAAAAACAAACGTCGCCGGAGAGCTTCTTTGAAAAGGGGGAAAGACACAATGATGACACCCCCCCCCCGCCCCGGTCCGTGAAAAAATTGTCTTCCACGAAACCGATCCCTGGTGCCAAAAAGGTTGGGGGCCGCTGCTGTAAACGATAAATAGAGATGGCTCGAGAACTGGAGGGTTGCGAGTTCAAAGCCTAGCCGGGGGGTTGACTCAGGCCCCATCGTCCCTCTGCGGTCAACACGATCAGTACCCCCCCACCCCCCCTTTAATGGGAAGTCAGCAGCGGTTGTCCTCTGGAAAGACTAGCCCCCGCCATAGGAATGCGGTATTTCCACCACTGACGAACGCCACTGCATCAATGCCCAATTATATATCTATTTATTTTTATTTTACCAGGTAAGCCCCACTGAGCTATATGGCTCTTTTTCAGAAGTGACCTGGCCAGGAAGTCACTTTGACTTGTACTGGTAGGAGCCTCCTGGTTACACCAGCCCACAGGGGATTATTGTGTCCGTCTGTCGTGCAGGGAGGGGCTGGGTGGGGAGGGAGGGGCTGCGTGGGAAGGGTGGGGCTCGGTGGAGAGGGGAGGGTCGGGAGGGGCTGGGTGGGGAGGGTGGGGAGGGGCTGGGTGGGGAGGGTGGGGCTGGGTAGGGGGTGGGAGGGTGGGGCTGGGTGGGGAGGGGCTGGTCACCCCGTGGTGCCCTTATAAAACTCAACGTTTAACCTTCTCACGCCGGCTTGTGCCCGCCCTCACAGTCGGGCATATTTGCGGAATACGCCACGCCACCGTTGACCCTGGCCATTGACCGAGCAACCCAACGTTCCTACCAGCTCTCTCCGCAGGAATGTGTTAAATTATTCAATTACAACGGAGTGCGTCCCACCTCTGAGACTCTTTTCACGAAACCAGACTCCGATTTCCGCTATATCCACCTTACAGTAATTCCTGAACAACCGGCCAGTAGTGGTGAGAGGGTGTTTGTAACGTAGTAATTGGGCAACCTCGTGCTGGAGTCGAACCAACACGCGACCTGCGCTGTGTTCTCCAGTGGGACCTGGTATGCGATCGCAGCGGGCTCAAGCAGATGGCGCAGACCGTTTACATGGGCGGACTGCTGATCGGGGCCGTGGTGTTCGGAGACCTGGGGGACAGGTAACATCCTCCACACACCTGTACACGTGTTTGTGTGTTAGTGTGCACGTGCCTGGATGCAACAAACACCCACACGTGGTAGAGCAGTGTGCAAAGCGGTAGCGTCGTGGTTAGACGAGTGTTTGATTCCCACTCGCGGCTAACATCAGTAACAATTATCTGAACTGGCCCTGGGCCTGCCCAAGGTCGGCTCAGCATTAAATGACTATCTGGTGTAGTGTTAACATGAGCGTTGGGGAGACAAAGGTGGACGAACGAAGTGATTGGCAACCCCCCACCCCCTTAATTAGCAACCTGTGAAATTCAGCCTGTGAAATGCTCTATGGTCGTTGTCATTGTGGATGCACAGTTGGCGCATCTATCACTTAACTCCCCTACCAATCTCTGCCATCGCCACCACCACTGCCATCCAGTGCCGGATTATATCACAGTAGCACAAGTAGCTACATAATGCTACGGGCCCCGCACTTTCAAGGGCCCCGCGCTAAATGCTTTCAAGCTATCAATTCCGGTTCAGTGATTCTGCACTTGCTCTATTACTGTAGTACTATACTACCTTCAACTTTTATGAACGACTGGGTGTTTAAGGTTAGCGATTTTTCGTATTATCTGTCTGTATAGCAAATGAAAAAATACAATGACTTTACTATGCAAGTTAAAAATTGTGTTTTAATATTTATGTTTTTTTTTATTAGGACCCCTTTATAACATGTGCTACAGGCCCCGCACTAGCTTAATCCGGCACTGCT
The DNA here is from genome assembly GCF_965212315.1 of Lampetra planeri. Lineage (NCBI taxonomy): Eukaryota > Metazoa > Chordata > Hyperoartia > Petromyzontiformes > Petromyzontidae > Lampetra > Lampetra planeri. The sequence continues at coordinate 5,310,547 of NC_136139.1, read as the reverse complement.
GCCATCACTCCCCTAATCACTTGCACCACCTTCCCTTGACCCACCAACACCAAACGCCCCCCCCCCCACAACCCCCTTTGACATTGACATAGTTCTTTGTTGGCATTCGCCTTGGAGCAAGGATTGAAATGGGGCCCCCGCTCTGTCCAAATCCCCTCAATTCTTAGCCCAGTACCGTCCAATCCACGAGCTCGTACGCAGCTGCACTGCCTGCACACCCCATTGCTCCCTCCCCTGCCCTGCAGGCTTGGCCGTGGCAGGGTGCTCTCCCTGTCCTACTTGCTGACAGCGCTGGCGAGCACGGCCACCGCTTTCGCACCCAACCTCGCCATCTACACCGCAGGGCGCTGCGTGGTGGGGCTGGGCGTCGCGGGGATCTCGCTCAACGCGTTCTCCCTGGGTAACACGATGCGTGCGGAGCGTCTGGTGCGCAGGGCATCCACGCGCTGATCCTTCTGACAATCTTATGCCTGCCTGCTCCTCACGCAGCTGTTACACCTGCCTTCCTTCGCATATGCTTGTACCCATACTCCTGGACAGCTCATACACGTGTCTATTCGTCATCTTAGAGATCTAGTACACCTATATTCTTTCTCATATACATGCGTCAACAGTATCGTATACTCGTCCACCTTCCTTGCGTAATGACAGTAGAGTCAACCGACGGCGTGAGTGAACTAGTGGCCACGGGAGGCAATGACAGGGGAGTCAGCCTGCAGTACGAATGGACTGGTGGCTACGGGAATGATCGAGAATAGGCGCGTGGCCAGGTGACGGAAGAGGACGGTGGAGTCTGCTGGTAGAGCGAGCGGTCTAGAACCAGGGAGAAGGTTCGGGAATGGGGGCGTGGCCTCGGACCGTATATAAGGGTGATGTGCGGGAGACCTGGGGCTGTTGCAGTGGGGGTCTCCGCCTGTCTGAGTGTGAGCACGTGGCACCTTCATAAATAAACCATCTCAAGACACAAGTGCGTCGAAGTCGTCATTACACCCTGTAATAGGCCTTATTCACATCCCCTATTTCCCCAGTCGTGCTCGTTTCCGTCTCCTTTACAAGTTTTCCCCAAATCACACGGTCCTCCCCCTCCAACACATGCATCTCCCACGGGCCACAGGTGTGGAATGGATCGCGATGAAGGACCGCACACTCTACGGGACGCTGAGCGGCGTCGCCTACACCACGGGGCAGCTCGTGTTGGTGGCGCTCGCTTACTACATCCGTGACTGGAGGCACCTGCAGCACTCCATCTCTGCCGCGTTCTACGTCTTCTTCCTGTGCTCCTGGTGAGCTTGCCGGTTGGACCGAGGGGGTTCCGTGGCGCTAGCAAGCGGTGCCACGAGCAACGACATCGCTAGAAGTTCCAACCGTGGAAGACCACACTCGGATCGGTCCGAGCCACGTTCTTTTGGCGCGTTGAGCGTGTCATCTCACCCCCCCCCCCATCCGCCACCCCCAGGTTCACCCCCGAGTCGGCAAGGTGGCTCGTGATGCGCGGCCACTACGAGCGAGCGCTGCACGGCCTCAAGCGCGTGGCCGTCATCAACGGACGAAAGCGCGAAGCCGCACAGCTCACTGTGAACGCGAGTTGCGCACCCGCTCACTCGTCTCGCCTCCCCTCGCTTTACCCCAGTGCCGTGACTCGCCCTCCTCACCCCACCGCACCCCGTCTTGCATTACACTGAGCTATTTTTGATTTTGACCAGGTAAGGCCCACTGAGCTATATGGGTCTTTTTCACCAGCGACCTGGCCACAAATGATAGCTCGAAGAAGTGGCTTATCATGTGGAAATGAATAGCAGACAAATAATCTAAACGGATGTTTATAATTGGAGGGGAAAACCCGCAGGACCCGGGGAAAAATCCACTGCGACCACAGGGAGAACATTAAAACTACAAATATACTGGCGTCAGGGTCTGCATCGAACCCATGTCCCCCTGCATACCAGGCGAGGGAGTTAACATCTCGCCACCGTGACGAGATGACTGACCCTGCATGACAATTGATCCAGTAATTAATTAAACACATCTGTGTTAGCCTGCATGTGTCCCTGTGTGTGAATATGTCCGTCTGTGTGTACGTTCGTGTGCGTCTGTGTGTCCACGTGTGGTGTGGGAGCGGTGGCACAATGGTTAGCGCACTGCGCTACAAATCCGACGACCCGAGTTAGATTCCCGCTCACGACCAATAACAGTGGCAAATATTTGAACCGGTCCTGGGCCTCCCCAAGGTCGACTCAGCCTCAAATCAGTACCTGGTGTGGTGTATAAACATCGCCACTGTGGAGACAAAGGCGGCTGGGCATGGTGCTGACCACCCACCCCCTCGTGTGCCGTGCCGATCTTCATCGGCGCTCGCTAACAGCACTTGCCCCAACAGTGTGTTGAAGCTATACGGTAGATGTTTGTCTTTGTTGTCACCTCTGCAGTATCTCCGCAAAGAGCTGGAGGAGGAGGACACGGGCCCCCGTCGCTTCTACACCATGTTCAACCTCCTCACCATCCCCGCTCTGCGCCGCAGAACCCTCGTCATGAGCCTCGTGTGGTGAGCACCGCCACTGACCGCATCTCCGATCAGCACGGTTGGCTACGTACGGTGCCAAAGAAGTTCAACATACATACAACATACATAAAACATACGTATAACACTATACACTACTATACACTACACTACTATACAGTACACCCCATCTCCAATAAGTACGGTTGGCTACGTACGGTGCCAAAGAAGTTCAACATACATACAACATACATAAAACATACATACGTATAACACTATACACTACACTACTATACACTACACCGCACCTCCGATCAGCACGGTTGGCTATGTACGGTGCCAAAGAAGTTCAACATACATACAACATACATAAAACATACGTATAACACTATACACTACATACTACACTACTATACAGTACACCCCATCTCCAATAAGTACGGATGGCTATGTATGGTGCCACAGAAGTTCAACATACATACAACATAAATAGAACATAAATACAGGGCATACGTATTACACTATACACTACATATTACACTACACTACTATACACTACACCGCACCTAAAATTTGCACGGGTGGTTATGTACGGTGCAAAAGAAGTGCAACATGCATACTTACACGTATACAGACCGATTGCTTTAGCCGGGGGAAAGCATCACCCACTCTAGAGGATCTATTTCAGGAAGCTTCTTCTGCACCGAGATGTTTGGCCAAATTCTATTAACGAGCGTTGAGCTCTGAATGAGAGGAAGTGGAGAACCTGGAAAAAAAAATCCACCTCACACACCAAAGGGATAACAACAGCAACTCGCAGACAGTTTCTCTAACTTTGCTCAATTCAAGAAACGTACGAACTCTTTATCTAGTATACATTCGATAGTGCTGCTTGTTGCTGGCCACGAGGCATCTCACACCTTTGCGCCTGTGCTCAGCCACTGATTTAATAAATATATAAAATCCGTTGTTGTGCTGTCCACCAGACAGCCCGAGTCTACAAAATCTGGTATTACCCAGGTAGATTCCCCATATATGTGTAGAGGAGTAATATGGGGACGTGATGTCATACGCGCTGAGGTGCGATGACGTCATGTAACCTGGGGGTACTTAAGGGGGGCCCCGTGACGAAAGCGGGGTCGTTGGGGGAGTCGGAGATAGAGAGCGGTTGAAGGGAGCTGAAGAGACAGCCAGGGGTAGAGCTTAATAAGTCTGTAGGAGCCGGCTGTAGTTACGGAATGCGAAGAGACAGCCAGTAGGCTAGCAGTAGGGAGAGCTAAGTGTCCAAGGGAAGGACCGAGTGTAGGACACCTACCCCTGGTGGTTAACTACTTCTTTGTTAATTAACTGGCGCAAGCCCTTACCTGAAGACCTGCCTCAGCGTCGTCATATACCACGCAACATTTGTACAAACCGGGAGCTCACAGATCCTTAACATATTTAGACAGTTTTTCCCCAACAGTGAGCTTCTCTGGCAAATGAGGATGCATTGGCTGGGCCATGTAGCCTGCATGCCCAGCTGCTGCACACCCAAGCAGCTTCTATTTGGCCAGGTCGAGGGGGGATGAATGGGCAAGGCATAGGCTGTAGGAGAGATGGTCTAATGTGGAAGACCTGGAGTGTGTGAACTTGCCAAAGACTGGTACCAGCAATGTCAAGATCAGCCTCTGGAGGAGGTCCGCGAAGGAGGCAATGGGTGGTTGGAGACAGCCGCTCCTCCAGCTATGAAGGAGTGCGAGGACAGATGCTCTTCATAAACGAGCGGTGCACCTAGACCCCTATTATCCAATAGGCACTGTGCCTAGGGTCTACGAAAACTGAAGGGACTCCAAAAAAAGTGACGATGTTTTTTTGTTGGTATGATAACAAAAAAATGTAACCAAGATATCTTCTTGAATAAGTATATTTATATAGCAACGAGAGCCACAGTATATACAGAGGTAGAGTCATGTCAATCTTTTTTTTCATAAGGTGAGAGAAATTAACACCGGAGTTGAACTTTTATAGATTTCTTCATTGCAAAATTAGCAATAACATCTTCGAACGGTGTTTTTTTTGCACACAATCAAGCGAGTGACAACTGCAGTAGTCGTCACATGGGGCAGCAGCAGTACCAGCTGTCGAAAGTTGTCACTTGAAGGCCTACGAAACAGGAGTGCCTCGGGCCTACACGAACTTTAATCCGGTCCTGGGTGCACCGACAGATAAAACAGAAATATCAGGGGACCTTTTTGCCAGTATCAAAATTAAGGATAGGTTTTACCTTTTCTGGCAAAAAAAACAGGTGTTAAGATGTTCAAACACCAAACAGATAACTTTTGCAAGGAATCAAGTCTGCATGAACCACACGTACTTATGGTGAGCATGCAAATGAGCGTGCTCTGATAATTATAATATATACACAATGCATATATTATATTATAATATATGCATTGTGTTTGAAACAGTGGGCAGCACAGGTGGTTCATCGGTCAGTCACCTCGTTTGGTTAACCTCTTTAATACTTGGGCCTGTCCCCGTGACCTCTTGCCAACAAGCCTTCAACAAAGTCACCCTTGCACAAGAGTGCGACTGACTTGACTAATAATATATGCATCGTCTTTGAAATATTGGACAGCACAGGTGGTTCATCGGTCACTCATCTCGGTTGGTTAACCTATTTAATACTTGGGCCTGTCCCCTTGACCACTTGCCAACAAGCCTTCAACAAGGTCACATTTCCTCAAGAGTGTGACGGGCTTGGCCCGAGCACTTCCACTTAGTGGCGAATGGCTGCTGTGCAGGCTTCGCCGTCATTGTAACGTGTATGTGCGCGCACACCTTTTTTCTCCCCAGGTTTTCCACATCCTTCTCGTATTATGGATTTTCACTCAACATCCGGGGCTTTGCCGTCAACATCTTCCTCATGCAGGTGATCGAGATCGGAGTCACATAACTGCCTATAACCTGTCCGTGTGTAGATCCACAATGGAGGGTTTATTTTTGGTGGGGGGGGGTTAGATCGCGTAAATATAAATGCGTCGTTAAACCCGCCACCATCTGACACATCCAGTTAGTCAGGTTTGTCACGTAAACAAAACATGCCAATTCAAGTACGCGAATTGTAGATGTTGTGGGTTTACATCTACAATTTGAGTACTCTAACTGCAGATGTTGTGGGTTTACTCTCCAACACACCGGTGTGCTGCACTATTAACGAATTGGCATATTCTGTTTACGTCACAAACCTTACGGATTTACTGTGTTTGGTGGTGGTGGGTTTACCAACACATTTATATTTACGCGATCTAACCCAAAAAAACTCTTATGGATAATATTGGTCGCGAAAGCCTCCTAGGTGTTAAACCATGTGCAGATGTTGCCAGCCATCATTAGGTTCGGTGGTGACGGTTCTAGACTTGCACTCTATAGCCATCATTAATTGTCCGACTACCATGATATGAGTTCTGCTATAGAACAGTCTGTTGTAGAGTGCCACTATAGAACAGTCAATTGGAGAATGTAGAGTACTGCTATGTTAACAGTTCGTTGTACTACGCGCGCTGGTTGTGCCCCTCGGCAGGTGATCTATGGTGCCATCGACTACCCGGCCAAGGTAGTGGGGTTGGTGGTCCTCAGCCTCCTGGGACGACGCGCCACGCAGGCCGGCTCCCTCGCGGTGGCCAGCATCGCCAGCTTCTGCCTGCTGGCCATTCCGGCCGGTGAATTCCATCCCTACCCCCCCTCCCCTCCACCCATCATCCCGACATCCCAACATTGGTGGTGCCATAATTATTATTGTACAAGTGTTGGTTGGGTGAGGCGGCTAAGAGACTCTGTGGTTGGCAAAGAGGGGAGGGTGGGGGGAATGCATGAAGGGAGAACAGAGCTGAGGGATCCGGTGCCCGGCTGAAGTGGCACCGCTGATGTTGAAAGCAGTAAAAGCGAGCACGTTCTCCATGGAAGAGCTGGAGCTGAAGGGATAGGATCAGACGGCTTCGTCTAAACCATTGGGTTTAAATCCTTGGCTCGGATTTCAATGGGCGCCTCAGTGGCGAGATGTTAATTACATCGCTTGGTATGCAGGAGGTCGTGGGTTTGAACCCGACCCTGTACGTCTGTATATTTGGTCTTTCTCCCCGTGGTTGCGTGGATTTTTCTCCAGGTTCTTTGTTTTTTCCCTCCACATATAAACACGCGTTTAGTGTCTTTGGCTGCAACAAATGTCCACATAAGCCACTTCGTCGAGCTATAATTTGTGGCAAGGTCGCTTCTGAAAAACAGTTATATAGCTCAGTGAGCCTTACTTGGTAAAAGCAAAAATATGTTTAGTTTATTATTTTTTAACTCGCCGCAAGATCACCAAGCTCTGTTTGATTAGATCTTTAAAGTATCTATTTTCTCGTCTCATCAGCAAAACTCGCATTTATCCCAACATATATTTTGTATTGTTGTAATCAAGTTAATGGCCTTATATGCACAATACAATTACGATTCATACGGCGTTTGCATGCAACAGCAGCTCAATGCGCTGTAGAGATTCAGTAGGGTACAATTATGTTATAGAGAGGCGGTCAGTAGTAGGTAGAGAGAAAAAGGAAGTTCTTGACCCTTCATCTGAACAGGGAGTCAACAGCACGGATGGCAGAAGAGAATGAGTGACCTCCCACCGAGTGATGGTTGACTGACGAGGTTGATAGAAAGACTCGGTTGCTGGAACGAGTGCGTGGAAAAGTGTCTTTAAATCCACCACTAGGTGGTAGTCTTAACACACACACACGCATTTGGACGTTCAATCCCTTGGCTCTCCAGTATAAGCCAAGTCAACTACTTCTCGGTTGTGTACGAGCGCAGATAGGTGGTTGGCAGGATGGTGCAGCGGTAACATTTGTATGTCACAGAATAAAAAGGTTCCTGGCTTCGATTCCAAATAAAACCGCTTTTCTGTGTGGAGTGTGTATCTTCTCCCCCTGTTATGCATTGATTTCCTCCAGTGTAACTCCAATTTCCTCCCATTAGGTGAAAAAAAACATCCCAAATGCTGATATGTACTTGAAAGTTACTCAGTTGGGATAACTATAGTACTAACATCACCCGTTACTGTGAAACCCTTCTGGGAGGTCATCACGTCCGAACAGATTCAAGCAATCCTAACTGCTCATACCAAACACTCTCAATACCAGTCCAGCGTTTGCTGTACTGTGTACCCATTGTCGCTTGTATGCAGTGGGAGTGCTTGCTGCACGTTTGCTGTGCTGAGCGAGGGGTTTAATGGGGACGAGGTGGATGATAAAGGGTGGAAGGGGTGAAGGGAAGATGTTTATAATAAATGAGTGTAACTGCGCATTGAAGATGTAAATTGGTTCCTCGCCTGGTATACAGGAGAACGTGGGTTCGATCCCGAACCCGACGCCTGTGTTTACACGTTCTCCCCGTGGACGCGTGGATTTTTCTTTGGGTCCTCCAGCTTTTCTGTCCACATTTATAATTAATCAACACCTGTTTAGGGGGATTTGGCTGCTATAAATTTCCACATGATAAGCCAATGCATTTTAAGCTATCATTTGTGGCCAAGGCACTTCTGAAAAAGAGCTGCACCGCTCAGTGAGCCTTACATGGTAAAATAAAATAAATTATAGATTGCGATTGGCTAAATGTAAATAAAGAGCTTGTTGCTAGGGGGAGTTTATCTCTGTAAGAAACGAGTACTATTTCAAGGGGCAAACTACGCGATGCGCAGGTATTGTGGTCTATGTAAACATGACTCCTTGTAAAAAAAGGTGTCAGTTTTGTTGCCAGATAAAAGGATAAAAAAAACAATTATCATATTTTTTACTGGCAAATGAGGTTCCAATGGTGGGAACGAATCGTTCATCAATCGTCATTGTGGAGAGTATATGAAAATTGTTCTGGTGGAGATCGAGCGGCGATGACATCCGGAGACGTTGCCCTCTGACCCCCGCGACGCGCGCCCCGTGTCTCCGCAGAGAGCATCACGGCTCGCACGTGCCTGGCGGTGCTCGGCAAGGGCGCGCTCTCTTGCTCCTTCAACTGCGCCTACCTCTACACGGGAGAGATCTTCCCCACCGTCATCAGGTGACGGAGCCGCTGACATCATCAACGGATGAGCCATGAGGCAGCCGCCACCCTCGTCAGTCTTGTCCGAATTGTCACCGTCGCCGTTAAGTTGTACGCAGAGCGGCCGGGAAAGAGCTGCCCCTCTGCTGTGTCAATTGAAAAGCTCCTCCGATTACCGTGATGTATACTGCTTGCAGACCGTTCTCGAACACTGCGATATGTTTTTACGGGTTAAAATATTTTCGCCTGGGAAATCCCTTGAGGTGAAACATCGCATTTACCAGGGTGTCCAATTCCCAGCGAACGCTTTACTTACAACGATAGCCCAACTGTAATACAATTGGAAATAAGACTAAACATGTCTGTTTAAATCCCTCTTGGGCTCTGTAAATATGAACGCATACGATCTGTGATGCCACATGAAGGATTGGTTAGTTGACAAGGACTCCAAGGGTGACTTGCCCCATCAAAATAGATTTTCTATACATGTGGAAGGGGCCATTGATAGTCCGATGTACAGCGATGGCTTTTCACGATGATGGTGACCATGGTGGTGATGCTGCCGACCCCGACAGACAGAGTGGCCTCGGCTTGTGCTCCACAATGGCACGGGTTGGTGGGATGCTGGCACCGCTGGTGATCATGGTGGGCGAAAGTTTGCCGGCGCTGCCGCTCTCTATGTACGGTGGCGCGTCGCTGGTCGCGGGGTTCTTGGTCTACTTCCTGCCCGAGACGCTCAACCGCCCGCTCCCAGAGACAATCGAGGAGCTGTCGGAGGCGCACGCGAGAGACAGGTACACGTGTAGAGGTGTAGCGGGTGACATCGCGTCACGCTCGCCCTCGGAGAGAGCGGCGTCGCGGGACGTGACGTCACGCGGGCCTTGGGGGACGGTGACCGTCATGCCCCCAGGGGGGTATTTAAAGGGGGACCCGGGATGTAACCGGGATTCGTCGCGAGTAGGAGTGGGGACTCGGGTAGTTGATCCTCACACGAGGCTAGGGGAGGCTACTCCGTCCGACCGGCTGAGGTTGGGGGTGGTCCCGGCCCGGGGCAGGGAGGAGAGCCGAGTTAGCCGGGGTGTAGGGATCCCAGTACCCTGTCCCCTGGGGAGCTATAGGCTAGGGGAGTTTTGGTTCGGCTTAAGCCCTTAACAAACCTGGCGTAAGCCCCTAACAGTAACCTGCCTCGGAGTCGTGAATTGCGCTACAACACACGTACAGGCGGACCGGGCTATCGGGACCAGCGCAGGTGCGCAGGTGTGGCAGTACGCGATACAGGTCCAGTCAAGTCTATTTGACTAAGCAGATGAGAAGTCATACCACGATAGGCTCATTTGCATGTGATTTGAAGTCTCACATAAGCAAAGAGGCATTGTTCATCACCTGTTTACAGCCATGTAGCCAGTGGTGGAAATTGATCACATCTATTCCGGGGGGCAAATCTATCCATAGGACAACCGCTGTTGACTTCACCCACAAAGTGGTAGTATGATAATTGGTTTTTTACCCTTTTATCTGGCAACAAAACTGACACCTTTTTTATAAGGAGTCATGTTTGCATTGACCACAATACCTGCGGTCGGAATGCAAAAAAAACACAACTCTGATAATGATATGCACTGTTCTTGAAGTTGATTAGTCCACACCCGAGACAGCTTTTCTTAGAGCCTAGTCTCACATGGTGTTGGACCAGATGGCGCACAAAAGGCGCACAACTCAAAGACAATGCACCATCAGAGTATGAGAGCTCGGGATAAGCATTTACACTATTGGAACCTTCTTTGCCAGTAGCAAAATATGATAATTGTTTTTTTACCCTTTTATCTGTCAACAAATGATCATTTCTGAAATGGCAATGTAAGCAGGTGGCTCTGGGAGCAAGTCGTGTCAGAGGTGACTAGATGCGTCGGTGATCAGAACAATTCAATCAACACTGTTGGGATGCTGGGTTTAATCTAAATCTTGTCCACCCATAATTAAACCGGGATCTTTATTGTAGCTGGGTTGATGATGTCAGCATTGCCTGCACACAAAATAATCCCATTGTGTTCAATTTGGCGATTCAATTGAGGGTTATAAAATGACAATATTTTAAATGCCATGCTTGGCAAACACGTCTTTGGCGAGGCATGTGAAAAAGTGCAACATCATTTTACTGGGATAATCCTTCGAGATGGAACATCTCCTTCCAAGGGTGTACAATTGAATCACGGGCAGCTGAACAGCAGATTTTTACTCGAGATCTCAACGGTGCCAACTCATTGTCACCGACACAGCATCAGGCCCTGAGTCACTCGTCCACCGCAGCGTTGACCGTTTTGTGATGCCCCACTCCGTGCTTGCAGGGAAATGCCCCTCATGGAGAAGAAGAAATATGACACGAATGGCGCCAATGTGGAGCACCAGCCATCATAACGTCGCCCCGCTCTCCTCCCGCCCGGCCAATGCCACCACCACCACCTCCACCAAACCCATCTACGAGCTGGCGCCGCCGGGGTCATGCTTCGAGTCCTGTGATTAAACCTGCTTCTCAAGTGTCGTTAGTCGATGGTGTCAGCCCGCTGACCGATGAACTGCACACACATCCTCATTACCTTACATTGCACTGGCTGGCCTGTGGCTGCATCTGCCGCATTCATGTTTTGCTGCCTGCCCCACTTATTTGATTCGATGTTTTAAATTTCCTTCAATCGACAGGGAAGGTCACGGTTGAAGCACTCCTCGATACGTGGAATCGGATTTTTTTTTTACGTCGCGATCATTTTGTGATGGTTATGGATTTTCCGTACGTGTCTGTGATGATTGTTGAGGTATGAATATTTGCGTGTTAAAGGAAACTAGTGCATGGAGACAACCTACGCATACAAGAGGAGGCACTCAGACTCCTCTATAGATAGTCCAGGAAATCTCCTTGCTGTACTACATCCTGCACCACCTCATTGCCCAGTGGTCAGGTGATGTCTCATACAACACCACATTTCCCCATCCCTGCATGATCCACCAACCCTAAACTCCACCAGCGAGTCAATGAATCGCCACAATTCAATTAAACTGAGTCTTTTTTATATTCTAGTGAATGTGGTGGCCATAAGTCGCTACGAGTACCACGTGACCCCAATTATAATCCAGCTCCGGAGCCATATACGGCTCTTTAAGGACCGCTTCGTAAAGTTATTTATTAAGTGACCCACTGTCTCATGCAACATCGCTTCTGGTTGCTTCTGAAAAAAAATGATGTAGCACAGTGGGCCTTACCTGGTTAAAAGAAACTAAAATTTAAAAGAGCAACATGACGTTTCCCATCCCTGCATGGTCCATCAACCCCCGACTCCAGTTACGACCCACCAGGTATGGACACGCATTGTAAGCTCCGCGGCTGGCACCGTACACGAATGGACGAGTCTGCGAACTGGGCTTTTAAAGCCGAATGTCGCAACCTCCAACTTGCAAATCTGCTCTTGGCCTCAATACAGAATTTGCTGTGCTGGCGAGCAAACGATTTATATTAAGTCAATAACGTGGACCATGATTTAGATGTATCATGCCCTGTGGACCCAGAACGTGGCTTGTGGTTTAGATTCACTATGGCCCACATACTCAGCCCATGGCACCGGACAACATGTTGAATGTGTTGATACTGCGGTGATTAAATTAATTGTCACGATTCAATTCAAGAGTCTTGTTTGTTTTTAACATTGTGGTGAAATGCAGTGGCCATCAGTAGCTACGACAGCCACGTGAACCCATTACATGCAACATACATGAATTGGCTCATACAGTACATCATTCGATGTATTGTGATCTTAACAAATTGCATGAATCGATGCATCATTACAAACAACTCAGAAGCTGCTGGCGTGAACATGTCGTCACGTATGGATTCACTTTCATTGGTCATATAAGTTGGTTCCTCTAAAATGTCGCCACGTTTCATTATATCATGTGTGTGTATTTATGGTTGAACCTCTTTTGCACCGTAGATAGCCAACCGCACTAATCGGAGGTGCTTTATGGTCTTTGCCGTCCCGAAATGAGCGTTCTCCACTTGCACTCGTGGGTTGCCTCTAGGCTCTCTGCTTTTCCCGTACCAGCATTAAGACGTTCAAGAAGAGGTCTGGTCAAACAAGCCAAGAGAGATACCTACTTTTAATGGAATTGTGTGACTCGGCCAGGCGTTCATCTGTAAATAAGAGGACCGTCATTATCGGCTGAACTGGGCGGGGGGGAGGGGGCTCTTCCAAACCAGTCCTCGTGACCCACCGTGATGCATGCACCGTCCCATGTCCACCACGTGTCTCCGTGCCAACGTCAATGAGGTCGTTGCTTGCTGAAATTTAAATCGGCGTTGGGAGCGCCGATTTAAATTTCAGATAGGAGTAGTCTTGCGTGCACGCGCGCGCGTGTATGTGTGTGCGCACGCGTGTGGTTCAAATTAAGAGAGTTTATCTGTGCGGATGTAAGATGCATTTAGCAATCGTCCGGTTTGTGCTTGTATCTGAATGGAAAAGATGGGTAGACGTCTTCTTGGTTCTTTCGGTAAAGTCACGTAGAATGGAAATAATAAAATAATGTCGAGAAGACAGACCAGTTCTACACCTGAGGACGGCTGCTTGCGTTGTGGCCGAAACGTCGTGAGAATTATTTTATGATGTTTTATTTTTATTATTTTATTATTTCCATTCTACGTGACTTTACCGAAAGAACCAAGAAAATGAATCCCTGCAGTCACGAAAGCTTTAAATCGAAATGGGTAGACGTGACAAGCTGAACTGTCATGGGTTACCAGCACTGTGACATGTAATGCTACTGCGCAGATGTTTCACTGCTGTGCTGCGTAACACTCCGGTGTGGTCTCTGGTTGTCCCGTCTGTTTTTCTGCACGGTGTCCGACGTTTCGCTTCACGTGCCCGATACTGCTACTTCTTCAGGAACTGATGAACAATTATTTGAAAAAGCCCCCCTGCCCGTGGTGCGAAACGTCGGACACATTTCCCAAACAACATGCGTTACAACCTGAACACGAAGGGGATCTAAATGGGGCGCACCATCACTACCGTAATCATCCCACTTTTACCACGCGGTCACACAGCGGACAGAATAGAACACAGGGCGGTGCTTGGGGTTGGTGGATCAGCAGGTGGCGAGATGTTAACTACCTCGCCCGGTATACAGGAGGTTGTGGGTTCGAACCGGACCTTGACGTCTGTATATTTGGATTTTGCACGTCTCTCTCCCCGTTGTGGCGTGGATTTTTCTCCGGGTCCTCCGGGTTTTCCCTCCACATTTAGAATAAACACGCGTTTAGAGTATTTGGCTGCGATGCATTTCCAAGTGATAAGCCACTTCGTTGAGCTATCATTTGTGATCGCCAGGGCGCTTCTGAAAAAGAGCTACATAGCTCAGTGGGGCCTTACCTGGTAAAATTAAAATGGTTTAGTTTCCTAGTTTGCTAACTGGGTGGAGGGAATGGGTTGGGAAGCTTTTATCGCTGATATTCTGGAATCATATCCAGTTATCAGCCGCCCGTAAATATACTGAGTTTCTGAAGTGCAGCAAGTTTATGGGCCCAGCCTGGTCACTCATGGCTGTATAACAATACAAAAACCCCATCATGTTAAATACTGCATGGGTTTTTCACGTAATCTGAAAAAACAATTCCAGCTACTATAAATGTCCGCATGATATGCCACTTCGTTAATCTACCATTTGTGGTAGCCAGGTCGCTTCTGAAAAATATCCACATAGCTCAGTGGGGCCTTACCTAGTAAAATGAAAACAAATAAGTTTCTTTGAGTAGTTTCAGTTAGGTGATGAGTGGCCACCTTACACCGTGGTTGTGAGCAGAGGAATGGGTTCATGGGAAGGGGGGGGTCCGTCTCATTCACTCTAATGCGATTGGGATGATGCGAATTAGGAGGAAGCGTTTATCGGCGTGGATTAATCGAGGTGGGGGGGGGGTGGGGGGCGAGTTGGTTGGAGTCGGGGCGGGAGTGGTGGCGCTGATGGTGGGCGGTGGGGGAAGTAATCGGCTCTGGTGAGGTGTAGGACAGAGGAGAAGCCACGCAGAGCTCGCCAGACCGACCACCCGTCACAAATTCGCCGACAGCGCAACAAACAAACAACAAAATCCGCCACGACTTTTTACCAGCGGGGAGCGCCTTCGACTCGTCCGCGAACTCGCGCGCGTGCGCTCCGTTTCGCCGTTTGCGCGACTCGGTCTCGACATCAGCGTCGTCGTCGTCGCAAACGTCGTCGTTCATTGACGAGGGAGCTGCGGTTGGCCTTAATCTCCTTTCGGAGGCACTTGACGTGAAATCGAGAGAAAGAGCGAGAGAAAGGGACGTCGATTAATCGAAAGCGAGACGTGAGAGGGGATCGATAAGGCGGGCAGAGTGCGGCGGGCTTGTCGATAGACGTGGCGGAGATTGGGAAAGGGAGGATTTCGTTGACGTACAGAGCGTGAAGGGGGGACTGGAGGTCATCAAGTAATAAACACAGACGGTGAGATACGTCGACGGCAAAGCCTACAGGCACAGAAGTGACACAGTGAGGCATTTGCACTCAGTCAGCTAGACAGGGAGACACACAGTTGTGACACAGACACACGCCTAAGACATATTTGTAGACATCAAGAAGCACAGTGCGACAGAAAGTATCAGACACAGCGAAGCACACCGACTGTGTTGTGACACACGGGCATCGTGATGCGCAGAGAGGCAGTCACACAGCGAGGCAGTGACACAGTGACACACACACAGTGACACAGTAACACACACACAGTGACACACACAGTGACACAGCGAGGCAGTGACACAGTGACACACACACAGTGACACAGCGAGGCAGTGACACAGTGGCACACACAGTGACACACACACAGTGACACAGTAACACACACACAGTGACACACACACAGTGACACAGTAACACACACACAGTGACACACACACAGTGACACAGCGAGGCAGTGACACAGTGACACACACACAGTGACACAGCGAGGCAGTGACACAGTGACACACACACAGTGACACTCTTTTACACACACAAGGTAAAGACAAATATCCCCCATATAGCCTTAGCGGACTTTTTTGGGCCAAGTGCTGTTATCGAACACAAAAACAAAGATCCCCCGCATAGCGCTAACATACTTTCGGGGCAAGTGCTGTTAGCGAACACGCGCACACACACAAGAGTGACACACACACACACACACAAGAGTGACACACAGTGACACACGGGGTGACACGCACACGGGCGGATGGCGATCCTCCGCCTAAAGTTCACGCGGCAGACGAGAGACAAGCTGGCGCAGGCTCTCTGGGCACTCAACTGGGTGTCCGTGGTGGCCGGCATCGTGCTCTTCGCCCTGGGGCTTTCGTTCAAGATCGAGCTGAAGAAGAGAGCCGAGGTGATGGAGCACAGAAACAGCGTCCAGTCGCTGCCCAACTTCCTGCTCGTGGTGGGAATCGTGGCGTGCGCCATCAACCTCCTGGGCGGCAAGATCTGCCACGACTGCGCCGACGCGACTCGCTTCACCCGCTGGCGGATCTACCTCCTGCCCTACATCGTGGGCACCTTCTTCTTCACGTTCGTCATTCTCCTGGGCGCACTCATGTGCCTCATGGTCCGCTCGGACCTCGAAGAGGCCTTCCACCACGGGCTGCGCAACGGCATGAGGTTCTACAAGGACACGGACACGCCGGGCAGGTGCTTCCTCAAGCGGACCATCGACCTCCTCCAGATGGACTTCCGCTGCTGCGGCAACAACGGCTTCAGAGACTGGTTCGAGATGCAGTGGATGAGCGCACGATACCTGGACCCCAACTCCAAGGACGTCATGGAGTGAGTGATGGAGAGATACATTATTGGGTGGTGCTGCTGCTGCTGCAGCTGACAGTAGTGCACAAGCACAGCTAACGAAAGAGCTCGACACATTTGTCAAGAATACGGTGGCCTTAAAAGGGAAAAAGTATAGAAGGTGACGTTTTGGGCAACGGCCCTGATTCCGAGTGCATTCAATAAAATTAGATGTGCTTGTGAAGAAGGGCCATGGCCCAAAACGTTGGATTATATATACTTTTCCTTTTAGAGCCGTACTTATTGACAGATGATAGATCCACGTGGTGTCTGCTGTGTCCGTGTGTGTCTTGTTAACCGCTCATCCAATAATGAACATGTGACTAAATGTCAAATGTTATCAAGCCAGTTGCCCTCTTGCTCAAATGGACATGGAAGCGATGGTCGCCGCTTGTTTACAGCCCTGAGACAGAGGTCGGAAATTCCACACTCCCATGGCAGCGGCGAGTTCTCTCTATTGGACACCCACTGTTTGTCTTCGATGCTTTATTAAAACTCCCGCTCCGCGAGGTACAACTGACGGCCCCTGTAAGTCCAGTGTGCTCACCATCACGTCACGTGACGACAGCGCCTCACTTTTAATTGGAATGTATTGAACTTCTAGCCGTACCGTACGTAGCCAAGCTTGCTAATCGGAGGTGCGAATGTGTTTAATGCCAGGACGTAAATGATGATGGGTCACCAGCACAAAGCTCACCCCATCGTGGGATTCCCAGAGAGAGGGGTCCCATCGTGTCACCGTCATTCTCAATCCTGCGCGCCGGTTCACTTTGTGTCTGCCGTGATCAGAGGTAGTGGTCGGTAACCTTTCGGCTCCGGTAGCGGCATTCGGCTCTTTCAGGACTGACTTGGCCTCTTCGTGACGTTGTTTATTAAAGGACCGCCGTCTCGTACTCACCACGTGGTATTGCGGCTCTTGCAATATTGAGGGTTTTTTTTTTTTACCGAACTCCTGACCATGATAAACAACACAGACGATGATCATGACGACGTCTGCCTGAAGCAGATCCATCTGCGCAGATGAAGCAACAATTCTTGGTCGGCACTGAAGGTTTAGACGAGAGAGAGATACTGTATATATATCTCAAGTGAGGGGCTTCAGAATGCCAAGTCTTTAACGGGTCTTGATGTACACCTTGGTTTAACCGACAACCAACTTAACAAACACGGCGACGCCAGACACAAACTCAGCACACTGTGAACGCAGCCCGTGAAGTGCATCAAGACGTTTGTGAAGTGTGTGCCATTGTGTTTTGGTGCGTCTACGTGTCATCATTGTGTGTACGTATATATGTGAGAGCGGTGGTGGAGTGGTTAGTGACAATTGGGCCTCCCCTAGGTTGACTCAGCCTCAAATGAGTACCTTGTGTGATGTGTAAACATCGCCATTAGGGAGACAAAGGCGACTGGGCGTGGTGTTGTCAACCCACCCCCTCGTGTGCCGTGCCGGCCTTCGTAGGTGCTCGCTAACAGCACTTGCCCCAATAGTCTGTTATGGCTATCGGGGGGATCTTTATTTTTGTAGTTGTTAGCGCGCTGCGCTACGGACACACCACACCAGCTACTAAGTTATGGCTGAGTCGCCCTAGGGGAGGCCCAGGACCAGTTCAGAATCGAACTCGGGTCGCAGGGTTCATAGCGCAACGCGGTAACCACTGCACTATCGCTCCCCACACCAATCAGTCTGCCACATCATCCCCCCATACACAGTTGCGGCCTTAATAGGTGCTCACTAACAGCACTCTACCATGGAGTGTCCAGTATATGGAAATCCAGGGGATGTGTGTTGGGATTGCATCTGCTGAGTGTGCACTTGCACAGGGCTCCAATGTGTTTATGGTCCAGACAAGAGTGTCCGTCTGTATCTCTGTCTTTGCATACGTCTTTGTGCGGGTCTTTGTCTGTCTCTGTGTGTGTGTGTGCGTCTCTCTCCACACCGAAGGATCGTAACCTTTTCGTGGTGGTGGGGTTAGTGTGTTCCAATGACCCTCAGAGCTATGTCTCCTGGAGTCTTGTACTCATGGTAGGGTCTCCCTTGGCGAACAGGTCTGGGTGGAGAGGTTCCAGACAAATATCGAGCCCTTCGGAGCTGCAGTGGGCCCCAGAGGTGCGGTGAGCAGGCCCACGTTATGTGGACACGCCCTGGCATCGGCCAACCACTGTCCCGCTGCCTTGTGGGTACGTCTGGGAAGACGAAGGGTCGGAGAGCTCACCCTGAGAGAAGTGTAATGTGCTGGCGGCGTGCGACAGGCGGTCCTCCGATAGACTGGAGCTCCGGCAGCCTCCTGCAGAAGTAAGGTGGTGCTGGTGGTCTTGAAATTTCTCCTTACCACTGAAATCCATTCCTCCACAGTGAAGAAGTGATGTAGGACAAGCTCATTCCCCCCCATCAATCTAAATAATTTCAGCGCACAGGTATCCACTACCGCTCTTTATGAGTTCCGTCTAAGATTTCCTGCACCATGAAAGTCTACTGGCGATGGAGTGCTTGGTGATGGGGGTAGGACTGAATGATCCAGAAGCTCCGAACTATGCCCCATGCACGGTAGCGGTTCAGGGCTATTGGTCGTCAGCAGCTGGGATTTGAGTGGCAGTTGCTCCTGGCAGACCCCTGTGTATCTGATAAGCCTCATTTAGGAGCCACACTGTTCACCCCGAATGGTGAAACGCCTAGAAAATGTGGCCTAAACATTGCCCTCTATAACTCTGCTGGATAGGCTGCCGCACCTATCAGGACATTCCGCTAAGCGGTCGAAAACAATACAAGAAACATGTCCCTTGACGACTTGCAACATGGAACATAAGAACTCTCTTGGACTCCAGCTGTGGCACCGACAGACCCGAACGAAGGACTGCACTCATTGCAGCAGAGCTGAAGCGATGTAACATCAACATCGCTGCTCTGAGTGAGACCAGGCTCCTGGGGGAAGGGTCGCTCAGGGAGGAAGAAGGAGGGCTACAGCCTCTTCTGGAAGGGATACCCGCCAGAAGGTCAACATCTGCATGGTGTGGGCATTGCCATGAAGAACTTCCTCCTGCCAAATCTCACAGAAACACCAACTGGCATAAGCTAAAGGCATACGTCGCTCCGCATTCTCCTCGTTGACAAGCAGCATGCCATTCTTTTCAGTGCTTATACACCAACTTTGCCATCAGAAGATGAAGCAAAAGACTGCTTTTATGAGATACTGGACGAGGCCCTCCAAAGTTGGGTGACTTCAACACAAGTGTGGAGAGATTGGGAGATATAAAGTGGTGTGGTAGGACATCACGGCGTTGGCCATGCTAATGCAAATGGATTGAGACTGCTAAGCCATTGTGCTGAACATGAGCTCACCATCACCAATAGCATGTTCCAAATGAAAAACAGTTACAAAACCTCCTGGACCCACCCACGGCCAAAGCACTGGCACCTCCTAGATTATATGACTGTCAGGCGCACTGATGTCAGGGATGTCCTCAGTACACGAGCCATGACAGGAGCGAAGTGCTGGACGGATCATCGGATGATCTTCGCCAAGCTCAGAATGAAAGTTCGCCCAGCCGTCTGCCTCAAGACGTCCACCAAATAAGGCTGCACTCTACTCGACTTGAGGAAACAGAGGCGCGAAACATCCGAATCCGCTCTCTAGCAGAACGCTGAGACTCTTCTGGGTGCGGAGGGTTCGATTGATGACAAGTGGTCCTCCCTTAGTTCTATGAGTCATCAGCCCACTCTGTCGGCTACAGCAGCAAGAAGCACCAGGACTGGTTCGATGAAAACTCCAAATACATCTCCACCCTACTTGACAGTGTGCACAAAGCGCATAAAGACGCACTCAACAACCCCACTTCTGAGGCCCTCAAAAAGCAATGGCAGGACCAGAGGAGGAATGCACAGAATGTTCTACAACACCTGCAAAATGAGTGGTGGATCTCCAAAGCACAGGACATACAATCTTACGCGGACAGATATATGCACAACTTTTATGATGCCGTGAAGACCACCCACGGCCGAAGAAGTTGCTCTCTTTGTCCCCTCAAACGTGCAGATGGGTCCACTCTCAAAAAGGACCAAACTAAGAAAGCCCAGAGTTGGGGTGAACATTTTGGAGTCCTCTTAAACCAGCCAAAACCAGTTGACTACTCAGTCCTGGAGGAGCTCCCGACACTGCCCACCATCCAGAGCCTTGATCTTCCACATACCTTTTCTGAAGTTTGCACCGCCATCAAATTGCTGAAGAACAACAAGACACCTGGAACCGATTCCATCCCTGCTGATATCCTGAAATAGGGGGGCTATATCTGCACCAGAGCAGTTCACCTGTTCACCTCTGAGATATGGAGGCAAGAGAGCATCCCCCATCAATGTAGGGATGCAAACATTGTCACCATATACAAAAACAAGGGGGACAAATTCACCTGCAGCAACAGCAGGGGCATATCCCTCCTTGCCGTTGCTGCCAAAGTCCTGGCGAAGGTCATGCTTCATAGACTCATTGACACCATCACTGAAGACTTGCTACCAGAGCCCCAGTGCGGTTTCAGAAAGAACAAGCACAATGGACATGATCTTCACTGCACGCCAACTGCAGGAAAAGTGCCGTGAACAGAAGCAAGACCTGTTCATGGCCTTTGTGGACCTCTCCAAAGCCTTTGACACAGTACACTGTGAACTTTTATGGAAGGTCCTCCTGCAGTATGGCTGCCCCGGGAAGTTTGTGAACATCTTTCGTGAGTTCCAGGAGGGGAAGATAGCCAGAGTAACAGTTGGAGGTCAGGAGTCTGAATCCTTGGAGTAGGCACTGGTGTGAGGCAAGGTTGTGTGATTGCGCCAGTCCTATCCAATGTCTCCCTCCTATGTGTCACAACACTTCTGCACAAGGACATGGAAATGGAGAGTGGGGTGACCCTGGACTTCAGGTTGGATGGGAATCTTTTCAACATCAGGAGGCTCCAAGCGGCAACAAAGTTTTCATATGAATGTGTACTTGAGCTCCAGTATGTGGATGACTGTGCTCTTGTGGCACATACCCCAGAATCTCTACAGGCCAACTTCGCAGGAGCTGCGAGGGCATACAGCAGAATAGGGCTGTCTGTTAATATCCCAAAAACAGAAGTCCTATGTCAGTGGTCATCTGAGCCTCCACCTGATCCATCCGCATTCTTCATCTCAGACTCCTCACTTGCTATTGTTCCACACTTTAAAAACCTCGGAAGCATCCTCTCGAAATACTGCAACATCGACCAGGACATCCAGCACCGGATCAAGCAAGCCTCATCCTCCTTTGGACGACTCAGGAGGAAGGTTTTCAATAACAGTCACCTTTACAGTACACCAGGCAGTGTGCGTTTTTACACTGCTCTATTTATCGTGAAACGTGGACAGTTTACAGCCGATGCCTAAATCAACTTGAGTCCTTTCATATCAAATGCCTCCAACGCATTTGGAAAGTGACCTGACAGGACCGTGTTCCACACTCTGAGATCTTACAAAAAACCAGATTGCAGGAGCATTCAGGCGAACATCACACACCACTAGCTGAGATGGCTCGGCCATGCCATCCCAATGCCGGAGGACCGCCTGCCACGAAAGATGATGTACGGACAGCTAAAACTGGCCTGTCGCTCTGCAGGTGGGCCGAAAAGACTGCTTAAGGATCAGTTGAAGACCTCACTTAAAAAGTGTGGGATAGACGCTGCCTCCCTTGAGGCTGTTCCTGCTGACCGTTCCACCTGGCGGCGCAGCCTCTGCTATCAAGGAGTGCAGTTGCCTGAGGAACAAAATGGCCGAACGTCACCTGGCGAAGCGACAGAGGAGACATACGACCATGGCTTCACTGGCCTCAATGGAACAGGCCTTAGTGCTCTGCCTGTGGCAGACAGTATGCATCACGCATCGGACCATACAGCCATCAGAGAACCCACAAGATGTAATGGAAGTCATCATCGGATGCAATGGACTACCTTGCCATATACCTCGGAGATCTCTAAATCTCTATGTGTTTCTGTTTCTCTCTCTTGTCTTTATCTTCATCTCTGCCAATGCTTCCCCTTCCACTTGTCCGTACAGGACCCCAAGTAGACTTCTGAGACACATGCGTACGTGTGTGCCTTTAATAGGTGCTCGCTAATACAGTAGTCATCCCCCCTCCGATCATCAATCGAGGTAATAATGGAGAACCATTGCATTTCATTTTGTTTGCGAAGCGGTGTTGAACTGGATTTCGTCTTCGCCTACAATGTCAGTGACCTGGGTTCATAAAATGTGACACTGGTCCAAGGTTTGGCTACTCATACCAATGCTACTCAAAACATTGATTCAAAAGACCAATCACCTTATAGACTTACACATTCGTTTGCCAATTGTGATATCGCCGTCATGTCGTGAGTTGGAGAGAAATGTTTATCGTATGGCAGTCAACCTGATCTTTTCTCTTTAATTCTGAGAGTTGTAATTAATTTAGACAAATGAAGTACAACTTGTTTATATGATTTGAGAAGTAATGTTAATCACGGGTGGTGGCTGAAACCCCGATTTGAACCCCAGGATCTCAGCGATGTACCGCTCCGGGCTCTGACCCCTGAACCCTGATCCTCCCAGCCACCTCCTATTCGTTAATTCAATTCCCCACATTCAACCTGGGCAGCACACATCAGAATGTGCGCATTGTAGTCCTTCGCAAAGTAAACCGTGGACCCGAGTGCGTTCCTCTCCTGCTTAAAATGCATCCGAGCGGTCTCCTGTGCGCAAATTAGCACGTGGTGGTGCTTACCTAACCCGTTTGCAGCCCTAATACCTCTTGTATTAGCTATCACACGAGGACGATACTCGAGCAGTTGATTTACAGGCCCTCGAACCCGATCAGCCGTTTCCGTTCCACCTTTGCATGTTCCACCGCGGGGGGCAGCCCCTCGACATCGTGGAGGGTTGTGTTTGTAGTGGCAGCTCCCGAGTCGAGGGGTGGCATGAGAACCAATACACCGTGCCAAATCCGCGTGCCAAATCGACCACCGGCACACAGCAGTCCAATAAGCCCTGATCTAAGGAGATCTGTCTGATTGAACGGGAGCGGAGGGGGGTGGGGGCGATGTAGGAGTGTAACTGGTTTGTAGTGGAGACGTAAGACGGTCTGATCCAAGTCCCTGGGCTTCCTGCCACCGCTGAGTTATGAGCCGATTGGACACCGTTTTTTTGACGGCCCTACGTCAATGATAGCAAGTCCATAATCCTAGGGCAGGATTCGAGTATATCCATGCATAGTAAAACCACCGGTTAAGTCAAGGGCAGGGTCAGAGGGCAGTATATTTAAACATACATTCGCCATCCGTGTGTTCGAATCTATGACTTTTCAGTGTACATTTTGGTATGAATGGGCAGGGTTTAAAGAGTTGATGTTCAAAGTAGGGTCAGGGATGAGACACACTCGATACACACACACACACAAAAACCTTACACTCTCAAATATATACACAATCACATAACACACCTCATACACATCTCCCACACCCATGCACATGCTTCACAGATAAACCTCACATTCAAATGCACACATGCACCACGTACAACACACACAGCTCATGCACATCCATACATACGCATCTCACACCTCACGCTCAAACATGCACACACCTGACCTGCACACATCTTGCCCACAGACACTCACACACATCGAACAACCCACACACTCTCAAACCTCACAGACACACCACTCTGCCTCTCACACGCCCTAAACACTCACCACCCGATACATCACATACAGCTCTCTAACATTCTAGATTTGAAGCTTTCGTGACTGCAAGGATTCATACTCTTAGGTTTTGTCGGTAAAGTCACGTAGGTAAAAAATAAAAAATAAATTAAAATTAATAAAAGTAAAATAAAAATCACGACTTTTCGGAGACAACACAAGCTTCCGTCTTCAGGTGGAACCGTCACAGCACGCTTGCTGTATCAAGTAAAAGAGTTTACTTGATACCGTCAAAGCACGCTTGCTGTATCAAGTAAAAGAGTTTACTTGATACAGCAATCGTGCTGTGACGAAGCTTGTGTTGCCTCCGAAACGTCGTGATTTTTATTTTACTTTTATTAATTTTAATTACATTTTTATTTTTTACCTACGTGACTTTACCGAAAAAACCTAAGAGTATAGCTCTCTAACACACACGGACACGTCATCCACACACCTCACACACAGCTGCTCTTTTCACCACCAAGTGGCAGAGACGTCGCTTCAGCACGAGTGCCAGGCTAGGCCAGCCTGGCACACGCACAGGGTTTTAGATGTTAACCTCCTGAGAATGACCGACAGATGCACCACCTGCACTCCCCACTGTTGCTGGCTCACTTCGTTTTAGGCACCCAGCACTCTGTTCATTGTTGTGAGCATAGCTGATCCACCTTCCTCTGTTGGTGAGGGTGACTGCCTCCAGCTGCCCAGTATCATATTTCACGAATCTCCTCCACAGAGGCAGAGCTCTAGACAGCGCTGTTTCCAGTCTTTGGCCTCGGCTACAGGTCCTCCCGTTATCGCTTCAGCTCATATCGTTTCTGAGTCCGTGCCGTGCCCATGCGGCCGCTTCCATACAGCCACTCAGAAGGTGCTTGAGCGTGTGGTGGCCGGGCATGCGAGCTACATGACCTCGCCACTGCATCCTCGGCAGCCAGAGGAGATCACCAATGGGAGTGTGTCCAGCCAGATCATCCCATGATCTGTGAGCTCCTCGCACAAGCCGTACATATTCTGTGGAATATTTCGTTTTGCGACTCAGGTCTCAATTTCAAAAAAATACTGTATATAGTAGTGGCAACTAGCTTTGGCGATAGCTTTGGCATCAGCTTGCCACTGAAACTAAGAACAGGGGACCCCATCCTTGTACCACTTTTGATTATTGTCTTAATGGCAGAATAACATATTAATACGTAAATAAACATGTGATATTGATGATGATGATCACTCCATTAAGGGAATTTACCTTGTGTCCAGGTCAGGTCATGTTTTCTCAACAACAACAAATCCGTTCGTTGGGAAATTCTTTTGCCGGTTTTTGGTAAATTGTTGATCCTTGTGCCACTCAGGTGATTGTTTTTTGGCGTGAGGGGAGTTAAAAAAAGACAAACACCTAAAAAATATAACGAGTGGCATGACAACTCTCACCTCCGTTGTGTTTTTTTTATTCCGATTATATTTACGGACTGACTGACCGACCGACCCTCGCCCACCCATTCCACCCCTCGCCCCGACAGCCGCCTCAAGAGCAACGTGGACGGCAAGTACCTGGTGGACGGCGTCCCCTTCAGCTGCTGCAACCCCAGCTCGCCGCGGCCCTGCATCCAGCACAGCGTCACCAACAACTCGGCGCACTACAACTACGACTACCTGACCGAGGAGCTCAACCTGTGGATGCGGGGCTGCCGTGACGCACTGCTCGAGCACTTCTCGGCCTTCGTCCACGCCATCGCCACCGTGGGCGTCCTCGTCTGGCTCTTCGAGGTAAATCCTACAACAACAACAACAGTTTAACACGTAGCAGGCTTTCGCGACCAATATTATTCATAATCAACGTTTTTGGGTTTAGATCGCGTTATTTATAAATGTGTCGTAACCCTCCACCACCCGACACGGCCAATCAGTAAAAAAGTGTCACGTTGACAAAAGACAAATAGTTCACTGCTTTAGCCCACCGGTGTGTTGAAGCGTGAAACCACAACATTTACAATTTGAGTACACCCACCCCGTGGTTTCACGCTTCAACAAACCGGTGGGCTAAAGCAGTGAACTAATTTGTCTTTTGTCAACGTGACACTTTTTTACTGATTGGCCGTGTCGGGTGGTGGAGGGTTACGACACATTTATAAATATCGCGATCTAAACCCAAAAACGTTGATTATGAACAACAACAACAACAACAAAACGAAAGCTATTCAACTTTTTAATTTTACTTGAACAGTTTTAGGGCCTCGTTGAGGTGCTATGTGGCAATTTTTTCAGGAGCGACCTGGCTTGACGATGTGGATGATATCATCATCATCGTCATCGTTGTCGTGTGGACATTTATAGCAGCAGAAAAGGAAAAAAAACGCATAGAGACCCATAGAGATACCCATAGAGACCCATACTCATGGAGACCCATAAAGACCCATGTTCCTAGAGACACATAGACACCCACAGAGACCCACAGAGACCCAGTGGACACCTACGGAGCGATCTGCCCATGGATCGTGATGATGATGATAAAATAAAATAAACTCACCTGTAGACTCACATGTATAATAGCGCGTGTGCACACGGGTGAGAATTCCAGGTGATCATGCCAGGTGTGCAGGCATGGATGATCAACCCAGTGGGCTCACCCGTGCACATTCTGTGTGCGTGTGCGCGCTCACGGCGCGGAAATTAAGCGGTTAGCGCTACGCTGTGCTACACACCCGGTGACCCGAGTTCGATTCCCGCTCACGGCCAACACCTGTCCTGGGCTTCCCCTAGGTCGACTCAGCCTCAAATGAGTACCTGTTGCGGTGTGTAAACATCATCACCGGGGAGACAAAAGCGACCGGGCATGGTGCTGGCCACCCACCCCGTCGTGTGCCACAGTGCCGGCCTGCATTCGGTGCTACTCGCTTAACAGCACTTGCCCCAACAGTCTGTTACAGGCTACACGGGGGATCTTTGTCTTCGTTTGTCACCGGCGCGTGCGCAGCTCTCGGTCCTCGTGGGAGTCCGCTACCTGCAGACGTCGATGATGAACGCCACCCCGCCGAGCGAGGAGGGCGTGCAGGACCAGAACGAGGTGTGCGAAGGCTGGCTCCTGGAGAACAGCATCCTGGAGACGGCTCGGAGCAACCTCAACATCATCAAGAACCTGGGCAAGTCGAACCAGGTGAACGCCGACGACGACGAAGGCAACGCCTCGGCACCCCCCGCCGACTACGGACCCGGCGGGACGCTCCCGACGACCATCCTGCCAGGGGAGAAAGCGTGAGAAGGAGGTTCGTGTGGTGGAGTTGAATTTTTAATTGGGGGGTGGGGGGGGAAGGGGTGAGGGGCGTGGGGTTGGGGGGGGTCAGAGTCACCGCCGCCGCTAGGAAGCGCAGTAAATGCCAGGCAATGAAAGGATGGGCACAAGTTTAAAGGGGCGAGGTTGTTGTAGCGGGGTTGCCACCTGTGCCGCAGAGGTCGCAACCGGGTACCCGTACCATACCCGATACCCGGCTACCCGTACCCGGCCGGGTACGGGTACCCGTTTTCGACCTTGGTGCGGCCGGGTACGGGTAGGCCGTGAGTCACTGGTGAGTAACCGTTTGTCACTCATTTCGGGTAGGGTACGGGTAGGGAACGGGATCAAAACCCGTTTGCGACCTCTGCTGTGCCGGTTCCCCCCCCCCCTCCCGAGTCGTTCTCCCAGTTGAAGTAGCTGATGCCTTTGGAGATCTGTCAGTCTTCCTGGAACACCCTACCTGGTTGATCCAGAACTTCCAAAGATTGCTACATTTTGCATCCATTTTCTCGGTTGAAATTATGTCTGAGTTGTGTGGAAAACCTCCCCGTAGATGCTGTTCAATCTTGATTAGAAGCTTTCGTGACTGCATGATTTCATACTCTTAGGTTCTTAACTGTTGTTAGCCGAATCTCTCTTTCACCTGAGGACGACCGCTTGTTGTTGCGACCGAAACGTCGTGAGCTATTATATATTTATTTTCCTATCTACGTGACTTTACCGAAAGAAGCCGAGAGTATGAAATCATGCAGTCACGAAAGCTTCTAATCAAGATTTGACACCACTCAAGCCATCGCGTTTCCTGTCTACGAAAGTCTCCCCTCTTGTGGTATTGTGAGATAAGCTTCTTCCCACGAGATGTAGTATTTTTTTGTAACCTCAAGAAGTGGCAACCCTCGGTGTTGGGGTGGCTCGTGGAGCTAATTACTGTGGGTGTAGCGCGGCTCAAGAGACATGCGTTGAATCGTGATGGTTGTTAGAAACAATATTTTAGATTAATAAATATATATATGCAGGTAATATGTCAATGTTATTCGTTTGAGCTCCTAAAATGATCACAACTGTCCAAAAGAGACGGAACAAACCGAGTAGCGATGCGAATTAGATGGAAAGTTTGAGACACTAAAAACGATTGATTCTTAAATGGAATCGTGGCCCCGAATCACGACAATCCAATGTATCACTGGAGGGGTGAAACTAATGAACAATTGATATATATGGTTTGAAAAAAGTATAGAGGTAAGTCAGTTTAACACGTTGTAGGCTTTCGCGGACAATATTATCCATAATAGAGGGGGGTTTTGGGGTTAGATTGCATAAATGTAAATGTGTCGTTAAACCCGCCACCACCCGACACATCCAATTAGTAAAAAATTGTCTCGTAAACAAACCTTGCCATTTCGTTACTAGTTCAGCGCACCGGTGTGTTGGAGAGTAAACTCACACCATGTGAGTTGTGAGTTTACCTTACTATTTGGCCGTGTCGGGTGGTGGCAGGTTTAACGACACATTGATATTTTGGCGATCTAACCCCAAAGAAAAGTTATCATGCATAATATAGGTTTTCAACTTGAAAAGATCAATGGGGCAAGAGCAACGGACCGCACCAACTGAACTCCACGT
Source organism: Lampetra planeri (assembly GCF_965212315.1). Taxonomy (NCBI): domain Eukaryota; kingdom Metazoa; phylum Chordata; class Hyperoartia; order Petromyzontiformes; family Petromyzontidae; genus Lampetra; species Lampetra planeri. Next base: position 5,281,533 of record NC_136139.1, on the reverse strand, counting down.
GTCCACCACTTTGCCATGGACTCCCCGTTTTCAAGTTTTTTTTAATCCTTTATATTAAGTTCACTTGCTTGCTTGCTTGCGCGCTTACGACCGTGCAAATCTTTCGGTCGTGTTTTAACCCACTTCCCGTGATCCAATCGAGCTGACATTTTGCACACAGACTCGTTGTGTGTGACAATGTATTTTCGTGAAATTTTTTTTCCCAAAATGTTACACTTTTTAGGAATTTTTTTTATTTAATCACCAATTGCTTAATGGTGGCAGGCAATCATCTGACCCATAGGTGGCAGCCATCTCAAGCCAGAGGACGAGAGGACTCTAGCCGCCACGCATATAAAGGATTTATAGTGAAAAACTTTGTTTTTACGGGTTTCTTTTTTTTGCGCACACTTTTCATCGTTGGTGTTCACAAGAGCGCCTCCAGTGCAAGACGTGATATTGCGTTAGCAGCGGCGTGAGACCAGGGAGGGAGTGGGGGGGGGGTAAGCTACGGGGAGACAATGGGGTTTGGGGTGCGTGTCGCACTGCAGACCGTACGTTGATAGTCTACACACTGTCCGCTGTTAATGAACGATAGGACGTGAATTGTAAAGTGATGAACACGTGCGTGGTATCTGTTCACTTAGCGCAAGGTACTTTCTTGATGAGTGGCCGGCTGATCGCTTTTTATTGTAGGAGCCCTGTTAAGGGGGGCAGCTGTTTCTGGGAAGTGGGGATGTGGGGTGGGGGGTGCCCTCGATTTTAGGGGGCGGGGCCCTACCTGGGATGAAATATGCACACTACCACCGCCGCTGAGTGGCATCTCTGGTGGGTGCGATGTCGGGGAGTGATGTGTTACTCCTGTAATTAGATTACCCAGGAAGGTGCCAGAAATAGTCTCATTCCTCTGTAGCGTGTAAATCAGATTGTTATAATCAGATCGCTGTTACTAGGCGCGTACTTTTTAAATGTATGTTAATTTACCATATGCTAGTCATTTTTGGAGTTTGCTCTGATTTAGCATGCATCTGTGATATATTTTTTAAAAGATTACTTGTAACAGTTGATTACTTTTTTTCCATTATTCGTAATTTGATACTGATCGAAAACATTATTTTTAAAGGGGGGAAATGATGACGTCAGCATACGAGGACACGCAGCCACTCACAGCACGTGTCAGGCAATTGCTGGGATATCTCAAAACATTGCGGGCAGACTTCTCAATGTTTTGCAGTCGGCGCTGTGAAACGGCTATTGCCTGCCACTTTCTAGCCTGAACATTTTCAGGCAGGCGTACGTGAAATGTAGAGGCAGCGTCAATCCATGTTCAGGCAGTCCACGCCTGAATGATGCATTTCAGGTGAGTGTAGAGACCTCAATGCAAAGTTATCATGTCACGGAAGAGTTCTGATAATTCATGAGGATAATTCAACCGCCGCTTTGAGGTTCACGATACACGTACACGCTGTCTAAATACAAACTGTATTATATTGTATAATCCGAATGAGGGGGAAATTAGAAAGTAATCGTATTCCACGACAAAAAATATATACTGATAACTGTAACGGAATTGGGTTACGTTACTTCTAAAACGTGAATTAATCCATTATTAGCGACTACTTGTCGTTATTTTCCAAAGTAATCCTAATCCCAGGAGCGGGGTACGTGCCGAGTGAATGGGAGGGGTTAGCTTAATGGCATGCCAGACCAAAGGATTAAACTCTCCAGAATTCTAGAACCTGGGTGAAAAAAAAGAATCAAGAATTTGCAAAGAAAAAGTTTTCTAATTGTAATCATTGTTTTTTTTTTACGTTTTAATAATAACGTTTTTTTCATCAGGGTACTGCTGGGGAATTTTTTCCTAATAATTGTTTTTACAGATTATAACTTCTAGAGACAGATTTCAAATCTCTAATATGGCATCACTTTCATTGGGTTTATTAATTCCCCTGATTAATTTTCTATTGGTGTTCCATACATCACACCCATCGCTTTCCGTAACCCATCACTCTCAATAAACCAACCCTCTCCACCGCACATCACTCTCTACAAACCAACACTCCACATCACTCCCCATCACCCACCACTGCCGATACACCATCACTCTCCACCACCCATCACTCTCTATAAACCAACACTCCCCATCACCCATCACACCCAGCACACCACCTATCACACCCCACACACACACTGTCCCACTGGGTCACATAATTAAAACATTTACCATGGGTTGTTGGGTCCTCGGATAACCTCCTTGTTTATCTCGTTTTCATCTCAACATTGTATTTATCTCTCTATACATCTCTATCATCTCTTGCTTAGCTCTCATCTCACCGATCTATATCTTGTCTACATCTCTCTCGTGTGTCTCTCTTGAGTTATCTCTTTATCACTCAAGGGACCGTATCCCTCATCGGGCCACTCCAAAGGCCTTCTTCACGGGCCTCAGCCGTGGCCTGTGAGCCAGCAGTTTGAGACGCCTTCCCTTCCCCATCGCTTCGCATCCTCCACCCGTCACCCATCACACGCCAAACCCCAAACAGCAATCACACCGTGCACAAGCCATCAGCCATCACATCCCATCACCAATCTCATCACCCCCCATCACACTTTCCATCAACACCCCAACACTCATCACCCTCCCCTCCCCCTCCCTCACGCACCCATTGTACAGGTAGTCCCCGACTTACGATGGACCGACTTACGATGTGGTCGGCGTAACGCATCTCCATCGTAAGTCGGGGACTCCCTGTAATTTATGATTTGCACAGATGCGCACGCGGTTCGAGTTGAATCGTCGTCTCTTCCCTCTTGTGTCATCTACCAAGGCGGGCTTCCCCGAACGCCATGTGTATCGGTCTTCACCATTCACGTGAGCGTGATTCTGTTACACGCCGCACGCGCCTGATGATTGCTAACCATATCTCGCCGTCTACGCGTCACGCGGTTGGGGAGGGGGGGGAAGACGATGGTGCCCTGATGTAACCAACACTGGCTGTTTGAGTGAAGTTATGTTAGCCCGAAGCTGTTAAAAGGCCAACACGGCACACGAGGGGGTGGTGTGGCCAGTTAGAACGCCCGAACGCCTTTGTCTCCCCAGTGCTGATATTTACACACTGCAACCGGCAACTCGTTTTAAGATACTCTTAGGTTTTTTAGGTAAAGTCACCTAGGTACAAAAATAATAATAATAAAAGTAAGTCAAAAAATGTTTTACTTACCTACGTGACTTTACGAAAAATACCCTAAGAATATGAATCGTTTTAAGATCTCCATGTTAATTTGAAGCAGTGCTCTGCGTCACGTGAGACACACACGTGATCATACGATATGAGAAAAAAAGTTTTGCTCGCTGGCTGGCTGGCTGGCTGAAGGGAGGGAGGGTGGGACAATCACGTCCAAGGGACCTGCAGGATTCCAGAGTCTCTTAATTTGAACCACAGTGCCCCCCCACCCCTCACTCCGATAGCAGCTGCAGCCGGGCCCGATTTTAAAACAGCATCTTCTACGTAACATTGGGGCCACACACGAAACACCCCCCACCCCTGCACACACACCAGACATGGAGGTCGCTCTCTGAATCCGAGTCGTCGCTCTGTTCTCCGCGTGCGACGTTGCTCGCCCATCATCAGGCGCGTGCGGCGTGTAGCGACCTTGACGTGCATTTGAGCGGAGACGATTTGGGAATTGCGCGAGCAGATGCCGCGGTGATGGCACGCGAGTTCCGACATGGGACGTCTTCCATCCTCTGAGCGTGCGGGTAGTTCTAGGGAGTCCCTCGTCATTTTTAAGTACGCTTCATTGTTGTTTCTTAACACCGCTTCATAATTGTCGTCATTACAGAGATTATTGATGTTAATGATTATACGCTAATTTGAGCCTCTGTCTCTAAAAAAGCAAATGCATGGTCGCAGTGACACGGTCCTTGGTTTCACAGTCACGAATCTGCAATGTGGTCACACCGATGCATGCACAACACAAAGAGAAAGATCCCCCGTATAGCCTGTAACAGATTGTTGGGGGCAAGTGCTATTAGCGAGCACCTATGAAAGCCGGCACAGCATACGAGCGGGTGGGTGGCCAGCAGCACGCCCGGCCGCCTTTATCTCCCTTGTGGCGGTGTTTACTATACACCGCACGAATTTAAAGTTGAGTTGACCTAGCAGAGGCCCAGGACTGGTTCAGATATATTTGCAACTGTTATTGACCGTGAGCAGGAATCGAACTCGGATTGCTGGGTTTAGTAGAGCGGCACACTAACCACTGCGCCACCGCTCCCCACACACACGAGCATATGCAAGACGCACGGCATTGAACACACCCGTCCCTGGGTGGGATTAGAGTTGGGTTAATGAAGGTAACCCTTCAATTGTCCTCTACAAAGCTGCCTTAATGCGGCCAGCAGCGGTCCTCTCTCTCTCTGTCCGCAGCTAAAATAGCCACTGCAGCGGCACGCCGTGACGCATCCCGGTCGGTTGTGATTAAAACAGATTTGTGAGCAATTCAAATTGAACCTGTGTCACAAATGTACCAAAAAAAAATCAATCAAACAGCTGACGCACACAAACTCTGCTGGTAAACAAAAAAACAGCAGCTATGCATGACCTGACCTCACCCACGCACGCGGTACAAGCCCTCTCTGATCGCATAATCCTGTTTCCCAGATTACATTCGGCACGCAGCAATGCACATCTTTAAAAAAAAAAAATCGACGATGTCAAAGTAAGTCCTCGTTTAACGCGGTAGTAGATGCGTTCTTATTAGATGCGTTCTTGGAAAGCGCCGTGTTAAGCGAAAAACGCGTTCAGCGAAAAACAATTTACCCCCCCCCCCCCCCGGTAAATAACGTAACGATGAAGTTTGGCGAGATACGATGTACGCACGCGGTACGATGGCGGGGCAAATAACTGCATTAAACCGTTCAGACGCGCAGCTCAAGAAAGTAGTTCGTCTTTTTTATTTAAAGCTTTCGTGACTGCAGGGATTCATATTCTTGTTTCTTTGGGTAAAGTCACGTAGAAGAAAAATAATAAAATATTTGTATTACTTTATTATTATTTCCCTTCTACGTGACTTTACCGAAAGAACCAAGAATATAAAGTAGTTCGTTGTTGACCGCTCAGAAACCGCGTTGTAACGGTGCGCGCTCCGCGTTGTTACGGGCGCGTTCCGCGTTGTGCGAATAGTGGTTCCCTCATGGAATAACAGCGTTCTAGCGAAAACGCGTTGTGTGAACACGCGTTAAGCGAGGACTTGCCATATACGGTCTCGGCTCTCTCTGCGTGTGTACTTTCTCGGCGGCACGAGTTCTTTTACAACACAGAACGAGTGGAGTGTTTCCCCCCCTCCCCCTCCCGTTGTTTGGCTGTTTTTTGTTCTGTCGTGTTTTAATTTTGATTAAAGAAATGTTTTTAAAGTCGAAAGTGGATTGTATGAAAGTAAACTAATTTTCTGTGTTTGTTGACTGCCTCGTCTCTCTTTTATTCGGTCGTAATGTTCTGTTTGTGTATATACATATTTATTTGATGAGTCCTCTGGATAAAAAAAATATATGACGCACGGTGAAAATGTAATTAACTTTTAACATTTTCCCTCGACTCGATGGCTTCCTTTATTTCACCAGAGGAGAGTCTGCTGACATTTGCTAATCTGGACTTTTTTCACGTTTGGTCCGAGCCCTCTATTTAACCCGCACACATTTCACTTGAGCGTGATGAAAACTTGGTAACTAGTTTTACTTTTGACTGGCATCATGTATTTAATCATGGAGGCAGTCTTACTGGGATAAATGCATTAGGTGTCGTTGCCATTTTTATAATTTAGCTAATTAACAACCGTCAATCAACCAGATGGGATTTATTTTTATATTTCGAAATAATCTGTTTTTTTAACGTCATGAATGGCAGTCCAGGTCATCATGATAAAAAAATCAGTGAGTGAATACAATGAATGAAATTGCATTGGTGTAAGGGGATAAGCTGTACCGATATAATTAGACTATTTACGTGAGCTAAGGCCCTGATTGGATCCTATTTGAATCCGATTGGGATGGTTGGATTTGAGATTGTGTGTGCGGGGGGGGATTGAATGATGAGGTCAGGGGTTAAAAAAAATTCTGACCAATCAGGAGAGGCGTTGATGGCGCACAACTCATCTGGTGATAATTTCCCAAATGCTGTGACCGTGCACCTGGGAAAGACTGAGCATGTTGTACATTACAGACTTTGTAAATACACTGCTGGCTGGCAGGCCTCCACCCACACCATATTTATCCTTCGTGGTTGTTTGCTCCTACTTCAACACCGAGTTCAGTGTGAGTTGGTGAGGGAGGTCAGTGTGGGTTGGTGGAGGAGGTCAGTGTGGGTTGGTGGAGGAGGTCAGTGTGGGTTGGTGGAGGAGGTCAGTGTGGGTTGGTGGAGGAGGTCAATGTGGGTTGGTGAAGAAGGTCAGTGTGGGTTGGTGGAGGAGGTCAGTGTGGGTTGGTGGAGGAGGTCAGTGTGGGTTGGTGGAGGAGGTCAGTGTGGGTTGGTGGAGGAGGTCAGTGTGGGTTGGTGGAGGAGGTCAGTGTGGGTTGGTGGAGGAGGTCAGTGTGGGTTGGTGAAGAAGGTCAGTGTGGGTTGGTGGAGGAGGTCAGTGTGGGTTGGTGGAGGAGGTCAGTGTGGGTTGGTGGAGGAGGTCAGTGTGGGTTGGTGGAGGAGGTCAGTGTGGGTTGGTGGAGGAGGTCAGTGTGGGTTGGTGGAGGAGGTCAGTGTGGGTTGGTGGAGGAGGTCAGTGTGGGTTGGTGAAGAAGGTCAGTGTGGGTTGGTGGAGGAGGTCAGTGTGGGTTGGTGGAGGAGGTCAGTGTGGGTTGGTGGAGGAGGTCAGTGTGGGTTGGTGGAGGAGGTCAGTGTGGGTTGGTGAAGGAGGTCAGTGTGGGTTGGTGGAGGAGGTCAGTGTGGGTTGGTGGAGGTCAGTGTGGGTTGGTGGAGGAGGTCAGTGTGGGTTGGTGGAGGAGGTCAGTGTGGGTTGGTGAATAGGGGTGGCCAAGACCACTTCAGATATCACTGATGATCGCGCTGTTTGCATTAGACGAACGAAACGAACAGGTAAGTTCTACGATTTAGTGTTCAGAACAAGCAGTTAAGTTGTACCGGTATTTTGCTTTGATATCAGAGTGAAACAGAGTAATTCCACTGTTTCACAGGCACACGGGAGAGGGGTTTATGGAGTTGCGTTGTCACACTAATTTCACGTTTGATGGCCATGCGACAAACGGACAAACGCTCCCAACAGCAGGACACGTGAGAAGAAGAAGGTGCAGCACTACATCGTGATTTGAATTGAAGGGATCTTCCAGTGGCTGTGCTCTGACACAAAGGTAACGATGCACTGTTGTCTTCGAGTTTTGTATCATTGTTATGATGCTCGTTTAACCACGAAAGTCTCAACACAGTACGTGTCGTTTTTCAGAAGGGTCCTGCCAAGTGTATTTTTCAGTAGAGGCTGATGATTGCTGCAGTGTGGTCTAGCCGAGGGGCACCATCAGTTGCAGCTGTCCCTGTGCATTAGTCTGCCAGTAGGGGTGTGATGATTGCAGGTGTGTGTATAGAATATTGTAACCGAGTGGCCAATGTAAATATATAAATTATATTCTTTGGGTCTTTCGTTAAATCTACGTGGCTTTACCGAAAGACCCAAATAATATGAATTCCTGCAGTCGCGAACGCTTTAAGTCATATAAATTATAATTGTGTTTTAGAAGGGCTGAAATCTGACACATTGTCGAGGCAACGCTTATCATATTAGTTTTAAAAGAAATCTAAGCCTCGTTGTTTCCTCGCTGGCTGCTGGCTGGGCTCCTCTCCACCTCAACAATAACTGTTGTTAGTGGCCGCTTCGGGACAATGCCACCGAAACTGGCTGAGTGACTGGTTAAACAAGTTTTTTTTATTCCGTGCAACAAACAAACAATTAATTAAATTGAACTGGCGGAAGACGTTTGGAAGACGTAGGAATAATAATAATAAACAATAATAAATGGATGTGGGAGTAACGAAAACTGAAGACTAACACGATTCATTTCAAATCGCTATAACTTTTCAATCTGCCCTCATATGAATGTAACTCTTTAGCCAGAATATTCTTTAAATCCTAGAGAATATATATTAAAAACAACGTTTCACGATACATGTTAGCTTCGCATTTTATTACTACGTATATACTAAAAAAATCAGATTACTTTTAGTGCACGGTCAGCCTAAAGTTCCGCATTGCTTCCAGCGTCGTGCTAAGCGCTTCATATGAAAAGAGAGACCCCCCCCCCGCCATCAGCGAAGCGTGCAATTCGACAGCCATGGATTACGACACTCAGTGGGCCAAGCCCCGCTACCGGTTGTTTACGAGTCCACACATTTACCCAGTAGTGGGTCAATGAACGACTGTATACGATGATGTGTACCCGCCCCACAAGAATGTGGAATTTACACGAACGCACAGGAATACTTAATGCATCTAGTTCTACGGCACCCATATCTACACTCCCGAGTGTGGATCTCCACGAGTTGGGGAAGGAGGGGGGGGGTGTCAGAGTAGACCCGATAAGTCGCAAAGGCCTGTGTTGGCAGAAGGAAGCGATGGCGACGTCGCCCACAATGGACTTGATCGTGATGAATGTGAGTGGCCTCCCCGGCCACCCCAGATGGAATTGTCGGGTGGAAGGGGACACGTGCGGAGCGTTGGTGTCTATTCGGGGGTGCAATGGGCTCCTCATTGGGGCATGAAGGGGGGGGGGGCTCCCAGGTGTCGTGGTGTTTGTGCCTGAGGTGTTCTCCTCGCTTGCCGAGCGGAGCATACAGGCGGCTTAACCTTGAAGCTGAAGGAAAATTACGGGGGGGGATCAGAGAACCCCCTCCCCTCCTCCCACGCTCCCTCCCCTCGTGCTCATCTCCTCTTAGCTCCTCCTCATCCCTCACTCTCTTCCTGTTCTCATTCCCCGACGACTCCTCATTCACTGCTCACCGTCCCATGCGTTTCCCCACCGCCCTCGACCTCATCTCCGTGCAACCTCCTCTTCCTCGACTCCCTCTCCTCGGGATCCCTCCTCTGTTGCCTTCCCCTTCCTCTCTCGCCGCCCTCTCCTCAATCTCACCTCCGCCCATCTCCTCTCTCTTGTACCTCAGGCTCCCTCTCTCCTCATCGTCATACATCCTCTTCCTCCATCGACTCCGTTAAACCTCCTCCCTCACCTCTTCTTGCTCTCCTTTGCTCCTCTCTCCCTTTCTCAATCACCCACCTCGAAGCGTCCCTTCTCCTCCTGCTCCTTCAACTCCCTCCCTCAACTCATTCTCCCTCCACTCCTCCCCTTCCATCATTTTCATCATCCTCCCTCTCTCGCCCACCACCACCCCCCTCCACCAACTCCCTCCCCCCCACCAACCCCCCACCAACCCCCTCCCCACCAACCCCCTCCCCACCACCCCCTCCAACCCCCCCCTCCAACCCCCCCCTCCCCACCACCCCCTGCCAACCCCCCTCCCCACCACCCTCTCCCCACCACCCCCTCCCCACCACCCACTCCCCACCACCCTCTCCCCACCACCCCCTCCCCACCACCCCCTCCCCACCACCCTCTCCGCTATCCCTCCACATGCCCAGATGTTGATGAGGCCACAAGGGGGCACGGAGTTTGAATCAAATCTCCCCCACGACCCTTCTCACATCCCTCATGGCGCGGGATTTGTGTAATTAAGGGGGGCGGGTAAGGGTGGCTGTTGCATATATTGTATTGTGAAAAAAATGTAATAAAAAATGTAAAACATGAAAATTGACGAAATTATGTACATTTGTGAAATTATGCAAATGAGTGTAATTATGCAAATTAGGCCAACTAATAAAAAAATATTTAACGTGTGTGTTTCATGTTAATTGAGTGTAAGTGTAATACGATCAATCGTATGTGTGATTAAATGTGTATAGTATTACGTGAAAATGTATGTATATGATCGATGTGTGTGTGTGTAGGAGTATTATTAATGTGTGCGTGTTAGTTTGTATTATGATCAATAGGTGTGCGTGTAGTTACGTGTATTATTATGATTATTGACTCGGCATAGTTGTCTCGGGGTGTATTCTGTGTGTGTGTTGGTTATTTGTGATTGATGTGTGTGTGATGTGATGCTCTGCTTCGTCGTCTCGGGGTGTACTACCAATCGTGACAATACAATGACTCTCGCCGAGTTCGTAGCGCAACGCGGTAACCACTTCACTACCGCCCCCCCCCCACACACAGACACACACACAGGTAGCCCATCACACACACAGGTAGCCCCATCACACACACAGGTAGCCCCATCACACACACAGGTAGCCCCATCACACACACAGGGAGCCCCATCACACACACAGGTAGCCCCATCACACACACAGGTAGCCCATCACACACACAGGTAGCCCCATCACACACACAGGTAGCCCATCACACACTCAGGTAGCCCCATCACACACTCAGGTAGCCCCATCACACACACAGGGAGCCCATCACACACACAGGTAGCCCATCACACACACAGACACCCCATCACACACACAGGTAGCCCATCACACACACAGGTAGCCCCATCACACACACAGGTAGCCCATCACACACACAGGTAGCCCCATCACACACACAGGTAGCCCCATCACACACACAGGTAGCCCCATCACACACACAGGTAGCCCATCACACACACAGGTAGCCCATCACACACACAGGTAGCCCATCACACACACAGGTAGCCCATCACACACACAGGTAGCCCATCACACACAGAGGTAGCCCATCACACACACAGGGAGCCCCATCACACACACAGGTAGCCCATCACACACACGGGTAGCCCATCACACACACAGGTAGCCCCATCACACACACGGGTAGCCCATCACACACACAGGTAGCCCCATCACACACAGAGGTAGCCCATCACACACACGGGTAGCCCCATCACACACACGGGTAGCCCATCACACACAGATAGCCCCATCACACACACAGGTAGCCCCATCACACACAGAGGTAGCCCATCACACACACAGGTAGCCCCATCACACACACGGGTAGCCCATCACACACAGATAGCCCCATCACACACACAGGTAGCCCATCACACACACAGGTAGCCCCATCACACACACAGGTAGCCCATCACACACACAGGTAGCCCCATCACACACACGGGTAGCCCATCACACACACAGGTAGCCCCATCACACACACAGGTAGCCCATCACACACACAGGTAGCCCCATCACACACACAGGTAGCCCATCACACACACAGGTAGCCCCATCACACACACAGGTAGCCCATCACACACACAGGTAGCCCATCACACACACAGGTAGCCCCATCACACACACAGGTAGCCCCATCACACACACAGGTAGCCCCATCACACACACAGGTAGCCCATCACACACACAGGTAGCCCATCACACACACAGGGAGCCCCATCACACACACAGGTAGCCCCATCACACACACAGGTAGCCCCATCACACACACAGGTAGCCCATCACACACACAGGTAGCCCATCACACACACAGGTAGCCCCATCACACACACAGGTAGCCCCATCACACACACAGGTAGCCCATCACACACACAGGTAGCCCATCACACACACAGGTAGCCCCATCACACACACAGGTAGCCCCATCACACACACAGGTAGCCCCATCACACACACAGGGAGCCCATCACACACACAGGGAGCCCATCACACACACAGGTAGCCCATCACACACACAGGGAGCCCATCACACACACAGGGAGCCCATCACACACACAGGTAGCCCATCACACACACAGGTAGCCCATCACACACACAGGGAGCCCATCACACACACAGGTAGCCCATCACACACACAGGTAGCCCATCACACACACAGGGAGCCCATCACACACACAGGTAGCCCATCACACACACAGGTAGCCCCATCACACACAGGTAGCCCCATCACACACACAGGTAGCCCATCACACACACACAGGTAGCCCATCACACACACACAGGTAGCCCATCACACACACAGGTAGCCCCATCACACACAGAGGTAGCCCATCACACACACAGGTAGCCCATCACACACACACAGGTAGCCCATCACACACACACAGGTAGCCCACATCTTAGCACCGACATACACCTCAACAGAATCACTCGCACCATGACGCACTCGGACAATGCTTCATTGAAGTCGCGGCGCAAATTTCACATTTTTCTCGAGTCACCTTCCCCCCCTGCACCCCCCCGCACCCCCCCCCCGTACCCCCCCCCCCCCTGCACCCTCTGTGGAATCTGCGGTGCGGGGGCAGCAGGGGGGGGGGGTGTCAGCGCCTTGTCGTCGTTTCATTATTTATTTTGTTGTAAATTACTTTTTTTTGTAAAGCGTCACGGAGTGGACTGGGGAGGCGCCTTCGGCATGCGGAACGCGGAACGCGTGCGGGACACGGGGGAGGAAGCAAGCAACATGGGGAGACACGCAGACACAGAGACACGGGGAGACAGGGGGTAGTGATAGTACAGAGACACGGAGACACTGAGAGACACGGGGAGACAGGGGGTAGTGATAGTACAGAGACACTGAGAGTCACGGAAAGACAGGGGGTAGTGATAGTACAGAGACACGGATACACTGAGAGACACGGGGAGACAGGGGGTAGTGATAGTACGGAGACACTGAGAGTCACGGAAAGACAGGGGGTAGTGATAGTACAGAGACACGGAGACACTGAGAGACACGGGGAGACAGGGGGTAGTGATAGTACAGAGACACGGAGACACCGAAAGTCACGGGGAGACGGAAAGACAGGTGGTAGTGATCGGACAGAGACACGGAGACACTGAGAGTCACGGGGAGACAGGAGGTAGTGATAGGACAGAAACAATGCGGTAACCACTGCACCACCGCTCCAACAGACAGCGAGACCCATCAAACGAGAAGCGAGAGAAGAGCGACACGACAGACACAGAGAACACACAGACAAAGGCGGCCTCGAGGATAGAAACACACCAATCTGATAGATCGAGAGAGAGAGTCAAGAGAGACACGCAGCTCAATGGACACCGGGGAGATACGCCTTCTCGTTCAGAGGGAACAAAAACTGCCTCGCTCTCGACTCGGATTCCTCCTGGATGCTCGTGGCCAGGGCGCCTCGTTGGAGTCAGTCGACATCTCAACAGGAGTCATGTTTGTTATTGTTCCCCGGCTCCTGGGTTGAGTTGGGTGGGGGGTTTTTTTTGGAGGAGCTCGGATCTCATCCAGCAATCCACCTACCCACGGGGATTAAGAGGCGAGGTGCCCCAGTCGGAGGGGAGGTGTTTTAATTGGGGAGAGGATTTCACTGCGAGTGAGTAAACAACTTGCGTGGCAACTCGGGGGGCAACGGGGGAGGCGGTCGGTGGTGGTGGTGGTGGCGGCGACTCTACAAGAGCTGTGTGTACGTATGCATGGTGGACTTCTTTCGCGCCGTACGTAGCCAACCGTGCTAAGCGGAGGAGTTGTTTTTTTTGTCGAGGAGGCCAAGAGGAGGAGGAGGAGGATAGGAGGAAGAGCAGGGGGTTAAGAGGAGATTAAGAGGTGCAAAGTTAAAAGAGGGAAGGTACAACAGGAAGTCAGCAGGAGGAGGTTAGGAAGATGAAGAGCAGGTCAAGAGGTGGGAGATAGTGAGCAGCTCAGAAGAACAACGACGAGTGTGAGAAGGAAAACCAAGGGTCCTGGCAAAGGGAGGCGGGCTAGAATAAAAAAGAAAGTGGAGGACTTTTTTTGACGCGAAAACGAGAGGAAGAGGCGGCGGTCAGGAGGAGCTCATTCCGCATTTGAGGAATCAGAGCGCAGAGCGTGGCACTAAACAAGAGGAGGCTGAGCAAGGTTCCAGGTGGAGGAGAAGGCGGTGACGACCCCAGCAGTCACCGCCTTTGAAGCAGGTTCCTTGGTTCTGACGCCTGCGAGGACGATGTCACGTGGAGCCCTCCTGCTCCACGTGGGCGTGCTGCTCGCCTGGACCGCGGGCCCCGACTCGGGGTCGGCACGTTGCGTGCACGACTTGGTGCAGCCCTCGGATGCCCCCACCGTGGTCCTGTCCTACGCACAACCGGCACCACCATCATCATCATCATCACAACCGAGAGGCGCGTTCAGGGCAGCGGCAGCGACGACGACGACTGGTGGTGGTGGTCAGCAGGACGCCCGCCCGATGAGGATCCACGTGGAGCTCTTGGCCGAGGAGTTGGGGGGCCTGCAGGCGGTGGAGAGTACGAGGCTGCAAGCGTCCGTGCAGGCGGCCGTGAGAAGGGTCTCGGAGCTGCTGGCGGGTGAGCTGTCAATCACCCCCCCTCCCGCACGACTCACCCGCACAGCCAGCGAGCGAAGCGCAATTTGTTTAACAACGACGGCGTTTGTTGCGTGCCGTCTTTGCTGAACCGTGGATATAATAGCATCGCTGTTGAACGACTGAAATGTGTCTGTCCGTGTGTCTGTTAGAGCATGAAACAATAACACAAACCTCTTCTTGGTTCTTTCGGTAAAGTCACGTAGAATGGAAATAATAAAATAATAATAATAAAACATAATAAAATAATTCTCACGACGTTTCGGCCACAACGCAAGTAGCCGTCCTCAGGTGGAGAACAGGTCTGTCGAGGAGACAGAGTCTGAATGACTCTGTTCTCCACCTGAGGACGGCTACTTGCGTTGTGGCCGAAACGTCGTGAGAATTATTTAATTATGTTTTATTTTTATTATTTTATTATTTCCCTTCTACGTGACTTTATCGAAAGAACCAAGAAGATGAATCCCTGCAGTCACGAAAGCTTTAAATCGAAATAATAACACAAACCTTAAAGGCCTTCGTCAATTCACTGCTGGATGGAGGCCTCCCCACGCCGTGTTGGTCACGGGAGTTGTTGTGTGACCGGAGACTTTATATTTGCCACGCTCCACCGGTTCAGATATCGCTCACCACTGATGTTAGAAGTGGCCGCGATTAGATATCAGTTCTGGCCAGATTAATCGCAAAATTACACTAAGCAGCGCGCCACTGATCTATTTTATTTGTGCGGGTTCCTAGGTTATGCAAGGCGGTTGTGTGGATTTGTGGCTCTTCACCTCGGTTAAAATCTTTGTTGCCTACAGTTGAGAGTTGGGTACCGGTTTGTTAAACTAAAATAAACATATATTAGGTAAAGTGTGATGAATGAATGGATGGGGTCTTTGGGGAGGGCCATAAAAAAACTGTGAAATGTCACAGGCGTTTTACAGCGATGGTATACCTCCACCAAGAGGCTCTTGGTCGACTGATGTAAATTGTAATGATGCTCTCGAAGGGTGAGAGAAAGCTGAAAACTTGGCACAAATATAGCCGAATCTATGCTCCGAACTAAATGCATCCGAAAAACAAGAATTATTTAAATAATTTGGCGCCCCAAAAATTTGGTCACTGGAGTGAATTCGGGGTTGAAGTCTGGTTGGCTAATGTGGTTAGGTTTAGGGCTATCGGATCTGGCTGACTAGTTGGAATAGTACAGGGTGATCCAGATGTTTTGAGACCCCCCCAATAAATTGATCCCTAACATTGTTGTATTTGCAAATTCATTTCTGTTTTAAATAAACCTTTTAAAATATATATTAAGTTTAAAAGAATTCAAATGGGAGGTCACAAGATATCTGGACGACCCTGCAATGTCATCGAAATTCATATGCAGCAGAGTCTCCAACGTCTACGCTATGCACCCCCCACCCCCCCCCCCCTGGCTTAATGCCACGAATAATGACATCTGAAAATAACGAGAGAGAGTAAAAAACATTACAAATGTTACGTAGAAAACAGGGGGAACATAGACATGGAGTAGGGAGAGAGGGGGTAGAGAGAGAGAGGGGGGGGGTAAGAAGGAGGAGAGCAGAGCGTGAAATCTTTTGTGAAATCCTTCATTTAAAAAGGGGGGGGGGGGCACATAAAGCAAAGCATTGAAAAAAAAACCGAAATGATGAACGAAGCAAAGTGCCGACTACACCAAGCATCTTCTTGTTTCTTCTGATCGTAAAAAACAGAGAGCCATCATGACAGAATAATAGTGCCAGGGACCCACGCAGGCGGTTAGTGGCGGGGAGGGGGATTTGGGGGCGGTCAAAGATTAACCCAGAGAGGCTGGCTGTGCGCGCGTCTCTATGGCGTGATATTTGTTGCTGTAATATATTGGCGAACATTAAACACCGAGGATCATAGCAACAAATGTCGTGCCGTACGTCTCGCCCGGCAGCTCTGCAAATCACGCGGCACGCGAGCTGCACGCGTGGTAGAGACGCCTCGAGAGCCAACAATCTCCATCCCGCCGTCGTTGTCCGAGGGCCAGAGCAGACGTAGGGTGCCACGTCGGGGGGGAGCGCTATCTTCAGTCGTACGGATTTATTTACAACGAGAGCAAACGACTTTTAAATAACCCCACTCATTGAACAAATACACGTTGAATTGCATGTGAAGTCATACCGCTGTTATTAGCTGCGTAATGGAATCGGAACCGCTAAAGTAAAGTCACCTCTGATGGTACCGGCAAATGAAATATCTGAAATCTTGTTTGCCATTATCGCTGCGTATCAATAATGCGTTATGCCTGTATCGATCCACCACCTCCTCCGAGCGATTTCATGAATTGTCTCAGTTCGAGTGCCCGTATGTGTGTGGACAGTACATCTGTATGCTAGTGCGGAGCGGTGGCACATTGCGCTTCGAACCCGGTGGCCCGAGTTCGATTCTGCTCACGGCTAGCATAAGTGGCGAATATTTGAATAGGGCCTGGGTCTCCCCAAGTTTGGTTCGGCCTGAAATGAGTATCGGGTGCGGTGTGTAAACATCAGTGCCGAGGAGACAGGGAGCCGGGAGTGGTGTTTGCCCCCCCCCCCCACTTTGTGTGCCGTTCCAGCCATCATAGGTGCTCGCTAACGGCAATTGCCCCAACAGTCTGTAAAAGGCTATACGGGGGATCTTTGTCTTTGTGTGTGTGTGCAGTAATCCCTGTGTCAGGTCCACTGCGTTTGAGCCGAACTCCCAGCAAATACTGCAAGAGCTTCTGGCCCCAGTCATATGAGAATGGAGGGAAGTAGGTTCTCTCTAACTACACCGAGCCATCATATCCACACGTCTCCATCATTACCACGACCAAACACTGCCCACACACATCAACAGTACTCCCCATCACTAAACACACACCTCTATCACTACCCACACCCGATCATGGCTACTAACGCTCCATGCACCACATCAAATATTGTGTCCTATCCCCTTGGCTACAGCGCCTCCACACAGAAGGTCCAGCAACGTCCCTCCTTTAATGTAATAAAAGACTTGACCACGATCTCTGGCTCAGTGTCCTTTATTCGGTCCGTACTGCGTTCCCACACGGCTGTCTCTCTTATTCTCTCTGTGCTGGTTCCGATGTCACTCCAGTCCACATCAGCAGCCCCGCTGCTGTTCTTGTCGCTCTTGCAGCCCCACAGCAGCTCCGCTGCTGTACTCTCACACAGCTCCCTTGGCTGTTCCTGCTGCAGCTCTGACAGCCTCGTGCTGTCTCGCCTTCTCGTTGCTCCTGCGACTCTTGGCAGCCACCCCGCTGCCCCTCACACACAGCCTTACTGCCTATCTCTATCTGCAGCTTTGCACCTCCCAGTAGCTCCCTACTGTTCCCAGGGTTGGCTCCCGCTTCTGACGGTGCCCCCTCGGCTCGTACGCCCGCGTGGCCCCACACCTTTCCATTCACACCCCGACTGACTTCTCCTTCCGGTTTACGCGCTTAAGGACCCCCTACCTTTCACCCACGTCACCTGGCTCCGCCTCCTCGTGACGTCACATCCGGAAGGTCGCTTTCGCCCGCATTACACCACCCTCCCCCATAGAAAAAACCCAGCCGACCTCGGCTGAACAACACCAAAGCGTAATGCGGTGAACCGACCTTCCCCCTTAAAGGACACTAAGCATGCAATATAACAACAAGAACAACACACAAGTAACATCGACGAACGTACGAAAGCATGCGATAAATACGACGGCAAGAACAAGAACAATAACAACATACAATCAACGAAACGTAAGCGATTTGGAACGAGTGCGGGACGCCGGCCCGTCCCGGACGGTCGGCGGCCCACTTGTAGAACGGGGACGCGATGGAACACGAGAAATGACAGGGGGTAATTCCCCTGCTGCGATTGGAAGTCCACCGACATCTCGTGTCCCTGACGAATCAGTCTTGGTCGTATTCCGCGAATGCGCCTGCAGCGGGGTCGGAAGGGTCGCCGGGCTTGAAGGTACCGCAGCCCTGGCAGGCGCCCTCCGAACAGGCCCACTCCTCCCCCGCGGTGTCACGGTCGGCCTGTCTGGAACAGGTACGACAGGCGCTCCAGCAAGATCAATGGACGCAGGCGGGGGAGAGTCAGAGTCAGCAGCAACAGACCCCGGCAAGGCAACAATGGGAGATGACGCATCACGTAGGGGAGCAACATATGGTTTCAACCACGACGTATGAACAAACCAACGGCGAGAACCAAACTGAACGCGCGCCGACTGTGGATTGGGAACCTCAATGAGGCGCACAGGACCATGCCAAGGTTTGTGCAATTTAGGAGAGGTCCCCGGCCGCACCTGCGGGCAATGGAGCCAGGCCAGGTCTCCCACCTTCCAGGGGCACTCCCCCTCAGACCGCCGAGCATACCGCTCGTTCCGGGCCTGGGCTTTGGCCGTAGCCACGCGGGCGTTTTCCCGCGCCTCCGTAACCCGGCGAACCGTGTCCTGAATGTATTCAGGGAGTGGTTTACGAGGTCCCTTCACCCCAGTACCCAATTGCACATCCACCGGAGGCACGTTTTCCCGACCATACATAAGGTAAAACGGCGAATACCCTGTAGCCGCATGGGGCGTCATCCTGTACGCCGAAAGCACTCCGGGGATGTGCAGATCCCAATCTGATTGCTGTTCACTCACAGTATGGCAAAGCATGGCAGACAATGTCCTGTTCAGCCGCTCAACCATACCATCCGTCTGCGGATGGTATGGAGATGTCCGTATCTTCTTAGTCCCAAGGCCTGCGCACACTTCAGCCAATAATTTAGAAGAGAAATTTCGGCCCTGGTCCGTGAGGAGTCTCTCAGGCGCCCCCTTGTCCATAATGTACCCAAACAAAAAGGCGTCGGTGATGGCCGCGGCCGACTGATTGGGCAACGGCCAGGCCATCGGCCAACGGGAGAGATACTCAACCCCTACCAGCAAATATTTATTTCCCCTCGCCGATGGTGGGAAGGGTCCCAATATGTCCAGTGCCACCAATTCATTGACTCGAGACACCTGAATCGACTGGAGAGGCGGCACGTAAGGATGTTTAGGCGGCTTACGCCGGGCGCATTCAGGGCACGCGCGCACGTGCCCTACGACATCTGTCGCCATGCCGTGCCAAAAATAATGACGTTGTAACGTCAACATAGTCTTCTGCACCCCTAAATGCAATAGTGTGTCACAATGGAGAGTTCTAATCAACTCAAATCGCAAGGACGTTGGTACCACCACACGCCAGCTTTCCTGGAACCTTTCTTGCCACATAAGCAGACCATCTCGGAGAGCGGTTCGCGGCCCCACAGCCGAACTCGGACTCCCATTGTCCCTCATAGACCGCTTCCGCATGGACAACAACGACTCGTCCATCATCTGTTCCCGAATCCAGACAGACCGCGGCAGATTCAAAACCCCGTCAGTCGGTCCCGGTTCCATCGGAGTATCCGACTTCTCGACGGCCAACGTAAGCG
Organism: Lampetra planeri; assembly: GCF_965212315.1. Classification (NCBI taxonomy): domain Eukaryota; kingdom Metazoa; phylum Chordata; class Hyperoartia; order Petromyzontiformes; family Petromyzontidae; genus Lampetra; species Lampetra planeri. The sequence goes on along the minus strand of NC_136139.1, from coordinate 5,261,747 downwards.
GCTGAGGGGGGTTTAGAATCGGCGAACACCTATGCGTCCCCGACGCACATTTACAAGGGGCGCGCCCTGGTAATCTGGAAAGTGCGTCAGCGTTCGCATGGCGCACTCCCTTCCGATGTTGAATTTGGAAGGAAAATTCCTGCAGCGTGTCCAACCAACGCGCCCACTGTCCCGATGGCTGGTCCATTTTAAGTGCATATTGCAAGGCCGCATGATCCGTACGCACAATAAAAGAACGACCGTAAAGGTACGGTCGAAATTGCCGTAGGAAAAAAACAACCGCCAAAAGTTCTCTACGAGTGACACAGTAGCGTGTTTCCGCAGGCGACAAGACTCGGCTACCATACGCCACGACGCGCTCTACGCCCCCTTTAGACTGTGATAATACCGCCCCAATACCTGTGTCACTCGCGTCCGTATCAAGAATGAAAGGGCGATCAAAATCGGGATAATCCAATGTCGGGGCCGTAGCCAATAGATCACGCAGACTCCGAAAGGCCGCCTCTTCCGGCTCTCCCCAAACAAATTTCCGTCCTTTACCCGTAAGGAGATGCAAGGGCCTCGCAATCGTCGCAAACCCCGGCACAAATCTTCGGTAATACGAGGCAAATCCCAAAAACCGCCGAACATCCCCCACAGAGGTCGGAGTCGGCCAGTCCCGGACACACGCCGTCTTTTCCGGATCCGTGGACACCCCCTCTGCACTCACAATGTGCCCCAAATAACGGACGGACCGTTGCAGTAGGTGGCATTTCTTTGGTTTGAATTTCAAATTGGCAGAGCGCATCCTCGTGAACACTGTCTCCAGCCGCGTTAAATGTTCCTCAAATGTGCGGCTGAACACAATAATATCGTCCAAATATATAAGACACGTCTCCCACTGCAACCCCGTCAAAACGAGCTCCATCAATCTTTGAAATGTAGCAGGGGCCGCATTCAATCCCATCGGGAGGCAGTTGAATTGAAATAACCCCTGCGGCGTACGGAATGCGGTTTTCTCCCGTGAGGACTCGTCAAGGGGAAGCTGCCAAAATCCCGAAGAGAGGTCCAGTGTGGAAAAGAACTTAGCCCCCGACAATGCGTCAAGGGAGTCGTCCATACGCGGCAGGGTGTACGCATCTGCCACCGATATCTTATTCAATTTCCGGAAATCGACACAAAATCGCAAGTTGCCATCCTTTTTCTTAACCAAGACCACAGGAGCGCCCCATGGGCTGTTAGATGGCGATATAATGTCCGCAGCCAACATGTCTTCCACCGCCCCCCGAACGTGTTCTCGCTCCGCTGGACTCATCCGATGCGAATTTAACCGAATAGGGGCAGCGTCGCCCGTCTCAATGTGATGGGAAAGCAACGATGTGCGTCCCAAATCCAAATCGTCGGAGCTGAACACATCCGAATACGTCAGCAACAATTTACGCAGCGCATCACGTTGCCCCACGGACAGGGAAGAATTTTCGTCACATAAGGTAGCGATCCAACGATTATCCGAACCCCTTGGCTCGGAAACACCAGCGACCACTCCCCGGCGATGCGGACAATCGTGCGTCGCAAACGCCGTAGTGGCATGTGCCACAACCGTACCGGCCGGAACACGGATGTTTTCCACCCCCGCATTAAGCACCTGTAAAACCGGTAATTGATCCGGCCGGACGATGGTCTGTGCCCCAACTAACGCCAATCCCGTTGTTATCGTGGCGGATGGTGACAACAAGACCCCTAATGCTCCTAGCCGATTGGGCAGGGGCTTCCGATACCGCAAGGGTATAAGCATCTGTGAACCAGGTGGGATGTCCACAGATGCGACGGACAGCGCCTGCACCTGTACGGCCGAAGCAGGTCGCCCCCAGGGCGACGGCAGAAACGAGATTCGACGGCCCCCCGGCAATTCAATACAATTCTCATTGATTTTAATCAAAATGGGCATCTTAGCCAAAAAATCCGTGCCTAGTAAGCAAGGAACCGCCAAAGATCTCGATATTAACACAACGCCCGAAGCCGACACATCCCCTATAGATATCTTAGCATCCACCTGTCCCACGATACCCATACTACCCCCGTTCGCAGCGACGCAAGACCCATAAACCGGACGCACAGCCCCCGGCGGAATGCCCAACAGATGGAAAATGACATCCGATATAATAGTCGCAGACGCTCCCGAGTCGACCAAAATGCGCACGTCCACACCTTGTATGGACCCCGGTACAGTGGATGAACCCGTAGCGGCCGCGACAACTCTCCGTGCCAATTTGCGCCACTGCGTAACTGAATGACAAGGCCCCGTCGATGGCCTTTCTTTAACAACAACAATAGGATCGCGCAACACAGGTGGTGGGTGAGGTGTAAAGCCTTGCCGAGTGTCTGGTGCGTGCCGACATGCCTGTTTCGGAGGTTCCTTGGTCGGCTTGTCCGGTGTTGTGGGCTCCTGCTGCGGCGGACCCGGGAAGCGGGCCCAGCAATCTTTGGCGTAATGGCCCCTACGGCCGCAGCGGAAGCAATCGGCCTCGTTGCGCCGAAGCGCAGGTCTTGCATCCCGGCGGCCCCGTCCCGATGGCGTAGCGCGCGGCCCCGGCCTTCCGCGTCCCGACCATGGAGAGGAGGCAGCCGTCAGCTCCTGTGGACCCCGCTCATCCGGCACATAGATCGCCCTTGTGGGGTCCCACCCCATCGCGCCTCCTTCCTTGACGGGCCCACCCGTCCATGCCGCCACTTGCTTCCAGCGACGGAGATTAAACTGCGCATCCAGACACTTTGCTGCCGCCCGGGACGTGAGCTTCTCATGCCCACACACAGGCATGGGGATCCCCAGATCCCGAGACAGCTCCAGCATTTTTCCCAATATGAGAGGCTCGAGCAGATCCTGTGGCGTGTCAGGATATGCTGCCATGGCCAGCTCCAACACCGCACCCCTGAACGCCACGGGCGATTCTTCGGGTGCTCGTTGTCGTTGAGCGAATCGCCGATGCGCGTCGTCAGGTGGCTCATAGGCGTCGGCCATTTCCTCAAAAACTCCACATAAAGTCTTCTTCTTATCGGCCGTTATGGAACGGAAAAATCGAACAGATTCGTCGTCCAGTAGAGTCGGCAACACTTCCAAGGCCTCCGCATCGGTCCATCTTGCTGAACGAACCGCCGCCAAAAATCGGCAGGCGAAAGCGCTCCAATCGCCCCCGATAGAGAATTCCTTAACTGTAGTAAGGTGGCGACTCCGACTCCTCTTTACGCCGTCTTCCAATGATGGTTGTTCTGGAGGCAAATTCAAAATGGCGTCGGCCCGCGGCGTGGCCAAGATGGCGGTTTGGCGCCGCGGAGCGCGCAAGATGGCGTCTTCTTGCCGCGTGGCCAATGGCGGCGGCAGGGCAGGCAACGTGGCGGCCCGTGGAGCACCTTCTCGTTCCATCGTCGTCCTTGGCGTAACGAGGTGACATAGATGCGCCAGGACGTCCTTTAGTGTCTCCAGTTGTTCTGCCACCTGTTGCCATCTTTGGTCAGCGTCCGATGTTGTTGACGGACCCGCCATCGCGCCGACATCTTCCACGCCCGTCCCCGTGCTCGCCTCAGCAGGGCTCTCCTCCACCACCCCAGCAGAATCCGTGGTCGGAGGGAATTCGTCGTCGTCGGACGAAGAAGCCGATGCTGGCGCCGGGGGAATTTTCTTCCTTACTTGCTTAGACATGCCGTTTCACTTCTGACCCCAGTGTAATAAAAGACTTGACCACGATCTCTGGCTCAGTGTCCTTTATTCGGTCCGTACTGCGTTCCCACACGGCTGTCTCTCTTATTCTCTCTGTGCTGGTTCCGATGTCACTCCAGTCCACATCAGCAGCCCCGCTGCTGTTCTTGTCGCTCTTGCAGCCCCACAGCAGCTCCGCTGCTGTACTCTCACACAGCTCCCTTGGCTGTTCCTGCTGCAGCTCTGACAGCCTCGTGCTGTCTCGCCTTCTCGTTGCTCCTGCGACTCTTGGCAGCCACCCCGCTGCCCCTCACACACAGCCTTACTGCCTATCTCTATCTGCAGCTTTGCACCTCCCAGTAGCTCCCTACTGTTCCCAGGGTTGGCTCCCGCTTCTGACGGTGCCCCCTCGGCTCGTACGCCCGCGTGGCCCCACACCTTTCCATTCACACCCCGACTGACTTCTCCTTCCGGTTTACGCGCTTAAGGACCCCCTACCTTTCACCCACGTCACCTGGCTCCGCCTCCTCGTGACGTCACATCCGGAAGGTCGCTTTCGCCCGCATTACATTAACATCAATCGTAAAAAAAAACATGCCGTGAGTTTGAGTGCTAACTCTGGAATCCCGTACCCATCGCCCCTCGTGCTCCCCTCTCCTTCCCTGTCCTCTCTCCCTCCCTCCCTCCCTCCACATGGCTCCTGTCACAGGTGCTCCACTTTGGACAGCAGGTACACTGGGGAGATGTGTTTGGAAGCAAAGGTACAGCCTCATCACCACTACCACCAACGTCATGACGACGATTACCATTGCTGCTACACCTACCACCACCACCACCTCCACCATCAGTCACCACCACCATCTCCTCCACCACCACGATGATCATGAATTACCATGTATCATCACTGCCATTTTCATCACAAACACCATCATCAATCATTATCATGTATCATCAATTAATCACAAACACCACAACCATCAGCACCACAAACACCTCCACCGTCATCAATCATCACAAGCATCCGCAACGCTGCCACCATCATCACCACCTTCGGCGCAATCATGGCCACCATCAAAAGACACACGATAGTCTCATTGGCAGCAGTGACCGGCATAAATCACCAACGACAACCGCCACTCGCCACTAAGTGGCGGAGACGTCACCACGGCGCTTGTGCCAGGCTACGTGCACTTCAAGGCCACGTGAAGCGTCGAACGCCCACTGACAGGAGGTGACGGGACAGACCCAGCAGGTGCCCATGGGACGACTTACTGAGATGACTGGCAGATGCACCGCCACCACCCTCACCGCCACCATCCTCACCGCCACCATCCTCACCGCCACCATTCTCACCGCCACCACCCTCACCGTCACCACCCTCACCGCCACCACCCTCACCGCCATCACCCTCACCGCCACCACCCTCACCGCCACCATCCTCACCGCCACCACCCTCACCGTCACCACCCTCACCGCCCCCACCCTCACCGTCACCACCCTCACCGCCACCACCCTCACCGCCATCACCCTCACCGCCACCACCCTCACCGCCACCACCCTCACCGCCACCACCCTCACCGCCACCACCCTCACAGCCACCACCCTCACCGCTACCATCCTCACCGCCACCACACTCACCGTCACCATCCTCACCGCCACCATCCTCACCGCCACCACCCTCACCGCCACCACCCTCACCGCCACCACCCTCACCGCCACCACCCTCACCGCCACCACCGTCTTCCTCCATCCCGATCGGCTCAGATCCCCGAGGAGCACCTGCTGGGCTACTCAACGTGGGGCAGCTCGGGTTCCGGTGTGGAGATCCGTGGGGACGGTCCCGGGGTCCTGGACTCCGACTTCATCCTCTACGTGCGCGCCGCCGACACCCTCCGCTGCGCCGCCGGGGTGCGAACCCACGCACTGGAGCTCGACTGCGGCGTGGCTAGCGAGTGTGCGGGCAGGGCACTCGCATCGGGGCCAACGGGGTTATGGGGGTCAGGGATACAGAGTCGGGGGGGGGGGGGGGGAGTGCCCACACCAACCACCCCTCGTCCATTGACCGAAGTGGGCACGCGCTGTTAGCAGAAAGCGCCTTTTGAAAGCGGACACGGCACCACGAGGCCAGCACCGTGGCCAGCCGCCTTTGTCTCCCCAAGTGCTGATGTGTATATGCAACATCAGCTACTTATTTTAGGCTGAGTCGCCCAAGGGGAGGCCAGGCACCCGTTCAGATACCACTCGCAACTGACAATGGTTGTCGGAGGATTGCCGACAGGAAGTAATGGGACTGAGCCAAGTGTTCACTGAGATGACTGGCAGATGCACCGCCTGTACTCCACAATGTGCCACCGACAAAAGAAAGATCCCCCGTGTAGCCTTAACAGACTGTAGGGAGCAAGTGCTGGGGTGAGTGGCCAGCACCGCACCCGACTGCCTTTGTCTCCACAATGGCGATGTTTACACACCGCACCAGGTGCTCATTTGAGGCTGAGTCGACCTACGGGAGACCCAGGACCGGTTCAGATAACCGTCACTGGTGTGTGGCCGTGAGTGGGAATCGGACTTGGGTAGCCGGGTTCGTAGCGCAGCACGCTAACCGCTACACTGCCGTTCCCTACACGTATACACACACCTATACACACGACATCTGCACACACAAGTGACACACACGCACAAACAAACTTGTATCTGTCCCACCCACCGTCGCCCCTATGTTCACTCGTCTTCACTAACCCTGGACCCTGCACCCTCGACTCGGACTGGAACCCTGACCCTGCGCTGGAACCCTGACCCTGCGCTGGAACCCTGACCCTGCACATGCGATGCATCAGGTCACCGCCTACGCAGCCTACTGTCAGCTGGACCAGGTGGACCGACCCGTGGCCGCGGCCGCCACCTTCTGCCCCGCGTCGCTCCGGGGCGACGCCTTCAACAGTGACAGCACAGTGCTGGTGAGCAGGGATCAGTGGTGGACAAGAAGGACTTTGTGATGAAAGGCTGGGTGAAACAAAGGCTCAGATGGTTGGTCCCTTTGTAATGATTTGATGCGATGAATGGTTGCGATGAACGTGATGCTGGAGATGATGATGCACTGGATGTGATTGATGGACATTATAGAACGTTTGGTCTTGCACGTGATGGCTAAGTTATGGATGGACGGACGGAGATGATGAATTTAATTATTGCGATGCATAAATGAGGTGGATGAGATGAATCTCACCTATGGAAGTGATAGGACGTTTAAGCAAAAATATGCGTCAGCTGGGTGGAGGTGGCGCACGCCTCTAATCCAGCACTGTGGAAGCGTGTGTTGGTGGATCGCACAAATGTTGCAAAACTCCCTTCCCATGGGCATCAAGGTTCACCAGGAGGTGGTACAGCAAAAATGTGGACTCCACTTTTTTCGTCTGTATGGGATATAGAGTTCCCCCCTTGCATGAGTGGGTTTTCTCAGGATCCTTCCAATTCCCTTCCACATTGTAAACTCTCATAAATTGGCCGATAACACGTTAATATATAAATAACTGCCGAGCTCACCGATTGGCTGCTGCCTTTCCCGCTCATCTGCGGTTCCTCGTCGCTTGCCGAGTCGTGAGAAAATACCGTTCAGCGGCGTGTCACAAATTGAAATGATCATAATATTTGGCGCCGACGCTGTTATCACACAGGCCGTCATTCACGAGCTCTTCCACGCACTCGGCTTCTCCAAGGACCTCTACAGGAAGTGGCGCGACTGCAGCGACTCGGGTGAGCGAGCGGCATCCACCGGGCGATTCCTCGTGTCGTCGGCAACTAACGGAAACCTTGGCGAGCAAATCGAACTTTCAAAAAACCGAATCTAAGTGTTCTCGTCTCGGCTCTTTAATTCTTCATTGAGTGTGCCTCGGCAAGCAATTCGCACCTGCAATCGTTGATAATAATTCTACGAATAACACATCGAACCTTGTGCGACTGATCGACCGCACCCCCTACCACCCACTGCGACGAATCGATGCGCAGCGCTGGCGCTGGGCCGGGACTGCTCCCCGCGGGCCCAGGTCACAAACGAGGACGCGCACGGGCAGCAGCGCGTGTTCACCCCGGCTGTGCTGCGCACCGTGCAGCACCTCCTGGCCTGCAACTCCTCCGAGTGCGGCGGGGTCCTGGAGGACGTGGTGACCACCCTGACCCCAGCATGACCCCACTCTGACCCCCCAACCTTATCTTGACTGCTTCGCGCAGTTTCAGACGCGCTTCTGCGGCCGTCTGGAATGCTCTTCCTTCCGATATTAGGAAGCCACTGGAGCGATGTACTTTTAAATGATCATGATTGAAAACTCATTTATTTTGAACTGCTTTTTGCGTTTAGTTTGCCGTCTTTCCCCCACACCTCCGATTAGCGCAGTTGGCTACGTACGGTGCGAAAGAAGTTCAACAACATATGACACCACCTTGAACTAAACTTGGGGAGGGGTACCCACAGTCCGCAGGCCATATCCGGTCCACGGCTTCAATTAATGTAGTCCGTGGCCACATGAGGCCTACCACTTAGGTACAGCCCGCAAATAATAATATAGCCGTCACTGCAGGCATCTCGGCCACACCAATCGGGTACGATAGGGAAATATTGTCGACCGGGCAATAATTTCTAATTTTACCTTTCTCAGTAACTTCTGTCACTGCCAAGGCCTCCCGCACCGTACCTTAAACTTGAGAAGACCCCACTTTGTTCCAAACATCTCCAACGCAACCTGCACCACAACCCTAACCCTATCCTCTGACCCTCACCTGACCCCGACAGTGACCTCACCCAGTGGCGGATTAAGCTAGTGCGGGTCTTAAAGGGGCCCCAAATAAAAAAAACGCAAATATTAAAACACAAATTTTTTACTTGCAAAGTAAAGTAATTGTATTTTTTCATTTGCTATACAGCCAGATAATAGTACTATAGTAATAGAGCAAGTGCAGAATTACTGAACCGGAATTGATAGCTTGAAAGCATTCAACGCGGGGCCCTTGAAAGTGCGGGGCCCGTAGCATATGCAGCTACTTTTGCTCCTAGGATAATTTAGCTCACTCCTCGATCCCGCCCCGCAGGACGGCTCGTCGGTGCCATCGTCGCACTGGGAGGCGCGCGCGCTGCAGGGCTCCATCATGACGGCATCGCTGGGAGCCCCCGGCCTCGTGCTGGTGGACACGGTGACGCTGGCGGCGTTGGAGGACACGGGGTGGTACCGCGTCGACTACAGCCGGGCCGAGCCACTCGTGTGGGGCCGTGGTACGTACTTACAGAAGACAAAGACCCCCAACCCCCCTATAGCCTTTAACAGACTGCTGGGGCAAGTGCTGTGAGCACCTGTGAAGGCCGGCACGGTGCACTAGGGGGCGGGGTGTCCAGCACCACGCCTGGCTGCCTTTGTCTCCCCAGTGCTGTTTTATTGTTATGACTTATTAATTGTATGTCACATGCACCTCACGTTGTCTGCAGGTCAGGGGGGAGACTTCGGTTTGGTAACCACGTGCTCCACTCCAGATTCTCCCTTCTTCTGCCAGGGAAGGTGACAACTACAACCACCACCATCACAAGCGCACATGCACAGAATGGGATAAAAAAAACATTCTTGTAAATGGCAGAGGAATTTAATTGTAACATCCGCATACCCACAAAACTGTGGGTCTACAGATGTGCAGTTATGTGGATGTTAGGATATACGAAATTGCAGTTGTGCAGTTATGCAGTTATGCAGATTTGCAGCTATGTGGATGTGTAGTTATGGGAATTGATATGCGGCTGTGTGGTTGTGCGGTATAGCGGACTAGGGTGCCACTACCTGCACCTGCACAAAGGTCGCTGCGACACCGACTCATTCCTCAACGGCTGCCGCATCTACAAACCACTCGTCAGCAAGGTCAGAGTTCACATCTATGTCACGAGAAATTTTATTTGTCCGTCTGAGAGTCCGTCAGTCACAGCTGTTACTTGAATAACTTTCATCTTACAGTCAAATAAGAGTTCATTCGAATATGACCTTTCAGCGGCATTAAAAAAAACCCATGTGAAAATGTTTACTGTGCTGTTATGGAATTCTAGACATGTTTAACTCTCTTGCCATTCTTAATATTAAATTCCGAGAGAATTACACTCGCATCTGTATTTCAAGACCAAACTATGATTTTCATCTCTCTTGACCGGTAAATCCTCCGTGTAAATCTGCGTTTTACACACAACTACATCGTTCTCAACACTTCATTGCGTCAATTTATCCGACAGTCCTGGGCCCTGTGCCTAGTGAATTATTTAGTTTCACGAGTTCCTTGTCCTTCCCCCGCACCTCCGATTAGCACCGTTGGCTACGTACGGCGCGAAAATAAGTTCAACAATACATATGCATACACCACACGTTAGCCTCTGGACTAGAAGGCGTTCTTTTTACACGCTTTCTATTAACTCACTGTCTGTTGTTGTTGTCATATCCTCAAATCTTGTAACTCAATTTTAACCCACTTCCCAATATGGTATCGACTGCAAACTTGGCATACTTATGTCATACTGATGACAATACTATATTCTATCATAAAAAATAAAACATATTTTTTTATATGCTATGTTTTGCCTTGGCTCTCATTGTCCACGCTCAACTAACGTTGGCTGGAAATCACCACGGTCACTTACGTTATGGCAAACCTCGGGGCCACTTCCTGGAGTCGTGGAGTTCTGCCATGACTCGTACGTAACATTTCATTAAAGCGTGTTTTTAAGTAAAGTATGTTTAAATATTACTTATTTCTCTCGGGTTGTCACACGACGACGTGCACTCTGCGTTGCCCCGTGGTGCAGGGGGAGTGCTGGCTGGAGGCGAACGCCCCCTCCGTCGCGGAGCGGAACTCCACGGGCGAGGTTTACCTGAGCAACAGCCGCTGTTTCTTCTCGAACCTCAGCCGACAGGCAAGAGAGGGCTTCGGCCTTGCCTGGGCATCTCTCCAGAGCCAGCGCCCAGAGCCAGCTCGCCAGAAAAGCTGACCAGAAGCAGCTGACCAGAAAGCTAACTATAGCAGCTCAGCAGAAACAGCTCTCCAGAGCAGATCGCCATAATGGGTACAACTGTGGCCTTAAAAGGAAACAAAATACATATTGTGCGACGTTTCGGGCAATGGACCCCCCCTCCTCTATGGCACATAAATCGTGGATGTTTCCTTTTAAGGCCGCAGTGTTGCTGACGAATATGTTGAGTTTGTTTTTATTTGTGCTTTGTGCGCCACTGCCAACGCAGAAGCATCACCACATAACCTGTGTAGAGGAGAGCCGACACAAGGTTGCAAGGGGTTCGTCTTTTATTCATTTCCTCCCATCCACACCTGTCCCCAGCCGTCCCAATCTTGTTCCCACCAACGCACCCCTCTTCCCACCCGTTCTCTCCCTTATATCTCCTCACCTGCTCCTCCCCATCCTATTGGTGGGAATCCTTCCCTGGACACCCCTACACCTGCATAGGCAGACATGCTCACTCATCTGGGCATCTCACCTGAACAAAGCACATCACCTGGGCATCTTACCTGAAGAGGTACATGTCCTTTGACTCACCAGTATACCTGATAAGTAGGCAAGCTCACGCCCACCCAGACACCTCATCTGAACAAAGCACATATGCACGTGTCTTATCACTTAAGCACCTCACTTGATCAAATACATGCTCACAAATATCAGTGTACCTCACCTGTAACACGTACTTCCTATCAGCTGCATCACCTTACCTGTGCGCACACGTTATTGCCAACTGGGCCTCTCGCCTGTATGAGCAGGCTTACTCACCCGAGCGCCTCGCCTGCGCAGACGTACGCTCACTGTCTCGTGCGCACCTCACCCCATCCCCGTGATGCTAACCCCACCCTGGTCCTCCCCTGTTCCCCTCTAGGGGGTCCCCTCTAACTCGTCGGGGCTGCTCGGACGCTGCTACGCACACCGCTGCCTCGGGGAGGAGCAGGTGGAGGTGCGCGTGGGCGACTCGGGGTGGACACCGTGTCCTGCAGGGTCCAGCATCCAGGTGTCCGCCCCCACTTCTTCTTTCGTACTGCTGCTGATATAGATGCAGAGCAACTACAATTTCACATTCGGAGTCAAGCCAGATAACTGCGTCAGGAGCAGCGAAGTGTAGCGCTGTGATGTCTCCTTCGTATTTGTGGATGGGGTATTGCGTCGTTATACATTGTACGGCCTGTTCTGGATGACCGCAGTCGCACACTGCTGAAGAGTTGTTAATCTTCCATTTGTGCATCAGGTATCCGCATCTGTTGCCATGGTCTGTGAAGTGGATGCAATTTAAGGTGGACCATGAGCTTTGTGGAAGATCAAACCCAGGAATCTTGTGTTGGGTCTTTCACAACAACGAGGTGTTTGTGAGTTCTTTTGAACTCCATTCAGCTCTCCAAGCTTCATTCGGGTTTAATGCGCATTAAGGTTAAGCGCATGGGTCCAACAGCGATGACGAAGAGACGTTATTGAGGTCCTGTTTTCCTCGATTCGTTCCAGAGGGGTGCAGCGGATGAGTGGGGGGGAGATGTGTGACTGCACGGGCAGCGTGGGTGTTGGGGTCGTCACCGACAGTGACCAGCTCACCCGACCCTCAACAGCACCAGTGATGGGACTGGAACTCTTTGACAAAGGGAGTCGAACTAATTCCATTAGAACTACACGAAGGGGATTCTAACTTTATACTCAAGGAATTAGAAGTCCACACTTATACTCTTTTGAATATGATACTAATGGCATTTAAAGTCTGATGGGATTCAAGCCCTATACAAAAACAGTGGCATAGCGCCACTGTTTATAAAGACATTGTACTCACCGCAAAGAACTGTAGTGACACAATTTGCACTCTGATAGCTGGCGCCAAACTGTGCGACACGTCCTCCCGTCTGGAATTTTACTTTCAATTCCGTTGTGATTACGTACACGTCATCGGAACGGGAAAAAGGGTTAATACTCTGCCAGTTAGGATATTGGATTTCCCTCCCCGAGTGAATCTTCTGCCTGCCTGGTACCCTTCTCCTTCCCACTCGCATGAGAGAAAATGTTCCATTCTAACCTGATCAGAATGTGTGTACAAGTTTTCCTCACTTGACGCAGTAAATGTGTTCCAAGAAAAGGCCGCACAAACCGCATGAGACGGCTGCCTGCCAAGTAGCACATAGAGGGTGCTTAAAAAATGTTAACACTTATATGGAACTATCGTTTTTAAATGGAAAAAGAACGGATAATAGACTGTAACATGATAACAAATGTAAGTTCATAGCTTCAAAAAGTCAGTCTCCACTTGTTCGCCATCGTTGTCAACACATGCCTGGAATCTTCTCCACGTGGTCTCCAGAGCCCAGAGGCACATTTCTTGTGCTATTGGTGCAAATTCTCGGAAGTGTTAACATGTTTTTGAACCACCCTGTACAGCAACTCACAATAGCCGCATGAGTGAATTCAAACGTCAAACAGCGATTTTTTTTGTAGAAATAGGTTAGGTGCATATACCCGAAATCACACAAACCGAACCTGCAAAAAGCGAGGGAAATCTGTAAATGGATTCTTAGTTTGTCTCAAGAGATGTTGCAATTAAAAGTTTATCCACATTTTGAGGACAATATTTTTGAAAACCACACCGACCTTGACAATTCTCTCAACTTTGTACGGAACCGGCATCGTTTCAGCAAATTTGTCCTCTTTTCTCTGGTTGCTGGAAACTGATCGCAAGGGCCCGCGAACTGCTTTTGCGATGTAAAACAATGAGCACCAGTGTTCACCGTGGATCTGGCGATGACAGCTTGCAACATTTTTTTCGTCCTTCCACAAAGACGCTCAGCCAGGATCAGTGTCACACACGTTCCGGTAACTTGGCTTTTGGCTACGATAAAAATCCATTATCTCAACGTATGTTCGTCTACACAAGGAAAATGACATGCCAATGGAACAAGTTCGCAAAGCATGGAGAGCTGCATGCTTGGCATTACCACTTAAATTAGAGAACATAGACTAGGTAGAGCCATTGCATTTACTGTTTAGAAAAAGCACTGGGCTTGGGCAGAACACGTCACGAGAAGGAATGATGGCCGGTGGTCAAGACAAACGACACAGTGACGGTTAAAGGAGGAAACGTGCCCTAAGGGTACATATACCATGGAGATGAAGTGATGAAATTAGCTCACATGCAGGTGTTAATTTGTACATGGTGGGACTGAGATAGATGGCTTTTGGGATGCTTTCATCCAGCAGTGGTATGGCCATTGCTGATGGTGGGGGTTTTTAAAATCTGTATTGAGTTTATCACATTAGTATCATGGTTACAATACTTTACATCTGAAACACTAAATTCGGACTCAGAATGTCAAAAATTACAAGGCTGGATGATTTTCTTAATGTTTTATGAGAGCAGTCATGGTTTTTGGAACCACATGTGTGCATGCCACACCAATAATTAAGTATATTGTTTGAATAAAAATTTACTTTAGATATATGTTCGTTAGAAATCAAAAGATTCCCATGATGCAATACTTTATTGGAGGGCAGAAGTTCAGTTTACTGTGATCATAAATGTCTCTTGCAGTCTTTAAAAAAAAATCTCATTATTTTATAATTGCCAATTTATAATTTCCTCGAAATTAAATTCCTTTTTCCGCCCCAGGTCCCCGGCTATGACGGGATGTTGATGTGCCCCACTGGGAGGCTCTGCCGTGATTACACGTCATCGACCACGACCGCCTCAACCACATCAACAACGACCACCACAACCACGATAATAACCACGCGAACCAATTCAACAACGACCACCGGGCCACCCGCAAAGTCAACTGTGACTCTGAAGCCGTCGCTCTCTGCAGCCAGCAGGGGTTGTGCTGCATTGATCCGAAGGGAGGTCACAGTGCTGGGAGTTGCGGTCGCGTTCAGCCTAATGTTCGCCGTGAGTTCCTACTAGAAATATCAACTTGAAGACTTTTTATTCTGAAAGAAAATACAAATTTGTGATTGTAAAACGCAGTGCCAATGCCATCGTCGCTGTCTGGGATATTGCTCCTTTGAAGAGGAGCAGGTCCCCGAAATTAAAATCCTGGTCAGGGTCAATCTACAATCCATCAGTCATCTGCGATAAGCTGAATGAATCAAGCCCACTTAGGAACTACCCAAGCTATGGACCTAGATTGATAGCCTAGTTGGAAACCCTGGCATTTAGATTGGTGGTCATGGATTCACATGTAAAATTGGTGAAATAAGCACCATCTGGAGATGGTGAAATATTTGGCAAGTGGAATCCAATCGTAGCAATTAATTAAATAAAGACTAAGCCTGGCCAAAGGAATATGACATTTCCTCATGTGTCAAGATAATTATTAAGCTGAAAAGCCCCTACAATGTAAATGGGATGGGTCAAACATCCAAATGCTGAAACATTACCTGCACATTTTTCAATTGGTATTACGAAGAGCAACATTGGCCTCGACTGTGAAAACCTGGCAGGAGCCTCTTCAAAAAGTACAGTACCGAGACCGAGCGAGACTTTCCTGGGTAAACAAGCGGAATAATAATATGGGCCACATCACTCAAATGCAGAATTTCCACCACTGACGCAGGATGAACGGTGGGCAAAGAGCACAGCCTGATGTTGAAGAGCTGCCACACTATAAAATGTAGCAATAAATGTTATCTTTGTGAAAAAACGGTATATCCATATATGAATAAAAAACAAGACAACAGTTTCTCATGCACTAAGCGGTCGCATCAGTAGTTATTCATTATGAAAAATGTTTTATTAAATGAAAGACGCTACACTGTGGTTGTTTTTTTTATGCAAAATCAGACGTAAAGGTATAGAGAGACGCAGTTTGGGTTACCTGGGCCGTGCGTTGTAGCCCAGAACCAGTGTGTGAGGTCATAACAGGGTGCTCACCTATACAGTAACTGAAAACCAGAGAGAGAGCTTCACAAGGCAGGATTAATATCAAGTTATTTTAAAACATACAAAAGTGAAAACGTGTAAGCTTGAGTAGCAAAAACTAGCAGACTTCAAGCAAGCGCAACTTGTCTAGACGACCGAAGCGGGCTACATTTCACATACGTCACGTTCTAAACACGAGGCTGCTATTGGCTTCTTAATAGCCCTACCTTATTATATGTTTGCATGTTTCAAGCGTCTTATCATAGATGATCTATCGTTATACAAATAACAACCAAAACTAGCACTTGGGGAAACTAGTGTTCTGGCCTTGACTCAAAAAATGTTGGAGCACTAGGATGCATGACAATTTTACAATAGTGTCTCTGTTAATGTGTTTGCCTGCTGCACAACAGTTACAGATAGTCGCAACAGACCCCATGTTGGAGTTAAACAGCACGGTGTAGCCCATTGTGGGGAAGAGATGAACGAAGGCCAGCCTATAAAACCTGAGGTATATATGAAAATCTGGGAAAAAACCTTTTTCAGCCACCTTATATTCTCATGTTGCATGTTGGTGATCTTAACATCACATGCACCACAATTGTGACCCAAGATTTTAGAATCCAACTCACAGCTTCCAGTATGTGAAATGTAAATGTCTCACAAATCATAACTTGCAGATTGCAGCAGAAAAACACACTTCCAGATTCAAATGTTCACTGTGTGTACCTTATGTTCTAAAGTGTTGCATTAACATAGTTTAGCTTATACAAATAAATCAGTTTGGTCTCCTTTGCGAGTGAGGAGTTAACTTTCCCCGCGCACGCACTACTGCTACATCGATTAACATAGATCTCACTTATAATACTCGTTCCACGATGCTTTCAAATCCTTGCACGGTGCAAGTGAAGTTCAACACACCCCCGTGCCCACACTAACCGTCGTCCCCACCACCGCCAATGGCCACAGCCCACAGCGTACACCGCTCGCCAACAACACACAAATCCCCTTTCTCAAAATATAAGCGCAGTGCTCGCGCGAGATAGGCGGAATGGTGCTATCCATCAAACGCTCCACGAGACCACGGGCTCTCTGCTACGTCGTGTGATCTGCTCCATTCAGTTTCCAAAGAGGATCCCCCCCCCAGGACGTGGAGTGAAACGATGATCATCGTGCCGAACAACACGTATTACAACCGAAAACAGTGAGCTCACCTCGCCATAATCGTTAAAACGTTCTGACTACATAAACGTTACACTGATTACATGGAAATAAACTGCAGTGTTCTACCTACACCTCCACGTGTCGACACCGATGTTAGCGCAGATTGAGGGGCGTATCTGTGAGGCGTGCAAGTAGTTGTGCATGTTGCCTGTGTGTGGTGTAAGAGGTGTCGCAGCGCTCTTTAAGTTTGTGATGCCACGGCTTACTCAAACTTGCGGCTCCGATTCTTTGCGTCCAACTGTGTTGTGTCAGCATGTTCAGTCCAGTCCCTTGGCGTGCGTGTTTGTTTTTTTTGTGTGTTTTCCGCCTGTCGCTTGTCTACCACAGCTGCATCTTGTACTTGAAGTTCAGTTTGAGCAGGTACTTGATGTTCACCTGAGCCACGTCGTAAACGATGTATCTGGAGGAAGGGCACGTTAAGGACAATGTGTGCAGCAATAGATGCTTAAACATGAGAAACGTAAAACTCACCTGTACAACTAATCCCAGCAACAGCCACCTGTACAACTGATCTAACAAAATAAACCTGTACAACTACTCTAACAAAACCTAATGAAGCCTTGCATGCCTGGTCAATGAAACCTTCCTAATAAAATTTGGCCACACAACCAATTCTATATATTCCAACTATTTGCTTGGCACAGACAGAAGCAGGGGCTTGATATCAGCCGGGTTTGGCGAGCGAGAAAATATTTCCGTACCCAGAGGCGCGCCACAGTCGGTATACTTCTCACCATGGCTGCAGCTACTCGTCACGTGCCACCTCCCCACAGCCTGCCAGCAAACCCAGAAAATATTGAGTGAGAACACGAGCCCACGGCAGGACTCGCTGTCGTGGGCGTTAACGGTGCTCAGGGGAGGGAAGAGAGCGCGGGGTCGAGAAGGGGAGTGGAGGCAGGGAGGCCAGGCTAGCGAAGGATACTCGTTGTACAGCAGGCTGGTGTCGTTGATGCCCGTCGCGGCAGGATTGCCAATGGGCACCTGCACACCGTTGAGAGTCACGGTCTTCTTCGGGTCAGGCGCCGTCTTACCCACACCTGCGCCATCGCACAAGCGCACACGCACACACAGGAACGGCGGGAAAGAAAAGGAACACGTTGCACAATTGTCGGACAGGATGATTTTAATGTTGAGACATAAGACAAGTGCAGTAGCCTGCAGGGTTGGACAAATGCACCAACGCGCAACACACCTTTGCAGCGCATTTAAGAGTCATATTATTGAAACTATAGGGTTATCGTCGACCATTACCGGGCTTACACATCACTGTTTTTAATCGGCGCTGTTCATTTCGATAAACGAAAATGAACATGCTTGTAAAAACTATTTGTTAACAGAATATACAACGGCACGTCATTGTCAAATAATTGTACTTCGGGCAAAGTGAATGAGTTTTTAATTAAAATAAGCTAATGCTGATGTATTCCATCCAAGTGTCTTTATAATCAGGAAGTTACTATCAAATTGATGGACGCATTACAGAACACGATGTCAATAGTGGTTGTAAAAAAATACAATTCCGTTTTGGACAACAGTAAGCTACTCAAGTGCCACATCAAAAAAAACAGGGACCTTTGTACAAGCGGAGCTATTTCTTCCACTTCTTAAACCAGGTGCATGATGTGTGCCGGGGAGAGCGAGAGAGTGAGAGAAAGAAGACCACTCACCCTTCACACTGTGGGTTCCCTTTGGCAGCTTGGTAATCGATTCACTTTGCTTCAGCTCATGCCTGCGGAACGACAACGGGCAACGAAGCTCTCACGCAAACGGCGGCGGGGGTGGAGACAAGTTCATTACGGAACGGCTGTTCTACAGCACACCAGCTGTAGATCGTTTTTTGCATTTTTCAAAGTATTGTATTTGCACAGTGCGGTGTAGGTGGGGAAGACGGGATATTAAAGAACGTGAAGAGAAAGCAGTTAGCTTTGAGCTATTTTTGGGGTTGATGTGCAGGCATTATTATTATATATTTTTACCCAGGAAAGGCTGGCCGAGTCTCAAGATAATTTTTTTTAAGCAGAGTCCTGCCAAGTTTTTTCAGTATGAGGCGAGGTTGCTATGTGTTAAACCAAATTGAATAAGATGGAGATAATTTTTCAGTATTGAGATGTTCAGCCAATATAGTTACATTGTTTGGGCTTTTTTTCCTTCTTATTAACCCAAAAAAGGAAATTCGTTCAATCAGGGAATTAATCCAATTAAAAAAATGGAGCGAGTCGCACACTTTAGTCCCATCACTTTGGAGACCAGGACTGCTACATCACATAGATATGCAAAACTCTCAAACTCACTGTGCACCGAGGTGACCAGGAGATGGCAGTAGTTTAAATTAGGTTCATGAACCCATCTGTGTGGACTTATTCACGTTCTCTCCTTGTACGCATGCTTTTTCTCTGAGTGCCCCACATGCAAAAGGCTCATTGCAAAGGAACTGGCCAAACATCCACATGCAGGACTCTGCTGAAAACTGTTTTTTCTGAGACTCAATGAGGCTTTCCTGGATAAAAACATAATTATATGTTTTACCGCAGCAAGAAATAGATCATGGATGAAGCGTGGATTAATGTATTTCTTGCATCCAACAGAACAGAATAATTGAACAGGAGCAGAAGTGCCCCAACGATAACAAAAAGGATTAAAGATGACAACACGTGACCGATGGAGCCGAGGCACGCATGAGAGGTAACTGAACACATTCAGAAGAAAGAGGGACACAATGGGGGGTTGGGTTGGGGGGAACCCTGGACAGAAAGCGTCAGGGGGAAGGGGAGGCAGCAGGTCAACCCACATGTTGCCGAGGGCGACTTCGGCGAGCAGGATGAGGCCGGTGGGGTTGCTGGGGCTTGTGTGGCAGTAGTTGGCACTCTTGGACACCATGTCGGCGAAATAGACACCCTTGCCGAACATGTAGCCCGTCTACGGAGGGGAAACAAGCCGCGCAATACACACCGGGCACTCGCAGAGAGAGCACGCGTCCAAGAGGGCGACCGTTGTGGAAACGAAGCGGTGAAATTGGTTTACGTGTCTGGAGTACGATGGATGGTCGTAGCACTGGACTTTGAGGAGCATGACGCATGGGGAGGCTGTAATCCAGCCGTGGATAAACAATGGTTGATGATGATGATGAATCTTACGTTTGGCTATGGATAAATCACCAGGAATGTGTACAATCTCATCATATCCTGCAAGTTGAGTAAGTTGAGCCTGTATGCCACAATGCATAATACAGGTGCTACAGGCTGCTTCAGGGCAATGCTATCAGCAGGGGGCAGTGCAGTAAACAAATTGATATCGTGAGCTTTTTTCAAACATCTACACGATGAACTTTCACCAACCTGCACTGAGGAGTGTGAAGTAAGGTCAAATTAATCCCCGTGACACGCACGGCACGTGGAGGCCCTCATCCAGCAGTGGACTAATAAAAGGGCTGTCCATGTACAATCATATGCGTGGCAGCTTGAGTCCGTGTACATGTGAGGAGGGCAAAGCTTGACGTGAGCGGAGAAGGGGGTGTTTGTGGAGCGGAGGGTGGTGCGTCGGGGTCCGTACCACTGGAGCCTCCTTGGGCGCGATGCGGAGGCCCTTGGAGAAGATGCCGGCGTAGTTTGTCATGCGGGAACCGTGCCACAGAAGCTGGCGGTTGTGAAGCTCGCGGAACGGGCGGTAGCGCTGGAACTCGCCGTCTCGCGACACCTTGAACACCTGCCGACGGACGCAGACGTGCGTGCGTTGCGCGCAAAGCGACACCGATTGTGTTTGTAAAGAATATTAATGCGACGTGTCTTCAACATGGAGGACCCAATACGACCCAGTATTCTGCTCCTACGCAGAACTCTCGTCTGGGAAAGTCACCAAGATGGAACAAAAGCTCAAAAGTGCACAAAAGAAGCTTGGGTTTGAGAGATAGAACGGTGAACAACATTCTTAGAGAACCATACGCCGGTTTAATATATAACTTTGACTGTTTAGAAAAATAATTGGGCATGTACATGACACATCGCTATAATAATGAATGGTACCCAAAGGAGGGAAAACGTGCAAGAGAACGTCAACCGCACAGCTGTGATGGGTGGATTGTTGCATCGCGAGTCCACGAAGAATGGTAGCAACTTGGGGAGACCTTCACCTAACAGGGGATTGACCATTGCTCATGGCATAGTTTCTCTGGTGGAGTGCGAGGGTACCCACCTCCTCCACCTCGAGCTCGTAGGCATCGTGCGTGTGCGCGTGCGTGTTGGTGACATACTCCAGGATCACTCGGAACTCCTCCGTGTCCTTACCCAGCACCTGAGGTCCACACACACGCGCGCGCAAACAATACAACCATCTATTAACAAATAGGTGTTCGCAGCCAACAGTATGATTCACAATAGAGTTTTGTGTTAGGCCATGTCATGCTCAGGTGGCCAGTTTCATAGTGCAGTGCATGAACAAATGCATCAACACCAAACATGCAAAAGCAGACACACACATACAGTACATTATACTGGTCGGAACCTCCTGGTTACACCAGACCACAGGAGATTATTGTATCCGTCCGTCGTGCAGTGAGGGGCTGGGTGGGGAGGGAGGGGAGGGTGGGGAGGGGCTGGGTGGGGAGTGTGGGGCTGGGTGGGGAGGGGCTGGGTGGGGAGGGTGGGGAGGGGCTGGGTGGGGTGGGTGGGCTGAGGCTGGGTGGGGAGGGGAGGGTGGGAAGGGGCGGGGCTGGGTAGAGAAGGGCTGGTCACCCCGTGGTGCCCTTATATTATAAAACTCAACGTTTAACCTCCTCACGCCGGCTTGTGCCCGCCCTCAGTCGGGCATATTTGCGGAATACACCACACCGCCGTTGACCCTGGCCATTGACCAAGCAACCCAACGTTCCTACCAGCTCCCTCCGCAGGAATGTGTTACATCAGGTGGCAATTCGGTCCATCGAACTCGTTAAGGCAGGATACCACAGACAAGCTGGGAGGCAGCTAGAAACCGGCGCCAGCCACTAGTATATATATAAAATCCCAATTGAGTAATTTGTGCGTAATGTTACAAATTTGGACCATGACACCAGCACACAATGGCCTAGTCTTGTGGAAGATATCACGGGATCTTTAACGTGCACTGTGAAGCAGCCAGCATATACATGTGTTATGATTATAAGTATTAACAATGCCAGTTGCCGAATTCGAAACGTGAACTTCTCCAACAACCAAAAACGGGGCTACCGCTAGGCCATGCCACCGCCCCTAGAGCCATGTCACGTGCACATGCATACGTACAATTACACACCAACCACAAGCTCACCACACCAGACCAGGTACTCATTGTAAGGCTGAGTGGACCGACAAGAGGATTCAACTTCATGCTGACGTTGTGCATGGCCAGGTGAGGAATCAAGATATCTGGGATCACAGGACAGTGCACCCCCACACATGAACGTGTAGGCACTACCTCTATAGTGGTGTGCAGTTTTTCGTAGCTTGCATCCAGCAAATCTTTCTTGCCACCCGACGTCTCGTCCTTGGGGTTCAGGAGGCTGTATGCCACCTCGATGTCCATCAGGTTGTCGAGCATGTCCACCTTCATCTGTAAAAATGGAAGCGCAAAGTTCAGACGGATGGACAAATGGATGGGCACACGCCACTATCGATGCTTACCTTACCAAAAAAATCTATGACGTTGTCTTACGGGCATTCATAGAGTTTTTGTTAAAGCCTATAATGCTGCGTGGCTAAATTGCAGCCCAACGATGAGCAGCCCCATTATGTTCCAGAGCAAAAAAAATTGTTATGGTGGCAGAGCTGAAGCCTCCATGGAAACCTATCGTGCAGGCACCTGTGTGTAGAGTACAGCATAGCTATCTATGCAGCTATAAATAATTATTCGCGTCATTATGGAGAAAATCAATAACAAAGTAGATAATCAAGACAATGTCTCCTTCATATATTTGTCGCTCCACATGAAAAAAAATGTAAATTCTATACAACTCATCAGCCCCAAGGCCTCAGTTTCTTGCGCTGTAATTGTTTAGACGATTGAAAAAAATGAAAAAAACACAATTCGTTCTTGAACGGAATTGTGATAATTAAAATGGTGGGAGAGGGGGGGGGGGTGACGGTAGGGTAAAAGTGTTACATGCCTACTTGCAATGACACACTGCTGTCTTGCACACCTATCATCGTCAGGAACGAGTGTTCAACCTATGACATCTCGAGCGTCATTCACGGTTCGGCCAGGATTTATTTGCACAACGAGCACAACGGTGTGATGTGGGTTGAACACATTGGGAGGGTTTTTAATTTTTATTAAGTCCGAGACACCCGCCTTGATATAGTCGAGGTTGTCCAGGAGAGTGGGCTTCTTCATGCCGAAGTCGTGCGGGATGAGGGTGTAGAACTTGTTGGACAGGTCCTGGATCAGCGAGGTGAGGCCACTCTCGGACACCAGCTGCAGACAACAGCCAGGAGTCGGAGGGGAGGGGGGGGTCGAAAAAAATAATCTGGCAAGCTAATCCACGAAGAGATTCTGCTTTTTTCTGGAGGATTCAATTGTCATAAAGAAATGTGGGTACAGGAACATGCAACCCCACATGTAAAAGTATCTAGTCATTACGTCGGGCGCACGTGTGCCAATTACACTGGTACACAGCTTAACGTTACCTTTAATAAAGTGTCAAAGCAATTTGTTGTAAACATTGCCCAAAAAATGGATACTGTGATTAGTAAACTACGTGTTACGTTTTGTAGATATTTGTTTAGGGGTTCTATAGTTTTCCTGAAATCATGTGAAGTGTCCTCAGATAGACATAAGGATTGAGATACTATTTCCTAGGCATATATTAGCGATCCTTAAAACACGCGTTTACACAAACAGGTTCTATGAATCAGATTTTTGTTTCACGTGTGGCCTTCCCACAGGAATTTTATCACTTTTTAATTTCATCATGTCAAATAGGTTTTAATCTCCCGAACAAGTCACATTGATATTCTCACAACAGCACACACACAATACAACTTTCTCGATTTTAATTGCTGTATAAAGTCCAGTCTTGCTGCAATGTAATTATGTAGTTATACACGACGCATGTTACATGCAAAATGAGCTATCGGCGTCATTTCTTGCGATGGTATCATGTCTTGAGATGAATCGTTAATTTGGAGATCTGACAGAAAAAGGGGCCATGGAAATAACATTACAGTATTGGCGTATTATCCTTGACACAGTAAGATCCATACTTTGCCCACAAGCTCTGCGATGAGACAATGGCATGACAGTACAAGTGATATTTTTTTTATTTAGTCTCACAGCTGGAATTAATCCAAACCGCAAGCCTGAACTATACGTGGTGGGTAGTTTCGTGTGATCATTGGTGACTGGGCTGAAACCATAAGGGACCATCCATTTAGTACGTACGCATGGAGGGGGGAGGGGGGGTTAACCCAAATGCGTACACTTGCGAATGGGGGGTCTATTGACAATGTACGTACGCATAGAAAACGGGGGGGGGGGAGATAAAGCCTCGATAATAATTTGTCTACATTGGCCTTCAAATTATTTAGATAGTCCGGCGGTGGACTATCTGTTTGCTTAAACACGTTAATATTATTAATCCTTGATCGTTTCTGCGTGGATCAAATATCGGCCGTTCCATAGGATTCGGGGGGGGGGGAGGGTGCGTCAAGCGTACGTACGCAGGTGGGGGGGTGGGTGTAAAAAGTACGCGTGCGTACAGGGAGGGGTCAAGTTGACAGATTTTTGCGTACGTACTAAATGGATGGCTCCTAAGATGCGCGACATTTGAGAACCGAATTTCAATCAGGCACGGTTCGGACCCAAGACCTTAGTGGTGCCAGCTCACTGCTCTGACCTCGAAGCCACACATGCCACCTTGCCATTCACTACATCCTCAACGATAAGAGATGTTAGCATACGGTAGTGCTACGTGAATACGTGAGCAAAGTGGCATGGCAGCCCTGCATGATCCACACTCCTTTAAGTCCATTATATTGTACACGCACCTTCTGTGCATCCCCCAGCACGCTGTAGGCGCTCTGAATCTGCTTCCTGCTCAACTTTCCAAGAGGCATCTTGCAGAGATCGATCTGCGGGGAAGATCCGACAACATGAAGTAATGAACCGCCACCAACATCAGGCACACCCAATCACTTCTTACAAGCAAACAACGGTGGGGTCTTAGGGGAAGCAAACACATGATCCGTGGCGTCAACCCACCTCGAACTCTACCATGGTCCTCTTCATGCTGTCTATGTCGAAGATCATACGCAGCAGTTCCTGAATCGGCTTTGCCAGCTTCGAGTTGGTACCCGCCATGGCCTTCAGATCATGAATGTCCTCATCATCCTGCACTCAGGCATGCCCAGAGGTGAAGTCGTGAGCGGTCACACGAGCTGCACTCCCGAAACAACCCGATCCAAACAGAGGCACTTTATCAAGTGGAGCGAGCCCACGTGAGAACACAATACAACGAATGTCATTAACTTATCTGGAAAAGGCTTACCTGAATCTCAAATGTCTTTTTCAGAAGTCACATTTCAATTCCATTTCCCGTCACGGCAGTGAAACAATGGTCAGTTTTATTAAACTCCCTCCCGCCTCTGTCCACATAGCAGTATAAAATAGGTACACCAGTTAGTCAATCGGCAGGTCATGTGTGGTGGGGTAAAGTACTCCCACCTCTTCCAAGACATCTGGCCAGCGTGGAGGAGTAGGCCAAATACCCTCTTCGAGGAGCCATCTAGTCGAGACCGTTTCGCAAAGTGGCGTGAGCAAGAAGACGCCTAGTGCTTTACCTTTACCTGCATTGGGATATTTGACCAATTCGAAAAATGAGGCTTACCTCATTGATCGAACTGAATGTGGGATGAAATGTGGCTACCCAGAGAAAACGCAATGCATAATAGGGACTAATGCGCAGATTGATTCACAGGTCATTTTACTGTAACTGCCGTCTTTTCGTCACCTCGCAGCCCTCTGCGGATCTTCACAAACGCGCGCAGTTCACAAACCCTCGCACATCCAGAGTGTTGGATACCACAAGCAAGCGCCACCGTACCTGCCCGTAGTCTGTCTCCACCGGGTAGAACTTGTTGGGGTACTTGACGAAGTTGCGGGTGTTCCATTTGTTGCCGGTCTTGTCGAAGTAAAGCTGGCAGAAGTGCTCCACCGCGTCTTCACGGCTCTTCATTTTCTCCAGCTTGGTGCCACCGATCGTCGTGCCCAAGCGGCCCCATGAGCGAAACACCCAGTATCTGCAAGGGAGGGGGGTTGTGAATTCACACTTTTTAATATATATGCAGTGACATAGAATCGGTCACATAGCAGCATAGCGCTGGCTGCTGGCAGGGAAGGGGATCTGCAGCTTACAGCAGCCCTGACTGACAACAGGCCACGTGATAGACCGGAGAGGGATCTCGGGATAAGGTCACGGAAGGGTCACAATCGAGAACCCGCTAGTAGGTTCCAGAAAGGGGGCGTGGCCGGGGCGGAGCCAGGCCACGCTGACACTATAAGAGGGGCCCCGGGAGGGGAGCTCGGGGCTGTCGTGTGGAGTGGGATCCCCGTGGTGCTGATAGAATCTTCGCCGTCGTCTCCGTCTTCACCATCTCGGCGTCGCCAGTCAGGCAGTCTGCCAGCTGTCCTGACTGGGAACCGTAGTGACCAAGTGTGAACTGTTAAGGCCGTTTAGTCACTACATATATATGTAGTCACTACATATATATGTAGTGACTAAACATATACATATATATATATAAAACGTTCCATGTTACTTTCCTCTATCCACTTTTATATTACAATTGCGATACCGAGATTATATCGTCAAGAGACACAGTATTTCGAGTGTCCAAAAACTGCTGGAGAAGATTATATCAGAAAATAACTTGGAGAGTCGCTTAAGTAGAACTTGTTTGTGACACTTTGAAAAAATTAAAATAAATGTCCTCCAAAGAATGTTTGTGATATGAGAACCTGAGTGTTTAATCCTGAAAGATGGAATATGCTGATATGATTTTTTTTATATACATATTTTTTTAATTGGTGAATTGGTGACCAGGCTGAAACCATCAACTCCACTCCGCTTGTTTTCAAGCTGCATGAAATCCATTTTCGAATCAAGAATTTCAGCAGTGCTGGCAAAATGCTGTTAAACAGAATTAACCCATTAACCACCTCTCCGCCTTGCATTGTTTCACATTGAGCTAAACATATTCCTTCAAAGAGTCCTTTGCTCATCAGCACTTTCTGCATGTTCTGACGCTAGATTTGGACGTGCAAGCCACCAGGCCACTTGGCCGGCCGGTTATTTTACCCGGGGTTAGTGTTCCCTTCATATGGCATAGTCGTGGATGGCCTGTCCTGGCCTGCTCTGGCATGCACGTGCATCTGTCGCTCACTTTCGATTGAGGTCACACTCCAGCAGCTGCAACTTGTAGTACGAGTTGGTTCCTCTCTCAACATCCACCAGACTCATAGCGGCACCGTAGATCATGCCATGATCCTCCAGCACGTGGGCCACATCCACCAAATCTACGGTTGGGGAAAAGCAATACCTCCAACATGAGTGGGTCCAATCTTGGCCCCGGTGTGCCGGTGAGAGGAGGAGAGGACGTGCATTTGAAAAGACTGAAGTGTCCTCCGCTCGCCATTAATTTCACATCACACGGCAACGCATATATGTCACCAACAAAACCTATTGGTATGAAGACAATTCAAGTGTCGTAGATTAGTGTTTGGCTCACTAGACAAGGGGTCCACGGCAGCACGACCCTTCACAGTCAGCTTCAGCTTATTCGCCTCGGCCTTCTGACCTATACAAGCACACAGGTGTACACACATACCACACATTCGCAAGTAAATACACACGAGCAGAAATGTACTTCCACAATATGATCCTTATGGCGGTACCCAGGGGTACCAAATAATACAAAATGGCTGAGGCCACTAAATATTTTATTTCTGGGACACTATTTTTTCCAGGGGTGTACTTAACTCCACGACTGGGGTACCTTTAAATCCGAAATCAGTGCTACTCCGCGATGTCGAAACGCAGCGAGGACGATTGCGCCGAAACCCTGGACGCTCGTATGCACCATAGTGGTGCATCGTGTACAGCTCGTCGAGATGAGTTGATTGCCGCATCGCCGACCATCAACAGACTAAAAATGACTGCATCACGGACATTATGCAAGAGACGGGGTACTATTGTACCCCGGGGTACCGCCATAAGGTTCATATATTACACGACAGTTAACAAAATGCAAGATTTCTCCAACATTCAGCATAGTGAATTACACGTGTGTGATCTATTAATTGAGCTATTTAACTTATTTCACGTATTAATAATAGCCTTCTTTAATCTATTAAAGCGTCAATTTGAAGATTCAATATTTCAGTAAGGTTCCGCAAAATAATGTTTGAGCATTTCTTCGCGCCATCCTTCAAGCCTGCTCGGACCGAAACCACAAACAGGGCCTGAACAACCAGCATTCGCCATCATCACTCTCCCCCACGTGCGACGGCGCATACCCTCCGACTTTCGTTTGCTGCTCTTAGCCGACGCCTCCTTGGGAACTTCCAGCACTGGCTCGGTCTTCACCGTTGGCTCCTGCTCAACCTTGATTGGCGCCCCCCAGGTCGAGAGGCGGTGCGCCGACACCAGCTCAGCCAAGGGCCGCCCCGAGGCCTCTGCGAGCAGATCCTCCGCCACCACGCATACGTTGCACGTCTGAGCCTCCGCAATCTTCTTTGACATCTTCTCCACCTCCTCTGCACGGTGGGGGAAGGAGAAGAAAAGGGAGAGCGCGAAGGAGGATGTAGAGTTGATGACGACTTGTGCCCAATAGGAACTCATAATAGTGGAAAGTGGACAATCAGGAAATGGAATGCAAATGCATTGTGCAATGACAGCAGAGACATCTATGGATATGTACTGCATCTGGTGTTGATCCCCCATTACCTGTGTTGTTGTTCCATTTCATACCTCACATGATCTTTAAGTTACGCAAAAGTGTAATGTATGAAGAGGTACGATGAACAGCATTGTGTTTACTGTCACAGGTCCAGGATGGAGGGCAGGTTACTAAGATGATAATTTGAGTGGGTACACAGAGATTGGTGAACGGTAGACAAAGCCAGATTGTGGTGGTGGTGATGCTGATAAACGGTGATCATTTCAAATTGGATGTTGAATTTGCTAGAACTGTGGGACCCAGCACATTGGACGTAATTTCAAGACCATCAGTGCCATTGGTCGTGATGACCTCTTCACCAAAATATGCCCTTCCATGACTTTCACGACATTAAGAGGGCCATTTTATGGCAATTTTTGATGGAAAATCTCATCAGCAATTGTTGCACAATATGCTAACAACAAAAAAACAGCAAGCCAAAGCTGATCGCTCCCTCTAGTGGGGACAACTTGGATGGCAACTTCCAATCACATCAAAGATAGAGATCACATGGCTGCTCGGTGTTGTATGCTTTGCAGACCAATCATTGTCCTTCACAAACAGTTTTTAACTGCATTTTAATTAGCTCGACAGAACACCATCACCCTATGTCATGAATATACCAAAGTTGTCATAGTCGTTGCTCGCAGATGCTGGGAGCAATCCCAGGTGCTGGGGGTGACAATTTTTGACGTCGTTTGCTCTAAAATGTGGTCCAGTGTTTCAAGGCATTCAGCAAAGGTGCCCTTCATGATCACTCGTGGGTGATCACTCTTTGGACACACATCGAGGAGGAAAGCACTTACTCTTGGTGCTAATGCAAAAGTCGGCCTTGGAGACCGTGCTGGTCATCTTGCCTCCCAGTTTCTCCACCAGTGCCTTGATATCATCACGGCTCTTCTGCAGCTTCCCCACCAAGCACAACGCCTTGCCGGCCAATAATTTTCCTGCGCCCACCCCCACCATGGGAAAACGGCGGCAGCGAGCAACGTGAGTAGTCAGGCAGGGGGCACACAACAGGCATTGGAGACCACATACGACATGAGACAGACACAAAGATATTTGTAGACATATCGAAACATATAGACAAAGACAAAATGCAAACAACAAAACAATCGAGAGGTATTTCATTAACATGTAACGATGCATAGAATCATCGATTAAAATGTATTTTCATGCTCACGATACATTAATTGAATTCTCGCTTAAATTGCGAACGTTCTATGTATTTGATTTACATGACCTCCACAGCCATTAGTACCGCTAAATGCACTGTAATCAATGTAGCCAGGTCATAATTTGTTTACTGAATAATGATGCCAAATCGTGACAATTCATCGAATCAAAGTAGCCAGGGTCCCTCAGCTCTGACTTTGTGGAGGTGAACGGATACCAGCATGGCAGACATCTACCAGAAGGCACCATAGCGGTATTGCTGATAGCTATGTGGCCGTAACTTTCTATTAACAAAGCTTCAAACTCATATTCTTAGGTTTTTTC
Organism: Lampetra planeri; assembly: GCF_965212315.1. Taxonomy (NCBI): domain Eukaryota; kingdom Metazoa; phylum Chordata; class Hyperoartia; order Petromyzontiformes; family Petromyzontidae; genus Lampetra; species Lampetra planeri. The sequence goes on along the minus strand of NC_136139.1, from coordinate 5,231,511 downwards.
GGTAAAGTCACCCTCAACCAGTATATATACAAGGACTGTTTTCTTGGAATTTCTCTTACTTGATGCAGCAGTCGTGCTGTGACGGTTCCACCTGAAGACGGAAGCTTGTGTTGCCTCTGAAACGTCGTGATTTTTATTTTATTTTACTTTTATAAATTTAAATTTTTTACCTACGTGACTTTACTGAAAAAACCTAAAAATATGAATCCTTGCAGTCACGAAAGCTTCAAATCTAGAACTTCAAACTCATGTCACACAGCTCGGGACAAACAGCTCATGCAATGCATCTATAAAATAGCACCAGATTGCTTTTTATCTGCATTTCGTCTTCCTTTAAACAAAGGGCACGACACCAGTGGACCGGTACGCACCCTCTGCCAGTTACCTGGGACTGCGCCAGCGCTGGTTCCGGGGGCTTCTCCACTTTTGGTTGCGGCAGTGGCGACGGTGGCAGTGGCGACGGTGGCAGCGCGTGGCGGGCTGGTAGTAGCTTGGGCGGACATGAAGACGCGCTCGCGCTGCTTGTACTTATACTTCTTTAGGAATGGCACATCCTTGAACTCCTAGGCAGGGCAGTGATGACAAGGGGGCAGCCAGAGAGTGATAAACATCAACATAATTGCAGGCATTTGCATAAATTAATACGATTATCTCCATGATCATCATAATTTATGCATATAATTAAATACATTTGCATAATTTCCGCAATTTATGCATTTTTCCAATCTTCATTATATTTTTATTATTTTTATCAAAATTTCATAATCCGACATATACAACATGTCGGACAAATAATCAATTGATCAATGACTTTTACAGTTTGTACAATTTGGAGTGATACGGGTATAAAATTATAACACCTCATTAGATGATGTACAAGAAATGATTTCTTAGAGGTTGTTTTTGGTGGGCAAGAGGGTGAGTAGTAGGATGACGTAGGGCAGCGAGGGAAAGGAGACTCATGTCTGTATGTTGGACTTCTTTCACACCATACCCTACTGTGCTAATCGCAGGTATATAGACAGCTATGTAGTACAGCTGTAAATGATGACATTTCAGAGAGACACAGCAAGAGAAGAGGAAATACTTGAGCCTGGATCTGAACATGGGGAAAGGATGGGGAGCTGGCAAAGCTGACTTAACACCAAATGAGGGTTCAATAAGACTGGAGTCTCCTTTGTAAGGGAGACTGGGAGATTAATAAAAAATGAATGTTGTTGGAATGTGTACAAATTAAGCTTTAAAAACAATGCACACCAACGCTATCAAGCAATTGGAGAGTGAAAAAAATAAACATCACAAAAACTAACAAGCAATGCATACAAGCACAGCTTTAAAAGCACAAAAATGACAAAACATACAGGTTAAACCAAACAATGGTAAAATGCGAAACGGTAACACACAATTCCATGCGTTCCCTAAAAACACACGTTCTCAGCGCTCGGAGAACATCCTACCCCTGTAAAACCATGGCACGACGCGTTGCTAACAATATCCCCTCCGCTTTGCCTTTGGGATGATCCACTCATTGCGCTTGGGTGTCTTTGTGCTGAATGTGCACTTGGTCCAGCCGGAGATGTTCCCCGTGCAGCGGTAAGCGTCGCTCATGCACACGAGCTGCCCGTCCTTACACTCTGCGCATGGCAGAAGCGCACCGAACGCCATACCGTCAGCCAGGCGCTCCAGCACCTGGTAGCAACACACAGGGGAACGGAAAGACAAACAAAAGCCCGTTTATACATTAACAACTGCAATCAAGTACGGATTGGATCCCACACTCACAAGGTTAAGTGGTCAACAGCAAAAACTGCTGATCCAGTCACTCCTTATAATTGCTTCTGCCAGATCTCGCAGCTGTTATAAAGACAATCCTGGACATCTCAGAGCAGCTCTTACAGTCTCATGAACACCAACATCTGGCTTTCAGTCTCCCCCTTGTTAAATAGTTGATACGTCCTTCAAGGACTGCTCTCACGGTCTCACCGCCATCTGCTTTTAAATTTTCTCCTCTCAAAAAACATATTGGCCAAAGATCCCAATGCAGGATATTTTTGAAAGAGTATTGGTGGGATGTTCCTGGATATATGGCATCATCATCATAATGTCAAGTGTAATATTAACAAAGTCATCTGCCCCCCTCCCCCTCCTCCCTCCACCTGTCCCCCCAGTATGTTAGTTAACTTCCCCCTTACCTCTCCTCGATATAAATCTTCATGCCCCCACACATGGTCCCAACTTGGGTGATGAAGCGAACCCAATTCTTCCCCCTACATAGGGTTCTGTCGGGCCAAAATCAGGTTGCTCTTCACAGAGTTTCTATTCACCCCCCCACCGCCACCACCGTTTTGTGATCGGTGTATTGTACCGGGCTTGCGTTGAGTTGTAATAAACAAAACAAAAAGCATCGGTGTCCAACCCCTGTTTTGTAGAGGGAGGCTCAATCGTGCCCAACACTTGCTTCTCTGCAAAAATGCCGTGGTCCATCAGTCAAATCTTATCGGCCATAATCCAAACCTTATCCCCCAAACATTACATTTCTCCTTACAACCTGTGGTCCTTCAAAACTCATTTTGTGGTTCGCCGATTTTCAGATCAGCCGTTGAATTTCTTACTTCGGGGCATTCGCCGCGGGCCTTACCGCAGACTCGCCGGATGGCACGGCCTGTTTGTTGGCAATCAGCAGCTCCTTGAGGTCAATCTCATCGCTGCAGCTCTTCAAGCCATCCTTGAAGCTCCAGATAACATTGCTCTGCTTCTGTTGGGGCATGAACAGGCAATATGCACTTAAGAGGAAATCATATATATATTGTTGAAATTATAGAGATTATCTTGTAGATTCCTTGTGAAGGTTTGATAATGAAAAAAACATATTTTGGGAACATTCTCGTGAAACCACTTGATACAGTAAATCTAGCTGTGACGGTCCCACCTGATGACGGAGACTTGTGTTGCCTCTGAAACGTCGTGATTTATTCTTTTATTTTGTTTCTATTAATTGTATTTTTAACCTACGTGACTTTACCCAAAAAACCTAAGAGTACACTGCAGTGGTGTTGTATTCAAAAGTACGAGAGTGATGCAACAGTGAAATCAGCAAAACGCACCTAAACCCTGTTTTTTCATTTTTCCTCGTCAAGGAAGCCTCAATACCACATTCGACAAGCTAGGACACACAATCAAGATACGTATGTACAATACAGGTTACTTGTGTACAAGATGAGATACCTATGTAGCAGACAGGTGACGTGTGTACAACCCAAGATATGAATGTACAAGACGAGCCGTATGACAACGAATTTATTTTCAACTCCCATTTGGCAATAATAAAAACAACCTCATTATTTGGCTCTACTAATTAAATAAACAATTAGAATTCCACACATTCATTGCACTTAATGGGCACGCGTCAAAACAGCTGTAACCGTACGCTTGACACCTCTTTCTGCAAACAAGGCCTTGCACAGGGGGTGTTGTTTAAACGACGTGCACATTCACCGTGGGGAAGCCTATTAATAACGCAGCCACCTTCCCCGCAAACCGGCGCATTAATTACCTGCACTGTGGGGCCCTCCAGCTACATCCAGCACCGCAGCCACATGCAACTAACGAGCTGGATTAAGGGACGCCGCGCCTCATTTGTGCGTTCTAGATGGCTCGGGATAATCTCGGTCCCGCCAATTATGGCCGCAAGGGAAGGGCGGAAGGTGAGGAGGCGGCTGGGGAAGGTGAAGGCGAGGGGGGGGGGGGCACCGATGCTCAGGACCAAAAGCGCAGCAAATTCAGCGTTGTGAATAGGCTCTGCCGTCAAGGATGAAAAGCTGCCACACTTGCGGCCGTCGCAATTTCAGGCAGAACCGTGGCATGGGAAAGAGCAGGGTTGAAGAACCTACAGCAGCTGAGTCACATCCGGCCCGTGACATTTCATACGGCCCGCAGCCAAGCGACTTCAAAACGACATTTATTTATCACTGAAAGCATCTTAGCTGCACTAATCGGGTACCAGAGGGGGATATTTGTGACCTAGTAACAATGCGTTTCCCATTTTAGCGTGCTCAGTCATTGCAGGACCACTCGCAGTGACAAAAGTGACCGAGGTGAGAGTATTAATGTATGGCTTATCATAGGTAATTAAAAGTCCTCTTTGGACCAACTTCAAATCTAGAATCCTCTTTGGACATCAGTAAAGAAAAGTTTCCCATGGCTGGGTTATTTCCACAGGATTTCTCCATAAATCTGGCTGTCGCCTGATGAAGCTAGTCGTAATTATTGACGAAACGTCATACTCGAATTGTAAATGTTGTGGCTTTGCTCTCCAACACATCGGTGTGCTGTTTATGGCGGCTTTAACAACATTTATATATTTACGCGATCTAACCCAAAAAATCTGTATTATGGATTCCCATGGCTGGTTTGAAATAAATTAAAACTGTTGGAGCTGCCTCCTCAAAATGTTATTGAACCTCCCACTGATTTTCATAAACAGAGGCAAGCGGCATACAAATAAACAGATTTTCACAAGGACACACAATGCTTCAAGACAACAAAAATCATCACATTGCATCGACAATCCGCGTTGATTTTGTATTTTTAAAACAAGTCAAACTAAGTTTGCAATAAAAACGCACACAATCTCAGTTATGGCGAGTTACTTTAATAAAGCAATCGCACAGATGCCTTGACTCAATGCTAGAGACTGTTGGAGCAAGTGCTGTTTGGCGAGTTTCTATTACACCTGGTGCACAGCATGGAGTGGGTGCCGTGGTCTGTGTTTGTGCCGACGTCCCCAGTGATTGTTGACACATTGCACCTGGCACTCATTTTAGCCTGAGTCAATCTAGCCGCAGGCCAGCCTAGGTTGAATTAACAATTGCCACTGGCGTTACTTCAAAACAATTGCGAATTACACCCGGGTCACAGGGATCATAGCACAGCTGGCAAAGACGTCGTTAACTGCCCCATACACACAAAAAAAGACACACATTCCACGTATAGCCATAACAAACTGCTGTGGCAAGTGCAGCACAACGCACAATGGGATAGTGGTGTGGTGCAAAACCATTCCCGGCCACCTCTGCCGGCCCAAGTACTGATTTAAGACACAGTATCAAATACTAATTTACAGCTGAATCAACAGAGAGGAGGCCTAACGACTGGTTTTGACTTTCCGCTGGTGTTATCCGTGTCTGGGAATTGAAACCAGGTCACCAGCTTCATACTTCAGTGTGCTAACAACGGAACACTGCTCCACAACACCAAGCACAGCCACACACTCAACCACACACATCCACATTAAAATGCACTGACGTACGTACAAACAGGGCACACAAGCATACGGCGAGGCAACTGGGAAAGCACTGATGCACACATACGGAAGCAGACATGCATACGTACAGACAAGCACATGCCCACCTTTAGCATCTTATCTTCCTCTTCCTTCTGTTTCATGGACTCCAACTTGATCTTCTTGGCCACCTCATCTACCTGATCCTCTGCTTTACGTTTTCTGCAAGAAGGCAACAAAAGTTCCAAATTAGTTTTATTTACTGTATATTTTGGGACGTGTAAAGATTGACTCGGGAAATCCAAGGCCACAACTCGATATAAAATTGATTATTTTTTTACACCGTGATGAATGTTGCAGCAACTACTGGCTGTAGGGGTCAAGGGAGGGCATAACATACAATGTAGAGAAGATTGAAAAACATAAATTCTTACACACACAATTTATCGCATGCATTTTTTGTTAAAGAATCTATACTAATACACGTTGCACTTATGTTAAGGGAATTGTTGAATGCTGTAGCAACACCATGGCACTTGTGCAAATATGATTTTCCAAGCGAAAGTATAGTTGACATGATTTTGGGCAATAAGGGTAAGACGTTGGAATGTGGACTCTATACCACTGTGTAACATCAAAGCATAAGGTTGCAAGACAAAGTGAGAAAAATGAGTCACTTGCCTTCATTTACTCGGGAACAATTGACTGAGACAAGTCTCTTGTTTTTAAGGGAGGCCTAAGCCTCCACAACTGTTAACGTAATTGCTCTAAATAACAGAAGGCAGGGAGTGGTGCTCCTGCATGGATCCTGTATCAGGCATTGGCACTTAAAGAATTGGGCATTTATAACAGCATCACTTTCACTTCACTGCCACGCAAATACAATTCTAATAACTCATCGAAGGCTGGAAGCTAAAAGAATGAGCTAATTAAATCATTTTATTTAGGATCATGCAAGAGCCCTCCAAGGATAAACATTTCCTGAGAGACCCAATGGCCCCTCTGGGTGCGTGGGACGATTTGAAAACGGTTGAAGTGTTTTGCCTCTGAGAAGGAAATACAGACACTAGACATGCAACCGCCATTTGCTGCTAACGCTTAACCCTCCTCTGTGCTCAAACCAGTCAAATTTGTATCTTGCTTCCTTTCAAATGTGCACATTTGTTGACATGGAGCCATCACATGAGTGTGATATCTGCTTGCTAGGCAGCAAGGTGCCTCTATTAGGCAGTACATCAATAAGGTTGCAGACCTATTCATGCCGGGTTTTGTATGTCGTCGCCTCATAAGCATGGCTTGTCTCTGAGCATTCATCTCCACACCTCATGTGCATATCGCAGACTGAAAATTAGGGAGGTCCGTGCTGTCAGAAGGGATTATGTTAAAATAATTAGCAGTGGTGTTTGTTCCCCATCCAATACCACTCGACAACTTTGGTCAAACCCCCGTGTCGCCGAATCTCATCCCGAGTGGCACAATTAGGACGACCCTGGCCCATTCGCGTGTCGCCGGCAATCGCCATCGTGTGTCCACGATGGTGGAAGCGACAACTCAAAGTCGCAACCACACGGCCACCCCCGCACAGAGGAATTCTGGGAGCTGAGGAGCTAACTCTCTTCACTGGCAGTGACACGGTGGTGTCGGCTGTGTTGGCGATACCAGTGAAACTTAAACGGTGATAAGAAAAGGCAGCACCACGCCCGGCACATCTCGAGGAAGGAACCAGGCCTGCACCAAGGTAAACAATTGTCAGTGTCATCCGCCGGGATGTTCTTTGTCAGCTAGCGTAACTCAAAACATAAATATAAATAACAAAAAAACAAGGCTGAGCTCTTATAGTCAACGTCCCATATTTAACCAGGTGAGAAACGATTGAGATTCATGGTTTCGTTTCAAGAGTAAACCTCATGTTTTGTGGAAATGTGTGGACATTTTGACCTTTTTCCCCCAATTTAGTCGTGGGTAATTTAAAACTTTTGTATGTTACTTGTGACGTGAGAATGCAATGACCGCTCGTAAATTGTCAAATGTACACTTGGCAACATTTTGGTAATTTAATCACAGAAATTATCAATAGCTTAAGCAAACAACGTATTGAAATAACAGCCACTAATTAACATCCCAGCAGATCAACCACCTAAGCCAACAAAAACACATTCTTTATATTAAAGGTTTTTGGGTTAGATCGCGTAAGTATAAATGTGTCGCAACCCTCCACCACCCGACACGGCCAATCAGTAATAAATGTGTTACGTTAACAAAACGCCAATAAGTTACTTCTACTTACGGATTGGCCGTGCGATTGTAAATTCTAAAGAGAGACTCGTCTCTGCCATAGCAATGTGCAATTTCCACCACCAGTTCAGGACTGCAAGCAGTGTTTCCATACTCACATGAGCAAAATAGCAGTCCTCAATTACTGTGGCCACGTTATACATAGCAATGGCAAACCATATTCAACATCTGTTCAAATTTGACCAGGGGCACAAAATCTGTGGGTGTCTCGTAGAAATATTAAAATAATATTGTACAGACACCCACATACACGCAGAGTGTCTGTGCACCTAATGTGGTAGCGTACACACACACTGCTAAACACAACAGCCCCAGGCAAGGGAATCTCGGGTTACCATAACATTTAGAGGCACCATGGGGTGTGGGGGTGCCAAGTTAATAATAAAGCTAACAACTGTTAATTAGATTCTAAGACAACTGCAAATATGTCATACTGTGCAGAAAAACATATGGCTTAGAAAGACCTCAGGGGAAACTCAGGGGTTTTTTTTTTATTCACTGCTTCCAATATTTAAGTTTCACAGAGGCACTGCGAACACAATGAAAGGCAATTATATGCAATGCCAAATGCACTTCGGAGACACCATAATGACCGTCGATGAAAGGTCGCCTCGTTCAGCACATGTCACTAGAAAGAACGATGGCTTGTGGGGTGAGATAGGTGGTGGAAAGGCAGATAAAGGAGAGAAGGCGTACGTTGAAACGACCACTCTGTACATGGAGCAATGAGATCAGCTCCTCTGCAGGAACGCAATGGATGATATTGCAGAAACACGACGGATGGCGACCCGCATGAGTGAGAGACCTTCACCCGACAGTAAATAACTTCTGAAAGAGTTGGCACTTCGCACGTACAAAGAGCTGTGCCAAGCCAGTATTAGTCGGCATTCATCAACAGCACTTGCGCTAACACATCTATTCAGTCCGGAGTGGGAGTAGAGTACAGATTTCTTAATCTTTGGAATCAATAGGCATACAAAATTCACAATGAAGGTCTTTTTGGGTTAGATCGTAATTCTGGCAAAATCGCCCTATGTCGAATGCACTTACCAGCGAAACGTCATACGCAAGTTGTAAATGTTATTAATTTACTTTCCAACACACCGGCAGGCTGAAAAAACTAATTGGCATGTTTTGTTAACGTGACAAACCTTATTAATTGGTTGTGTCACGTGGTGTCGGCTTAACGACGCATATATACTTACAGGATTTCACCCAAAAAACCTTTATGAATAATATTGGTCGTGAAAGCATACGTGTCAAACAGACACACAAAGTTTCAGACAAGTGATATGTGCAAGCTAACTGGACTACTGGTGCAAATTATTCACCTCTATGGAGCCAAGACAACATACCCTCCCGTGGAAAGTTGGAACTAAGCATGTAACGATAAACCCACCTAAAATAGTTTTTTTAATGCTCACAATACATGCATTTACTAATACTTGTTATAACTGGTTATTTTTTATGTTCTAACAGGTTTATATGATCTTGCAGCAGCCACTGGAGGCATTATCTTCACCACAATCTAAAAAAAAATGTGATTCCCGCTTATGTCATTCCAAATCGTGACAAATCATCAACTTGCAAGAGGCTGAATCATTATATTTTACAATCCAGGGTGCTTCTTGCCACGAAAATTGGAGCTTGAAGCTTTCGTGGCTTTACCACGGCTCTGGGGTTGCCGCGATCATGGTATGCCACCGCAAGACGGGATAACAATTTACGTTTCAAGTTTTCACAAACAGCACCCTGGCTTGTTAAATAAATAAATGTCAGTCATTGCAAGGACAACCATCCCACCGTGATCCCCACCTATTCTGCCTGTGCTTTTGTCCTTATACCTGACCGCAGGGTCTAGTTTGTTTAATCTGGGGAAATGGACCTGGCTCCATCTCTGCTGTGCGTTTTAGGGCAGCACTGTGCAATCTCACACTGGTCACACGGATAACCGGTTGAACTTATTCGCGCACGTTTCACGAACGTCAAAATAAATTATGCTGTACCTAAACTCAGCCCTTACTCTTGTCCCTTTATCAGCCCTCCAGGGTAAATAGAGGGCCACTTTGTGGGAAGATAATGGTGGTTTTCTTCTGTGAAGCCTTGACCCCATTCTAGGAACATGGAATTTCCACAACTTACGCAGAGCTGTAAATTGGAGATGAGCACAGTTGAGCCCATCAGCTCAGCATTTTTCTAAATGTAATATACCCGTTGTTGTAGATAAATATCAAAACCCATTCATACTCTGGCTATGTTCGTTCCGAGTGCCACTAATGTAGCACATTTGTGAAATTGTCCCAGGACGTTTACATGGAAGGAAATTCTGGAAAAAGTAGGTAAACCGCTGTCAAGCAGAATTCACTGCCGTTTTACTGCTGCCATGAACTATATACATGTGTGTGCACCACACAGACGCAGTTGTTTACATAATCATAAAAAGACAGTTGAGTGCGCTAGCTGCACTTAAACCATGCTCTGCCAGTCAAGGGTGTGGACGGGGCAGAAGCATTCTGGTGGCATTAGCCGAAGTTGGTTTGCGTTGCAGGCCAACTAGACAAGACACAGGCGCGCAGGCAACAGTCAACAGGCTTGGCCGTAAACACATGGAAAACTAACAGCACATGGAGGCAGGTGAGAAGAGGAGGGGGCAGGAAATTGGACATAGGGACAACAATATTGGCATGTAGGATCACCGACACTGTGAAAAGAGGTACTGATGGATGGCGATGACACTCTTCCACAAACACTGGCGGGCATGCACACGCCTGAAACACAAGTCAAACAATCACCCACGTGACCGCTGCAACACGAAGGTACATAAGCACCGGCAACCAAATACGGCTCACATCACTCGCGTTTTGCTAACGCAAGAGTTCAACATTTGGGGAGGGGGGGGGTGGGGGGAAAAAAACACCGTGAATGGTAAAGACTCAAACACTGTAAGAAGCCCGGAAGACTTCAGCTGTGCTCACTAGCCATGGCAAGGCAAACAAGAGTAATAAACGTGCATATGTTAACGCAAGCATCACGTATGTTCATATGAATTATTAATGGTAGTGATGATTCGCTTCCAGAATCTTGCTGCCCTGAGGAAGCGTCAACTCGCTGAAGCGGCATTTTCCACACTCATCAACTTATGTGACAGTCGAACACGGACTAGGAACGAGCTCTCAGACGTCAGCTCAAAACCGTAAAACGAGCAAGGCTACTCGGCTGTGAGGAACCGCCGTCAGAAGACCCTCCGGGTAAGGTGCAGCTTGTGGCCAAGAACCCTCTGGGAAGTAAAAATGAGCGCCAATAACACGACGCTGCCGATCGAGGCGGAAAGCCCGAGCCAGGTCTCTCTCAATGTGCCGTATATCCTGTTGGAGCTCGTCATCGCGCTGCTGTCGTCGGTCGGCAACCTGCTGGTGTGCGTCGCCGTAATGAAGAACCGCCGCCTACGCACGGTCACCAACTACTTCTTGGTGTCACTGGCGGTGGCCGACGTGTGCGTGGGTGCTGTCGCCATCCCCTGCGCCATCATGACGGACCTGGGCCTCCCGCGCCACAACTTCCTGCTGTGCGTGCTCATGCTGTCTGTGCTCATCATGCTCACGCAGAGCTCCATCTTCAGCCTGCTGGCCATTGCCGTCGATAGATACGTGGCCATTTTCAGCCCGTTTCGATACAAGGTGAGCGTGCAGCGATCGGCATTGTCGGCGTCAAGTCTTATTTTACATATCAAAAAATATTTTATCACAGAACATGTGGCCAGTTAGCCCTTTCCCGTTCTGATGACGTACGTGATGTCGTACATGTACGTCATCAGTTTTTCTTCCGATACTGATCGAAAGAAAATATAAAATAACTTAATCGGTACCGAGGCTCCCACAAGGCCATGCGAAGGGCATGTGGCACAGTTTGGCGCCAGCTATCATAAAGTGTGGTCATGTTGCTACAGTTCTGTGGCGAGTACGTCTTTAAAAACAACGGCGCTACGCCTCTCTAAATAAAATTAACGCTAACCGCTTGCGCGTTCCGAGATTCACCAGTGAATGGGACCCACCCTGCAACTTGAAGTCGTCTCGGAATGGGAAAGGGTTAACAGGGTGTTTGACCTCATAGGCATTTATAATCTCCGTTTCAGTTGATAAGCAGCAGTAGCCGCAGTATTTTTTTTTTATTAACAAGAAAAATTTGGAATGAGTGTTATAACACCAGCATGCTATGGGTAACCCTTGCGAACCATTTTCCAGGGTTGTTACCGTCTGCTGTACAGCACAAACGTGCTTTGCGAACCCCACGCAGTGCTAAAAATGTAAGCAATCAAATCAGCACCAGTCAAACATTAAGGAATGCTTTGGAAATAACCCAACAGGAAAATACAAATCATTTCTAGACGACGACGGCTGCTTAAAAGGCAGCTCCCTCCACATTTACATACAAGGGCGCGCGCTGTCTCATCTTGCACAACCGCCACCCTTCGCCCTCTTCCTCCCGTAGGTGATAATGACGCACCGCAACGCTCTAATCACCATCGTGCTCACCTGGCTCGTGGCCTTCCTCATCGGCCTGGTGCCGGCCATGGGCTGGCACAAGGGTTCGCCCAGTGACAGCTACTGCTACTTCGTGGCCGTCGTTGATATGAACTACATGGTGTACTTCAATTTCTTTGGCTGCGTGCTCACGCCTCTGCTCATCATGTTCGTCATCTACGCGCGCATCTTCCTGCAAGTGCGGTACCAGCTGCGTCGCATCGCCAACGAGGCCAGGGGTGGCGCCGGCAATGCCCAGGTAAGCAATCGTCAGCAGCAATGAGCGTTGCGATTCAGTAGCGCGCTGGTGTTTTTGGTTTTTTACGTGTCGGTATAGCAGCTTGTGCAAGCAGTCGTACAGATTTAATGGTACCTGCAAGGCCGCGAGACGGCTGCAAGACAGCAGTACGGCAATTAAGAGAGTTACCCCCTCGTATGTGTGGGTTTTTATTTTCCTCAGGTGCTCCAGTTTACTCCCACATCAAACACTAATTGAATTGAATAGGCGAAATACATATTGATGTAGGACCCTCCTGAAAAAGTCACGAGACTAAAGTGAAGCATTGCTAGGTAAATAGAAGACAATATTATCATTTAGGCTGGTGACAGCTGACTGTAATCCATAAACTCTTTTTGGAGGGAGACAGCGGAAAAACGAATGGGCAACCATTATTACATTATACAATTGATTTTTTCCACACGTGAAATTCTCGTTTGGTATTTTTTACCATCACGCGAAATCAAAACCGATTACTCGCTTCTCAATTAGCTCAGTATCAAGCTACATGACTGCAAAGTTACTTGGCAGGCTTAAGAGTACATTTTCTCTCCTTCTCCAGCCTTGTTATTGCTCGTTACAATTGCATGTCGTCCAATATGGAAAAGAGGCAGATAACGTATCAAGCTATAAACCAGGCGACCCGAGTTCGATTCCCAGTCATGGTTAGCTCTGTGGCGAGCGATATCTGAACTGGTCTTAGCCCACCTCCCTCCACTAACCCACACTAACCAGAATGGTAAAGTATGGTAAAAAAAAAAACCGATGACCAACACAGCATGGAGAGGCCTCATCCAGCAGTCAATGAAATCCTTCAATCGGCAGTGAAATTACTTTATATTATCAATATTACATTTTAATAACTTTGATATTACTAATACAGTGAACCTCCTATAATCCATAGACCTATACTGCCCTATAACTATTACTCATAGCCACAATTGATCTACGGGAACTCTTGTTAGCCAGATATGGATTCTTATTATCTGTGTTCATACGTAGATAAAGGAGCCACTTGGAAGTTGACTACCAGAAACACTACACTAATTCTATTCCAGTATTCCCTCATTATTCACGAACTTCCTATCCGAAATTTTGTCTATTCACGAATCGCATCTGGAACTCTGCACGACTGCACCGAGAGAGAGAAAGTGACGAGAGAGAATTTTATGCGAGAAAGTGATGAGATAAAGTTATGATGCACAGCATCAACATCATTTAAGGTAGTTAACTTATAACACTATTTAATACTTTTATTTGTTTTTACTTCATTATAACCAATTTGTTTGTGTTATTATGATCATTTCCATTATTTAATAGCTTATTTATGTATTTATTTAAGGTAATTCATTCAAATGTATCATTATGCGCGAAATGTGCTATTCAGCATCTCCAGAATATATCCCTCGTGAATAAGGAGGGAATACTGTTCTACAATTTCCTTATGGATAAGAGGAGTAAAAAAAAAATGTTCATCAACATCCATGTTTATCTACAAAGAGGCACCCAGAAATGGTCTTACAAAAGACTAAATTGACATTATACAAGCCTTTTTGTGGAGAAGAAGAGTTACCTAGACATGGCGGGAAAGTAATATAATTCCACGTTTATCCATGGCTAATTGAGAAGCTATAAGAAGATATTATCGTGGATGGGTGTAGATGATAGGATTTGAAATTTGGATCCAACACATCACCATAAAAAGAAGGGGAGTTTCAATGTTGTGTTAAAACACTAAAGTTGAAGGTATTTTTTCACTTATTTATGACTGTCCGATCATCTGAAAAGGGTGCTATCAGAAATACTCTCAAAGTCAAAACTAATTCCAAAAATGCCACGGAGCTAAGAGAAAAGAGCCAAACTTCGTTGATAACCATGTGTGTTGGCATCACAGGAGCCGCTCCTGTGATGCCAACACACATGCCCCTAACAGTCGATTTCATTGCCAGGAACGCAGCATGCAGTCGCTGACGAAGGAGGTCAAAACAGCGACCTCGCTCTTCCTGGTGCTCTTCCTCTTCACAGTCTGCTGGATTCCCCTCCACGTCCTCAACTGCATCAGCCTCTTATGCCCAGGCAACAACACTCCGTACGGCCTGCTTCTCGCCGCCATCATTCTCTCGCATGCCAACTCAGTGGTCAATCCCTTCCTGTACGCCTATCGCATGAAGTCGTACCGTCGTGCTTTCCTGTCGCTCATTATGTGCCGGAGCGCGAGGGAAACCGACGATGACACGCAGGTTCCCAGCACCACCGTGGGCATAGAGACTTCACGCACCAACCTGCCCAACATGGTGCTGCAGGGCCACCCAGGGTAGCGTGGCATTAAGCCTCCTCACAGGCAAACTTGGAGCCAGCAAAGCATAATCACAGATAAGCTGGTGAGCTCCAAAGCCAATATTGTGAGTCACCAACTCAGAGAAGAGTTTACTTCACAGTGTGTAATATTGAAGCTTAGGCGAAGGTGGAATGGGATTTTCCCATTGTCAATGTGGACAAAATTTGTCAATAGTTACACTATGTAACACAATTTTTGTTCCTGGGTAGTAAGTGTTATTTCCTAATTGTTTATGCCTCAAAAGAATATAAAATGGTCATTATTCCCCACAAACTTTGCTTTTGTGACCAGGACAGTGATATTTTGAAATTGACCTATTTTCAATGAGAAAACGGGCAAATATGTTATTTTGTTCACATAAAGTTAGAAAAAACTACATACGAATCAAAATTTACATGTATTTATACTAAATTACAAAAATTACTACAAAAGATTTAGAAGTGAGTAGTTTTTCGAGATTTACGATTATACTGTAAATCACTTTCACGAATCAGCCCCCAAATTTAGTCTGCCATCATGTTCTCGTTATACTGTCAATGGTAGCGGCATTCAAAGTCCAGTATATCCTGGTGGAAGCGCTCGCCTTGCTCCTCCGAAAACGCTCACATGTTCTACTTGAATTTATCAAGATGAACATCAAGGATATATGAGTGACATCCTACAGCCCATCGTGCCGTAGTTCTTCACCAGTCTCAACCAGCTCCACATAGTTTTCGACCTTGTGAATGCCCAGGAAACCACCAACCACTGCGACAAAGCTGTTCCAAACCGTGTTCTCTTTACTAGTGAGCTTCTTGGGGAATTCATTGCACTCCAGGATCTTCTTTACCTGTGGTCCGACGAAGACACCGGCTTTGACCTTTGCCTGAGACAGTTTAGGGATGAAGTCTTGAAGATATTTGAAGGCTGCCGACTCCTTAGTTACAGCTCTGACAAATTGTTTCATAAGGCCCAATTTGATGTGCAGTGGTGGCATCAGCACCTTCCGGGGGTCCACCAGTGGCTCCCACTTGACGTTGTTCCTCCCCACAGAGAACTCGGTCTGCTGTGGCTAGTCCCGCCTGTGGTAGTGCGCCTTGGTGTCTAAATCTTTTGTAATCATTTTTGTATTACTTAAGTATAAATACATGTTAATTTTGATTCATATGTTGATTTTTTATGACTTTATGTGAACGAAAAGACACAAATTCGTCCGTTTTCTCATTGAAAATAGCTAAATTTTAAAATATCACTGTCCTGGTCACAAAAGCAAAGTTTGTGGGGAATAATAGCCAATTTCTGTACTTTTAATGCATAAGCAATTAGGAAATAACACTTACTACCCGGGAACAACATTTTTTGTTACACAGTGTTATCAGCCTCAACCCTGAAAACCTAAATTACTTTCACCTCTCTCAGCAACCTGCTTTTGCCAGTGAACACAAAGCTTATTCTGCAGTTGTTTCATTAAAAAAAGAGATGCACAAATGAACATGGGTAAAATGAGCCGGACAAGCCAGTTTGTACAGCCAGCATAATTCAAGGGAATGGGCAAGCAGATAATCCTCATGCCTTTCACATACACATAACAGGGTAAAGGTCAAATTACAAAATAATTGCTACGGCACACCACATGACACAACATGCATGTGTGTTAGATCTCTTTAAAATATGTATAAGCACTGTATTACAAATTATTTTATTGATTATTTCTATTTATTTATTTATTTGTGATTATGTACTGGACACCATTATAGTAATGCTGATACATCATGGGACCTCCTTTGCCAGTACCAAAATATGATAATAGGTTTTTCCCCTTTTTGTATGGCAACAAAACAGGTGTTAAGATGTTAAAACACCAAACTGAAACCTTTCAAGAGGAATCATGTCTGCATTAACCACAATGCTTGTGGTCAGAATGCTAACAAAAAACATACTCTGATAATATATGCATTGTCCTGGTCTAACACCGTTTGAGAGGTTAAAAAAAACTGTCTCTGGTGTGGACCAATCAGTTTCAAGGACAATGCATATATTGTCAAAGTATGTGTTTTTTTGCATTCTGACCACAAGCATTGTGGTTAATGCAGACATGATTCCTCGTAAAAGGTTTCAGTTTGGTGTTTTAACATCTTTACACCTGTTTTGTTGACAGAAAACAGGGGAAAAACCTATTATAAAATGCTGATACGTTTACTGCCATGAATACAAGAGTGCATTCAAACCTTACCTGTGCAATCAGTATCAATAGTGGGGTGCTAAAATATGTTTTTTAAGCCATAACTTTGTAAAACACATACAAAAAATGTCCACACATTCCAAAAGCATAATATAATAAACTTCCGTGTCGGAAAGCTACCCGATCTGTGACTTACTTATTACTAATATATATTCTTCATGTCCACATTAAAATAAAATATATTTTTAGTCCGGCATGCTTTCCCTGAAAATGTTTATCCAGCGGGCTGTTTCAACAACCACATTTTGGGCCTCACCAGAAGAGTGAGGCTTGGTAAACAAACACTGCTGGTTTCTGCTTATCTTAAATGGGTAAAAATACTCTGTCCACATAACAGAACTCTGTTCAATAGAAAATCGACATTGTATAAAAACGAATTATGCATTATTGTGGAACTCAGCAATATTACGAGTCTGTATGCACACTTGTTAAACTACAAAAACATGCAGCCTCTTGGCTTAATCAAAATTTTTTTAATAAATTAATGACTCTCAAGAGCATGAACTCTGCTGTAATATTAACGAGCTGCCAAACCATCGCTCAAGGCAATGGGCGCACTCTTAATTGCAGTGATAGCATAACGTAACTTGTGCCGATTGGTAGCAGGAAAACGTGCGGTTGAAGAGAGTTGCTCACGATGTTAACGAAAGTCAATAATAGTAATGTAACCTGATACCGCACTCCACATTTGCATCCCATTCTTGGGGGCATCTGACCGACAAAAAATTGCAAATAATTATATGAACAGAACTGTGTAAAACAATTACTTGCCGACCCATATCTACTGGAAATCTGTGAAAAAGAGCTTCATAGCTCATCAGATTCCTCTAGAATAAATACAAATTCTGATTTATTGATTCTGAAAAACCCTTCTACAATGAAATAAGAATTACTCTGGTAAAGCCAGAACGAAAAGCTAAGCTTTAAGATTCATTTCGAAGATAGCAACACTGGTGGACTTCTTGGTGTGTGCACAGGCTGTGCGCTCCGAAGTCCAGGTGTGCCACAAGTAAACACAGGAATACCCCACCATGAAGAGGTCTGTGGAACCACCAACAGACCTTATCAGGTGTGCTTAAGATTGCTGTTTATACCATTCGCGAGCTGTACACAGGTCATGAGTGCCATAAAAACAGCAAAGGATAAAGGCTATGAATATGGTGGGTCAGTCCCACCCAGTGGCAACCCACTATATTACTTACACAAGTCCCATATACCCCATCATTTTGACCTACCTGCAAATGACACACTCTACAAGACTCAGCAAGAGTAGTCAGAACTGTCAATCAATTTCTTTAACCATATGGAAACCTAATCAAAATAATATTTTAAAGGAGACGTGAAGTCCGTTGATTAAATGTAAAACATGTAAGTTTTACAACTGTGTCGGTTTTCGCAGTTGTTTTTATAGCTCTACGATATTCTGTTCGGGTGTTTGTTCAGAACGTCTGATGTTTCAGTTCGACGAAGCACGCAACACCTGGAACGAAATGTTTGAAATCATGCCAAACACACGGTACAACCCAAAAACACACCTAAAACCTAAGCATTAAGTTTTGTAAATATGATTTGGGACGCATATTTTACAAACATTTATTTGTTATGGTGTTGGCAATTTTTTTTTTACAAACGCCGCACTCCCTTTCATTTATTTTTAAAGAAAGCACATTTGATCATTCCCTGCAGAATTTACCTGGTGGCTGTAACAAGTGAACCATTGATTCTGAGCAAGCTGTCCACTCAGTGATCATCACCTCACCAATCACAGGGCACTCACCAGCACCCAGCAACACTGGATGTGCATGCTTACCCATCGACGACGACGACGACAGTGCCGAGCAGGGCCTCGACAGCCTTCTTGTCATTGGCGTTGAGCCGCGTGAAGCCACCGATCTGATTTGCGCCGTACGTCGAAAGGAAGCCCAGCTGATCGCGATGTTCCACGAAACAGTTGGTGTGGTACCAGTGGTCAATCATGCCCAGGTGCGGCTTCTCAATGTTGATCATCTTCCGTGAGATACGCACGTCGTCCTGGACATTTGAGTGGCAGAAAAGGCTGTTAATGCGAACCTTCAAGTGATGTAAAATGCAACTTGTTACAGGTAACATTGAAGTACATTCACAGCACCAGTTAGCTCTAAACACTAGTGCTTCACTATAAACTAAATCCCAAGATGCAGTGTGGTAAAAAAAAATAGAGCAATGAGTCACAAACCTTCTCAATCTTGTCATCACAGCCCTTGCACTTGCTGCGGTTGGACTTGGCGTACTCCACCACAAAATCTGGGAGGGTGTTTGATGCTGCTGCTCCTCCTCCATTTGCTTTGCCACTGCTTTTCCCTGGAAAAGCAAAAAGTCCACAGTGCTAGGGTAAATACTCACTTGTTAAGAGTAGTGACCAGTGGCAGTAATAACTTGCCCATTTAATCTTCACATATCCAAACTTTTCACGTATCCTCAGTCCCCAACGAGTTAGATGTGTGTCACTGTACTGTACAGAAAAAGTATGAGCGTACATTGACTGAAAACCACAAAACTTAGGCAAATTTTAGATGTGCTTAACACCCAATTTAAATATATAAACCGCAAAAAAAATTTGACGACATTGCTAAAATTATGGAATCAAATTTTGTTTTACTAAATATAAAGTTTAAAAAAATATATATTCTGAAGCCCAACTGATATATAAAAAAACGCAAGGAAGCTGATTCACATTATTGATTGCAGCGCAAAGGTTCCTGCTCTGGTAAAGAACGATTGGCACACCTTCACCGTCCGCACCGCCCTCGATGTGCTTCTTGATGCGGTCCTGGTCAGCGCTGCGCAGCTCGCTGAAGCCGTCCACATCGGCCTGCGTCAGAGGCCGCGCGCGCTTCCAAAAGCACTGGAAATGGTGCCACTGTGGCACCTTGCCGTCAAACCTGGGTGACTGCGAGCACAAACATCACAAGCAAAATTCATAAGCGCCGGCTGATCCAATTGGGATGGTCAATTCTTGGTGAATGATGCATACCTATTTTTTTTATTTAGCAACAATGTGGACAAAAAAAGAACAAAAGAGGCTGTGGATCATCATATAATAGTCCATCATGGCAATATTGTTTTGCTCATCATGCCAATGTGCAGGATCGTTTAATTTGTGAACACCAGTGAGCATGCATGCACACTGAGACTGCAATTCGCAAAACTCTTCTCAAAGTGCAACATCCAAAAAGCACGTACACATTCCTATGAAGCAGATAAAAAAAAACATAGCATTTACTATACAACCATATCATTTGACACAAAAGTAGGATCTTATCGAATGCTGTACTGCATCAGGTGTGTCCCCTCTCCCCCCAAAATAAAAAACTAGGTCAACTCTTGAGCGTGCCCAGTTTTGTATTTGGGTCAAAACTCTCAAACGGGAGCATGCTTTTATAACACCTTTCAAAGCAGGCAACGGTGCAAATTCTACAAAACCCAGGCAGCTATACATGGCATGCACGAAGCACAACAACTTC
The DNA here is from genome assembly GCF_965212315.1 of Lampetra planeri. Lineage (NCBI taxonomy): Eukaryota > Metazoa > Chordata > Hyperoartia > Petromyzontiformes > Petromyzontidae > Lampetra > Lampetra planeri. Next base: position 5,211,076 of record NC_136139.1, on the reverse strand, counting down.
CACTGGAGCAACGCAAGAGACCCGTGCTGCAATCCCTCTCTCTCTCTGGACCTACAACTGCATCTGATGACAATGGATCCGCCCTGCTTCGTGGGTGTGGTGTTGCAGTCCACTTAGCATAACGATGAAATACAGACTGCAATGCACCCACACGCGCAGTGGACAGGACAAAGACAGCACGCAGATGCACTACGTTTCTCTCATTTGGGTGAGCCCACTCAAAGCACAAATGCAGTTTGTCGCGGGAATTTAAAAGGAAAAGCCCTCCCCACACAAAACACACTGCGCAAAGCATGGCGCGACCACGGTGACCTGGAATGAACTACAGTACATTACACACCACCGTTGGAATGTTCCGATGTTTATTTAGCAGTTCTGTGTTTACGACCCAAAAAAAACCCAAATCTCTTGTGGAAGACGTCACTACAATGTAGCAAATAACGAAACGAAAAATACGGGACATATTAAGCTTTTTGTCCCCGATAACGGGTCGGGGAAAACCATGCAACAGAAACGTTATCTCTGCGAGAAACACGTGGTGGTGCACGCCTCAACGCGCGATGTGCATCATCGTTCTTTGTTCATTGGCGTCCAGTGCGATGTTCAATGATCGCAAATTATACATTTCCTCCGTAAATCGACTCTGTCTTAAAAGTACAATATTAAAAAAAAAAGTCGCGAAAATCCCGAGTTCCCCGTGTTGTCGAGGACCTCGGCATGCGGGAGCAAGGTCGCCCTCACCCGGCCTGTCGAACTAGTCGAGACCGCTACTCAACCCTCGGGGAACGCGCGCTAGGCCACGATTTGAAGGGAGATGGAGGAGGGACGGCAAAGCCACGCAACACAAAAATTCCGCTTTAAAACTATAAAACTTCACCAATGCATAGGGGGGAGGAGGTGGATGAGGCTCACCTGCACCATGACTGCGAGACGCAGGCAGTCTTTCTCAATGTTGCCGCCGCATTTTTTGCACGAAGCGCGGCTGCTCTTGGCGTACTCCGCCTTGAAGGGTTTGTCCGCCATCGCTGCAGTAGCAGCAGCAGCGACAACAACAAAGAGGGCGGCCCAGCTCGTGAAGGAGGAGGAGGGGGGGGGTCGAGGTTAATTATTTAAATCCTTTATTTAAAATAGTATGATTTTTTGTTAAACGTACCCACTATTTTCCTCACAAATAAACGCGCGATGCGTTTAGTGACGAAGGTTCGACAGCAATAACAACAAAGCGCGCGCTGTTTATTGCGCGGGAGATCTACACGTGTCTGTAGGAGACCTTGCAACTGCGATTTAGTGGATCTCGTTTTGAATTTGCTGGGACTTAAAGAAAAGAAGAAAAAAAAGTTTTTAGAAACTAGGGTACAGTACTGTCATTGTGAATGTGGGTTAAACAATTTGTCGGGTTTTAATAACCGAATCCTGCACTTTTTTTTTAATGTGTTAAGTTCGTTATAATACGTTTTGTTTTACATGTAACGTGCAATGGGAAATCGTTTTTGTTTAAGCAAATTTCATTTTTGAATCTTTCGAGAGGGCATCAGGGGTTAGAGTTTGTGCAGTTTTGTTTTTCCTCCTCCGTTGAATGAGCACAGACTAGTCGTTCATTATATATGCTCCATAGTTGTGTGTTGCGCCTTCACTCATGAATGAGCTTAGGTTGCTGTGTTGAGTTAGGAGAGGTGACAGGGTGGCTCAGAGGTCAAAAGTGCTGGGCTGTGGCACTGGCTAAGATGCTGGGGTCCAATCCAGGCAAAGACTCCAGCAGATGAATCCGTGCATTTATGGTTTCAGTCCAATCGCCACCAAAAAAAACGCGAATTCGGTTGAACATTTTATTCCCAACTCCGAGAACTAACCAAATATGAATTTGACTGTCACACAACGAATACTTCTTCTTTAGTGCTGCCTAACGGCGTGTGCGACTTCACGATGATATTGGTCCCGGTCTAGCACGGCGTGTAGAGTTTGTGCTGTTGTTAATTGTAGCCATGTTTTGATGTTACTGAGCCATGTCGTTTTTGGCCGTCCTGGTCGTTTTTTCCCTTCGATTTTTCCTTCCAGGATTAGCTTTAATAGCTGGTATTTGTGGTCGTTTCGGGCAATGTGGCCTAGGTAGTAACACTTCCTGCTAATGATGGTCTTCAGCAGTTGCCTGTCAGTGCCCATATCTTGCAGAACTTGTGTATTGGTGGTTTTGGCTGTCCATGGGATTTTCAGCATTCTTCGATACAGCCACATCTCGAAAGCTTCGAGCCTTTTTGTTGCTGTTGTTGTCAGTGTCCACGTCTCAACTCCGTACAGCAAAATTGACCAGATGTAGCATTTCAGTGTGCGCAGTTTCAGTGATGTACTCAAGTTGCGGTCTGCAAGGAGTGTTTTCCATTTAATAAATGCTTGCCTTGCTTGTTCAATTCTGCTCTTGATTTCGACTTCATGGTTCAACTGATCGTCAATGATTACACCAAGGTATTTAAATCGGTGTACTTGTTCCAATTTTTCGCTACCAAGCTTGATTGTTATTTCGCTTGTAGTTCGGCTGACCTTCATAACCTTTGTTTTCTTTTTATTAATTCGTAAGCCCCATATTTGACTCTCTGTGGCAACCTCGTCCAAGATTTGTTGTAGGTCTTGTTCCGAATCGGCCAGCAGTGCAGTGTCGTCGGCATACCTGATGTTGTTGATGTATTGTCCATTGACTTTAATACCAATGTTTTTATCTGCTAGTGTTCGATCAAAAATCTGCTCCGAGTAGATGTTGAAAAGACTGGGTGAAAGTGGGCAGCCTTGTCGTACACCTTTTTGTATTGGTGTTGGGTTTGTCAATTCGTTGTCATATCGGAGTTGGGCTGTTTGCTTCCAATAAAGAGCAATGATGAAGTTGATGTCGTTTTTATCTAGTCCCAGTTGTTTTAATAGAGCTGCTAGTCGGTCGTGGTCGACTGAGTCAAAGGCTTTCTCGTAATCTATGAAGCAGATGTACACTTCTTTCTGATGTTCGTAGCATCGCTGTAGTAGTATCTGTAGACAGAAGATTGCTTCTCTTGTGCCTAGTCCTTTGCAGAAGCCAAACTGTGTGTTCTTCAATGCATTTTCGCATGTGGAGCGTATGCGCTGTTGGATCACCTTCAGGAAGACTTTCAGCACGTGGCTCATCAAGCTTATCAGTCTGTAGTCCTCGCATTTCCGGCTTGTTGCTTTCTTTGGTATGGCCACAAAGATGGATTGTAGCCAGTCGGATGGAATTTTATTGCCATTGTATATTTGATTGTACCAATTAGTCAGTTGTCGTATGTTGTTACTGTCTAATAGTTTGAGCAATTCTACATGGATTGTGTCGGGCCCGCACGCTTTGCCTGACTTAGCTGTTTTGATTGCATATTCTACTTCTGATGTTAAAATGTGTAGAGCGTCTTTCGATATCTGTTGGTCTTTTTCTGCAGGTGTTCTAATGGCGCCATAGAGCTTGTGTATATAGTTTGTCCAGGTGTCCATTTTTTCTTGTTTATTTAGGATTGGTTGGTTGTTGTCCGCATACAAGGTAGCTGTTGGGGCTGGTCTGTAGATGTTACCAGCTTCTTTGAGCTTCTTGTGCAGAGTAAAATTGTCATGTTTTTTAATTAGTTCTTCAATCTCGGCGCATTGTTCTTCCATCCACTTTTCTTTTGCCTGTCGGATTGCTTCTCTGATCTTCTGTTGCATTTGTTTGTACTTCTCCAAGTTGTTGTTTTTGTACATTCTTCGTTGGCTCATTAGATCGAGAATACAATGTGTCATCCATCGTTGTTTCTTTTTCGGTGGCTGATGTCCCAGCATGACTTCTGTTGTTTCTGTGATGCATTGTTTGAACGAGCGCCAGTACTCCTGAACATCTGCTGTTTCTGTTGTTATTGAGCGGATGCTATCGTTGAGATGTTGCTGTACTTGTCTTTTATCGGCGCTGTTCTTCAGTTTCTCCAGGTCTGTTCGTCTCGTCTTTGTACATTGTATTGATCGCAATTTGAGTCTTATTGTAGCTGTTACTGGGTTATGATCTGACGATATATCGGCTCCAGGGTAGGTTTTTGCTGTAATCACACTGGACTTAAACCTGATGTTAATTAGGATATAATCGATTTGGTTCCTGACGATGTTGTTGTCGGAGTCTTGCGGCGAGGTCCACGTGTACAGTCGTCGAGGTGGTAATTGGAACCACGTGTTAGCAATACTGAAACGTTCTTCTTGGCAGAATTGAACCAGTCTGTCGCCTCGTTCATTCCTTGTTCCTAGTCCGTGTTCTCCGACAATGTTCTGCATTCGACCGTGGCCAACCTTGGCATTGAAATCGCCGAGGATTATAGTGATGTCTTGCTTCTTCAGCGGCTTCAGCGTGTTGGTTAGTTGCTCATAGAACGATTCGATTTCATGATCTTGTTTATCTGCTGTTGGAGCATAAACCTGTAGAATGTTCACGTTGACTTTGTTGCCTGCTAATTGTAGTAGTGCTATTCGTTCTGATACTGGGGTAAAGTTGTTGACTTTATTCGCTAATTTCTTGTGTACTATAAAGGCGACACCGTATGTTTGTTTGGTGTTTTCTTCTCCTCCGGAGCAGAAGATGTGGTGTTCGCTCGATATAAACTTTTTTGTTCCAGGCCATTTAGTTTCGCTTAGACCGATTATGTTGATTTTAAGTCGATCCATTTCTTGTATGACATTGGCTAGTTTTCCTGCTTGAAGTAAACTTCTAACGTTCCAAGTTGCTACTTTGAAAGGGTTCTTTGACACAAGCTCGGAGATTCTTAGCACCCCTGTCCTATTTAAAGGACGCCGATACTCAGGGCCTTTGTTGATTTTGCTTGTCATCATTGAAGTTTTCAAGGGAGCAATAATCCAAGTAGTTTCCCGTTGCTTTCTTGGATCACCATTTATTTGAAAAGGTCATGTGGGGACCTTTCGAAACGGGTTTTGTCTGACGTCTCCACTGAAGTCTTCCCGCCTTGGGTGACCCTTCTGAGAGCACTAGGCTCTCGACGGTATAGCGATCAGCTTCTCAGACGTACACAAACTCTCTCGCCGCGTTAAGGCACCGTTTCTCGAGAGAGACAACGAATACAAATGCCAGTTATCTTGAAGTGATCTCGGAAGTAGTTCAGTAATAGCCACTTCCATAGGACTTTTTCAAACACGAAGGCTCTGCAACTGCTGTGCAAGATAACCAAACGGATTAATGTGTCGTGGTCTGACACCAAAACGATGTGGGGGGAAGACAAAAACTTTTGAAAATAAATGTTACGTCTTTATCGTATCGCCACATTTAGATTTTAAATCCCGCTGTTTTAATTGTGTCTTTGCGTTACACTTGGACGCATTGGCGGTACACGTGTGACGCTTGTGCAGAATTGCTTCACCGGCGCTCATAAAACAGTCTGAAGGTGTCGCTGTTGCCCTTGAGTGAGCTGCAGACGCTCCCTCAGACGTTACCTTGGATTCAGCAGCTGCTTTCCCATTCAAAGGGGCCGTCCATAAATGACGTCACGCGATTTTGGACGATTTTTGACCCCCCCCCCCTCTTTCGCCACACGGCGTCACAAAAAGTCAGACCCCTCCTCAAATATTACGTCACAAAGCTCTTCCCCCCCAGAAAAAATAAAACATGCTTCAAATCGCTTTAAACTGTTGTCATTGTAGTGCGTATTTAATGTGGCGCTGAACTCCTATGACTAATTGGGAATGGGACGCAAGCGTAGGATTGATCACCCTGTCGCTGGCCGCCTTTGGGGAGGGTGTATAGTGTGAAAGGCCGAAACACCCTAGGATCCAAAGGTTCACTACTGACGATGCGCTCCCCAAATTTCACCAGGCTCACTGTTCATGAACTCTTGGAAGTGCTTGCACAAAGGATAGTAACATCTCATCCTGTGTTCTTTGGAATTTGATGTTGTAAGAGAAAACATTTATTAAAAAGTCTATTTAATGAAGTAGAACGTGTTGTCTATATTTATTTAAAGTTGCGCATTTTGATGTGACGTCACATTTCTCACCCCCCCCCCTCGTCACAAATGTCTGACCCACCCCCCAGGTGCGTGACGTCATTTATGGACGGCCCCAAACGTGACATGAGTCATAACCTTTTGTTGCCACTGTCCGCCAAGAAATTATTCATGAAATGAATCAAGGAGCCGTCCGATCAAGTCTATGGCACGAGTCAAATCTGCCTTTGGAACACGGTGCCAATCGTCATCAGGCTGTGTGCGATACAGCAATAGGCTGTGAAAGCTTCGTGTTCAGCTGCTTATAACATTTGTCTTCCGACTGCTTCGACATCACGAGAACTGATTTTGACGCACCACCCCGTAAGATTTTCTGACCGAGGTTGCAAATCGCGAGAAAATAAATAATTGAGAATTATTCGCTTTTTTAGAAATACTGCGCACCGGTGTACCGCCAATACGTTCGTTTGCCCCTGAGAATAAAATATAATCATCAGAACGTATCAAAGGCTAAGTAAAATTATGTTTTAATATTGCTCCGTACACTCAAGACACAATTCCTCCAAAGGATCGGACAAAGGATATCCCATTGGGCCCCAAGGTAGTAATTAGCACACACGATCCAAACGACAGTTAATGATCCCTCTTCTGTAATGCGTTTCATTGTTACACAAAGCGTGGGCTTGCATTTACAGAGTCATTCATACATAATTATTGTAATTTTTCAAAGCCTCTTAGATGAAGATCACTGCGTGTCTCAAAGCCAGGAACACAGAGTTCATTTAAGGTGTCTCATCCAACTTGATATGCTTGGCTGAGGAACAATTGTGGCTGAATAAAACTGGACACGCATTTGTTTAGATGAAGCCATGAGTTGAGCGTGATCGGAAATGGAAATGCCTTGTGCTGTATCCGCACTGCTTCTGTAGACCCTAAACCACGACATACGTCCCTTATATAATATTGAAGTATACAATTTCATGATTCACAGAAACTGCGTGTACAGTATTTATATTTGAGGACAATATAAATACTTTCAAATTTTTACCCATAATACTACATGGCAAAACATAGTGGGTTTGTGTACGATGTCGCTTTTTCGGTTGAATGGGGTCCCATGGTTTATATGGAGTACTCTTGACAATAACATCTGGTAATCCAACGGCATTTCTTTACAAGCCTGACTCTGATGAGGAGCCGCAGAAGGTAAAAGCCAGTCGAGTTCGATTTTTTAGAAACAAATTCTGCTAAATATTGGTCTGGAAAGACAACGGGATAATGCACTAAAACACACTTTGACTTATATGTGGAGACACGGAACAGTTCTGCATCCATATACTTTCAATAATAATATAGCATTTTTTTTTGGGGGGGGGGGGATGCATGATTATCAGGGCCTTACAATAATCGATCATTTATCCTGGCAAACGTACAATTGCTGAATCGTGGCTTGAGCGAGGGGCCCGGCAGAAAAAATAACAAATTAAAGGTTGTGTGCCAGTCAAGGCTGGCAGGGGATTTGGCAAGGACTTGACAGGCAAAAAGCCACACAGAGATGAGTCACTGTTGGTAATTTCGAGTTTTCTTGTGAGGGCTCCCAACAGCAGCAGGATTTTCTCGTGGCTCATAAAACAAGCTCTGTTAAAGTGTTGCAGATTTTAATTACGGCAGCGCTAATTATAACATTTCGTGCCAATATAATATTTCTCAAACATTGTGGAGCAATTCATAATGATTTTAAATTGACCGTGTAAATTTCGGGCTTACCCAGAATGTAAATGTGTCACGTGCGGAGCCATTGAAGCAAACGAAAAAAACTTAACGTGCGCACTTTATATACAACAGTAATGCACTTTTATTATTCCATTAAATTCATAAATAATAACATTAACACTTTTATTCATCTCTAAAAGAGATGCACGCACGTACTTTGGGCTATACACGTTTAATATTGTTCAGCAACCGATCTGTAGATCCTATGCATTGTAAAACGCATCATCAATGCTGCGTGAGCTAGCATATTCGCCTACAAAACTACATATATATATAAGACTACAGCCTACCTAATATATAAGGAGACTAAAAAGTGCGAATGCATTGAACTAGATAATATAGAGGCGGATTGAGATACAGCCTGCCGGAGCCGTGTGCTTGTGGCTCACGTTCACATCGAGCCGAATGATTCTCCCACTTACGCTGACCGATAGACACATCCGGAGGAATCGCGCACATTCATGAGGCCAAAACCTTGCCACGCCATTCAATGCATGACACTTCAAGGGTAAGCTGCCGTCTTCCGTTTAATGTAGCCACGCGCTCGTTTCGTTATTATATATTTTCTCTTTTCAGTGTGGTGAATGTAATCACGTGGCGCAATTTTGTGCACAGCGTTATAGGCAACGATGAAAATAAATATATATGTACATACCCATAAGGATGAGGTCCGGCCTCATTAACAACGACGGGGACTTGTCGCTCAGGGTTTTGGGTGAATATGCTGACCCCTGGAGAGGCAATTGCTGCTCCTGTATGTGTACGTCAACCCGCTGCAAGGATGTGTGCACGGGATAATGGTCACCGTGCGTGCATTTATCAGTGACCGGACAATTATGCACGGTGGTTCTACGTGGATTTCGGCACACACCTACAATTTCTCCACTGTTTATATATAGAATTTTTTTTGGCCTGCAAATGCTGTCATCCACCCTCTGCGATTGGCAACGGGCTGCAGCTAAAGGTGGGAGGAGCTGAATGACCTTTGAATTATTTAAATCCCCATTATCAGCCCTCAGCACTGAGCATCTACCGTATATATAAAATCGGTGGCAGTTCATCTGTGAACCCTGTGAATTCTGACCAGGATGCTCGCAATTGGTGAGAGGCGCATATACTTGCCTGCCTGCCTGTCCTTTATTTTTTTTAAATAACGATAGCTGAGCACAGGCCCAATTGCACAAAACGTTAGGCGGTCAGCAACAAACGGCACTATTGAAGGTGAAATAGGTAAGGAGAGAATATATCTCTTGAATCGAGCAAGTTTATGAGAACCTGGATAAAGATACTGGTGTATCAGTACGTATGCGTGCTTGTCAGAGTATGCATCGTGTATATAGGAGCCACGTGCTGCCAAGATGTATACCCTGCACTCGAACTCCTGTGAAAGCATCCAGAGACAGCCAAAATTAAAACTTCGGAAATGTAATGGATACGTAACGTGGCCATGCAGCATTAGTCATACACCCACACACACATTTACTACACTGTGCATTGATTACATTTTTCAAATAATTTGTTGCCCCTCTCACCACGAGGAAGAGAAATATATCGATGTATCAGCTGGCTGCGGTCCTGTTTTCGTTACAGTATTTAACCCAGTGTGCTATGAATCACCCAGGAACAGTTCAAATAAGCAAGCTGTATGTGATCCCAAACAACACTTGTCCTCTAAATTGCACAGCCCAAATGAGATATCTTATTTGTGTGTGTGCATGAGTGGCTTCATTTCTGCACTAATTCAGAGAATTCGGGTCCAGTAGATAATAGCGGTTGTAACGATCATTCTCCGCGCCATCAAATGGTGATTCGACAAATTGTCCCGATATCATTACAAGAATCAATTTGTGTCTTACATTATGGTGAATGTAGTGACCCTGAACTGGGCTCACCGTGAACCCATTCCGTACAACGTCGGAAATTGCAATAAGCTTCCATTCTCAAATGCGCATTATTGAATGCGTGTCTCGCGAGATTAGCAAATATATTAATATTAGTCAACAAATTGGCGCAACGTTACACCACTACTAGATATCACAACTGTAAATTCACAAAACATGAGAAATGCAGAAGCCATCTCGGTAATAACGACTGCTACCAGTAGGCATTGATGTGAAGAGATAATGGCGGATAAGCAAACCGGGTTCGAGGGTTGTGGTTTGGTGTCTTTTTCCAATGACCGGTAGCTCCAGGAAGTTTCAAGCTGCTGCGAGTGTCATATTGGCAGCATTTTTTTTTACCGTGGCAAGGTGGACGCTACATGTACCACACTGCGGGTAGAAGCACCTATGTGATGCACGGAGAGGGTGTGCATGTGTGTGTGCGCACGTGCGTCACAGCTGGAATGCACATGTGTAACGTTTTCTGTATATAAATGTACTAGCATGTGGAATTCCAGCGGACAAATAATAACAATCATAAATACTGTATAATAAATCACAACGAATAGGAAATACGTAGATACTATACCACAAATGAACAATTTGGCACCATATTATATTATAAATCGCAATTCCTAATAACGTTTCTAAGGTTGTGTGTAATGCAACGTCAACATCATTCTGTGGAATATGTTTTTTCTCCTTTTCCAAGAAATGTAATTATTTTGTTCATTCCTCCATGAGACTTCATGTCATGGTTAAATTCGTGGATTTTTTTTCCGTCAGTGGACAATACTAACACGTTGGCTATTTGAGCCTAACAATTTACAGACTGGAGATGTGGACCCATAGGGCTGAAACAACAGCCAGAGGGCCGGGCAGATGAGATTGTCAGGGCAGGGTCATGACTTGGGGCTGTCAATGCACCTGGCAGGCCTGACACGCGTCTTATTATACATTGACAAGTAGTGATGGCTTCCACCTCAAGCCACTATAGATGATACATTTTCATGTTACGGATTTATAGAGCTACAGGTCAGTTTTTTTGACTACACATGATCTGTGTTATACAGTCAGTGTAAATTCTATTGCACGGGGTTAACTATTTACAGATACTCCACACCGACATCTAAAGACGCCCTCTGACTTTCTTCTCAACAGGTGATTGAATATTGCGAAAGCGATAGCTCCATATCGTACGTAGAGGAGTGTTACAGATTAATGAGCACACTGAGATTGTGGGAGGGATGCTGAGGCTTTTAAGTAAAATTCTCTATAATTTCTCCATATTTTAGTGGAGTATCTGTAAACTGATCGCCCTGTACATCCAGCACAAGGGTGACGAATGTCTATTTGTCAGATAGAAATCATTGTTTAACGAATCTGATCAATCTTGGGTGGAAAGATTCACTACCTGGCAATCCGAGCAATTGTCACAATTGAAAGTCACATTGCAATTCAAGATTCCAATATTATTTCATTGCAGTGCCTCAACCCATTCCCATACAACTACCAATTATAAAGGCATTATAATTGGTAGAGTCTTACACGTGTAATTCTATGAGTGTATTGTGAGCTTAAAAAACAATATTGATTCGTGAATCGATGCATCCTTCCACCCCTAAAAGAAAGCACGATGGGTCAGAACGTAATTGGCTGAAGTTGGTCATTTGCTCAAACCAAACTCGATTTCAGTGGGGTTAAAACCCAAACAAAAGGCTAAACCAGGTCAGAATTAACAGAAATGTGTTTCTGTGCAATTCAGCACCCACCAAACACCTGGCACTGGTGCAGGTGATATTTACGGATGGGGAACACAGATGTCAGCGGGTTTTTGGGGGGAATTTATCATCTCTTGCTTGGGGATGACGCTGGGGTGAACGAAGGTACCATCGTCATTGACTAGTGACACTAATGATGGTCCCAGTCCCTCACTCACCTTGACTCCAAGCTTCTTCCACCGCTGCTAATCACACCGCCCACGACCAACTCACACCTCTCTATGGATTCGCCAAATTTACAAACGTACATTTCTCGCAGGTGAATACACCCGATGGTATTGAAGGCCATGTGGTGGTGCCGCCACTGGGCCGAGCAATTTTATTGAAGCGTTGGCAGAATCGTGCGATGATTTAACGATCCCCTGTAAAGTAATGAGGTAAGAATCGGCATGGTTGTTGGTAAGATGAGGATTTTGAGGAGGCAGCTGTGCCCGTGGTGGAGAAATTGCGGGGCGTTTCTTGCACGTGCTGGTCAGCGGAGGAGAATCGGTCGTAGATGTGTCATTGTCTCCATCTTCATCTCCTCGTCCTCCTCATCTTCCTCGTGCTCCCACTTTCTCCACGCTCACAGCTGCTGGGGATATTGCTGCGAACGGCCCTCTGGGAGTCGGGGAGACACACGTGCCACCGCAATCATCGTGTTGTTCAATTAAGGAGATGCTGATCCCTGCCATATGAACGTGGAATTTCCACCACTGTCTCAGGAAGAGCAATGGAGATGAGCATCACTAAATTCCAAAAGCGCATGGGGGACTCGATGACATTTTTAATCAAATTAAAATGGTGGATTTGTCAGAGCACTGGATCAGGGGCAAAGGTAAATGTTTATAGCGCAGACCACAAACATGTTATAGGGTAGGGAGCGCTGTACTGGGCTATGAACCTGGCGACCTGCGTTCGATTCCCAGCCAGGGCTGAGATTAGCGCGAGTGATATCTGAACCGGTCCTGGGTGAGCCCTGATTCCCGGGTGCTTAAGTGTGAACATACAACCCCCACAACCAATACACCGTGGGGAGACCTTCATCCAGTGGTGGAATTACACAGGGCCGTCAATTACTACTATTGTTATACATGTGATTGACAGCACAGAGGAGCAGCTCAAGGGCAAACGCGATGCTCTTCTGCACATGAGCATCCGGACAGCCCAAGCTGCACACGCACAATTCAATTGTCACGATGCAGGTCACGATTCCATTGAAGAATTGAGGAGTTTTATTTTACTACTGTACATTTGTTGCGTAGCAGCCACTAGTAGCTGCATTGATCCGACGAACCCATGACGTACAAGATGCGCGTACGAATCACAAATAATTATGACGAGCATGATTTGATGCATGTACCGTGTGCTTGGGAATCAAAATGAATCAATGCATCGTTCAATTTTGCTTAAGACTTCGTCTTAAAGATAGCAACCCCTTTCAGGGGCTAATAACCCCCCCTCCCCCAACCCCCCTTGAGACCTAAAAAATATACTTTATTGAAATTTACCAGGGAAAATACACTGATTTAAATGTATAAATATATATTTTTATAAATATAGTGCCATATTTAAAACGCTGGATGTTTTGGGACCCCCCCCCCCCCCGTCCTGAGCCCCTGCCCCCTGGGAAAATTTCCAGTGCCGACTCTGCGTGCTGGCTTCCTTCACGTCTCCCCAGCCCTGACGATCATGGCGACCACTGTCACGAGCAAAAACAAGATCACCCAGGGAGTATCCACTGTGGTACCAGGACGCTGGATGGAAAGCCTATTAGGCGAGAGCATGGAATATCTGATGTGTGCACATGGGTTCAAATACCGCTACAGGTGGAATAATAAATAACTAAACAATCCCAGAACCAAAAAAAACACACGAACTCGTCGAAAATGTTGAATATATTAGGAGTCAACACTCGACTGGTAACCGTCCCACTTGGCATCACCGCTCAATGGGGGGAGGGGAGGGGGTGGGGTTAGGGGGGAAGGATCAAAGTCGTGGGGAGGAGAAACGAGGGGGTACATGGCAATGTCCAATGGGGTTCGTGAGGTGATTTATAAATGTGTGAAATTATATCATACATGACAGTATTTGGTGAATAATCATGTATGAATATGCCAATATAAAATGACTATAATAAGATGTAAATCCATATGGTAACCTAGAACGATATCAAATAAATTTGATAGACTTATTGATCGTGAACAATGTTGGTTTCCAAGAGAAGCCAGTGAATGCGAATTACATGACGTCACGCATGCCAGTGCGTCCGTTGACATTTTGTTTAATATTCTCTTGCAATTACCAGCTAGTCAGGATACCTCACAACACGATCAATTGGATAAAATATTGATGTTCATTATTCATAAATGTATTTCTCAGAACCATGTTGGGCCAGGCAAAGGGGGGTGGGGGGATACTCGGTTGAAACAATTCAACAAGGAGTACAGTATCTGTTTAACACGTAGGCTTTCGCGACCAATATTATTCATAATCAACAGTGTCAGATGGTGAAAGTCTAGTGAGAGAGATTAAACATGTTAAAGAAGCACTAAGACAGAATGGCTACAATAATGCTCAAATTAACAGAGCACTAAATGCCAAATCACGATCGCAAAGCAACACTGCTGAAAGCGATCAGATTATTAAAACAATAAAAATACCATTTATCTCAGGAGTAACTGACAAATTAGCCCGTGTTTTGCAAAAGCAAAACATTACAGTAAGATTTGGTACAGTACACAAAATTCAACAACTAGTAATGTGCACTAAAGACGAATTACCTAAATTATCAACAGAAGGTGTATATCGGATTAATTGTGTATGTGGCAGATGCTATATTGGACAGACAGGGCGTAACGTTAGTGTAAGACTAAAAGAACACCAGAGAAATATTAAATTATCACAAACACAACTGTCGGCAGTGGCAGAACATGCATGCCAACAGGGACACTCAATTGATTTTGACAACGTTGAAGTGCTGTGTAAAACTAGTTACTACTGGCAAAGACTAATTAGAGAATCGATTGAAATTGTGAGAAACAGAAATAACTTTAATCGCTCAGACAGCTACAGGCTTAGTGCGGCCTGGAAGCGTATTATTAAATAAGATACATTACAATTCCTTATAAGGGAAACAAACACTAACTGATTACTAATGTAGCATAATCACAATAAAACACATTCCAAATGATTACTAATCTACAACTCGCATCGTAACAATAGCCTGATTACTAATCTAGTATATAATTACAATAACTCCCCCCTCAAATCTTTGCACCTGATGAGTTAATGAGTTAATGATGACGTCACCCTGCTGCTGCTCTATATAAGAACGGGAGACACAGCAGAGCCTCACCATTCTGGCGAATTGCCCGATGATGCTGGATGCAATTACCAGCGAAACGTCGTACTCAAATTGTAAATGTTGTGGTTTCGCGCTTCAACACACCGGTGGGCTAAAGCAGTGAACTAATTTGTCTTTTGTCAACGTGACACTTTTTTACTGATTGGCCGTGTCGAGTGGTGGAGGGTTACGACACATTTATAAATAACGCGATCTAAACTCAAAAACGTTGATTATGAAAGTACAGTATCTATAGGACCATTTTGCTCGAAATCAAAAACCTTTTCTTATTACTGCTCGACTTGAGCTATAAGAGTTCTGATACTTGTGTAGTGACGAAAATGGTGTCACTAGGGTATTCGCACCAGCTACTGTTACAGTAGTGCAACTGTGCGTCTGGAGCCTCTCTCCAGCACCAGAGTAAGTGCGGCGTGTCAGCCAGCGCTAGGGGGCATAGTCCTGTGATGGCCTGAGAGAGAGAGGGCAAGGGGGGACGTGGTAGCCCGAGTGGGGCACGTGATGCTCGGTCGGGATCCTTCGGGAAAGGTCTCGAAGGGGGCGTGGCCAAAGGCGGAGCGAGGCCACGCCCAGGAGCATCAAGGGGCAGGCGCGAGAGCGTTGTTGGCTCGTCGTTGAAATCAAGTCCGGGTCTCCGTCTCGAGCTAACTCGCTACTGGCATAGAACCCGAGTTACGTTGAGTGTTACCCGCTAGGGAAGTTGTTAAATAAAAGTGTTGCCTCCCAGTACAGAGTGTGTGCCTCCGTGTTGAACAACACTACACTTGCATTGTCGTTGTACTGTACGCCTTTTGGCATTCTCTGGTCTAACACTGGTGAGACAAGGCCACAAAGAAGGCCATCTCTGGTGTAGGCGAATCAGTTTCAAGGACAATGCATATATTATCAGAGCATGTTTGTTTTGTATGTTTTTACACGAGCATATGTGGTTAATGCAGACTTGATGCCTTGCAAAAAGGTATCTATTGTGGTGTTTGAACATCTTAACACCACCCGTGTTATTGCCAGAAAGGGTTAAACCTATTCCCTATTCTTATTTTTCATCAAAGGGTACAGTAGCCAACAAAAAAGGTTTTGACAACCACTGGGGGTAGAGAGTGGGGTTATGGATTTAAAGGTGTGGGGGGGAGGCCATAGCGGAGGGGGGGGGGGCAACTCACTGGAGAGCAACACCATGTCCATGCCCCAGAAGATGCTGAGGATCCAGCCGACGATGAGCACGGCGGTGCCCAGCTGGATGAGCGCCGCCGCCACGTTGAGCCAGAAGACGCAGCACACGTGGCGGTCAGGCAGGTCGGTGCGCGCGCCGCACAGCACGGAGAAGGCAGACAGCAGCGTTCCTGTGGCGACGAGGGTTTGGTGGGGCAAGGGACGAGTTGTCGGCCAGTTAAGCAGTGCAAAGAGTCAAAAATGATAACGATTGGATAGGCAACGGACGAGTGGTTCCCAAGCCTTTTGGGACCACGGTCAGCCCTGAAAACATTTCTGCGGACCGCCGTGTACCAGAAACGTATACAACGACTCAAAATCAATGTATATCTAAAACAGTCCGCTTCCCACGGCCTTGCAGTCCACCGAATCAGCATCCTCTGGATTGCAAGTCCAGCATTCGAACCATCACGCCATCGCAGCTTCCCTTTAGTGCAAGAGTCGGCAACCAAAATAACAAGAAGATACTTTTTTTTTTATTCGGTAAAAACTCAATATTTCAAGAGCCACAATGCGTGTGAATGCGAGACACTCCTTAATGAATAACGTCACGACACTTTCCTTAACGAGCCGCAGGCTGCCGACCCCTGCATTATTGCGATTAAAATGTGCAAAAAGTGATTTCTAGACAGCCAAAGGTGTGATCGTGAACATTTGGCCCAGTCCGCCCATCATGCCTTGCATGTCAAGTGACATCACAGCATTGTCGTGCTGCTGTGTAACAATAATATAGCCATAATGTTGAAGTCTTGATCGAAAATAAGACTGTTGTGCATTCTAGACTCCCTCGCGTGGCACGCAGGGCAGGCTGGACGGACCAAGCCAAATTGTCTCGATCGTGCCTCTTGCCATCAACGGCGGCGTAGTGTATTACGCAAATATGGCCGACTGAGGGCGGGCACAAGCCGGCGTGAGTAGGTTAAACGTTGAGTTTTATAAGGGCACCACGGGGTGACCAGCCCCTCCCCACCCAGCCCCACTCTCCCCACCCTCCCCTCCCCACCCAGCCCCTCCCCACCCTCCCCTCTCCACCCAGTCCCACCCCTCCCATTTTGTATGCACGACGGACGGACACAATAATCCCCTGTGGGCTGGTGTAACCAGGAGGTTCCTACCAGTATCACCTCATGCATCTACAATTATTACTGCTCTCACTGGTTTCAAGTCTGCATGCACGTTTCTGTCTGACGAGTTTCTCATTATTTACAGAAAGTGTAACGATTTATTTAGGAGGCACTTAACGGCGAAAGAGACGGAGCTTGCTACCCTGTGCAAAAGGTCAAGAGGTCATCACGGCCAATTTCGTTGATGCCGCCACATCACAATTCATCAGAGCTCTCCTATCAGATTACTTCAGCTGTTGCGGAGTTGACACCTGACCTCTCTTCAGGACCGCCTCTGACAGTCTCATCATTACGACCGTGTGACTTTAGGGCTGGCCCTTGCGAAACCAGTTGACACATTCTTTAAGCACCACCCTTACAGTCTCATCATCACCACCGCTTGGTTGTGGGTCTTCTCCTTTGTTTCCAGGCAATTGCCCGTTTCGTTAACTCACGCTCCTCCAACCTACACACACGTATCCCCACCCATCGCCACTATCTCTTCTCTCGATTTCATGAATTTTGTTCTTGCTGCATTGTAAGTTGCTTACCCAATACCTGCCGGGACATTTCTGACGTCCTACGTACACCTTTATTTAAATTACCGTATTCATGAGTGTAAAAATAAAATAAAATATTTTTACACGCGTTATTCAATTCACGCCATGAAATAAGAATCCCGTTTTAATCAATTATTACATGAATGATTACAATGTGTAATAGGTAGGTTGACTGATAATGTGTGCGAGTGTATAAGTAGAGAAGCCAGTCTTTGTCTGGAACACGTTAGATCCCATTACAGATAACGTACGCCAGTCATTTTTAAAGATTACAAATCATTTAATATCTAACAGATGTAGAAGACTGGGAGCTACCGAGTGAAGGGTCAGGAATCTGATGTATCTGGCGCGCGCACACACAGTCGATTGTACGGTTATAAATAGAAACATCCAACAGCGAAGATTTTTTTTAACTAGACCCTCCCAAAAATGGCAAACCAGGGGACGATCAGATTCACTGATCGGCTGAGGTCAACCTAACGTTATACATTTGCTTTGAGCCTCGCGCTAAAGACGGAAATGTGTACCTGCATGAGCCCCATCATCAGCAAATTGAGCATTTCCCCTCCTATGCGAGCGTGACATTAAAGGCACCGAAGGCATCGACCCAACTATACCTGTCGTCACATTTTAACATCCTCCACATGCACCTTTGTATTCGGTGGCCAGACACAAATTGTACGTATAATTGTTCATGAATGTACAATTGAAAACAAAATTTACGTGCGTTATTCAATGCACGCTGGGATGTTAGATCTCGAGTTAATCCGGGCTTTACGTCCGCTGGGTCTGGGTTGGCGAACTCGGATTTTATTTCTGCACCCTGCACACCACATCCAGTATCCCTCTCGCTGTGACCGTGGCTGCGGCTACCAGTCACGTGGCTTACTCCAGTCTATCAGCGACCCGCAAAAAAATGCATTGTTACAAATCTAATTACCATGGGGTGAGAAGGAGACGTGGAAAGCTACAGAGACGTGGAGAGACAGACAGATGTGACGAGACCGTGAAAGGTAGACACGTGGAGAGAGAGACAGAGAGACATTAAGAGAGAGACACACGAACATGCACGGACAGGCAGAGAGAAATATAAAGAAACATAGAAGCGAGAGAGTGGCATAGATAGTGAGACAGAGACATGGAGTCAGAGAGAGAGAGATAGACACGGAGAAAGAGACACACACACAGCGATACGCACAAAGAGGCAGACCGAGAGATATAGAGAAGTGGAGAGAGATGCTTCGTGTCGATCTCAGCATCTGGACATGAAAGAGACGCCCCTGGAGGCATGGCCCATGACTCATCGCAGTGATGATGCCTCTCGCGCACACTGCGTCATCCCTGGCGGGGGAAAGGTCCCACGTCTTCCATCATTGCGCTAATGTTTCCCCCCCCCCCACCAAATAATTTAATCACGATTGTGCTGTCAGCGTCACGCCACGAGACGGAGAAGCTGTTGCCAACCATCGCAGGGATGTGCATCGCCCCATGGCAAGAGAACGCTCCGCAACAAAAGGAGATGCAATGACGCCGGGGTTGGTGGATCACGCAGAGATTGCCGCTTGCTGTCAGACTCCCAAACCGCAGCAGGGCCATGAGATGGACACGTGGGGTCCTTTGACTGCTGTCCCCTTTGTCTTTGTGGTTCTCTTTCTCTCTCTCTCTCGAGGAATTCCCGTTTCCTCCCACGTGCACTCATGGACCATATATACATCCCAGTGCAGGACCCTCACATTAAAAAATATAAAATATTCAGGCTCATACTCTTTGGTTCTTTCGGTAAAGTCACGTAGTTAGAAATAAAATCAAATAAATCACGTTTCCATCGCAACACAAGCGGTCGTCATCAGGCAAAGAGTATGGATTCCTGCAGTCACGAAAGCTTCAAATCTTCAGGCTCAGTGAGGATTTTTTGGGAAAATAATTATCAGCATTTTAATATTTTAATAATTAGATAATTATTATAGCTCCATGTGTGATGTCTTCAAACAAGGCCATGCTGCCGCCGCGCAGATACCTGGAGACTGAGCAGAGCTACTTCTGTTCGATAAATCATGCACATTTTAAATCAAGCCGTCTATTTCCAAAAAATATATGAAAAAAACAATACATAAAACAACAAAGCAAATACTTTGAAATTGACTGTTGCTAAGCAGCAACCGTCATCAGCCCATGCGTACGAGAACATATGGGGTAGGGTGGGGGGTGTGGGGAAGGTGGGGGGCCCAACTGTTCCTCCCTCCGCCCCAAATGTTGGACTGGCAGGAAGCCATCCGCTCCATCCGCTATGCAGCATTAATTAGCATCCATCGAGGACCCCACAGACCTCTCCACGCCCCCCCCCCTCGCCCCCCCCCCTTCTGCTCCCGTACCCCCCCACCCCCAGCTCAGGGGCCACATGCTCAAGCACAACTTGTAACGCCTGCATGACCCACAAATCAAAAATCGGTTGACGATCGCCAACGAGGCTCTGGTTTGGTCAAATAAAGGAAGTCTATATTCGCCACAGCCTCGAACGCACTTGCGGCACTTGTACAGCCACCGGGTTTAAAATCCACCGCTGCGTTCGAGCGATGTTTATTCGGCAATAAACAATAATGGGTGCAGCGGTGGCGCCGTGGTAAATGGAGCTGTGAACCTGGCGAACCAGACTTCGATTCCCGCCCATAGGTTAACAATCGTTGGCGAGCGATATCTGAACCGGTGCTGGGCAATTCCTAATTGCCCTTCATCAACCCGCACGGACCAGCGTAGTGAATTAAAAGTCAAATAGCCCTCCACGATCCACACATCGTGGGGGGCGAGGAGGACTTCGCCCCAGAGTGGATGGACAAAAGGGCTGCACGTGGGCATGGACATCGCAACCGTTCCTTGACACTTCACTGTCACTGGCGCTGAACATCCGTGGTTGCTGCGTGCCCGCGTGTACGCGCGCGTCTGGAAATATCGCCGTTTCGTATTTACCGCGTTGTCCCAAATAAAACATTGTTTTATGATCCTTTCTCCCGTTTTCCCCTCTTCTGCCTGCGTTCGTCTTCGTCGTCCTCGTCTTCTGTCGTTGGAAAATAGCAGCGCTCACAAGGGCACACCCGGGTCCTTGTGATAGTCGCTAGTGCGGGCGGGAGGTCAACGGGCGACGTTCGGTCTCCGGTGAGATGGCATTCGTTCGCGAACACGGTATTCGCACAATTTTAGGATTTAACTTCGTAAATAAATGTTTTAAAAACGAGTAAAACCGCGCATTAGACTGGAGGACCGCGTGGAGGTTTTTTTCCGACGCGCATCCATCCCCATTACGATCGAGTGCGTTGTGTGGATTGTGTTGCAAGGCCCTTTGAGATGCTCGGAGGGCATTTCACGAAAATAAATCCTCGTCACGGTACGACGACGCCTGAGTGGCGCGGCTTCACGGCGAACAAAACCTCTTTGGAACGCGTGTAATGTCTCGGCTTACACGAATAAAAAAAACCCCACGGTGGATAATTGAGCTATTTCCTCCTGTTTCATAACCACAACCGTCGACATGGGTGTGCAGTCGTGCAGCAGTGCGGCGCGCGGCGTGAGCAGCGGTGTTCCCAACGCTGTTGTTCTCAGCGCTGCCCTTTTTCTAACAACGACACCAATTAACCTCTCACATCGCCCCCTATAACGGGGGAGGGGGGGGCGTGTTTGCCACCGCCCAATTAACGAGACTAACGGAGCCTCCATCGCCCACTCACTTTATGCGACATTCTCCAAACTTTTTGAGCGACTAATTTTCCTTCCCATTATTTTTAACTCTTGCTGTTGGTTAACAAAAAATGTTTTACGTATCATTCTAATACTTTGTTCCGAGTTTACATGCGATCGTTTAATTTATCTACCTATGTTACTTCCTCTGTGATTTTCCACCAGCTGTGGTTTGGACACCTGTGAAAAAATAACTTCATAGTGTATTGGGTTCATCCAGTTTTCAATCAAATGCCCGTGTCTGCCTAGTTATAACGAAGTCCACAAACATCACCCTGGCTTACACACACACCATTTGCAGCGTACATCAAAGCACCTCAGGATCAGAACGGTTGGCTATGTACGGTTAAAAACAAGTTCAACATACATACAAACGAGAGGCCCTTAATCTGCCTGCGTGTGTGTGCGTGTGCACTCAGTGCCGGTCCACCACTAAGTAGACTCGGCCCTAAGAGTTGTAATATCCCGTGCAGCCTCAATCTGGTTAACAAGGGCACAAGTAGCAGCATCAGCACTGGAGAGACAAAGGTGGAAAGGCAGTGCCCCATTCCAGGGGTAGCGCTTGCCATAAGCCACGATCCTCAATGTACAAGTTTTGGCAAAAAGGCGTCCCCATGTCTCCCTCAGCACCAAATAATTGTGGCACGTCAATATGCGATTCTGGCCAGATAGCCACTAATGAGTGGCCACGGAGGAATAACGGACCCAGTTAATTATCTGGGTCACTGCATGATTGCGAGTAAAATTGTGCTGGGTTCACTTGCAAGCGTGTAGCAGTTAGCATGCGCTGTGCTATCCGGCGAGCAGAGTTCAATTACTACTCACGGCCAACATCGGTGAGGATTATTCTGTACCGGTCCTGGGCCTTCTCCGAGCGGAATCAGCCTCAAATGAGTACCGAGTATGATGTGTAAACATCGCCACTGGGGAGACAAAATGCGTGGTGATGGCCACCTACCCCCTCGTGTGCCATGCCAGCCTTCGTAGGTGCTTGCTAATAGCACTTTCCCCAACAGTCTGCTGACGCTATACGGGGATATTTGTCTTTGTACATGTTACAACACGCAAATATTTGTATTGTACAGACCATATCTTCTTTATAAATCCACTGCTGGATGAATGCCTCCCCCCATGCAATTCGGTCACGGAGCAAGACCAAGATCGGCTCAGACATCACTTCGCCACTGATGCTCGTCATGGCTGGAGAATCTAACTCAGATCGCCGGCTTCACAGCACGGTGCACTAACCACTGCGCCGCACGCTCAAACCCCCACGCCTCCCCACCCCCGGGGTTCGTTTTCACCGACTCCGTATTGTGACCGCCGCCGTTGCAGCGCGTTGTGCGCGGTGGCGATGCCATAATCCGTGCGCCGTCAAAGTCCGTGAAAGACGACGAAACTCACCCCCATATTAGGCAAAGGAATGTCATCTGCAGGGGTTCGGGGGGGGGGCATTGATTGTGAGCCGCGTGCGTTGCGAACGCCCCCCCCTACCCCCACCGCTACCATCTCTCCATTTCACTTACAACGTCCACAACTCAAGACGCTTTTTTATATTCGTTCTCCGTTTTGGTTAACGGGTCGTGCGGGAGGAAATTCCAAATAATGCACCTTTTTTATGCACACAGGAGAAAGCCTCACCGAGGGGAGGGGGGCTGGTGGGCCATGTCCACTGGCAAGCTGTTTTTACCTTCGTGTGGCAGGAAACTGGAGGAGGAGGGGCTGCGGCTCAGAGAAAACCCGCCGCACGTATGCCAGAGTTCCACAGAGATTAATTTGGTCATTCCTTGCCGTACTCATCACGATCTTGGCCACTTTGAGGTGTTTACACTGAAATACAGTATATACCGCGTACAAAAAAATGGCCAGATTCCCACCCTGGGAAGATGTTCCAAATGTGAGCAAAAAATATATTTATTTGCGTGGCGTTGAAAGGACATTTGTCTGTGAAACTCATCGCCGTCGTCGCCACCATCGCCACCACCGTGGGAGCCCACGCGTTTCGCCCCAAAAAGTCGAACGGGGAAGGTGCGCTCGCCACCGACACGTGGCGTACCGAGAAACCGTGGTGGGCAACGATTTCAGCAGAGCCAACCCGGATCGTGTTGTCAACGCCGGTCACCGCGCGCTGTGTGCTGTGGATTCACTAAATCGTCCTTAACATATTTTCGTTTAATGCTAAACAGATGCTCCGATCCATTTTCTCAACAGCAACCGGTTACTTGATCCCCCCCCCACGTCCCACCGCTGTTCTGGCCATTCTAGAACTGTTGAATCCATCTGTGTGGAACTTTGATTGCTGCCCTGTCGTAATTGGGGGTGAGTTTGTTTTTGTTTGTATCCCCTTCTGAATAGTGTCCTCTAGGTTTCTCCCTCTTGAAGCCAAAAAACACTCCCGAGTAATGGAACTTGGCCAAACATTCCGATGCAGGATCCTCCTCGACAAAAAAGGGCCTCGAGACCCAGCGAGGCTTTGCTGTGTAAATACATATCATGACTTGGCATTCCACCAACCCATGTTTTACAGTCGCTAAACTGGCAAATGCAGAGAGAACAACCCCACAATTGGGTGTCAGTGTTAGAGCAGTGACGCTACAAGTAGGCAGCGACTCAAGGCCCCGCCTGCCCACCACGAACCCAAATCTCAACTCGGTAACGGTACAATCCCTTCAATAGCAAGATCTCAGATGCGCTATAAACCTGCCCACCTACGTTCTATTGCCAGCCATGGTTAATATGTATACACCAGTGGTGAGTGACATCTTAACCAATCCTGCCATACCTCCCCTCTGCCTCGCCAATCACCAAACCGTTCTGACCAGCGTGGTAAAGTATGAGCCGTGGATTGACAAGGGTTGTACATTATTAACGAAGAGCCTGTCAACAGCCTAAGCCCCATTCAAGGGAGACCCCCCCCTGTGTCGGTTGAAATGTCCTAACCCATCGGTGGACATTCCACATGCCCATGGCAGAGACCAGTCTCATCATCATTGAACTACTGCTGCTTTCATCTTCTTGATTCTTTCGGTAAAGTCACGTAGAAGGGAAGTAATAAAATAATAAAAATAGAACATAATAAAATAATTCTCACGACGTTTCGGCCACAACGCAAGCAGCCGTCCTCAGGTGAAGACCAGGTCTGTCGGGGAGACAGCTGTCTGCCCACCACGAACTGTCTCCCCGACAGACCTGGTCTTCACCTGAGGACGGCTGCTTGCATTGTGGCCGAAACGTCGTGAGAATTATTTTATTATGTTTTATTTTTATTATTTTATTACTTCCCTTCTACGTGACTTTACCGAAAGAACCAAGAAGATAAATCCCTGCAGTCACGAAAGCTTTAAATCGAAATTTATACGGCTGCTTTGTACAAAGTCGCTGCTTGCTGATGCCCAACTCCGAGAGGGAAGATGACATTGATGCCAAGTCGACCCAGAGTGCGCCAGTCGGATGCGCAAATCTCCGCGTCGATTCAGTGTTAACGAGTGGAACTAGGAGGCGATCGCACCTGAGCCAGGAATGACCATGTTGCAGAGGAGGCAGAGTACAGCCGCGAGCATGGGCATCCGCGGGATGGCGGCACGGAGAGGTCCCTTCTTCTCCTTCACCCGGATGACGACACCTCCGGTGGCCGCGTCTCCTGCGCCTCTTCCTCCACCTGTTCCACCGCCCGCTTCACCACCACCTCCTCCTCCTCCCGCTCCACCGCTTTTGTCCGTGAACGATTCCTGATCGGCGTCCAACCCCTTGAGCTCCATTGAGAGGGCTGGCTTAAGTCCACCACTTACTGCAACCACGCCTTCACCGCCACTATCTCCACCACCGACTGAAATGTCTACTTGAGTACTGCCACCGCTACAACCACTACTCGTATCACCCACTGCAACGCCTCCTTCACCTCCACTAACTCCACCGATTGCAATTCCCCATACACTGCCACCACCCACACCACCGCCTGCAACACCACCACCGACCCCAAACTCTCCTCCACCACCAGCTACGCCACCTCTTCAACCACCACCTATTGAAACCTCTCCTTAACCTCCGCCACCACCTCCACTGCCACTTTCACCACCTCCACCACCAACAACCACAAGGTTCTCCACCAGTAACACCTCCTCCTTCACTACCACTACCTCCACCACCACCAAATACTTCTACGTAATCCACTATCAACACCACCACCACCCAAACCACCTCCTTGAACCTCCACCACTACCCACCACCACCTACCCAACCTCCTTCTTCACGTCCACCACCACAATTCCACGAACCTCCTCTCTCTCTCTCTTAACCACTCACTCTGACCCGGGTCCCGCCCTCTCTCTCTCTACCCCCGCGACTCCACACTGCGAGTTAACGAGTAGAGGATGGGGAGGGAGAGATAAAGACGGGCACGGAGAGAAATGAGTGACAAACGGTTACTCACCAGTTACTCACGGCCTACCCGTACCCGTACCCGGCCGCACCAGGGTCGCAAACGGGTACCCGTACCTGGCCGGGTACGGGTAGCCGGGTATCGGGTAGGGTACGGGTATCGGGTACCCGGTTGCGACCTCTGGTCAGTGCCTGCTAGTGCCCGGTGCTAGCTCTTGGTGGACACGCGCGCGCGTGTGTGTGTGTGATAGTGGCTGGTTATCACGCCCAAGTCGCGCCTGCTGTGCTTAGTTGTATCTGGTAGTGTCCGGTAGTCTATGGTAATATATGGCAGTGTGTGGATGGTAATGTCTGGTAGTCTCTGGGGGAGTCTAGTAAGTCACTCGACGTGTTCTATAGCGCAGAGTAGCCTCTGGTAGAGTGTGGTAGTCTCTGGAAGTGTGTGGTAGCGTCTGGCAACCAGTCCCCTGCAGTGACTCATTAAAACCAGGCAGTTCGGAGCGTGCACCCCTGTGTCTGGAACCACGCGGTGTTGCGCCCTCGTGTCTCGTGAGTGCCCGCCAATGACTGGCTCGTCTCGGCGTACACCTTGGTAGTGCCTGGCAGTGCCTGGGAGTGCCTGGGAGTGCCTGGCGTGCGTCCCCGTGTCTCGGTCGAGCCCGCCAGAGCCCGGTGTGCGCACTGTGCGGGTACCTGGGGATTCCGCTCCTCCTCCTGTTCCTCCTTCACGGCAGCGGCGCGCAGAGACAACAACGATGGTGGAGGGGGGCCGATTATGACGACGACGGCTTTGGAGGTGGTGGGTCTCCTACTGCTCCTGCTGCTCCTGCAGCACCGCTACACTCCACGTGTGTCTGTGTGTGTCTGTGTGTGGGGGGTGTCTGGGGTCTGTGAAGCTGCAGCGAGCGCGCGCACACAAAGGCGGTGCTCTCCCCCCATCGCCAACAGCCACGCGACCCCCCCCCCCTACTCACCGCACCCATCACAAAGACACAGAGCCCCCGTATAGCCTTAACATACGTTTAGGGCAAGTGCTGTTAGCGAGCACCTATGAAGGCACGCGAGAGTGTGGGTGGCCGGCACCACGCCCGGCCGCCTTTGTCTCCCTAGTGGCGATGTTTACACTTCGCACCAGGTACTCATTTGAGGCTGAGTCGACCTAGGTGAGACTCAGGCATGATTCAGATTAACGTCACTGGTGTTGGCCGTGAGCGGGATCGAACTCGGGTGGTCGGTTTCGGAGCGCAGCGCGGTTAACCGCTACACTACCGCTCCCCATATACAATGACAAGGATCCCCCGTATAGCCTGAACAGACACATGGGGTAAGTTGCTGGGCGAGCACTTATGAAGGCCGGCACGACACAAGCGGGTAGGTGGCCATCACCACGCCCGACCGCCTTTGTATCTCGAGTAGCGATAATTTCACACACCTCACCAGTTACTCATTTGAGGCTGAAGCGCGCACACACACACACACCAGCCTCCATGCCTCCCCCTGTTCCCCAATTCCCAGGGCAGCCTCTCCCTCAAAACCACTCCAAGGCACCCTCCCCTCCGCATTACCCAATCTCCATCCCATCAATCTATGCATTGTTTTCTGCCAACCATCCCTTCCTGTTCATGCACGAACCCCCTGCTATTCATTCATCCAACCATCCCTTTGCCATCATTCCTTCCCGAATGCTTCCCACTCGTCATATCGTCCATGCCTTTGCATCATCCCCTCTCCATCCATGGATCACTGCCATTCATCCACCCTGCACCCACCCTGTACCCAACCCTCTCCACAAACCATAAACAGTGTTCGACGTCGCGCCGTGAACATGCATGATACACGTGCTCGCCGTATATATTCATGGTGCACGTCTCCGTCACACTGCATGGAGACGTGTCACGCGTGACATACACATTGTGTCCGGTGTATGTCGCACGCGCATTACGTGTCATCGGTAATGAACGATACTATTTGACCGTCCTTTGCGCTGGATGAAGGCCTCCTCCTCCCAGCCGATGGTTGTCGTTCGCCCGCACCTCCGATTGGCACGGGCGGCTGCGTGCGGTGCGAAAGAAGTCCGACATGCATACGTGAGAGTTTGTTCGACAATACTTCACCACGGTCGCTCGTCGATGACAGTGGTCTAAGAGGAGGGGGGGGGGCAGGAGGTTGGGGTGGAGTATAGCAATGCAGCACCCGGTTCGCATCGCGCTCGCCACTGATGGTAGCCGTGGCCGGAAATCGAATTTGGGTCAACGGTGTTCAGAGAACAGTGCGCTAACAACTGCACCACCGCTCTCCCATGTGTATACATATCGCATTATTATCATCATCGTCAGTGACCGGTCTTGGTGGCTAAAGCAGCCATTCATATCAGAAGTGGGGGGGGGGGGCTATTCACCCCCCCCTCCCTCCCCGCCTTTTTAACAAAAAACTCACCACCAAGGGCCCAAAGTAACCACGGCTGTATAAGTAATCGTTATGGCCAGGGCTTCGTTTCAGCCGGAGCTGTCCATGGCCAAGTTCCGGAAAATACCCCCCCTTCCTGTTTAGGGCATCCCATACGGGGGGGGGGGTGATCCGTTTGTTGGCATAAACCCCCTCCAGCACCACGGATTACTTAATGGGCCGCCTTCTTCTCTGGGGTGACTCAATGCGTATTGTTAGAAAGCGACGGCCCCGTATTGTACAGGGGAGAGACTGTGCGTTTGATAAACATGTAACGCGTGAGCCCAGATAAATTGCTTTTCATTATCACGTGGGGAGGGGTTTTTTCTTTCTGTTTTACGAAAGCGCCCCATCCAATCTGATCTCATCGGCCCCTCCACTGCACGGTGTCTGGGAGATGTTAACTACCTCGCCTGGTATACAGGAGGTCGTGGGTTCGATCCCGATCCTGACGCCTGTATATACGGAGTTTGCGCGTCTCTCCCCGTGGTCGCGTGGATTTTTCTTCGGGTCTTCCGGTTTTTCCCTCCACATTTAGAATGAACACGCGTTGAGAGTAATTGGCTGCTAAAAATGTCCACATGATAAGCCACTTGGTTGAGCTATCATTTGCGGCCAGGTCGCTTCTGAAAAAGAACTGTATAGCTCAGTGGGCCTTACCTGATAAAATAAAAAATAGAAAAGTAAAATAGTTTATTTGTATTGCGATGTGGCCTTCAGTGACTACTGCCCGATAGGCATTTATAGTAGCACGTGTTCTTACAGTTGCATCTTAGGTTAGGAAACCTGTCAATTGTTCATTCTCTTTTAGTTTTTTTTAAAGATAATTTCGAGCCCAACTTTACGTCCCTATTTATTCGGCACTTCAACCATCGCCTCTAACGTTGTAGTTCTAACGTGTAAATTATTGGGCCATTCATTACAGTATTTGTAGACAGTGAAAATGCATTAGGGCTCAATGGAACGAGTGCAGTCATCATACATCTCACCGTGGTTTAATACCTGTGCCTCACAGCTAGAAGGGCCTGGGTTCGATTCACGCCTCATTGGCGCCTTGCTGTGCGGAGTTGGTATGTTCTCCCACTGGTCTGCATGGGTTTCCTCTGGGTCCCCCGGATTCCTCCCACAGCTAAACAAAACCTCCACCATAAAATGGAGCTGGTACTGGGCCAAACATCTCAATACTGAAAAAATACCTGAAAATTACTCAATTGGGATTACACAGCAGCAGCAGCAGCAGCATCGCCCTCCTACAGCGACAAACGAGACGAGACCGTCCCATGTGAGGCTTTCCTGGGTAAACACGCGTGATCATGAAAGTAATGAATACAAAATATATTAACACATTCTGAACATCCATGGAGATATTGCGGCGAGGCTTTATGAGACGGATACCTTATATGGAGACAAAGACAAAGATCCCCCATATAGCCTTAACATACTGTAGGGGCAAGTGCTGTTAACGAGCATTTATGAAGGCCGGAACGGCACACGAGGGGGTGGGTGGCCAGCACCACGCCCGACCGCCTCTGTCTCCCTAATGGCGATGTTTACACACCGCACCAGCTACTCATTTGAGGCTGAGTCGACCTAGGGGGACGCCCGGGGCCCAGGACCGGTTCAGATAATCGTCACTGCTGTTGGCCGTGAGCGGGAATCGAACCCGCAAGGGCGCTAACCGCTGCACCACCGTTCCCCACGGTGACAACACAGAGACACGCAGACACGCGCACGCAGGCACACACAAGGCACACGAGAGATGTCGTGCATGGGTGGAACAGTCGAGGCGAGGCCACGACATCGCCGCCTGAACCCGCGGTCGTTTGCCAGCGTTGATTGCACGAGGCGCGGATAGGGCAACAGTGAGTGGAGAGGCAGGAGAGAGAGAGAGAGGAGGGGGGGGGGCAGAGAAACCGGGGTGGGGAGAGAGCGAGAGAGGGGATCGGGGGAGAATTATAGCGGAGGCATGGAGTGCGAGAGAGGTAGCCGATGTGTAGATGTTGTTAAGGGAGAGAGACATAAAAATGAGAGCGCCAGAGTGCAGAGAGGTGAAGGGACAGAGAGGGAGAGGCAGAGGGAGGGGAGACAAGAAAAGTGCGGCTGGGCAAAAGGGCGACGGGAGATAGAGAGGCAAGGGAAAGGAATGAGGGAGATAGAGATGAGATAGAGGGGAGCGAGAGAGGAGGGGGGAGAGAGGCAGGGGAGTGAAAAGGGTAAATATAGCAATGGGGGAGAGAGAGAGAGAGGAATAGCGGGAGGAAGAGGGAGGGGTGAAATGGGCCAGAACCGTGGAGGAAATGGAGTGGGTGGGCCGGGGGAGAGGAGGAAACAAAGCGTGGGAGAGGCGGAGAGAAACAACAAAAGGCAGAGAGAGAGAGACGCACACACAGGGGATAGAGAATAATGGCGAGAGGCCATGAGAGAGAGAAGCGACGTTTAAACAGATTAGAAGAGGAGGAGGTGGTGGGGAGGAAGGGTGAGATGGAGGCGGCAGAGAGAGAGAGAGGGATCGTAAGCGGCGAGTCAGTAAAGAGGACAGGGGAGAGAGGTCGGGGAGAGTTGGGGATAGAGGGGGAGCCGCTACGTGCATCAGAGACGATGACGATACACATCGCAAAAATAGACACGCTGTCCCTGTATCCACCCATGCTGACGAATATTGATGATTTTATTTTTTTTATGAAAATACTAAAGGGGCCGTCCATAAATGACGTCACGCACCTGAGGGGGGGTGGGGTCAGACATTTGTGACGATGTGTGACGAGGGGGGGGGGGTGTGAGAAATGTGACGTCACATCAAAATGCGCAACTTTAAATAAATATAGACAACACGTTCTACTTAATTAAATAGACTTTATAATAAATGTTTTCTCCTACAACAGAGTGCAGCGCCACATTAAATACGCACTACAATGACAATACTGTAGTCTAAAGCGATTTGAAGCATGTTTTATTTTCGGGGGGGGGGGGGGCAGAGCTTTGTGACGTCGTATTTGAGGGGGGGGGGTCTAACTTTTTGTGACGCCGTATGACGAGGGGGGGGTCAAAAATCGTCCAAAATCGCGTGACGTCATTTATGGACGGCCCCTAACTGTGGACGGGGATGGGGTGCGGGTAAAATCGCATAAATAAAATGTGTGTCGTAAACCCTCCTCCACCCGACGCCGAGAGCGACCTCACAGCATTTACGCGTTCGACGGTCACTGGATTGAAACGTTAATTTCTTTATAACTGCTCTTGGTTCTTCTTCCCCCGCACCTCCAATTAGCACGGTTGGCTACGTACGTCCCTAAAGCAGTTCAACATATTTCGATTTAAAGCTTTCGTGACTGCAGGGATTCATCTTCTTGGTTCTTTCGGTAAAGTCACGTATAAAGGAAAAATAAAATAATACAAATTAAACATAATACAATTATTATTTTATTATGTATTATGTATTATTATTTTATTATTTCCATTCTACGTGACTTTACCGAAAGAACCAAGAAGACAGTTCAACATACGTACACGTCGATTGCAAAAACGCCAATTATTTGCCCAGGAAATCCTCACTTGGCCCCAGCGCTCACTCTTTGTTTTTTGATCGGGTGGCGCCTGTTGCGCTGCGGATGTCTCAGTCCACTTCTCGTTTAACGAGCGCGCGCCTTCCTACTGGGGGGGAGGAGGAAGGATCAGAGCGGAGTGCCCGGGCATGAAACGCACACGAGAGGGCGGGTGAGACACTCGGAAGCTCCGCAAAAAAAAAAGATTCAACCTTCCGTGAGTGACCCAAATGTGTGGCCACGCACAAATTGCCGTGCCCGCGATGCCCCCTGGCCGCCTCACTGCTCCGAGCCGACCGCGCGTGGTGGCGATGTGCCCCTGGCCTGTTTGTTGTCGTCTCCCTACCCACGTGCCGCTGCTGGTCAGGCTCAAGCTCTCTCTTGCTAAGCTGCCGAGATCCGAGGACATCGGGCGGCTTTAAGGGTGATTCGGTTCGTTGGCCAAAGACGATGACGATGCCCCCGTGACGCGTTAACAGGAGGCTGCTGCTGGTACGAGTTGTTCGCGAGCGGCCGATACGGCACACGACGGGATTTAGGTGGCCACCGGCGCGCCCTCGGCCGTCTTTGTCTTCTCCCTTATGCTGACGTCAACACACTGGGCCAGATACTCATTTGAGGTTGATTTGACCTCGGGGAGGCCCAGAGGTCGGCTCGGATATTCGTCACGGAAACTGCATTTGGGCTGTGAGCGCGAATCGAAACCGGGTCGCTGAGTTCGTTCGTAGCGTAGCGCGCGAAATATCCACCACCACCACCACCATCATCACCATCACCACCACCATCACCACCATCACCATCATCACCACCACCATCACCACCACCACCATCATCACCACCATCACCATCATCACCACCATCATCACCACCACCATCATCACCATCACCACCACCATCATCACCACCATCACCACCATCACCATCATCACCACCATCACCATCATCACCACCACCACCATTATCACCACCACCATCACCACCACCACCATCATCACCACCATCACCATCATCACCACCATCATCACCACCACCATCATCACCACCACCACCATCAACACCACCACCACCATCACCACCATCACCACCATCACCATCATCACCACCACCATCACCATCATCACCACTACCACCACCATCATCACCACCATCACCACCATCACCACCATCACCATCATCACCACCATCACCATCATCACCACCACCACCATTATCACCACCACCATCATCACCACCACCATCATCATCACCACCATCACCACCATCATCATCACCACCATCATCACCACCACCACCACCACCATCATCATCACCACCATCACCACCATCACCATCATCACCACCATCACCATCATCACCACCACCACCATTATCACCACCACCATCATCACCACCACCATCACCACCACCACCACCACCATCATCATCACCACCATCACCACCATCACCACCATCACCATCATCACCACCACCACCATTATCACCACCACCATCATCACCACCACCATCACCACCACCACCATCACCATAATCACCACCATCATCACCACCACCATCATCACCATCACCACCATCATCACCACCATCATCATCACCACCACCATCATCACCACCACCATCACCATCATCACCACCACCATCATCACCACCACCATCATCACCACCACCATCATCACCACCATCACCATCGCCGCCCTCGGTGAGCTGCAGGCGACCTGACTGGGCGCATTACTCGCCGCATTTCCATCTCATGCAGAACTCTCCGCATCGATTAAGCAATAATGGTGCCATTAAGGGACACGCGGGCGATTATTTTGAAGCTGAAATGCGCCGAGACAGCTCTCTCTCTCTCTTTTTCTCTCCCCTCCCGAATTGGCTGCCGAGGTCAGAGAGCGAGAGCCGTCGACGAGCGCCTGCTCAGGCCCATGGGGTGCGCGCATGGTGATGTTTGTGGCTACCCGCAGGTGGTGCTGGTCATCTCAGTCAACCCATAACAGGTGGGAGGGGAGGGGGGGGGTCAGTTCCGTGACCTCCTCCCAGCGGCGAGCCTTCAACACTTCACCAAGCGAGAGCCTCAAAGTGCACCAAGTCTGGCACAAGCGCCGCGGTGACGTCACCCATGACTTGTCGTGGCGAATGGAATCGTGTACGCGCGGCAGAATATCGGCGATGTTCAATGTTGACACCAGCAATGGCGAATAGGGATAGGAATGATTGACTTTGCTTATTAATGTTGTCTGTAAGGGTTATTGATATCTTTTAGGATGACCGATGTTGCCGATGATTATGTTAACAAATGATGTTGATAAAGGGGACAATAACGGTGAATATGGATACTGATGGTGAATATTTGGTGATAATATGTATGAAGGATGATGATGGTTATGATCATATATTGATATATCCACGGTTTATGATATGGTTTACAATTGATATTGACTGAGAAGGCTCAATATGAATACTAATTTGTATGATTATTGCATTCATAAGGGTAATTCTGATTTTAAAATTATAATTATGGATGCGTATTGATGGCGATTAACATTTATTATGATGATCGATGAAGGCTGACCATCCATAATAGATGACAATCGCACACGTGGACCGTGAAAACAAACGTACACTACGCAATGCACCGCACGATTTCAGACCAAGTCAACGAAACGCCAGCATCGTCCCGTGCCAATTTCCGCCAGCGGGCCCCTTTGGAAGACTCCACCGCCCCGAAAACCCACCTGCTCCCGTCGCCGTCTGGAACCCACCACCCCTGGGTTTCGTGAAAGCCACGTCGGCCGGTGACGCATCTCGGGGAATTGTTCCGTCATTATTGAGTCGGGCACCGCACTCAAGGCGTCAGGTGCGGCCGCGCGATGCTGCTGTAATTGGGAAGCAGGAGGCGGCCGCGGCGGCCGGCGGCGTCGTCAGCGGATGACACCGAACACGAAGCATGATAAAGGTCCCAATAATAAGTCGGCCACGTTTGGTATTCGCGTCATTCTGGTCTATCAGGGAATGAGACGTGGTCCCCACACACTGTCTACCAATAAGAGGCGATGCTCGCCACGTGATTCTATTTTCATGTTTTACTCCTTGAAATCATGTTTTTGGATATTTTTTTAAAGGGAAATACGCGAACCGTACGTGACTCCGTCGTCACATACGGTCACGGGCTTTTTAACGTTCACTGTGACGCAGGCGTGGCGCGTATTATTTACATTCGATACACCCACAGTAATTAACCAGGGTTGGCCGTTGGGGTTCAAACCGCGAACCTCTGCGCCAAGCGGCCCACGCGGCCACCGTTTGGGCCGGGTCACCGCCCATATGACAGCGAGTCCGCGGGCACAGCTTTGCCGCTCAGGAATACGGGACACAAAACGCCTCCCCTGCGAGAACGCCGCCTGTGATGGCTTTAAACGGCTTTGACGCATCCTGCTGATAATCCCTTCACGGTCGGTGCACGCGCAGGATTATTGGGCGCCGATGTTATGCCAAGTCAACAAAGGGGAAGAGACCTCTGACACCACGTGTCCACTGGACAGCAGTTGCTTGAATGGTTTGACCACCACGATGCGAATAGGTCGCCACAGGCCTACGTGGCGGGCGGTGGAGGAGGTGCAGTAATATCGTTGTACTGTACTATGCCCTCGCGTATATGCTCAACGCATTCACCAACGAGCCAGGTGAAGTCGGGGTCAAATAACCAGCACTGGATCGACAACAGGGCCGCGCCTGTACTTGTGTTACGCGCATCGTGCACGCGGACCACCGGGACAGGCCACAAGCGAAGCCGCCACAACTCTCGTGTCCAATGATAATGCGTGAGAATTTACTTTCCGTCGGTGGGTTTTATTTTAAACTGCATCCTATCGTAAATTACATTGTTGATGAAGGCAATGGGAAGCCACCTCTAACTAGGCTTCCAGTAATGATTTAAGGGTCCCCTAGCATGGAGGGTGGTGCCGCACAGTGAAGAGAAGGGGGGGGGGTAGTGGAATGGGATGGAGGGGGCTCATGAACGTGCCCTTGGGCAGAGAGAAGACGAGATGGACTAGCTCACTTACACGGACAGAAACCGTATCCGTTTCGTGAATTGCATCCTAAATGGATCAATTCCTGCTAATATGTTAGGTCTAGTCTTGAGTGGCATACTAAAAACGGGGTGATGGGGGGGGGTATGTTTGTAGTGTTCGTGATTTTTTTGGAAATTTTTTTTAATAAAAACGCAGTGCATGTTCGAGTAAAAACAATCTTCGTTGTCAACGATGTGCCGCCACCGCGTCACGTTCTCTGTTGCACACTCGCGAATTTCGAGACAAAGAGGTCCCTAAACAAAACCATCCGTCTCAGGGCTGTAGCGGCAGCAGCAGCAAATCTTCACGGAGCACTCGGATCTGACTTTGGCGTAAAAGGTCACACCCGTTTCAAGACTTGGCAGCTGCTGAGATTGCATGCAAGGCGATTACCACGTCACCCCATGTGCTTTTTTTTTACCATATTCCCGCAGTATAATTAATTAAGAAAACTTAATATTTTCATTATGAAGAGACTTTTTTTTACAGGAGAAAATGTTAATATAATAGGCTCATTATTCAGGCAATGGCTCTGCAGAACAAGACCTATTGCTCAAAACGTTAGTGTGTTACGTCTAATTTTCCAATAAGGGCAGTGTTAACAAAGTTGTGCATTTTTAAATGTGTACACCACTACCACAGGTCCCTTGTTGAATTTTCTACAAATTTTTACTCCCCGTGAAGACTCAAGTCAATATTATTTTCATTCAAATCTATATGGAAAAAAGCATGGAATTGACCAAACATTCCCAAGAAGAACCAAACTGAAAAATAACTTCCCAAGGAAACCTGGGGATGGTTTCCCTTGGTAAATAAAGGATTTACAATTTCCTCTGTAAATAAATGTTTCTTTGCTCATTTTCTCATGGTGCACAACTGCACCCGAAGTTCATCTGTTGCCACAATTGGGTTCAACAGGGGCCTTGAGAAAACCAAACAACTATAATGCTCGCACAGACACCGCACACATGTCGCAGGGATAGCAATTTATTAGGTAATATCTGCAGAAAAAGCGGTTATAATTGCCTTGGTTAAAAGTTCCGATGGACCTCTCTGAACAATCTTTGGACCGACACCTCAAACCTTCTCACTCGTTATTTCTAGAGACAAAACTCAGAACGGAAACTTGCCAAATGCCAACATTCTCCTCACTCTCCAGCACCCAGACACTGCTCTCCAGCAGCGTAGGGTTCTCACGAGACGATATAATGCCGCAGTCCCTGTAGGCACTCGGCACCAACTTTTAACAAGCTGGCTGGTGACCGATTGCCCAAAATCGACCAATTGGTGGTAGCCGTGTAACAATTCGCAAACCCCCCTCCCCCCATAATGCGATGAAGTTACACGAGTCAGGGTTGCAATTTGATTCGATAATCACATTTCTCATTTTTGTAAACATCAAGCCTCGAATTGTCTGCAAGGTTTATAAGGAATCAATAATGCAAATGTATACGAATCAAAATTACGATTCTTACCTGCATTATTTGATAAACGTATCGTGAACAAATTTATACATTTTAATCGTTGAATCGTTACACGCCTACTAAAACGGCATGTGGCGCTTCAAAAATGGCATGATCTTTGTAAAACCGGTCAAGTATGCTGCTGCAAACACAACTGGCAATCACTTCTATAGGGATCTTTCAGACAGAGACCATCACTTTCAGATAATGACCAATGTGATGACCGATCACTTTCAGCGAGATCAATAACAGCGACCCGCAATTAATTTCCATTGATGTGAAAATATAAGGGATCTCCTTATTTGGCTTCTGTTCAACGAAACCACCTCCACAGAATTTCATTTATTTTTTCCCATTGCAATGACGAAAAGCACGATAGGGTGACAATTGGGGTGAGAGGACTGCTCTTGCATCGCTATGGAAAATAATAAAACAGAATGCTATGGCGATGGCCTGAATACATTTCTACAGGTGAACGGTCATTGATATGGTAGCCTCCAAAATGTAGCCGTTGTGCCGATTTTGCGCCTCTTTGCTGCAACCACTCTCGTGTCAATCTTTAAAAAAAATTCCCCAACGAAGGGAAATTGAAATCAATCAACATCTCATCTCAAGCCTTCACAAACACTTACTCTGATCCTTCCGATCTAAAAAAAAAACCAAACCCAGCTCTGGAGTCCGAGTCTCCGGAGCGTACAGAACATGTAACCAGGCTTTCGCCAGCAGAGCCACTCGTCTGGCTCGTCAGGGGATTCATAATATAATTGGTCAAGTGCTAATGCTACAAATGTCAGCAGGAGAAGGTTTTCCCGGTCACGGCCTGGCCATCAACGTGCCCAGTAAGGTGTCGCAAAACCCACATGACGCCGCTCTGAGAACAAAGAACAGTCCCCCCCCCCCCCCCCTTGGGGGTTTCTGGAGTGCGAGTATCGCACGACCAGCATTGAGGGTGGTGAGAAAAGGATGATGGTACTGATGGTGTGCAGGGAGTGGTGAAAAAGGGGTGGTGGTGGTGATAATGATGCGTGTTTTTGGTGAGGAGAGATGGGTTGGTGAATGAGTTGATGACAAAGTGGAGATATGGAGAAGTGATGTTGTTTATAGGAGAGAAGGTATAGATGGCACATTGGCCATGTGAAAGGTGGAGTGGTGAGGAGGACAGGAATTGTTAGTGAAGTGAACAACAGCGTTGATGTCGAGGATACGGTAGTGACGCTATTATTAGGGGAGAGCCAATGGTGACTATACAACGCCGATGCCGATGCATGTGGTGAACGCCAGTCTTGCAAAAATGTAGGGATGGAGAGTCGAGGCATGGCGATGTGAAGGGTGTG
Organism: Lampetra planeri; assembly: GCF_965212315.1. Taxonomy (NCBI): domain Eukaryota; kingdom Metazoa; phylum Chordata; class Hyperoartia; order Petromyzontiformes; family Petromyzontidae; genus Lampetra; species Lampetra planeri. The sequence continues at coordinate 5,172,504 of NC_136139.1, read as the reverse complement.
ACAGCAGCGGGAGACGAGGAAGGATTTCATTGGCTGGCGACGGCGTGCACGGAGAACGCGACGGGCAAGGCGGCAGGTTGTGGGGGGATTCACTCGGCGCACAGCACGGCGACGCCGCGCTCGTGGAAGCTGTGCGGTTCCTCCTTGGTGGCGATCTCCATGTCGATGGTGAAGATGAGGTCGGCGCGCGTGAAGTTCAGGTACACGGGCAGCGTCACCTGGAGGGGACGGCGCAGGCAGCGGCGTCAAACAAACAAAAAAAACACACCCATCGCTCTTGCGCATGTTCAACAAGTGTCCACCGTAAATACAATATGATCATCCGCTTGTTGTCATTAAAAGCAAATTTAAAAAATAATGGAGACAGTTGCAGTGAACAAACAGAATGGATATAAACACGGAACAAACTATCAATACATTCACGAGATAATAAGATACGCGTTTCTGCTTTGCACGGATGTATACATCAGCGTTAATAAACAACAATTTAATTAAAACAGTACTTAATTCCTATTCAAGTTTACGATTTTATCTAACCAATAAAATAAATTTTATATTAATACTTTAAATGTATATTATACCGTAGTTTACAGACTGCAGCAGAAACTGCTCCCAAACTAAATTGGTAAACCACTGGGTGGTACAGACCGATTTCGTTATACGGTCAATCAAATGTCAAACTTTTTGACGGTTATCCAAATATTATCTGAGGTTACAGTCCTTTAAAAAAAACACCACTGAGTGTTCCCACCTCTGGGTATACTGACAAGTGAGATAAATAACTGATCAACTCATGCACTGCTTATGAGAGACTGCTCGGCAAAGTGCGCCCTCATCTATGGTTAAAACAACAAAAAACTCAACCAACTTGTCAATAATACCGCAATAAAGGAAATATGTAGCGGAAAACCTTTTGGGCAATGACAATTTTTCATAGAAGAGAGACCATCTCTCTCGACGTTTTTTTGTATTTGTGCACCACTGCCACCAGCATCACATATAAAAAATCGTTTAACTCGTAAGTTTAAACAAGAACTCCAAGATAGACGTTTAATCTCCAGCACTTGCCGCAAGCACTCGAGCCGAATCTCCCAAGAAATTGGGATAGACTCGGACAATGACGGATGCAGAGCGGCGAGGCATACAAAGGGGGCACCACGGAGCCACCGACGGGGACATACCAGGTTTGTTTTGGCCTGGGCCAACGTCTGTCGGATCCAGCGCAGCTGCGTCAGGGGCAGGTCGGAGGAGATGGCGGAGGACAGCGACAGCTTGTTGTTGTTGCACGCGGCCCCCTGCAGCTTCAAGCCTGCTCCAGGGGGACGAGGATCAGGCGGTTATAGGCGATGCGCCTCAGTCTTTATTTAATTAATGCCACGTTTTTACGAGGTCCCCTGAAACCCCCCCGCCTTCGCTTCAAATAACACTTTTAGATTGTAGAAAACGAAAAATGAAAAAGTGTCAAATATAAATTAGGGAAGCTTACATATTACAAACAGGAAAAAAATGCACGCATACAGTTCAAATATAAGGAAATATGAAAATCAAGAAATACATTATAATTAAATACAAACCAATTTTATATACTTCAATAGTCTGCATGCTATTGAGACCGTGGAAGGGTCGAGGCAGAGCTATGTAACATGGTCAATGTAACATGGCTACATGCCATCGCCTTCCAAGCATCTAATTGCATTATTTATAGCTACACTCAATTGTATTCGCACAGCGGTAATAAAAACACATCACCAAACATGTTGCTATCGGTAGAGCCATAATGATTCCTAGCGTAAATAATTCAGGGAATCGTGATTCAGGGGTGCAATTTGATTCGGGAGTCGATAATGTTCCTGCTTGATAAATGCAGACCGCTGTGAATTTGAAGAATTCACATAATTTACATGAATATTTAATATGTATAAATCAGACGCACGCATTCAGTTGTGCACGTAAAAATGGATTATGGCAAGCACAAGGATAGGTTTTATTAGATGACCAGATAACTTATCACGAGTTAACCATATCATGAGGCAAATCAACATCACGAATTGAACTCCACAAGCCAGCAGAAAGCCACGCTCGTGAATGGCCCAAGAAGAGGACACCATCAAACAATTTATGGAGGCAATGCTATGACTTTAACGCAGCAGCAACAGTGCGGCACTCATTTTTCTATTGGAAGAGCAGTTCACCGCGTGTCCATCATCCACTGGTAATAATGGATAATGAAGATGATTTGTTCCTGATAGAGCACCCCCTGTCCTTTGGGTCGGGATGTCTGAGCGCTTTACATGACATCCTATTTCAACACATTTTCAAGGGTCATCACCAGTGGCAACTGCTCCCTTTAAGCATAAGGTGACTTAGCACCTGACCTGCAAACGGGTAATTAAACTGAATTTATTTTAAAATTTTACCGGGCAGGCCCATGGAGCTTTCCAGCTCTTTTTCAGAAGCGATCTGGCAACAAATGACTGCTCGACAAAGTGGCTTATCATCTATCGGAAATTTATAGCAGCCAAATATTCGAAACACGTTTCTAAAAAAACGTCATCATTGTGACCATCGTCAATTATTTTGCCAGTAGGGGGTGATGTTTGCCAATTATAATCCCAATTGAGCAAGTTAGGGATAACCTTAGAAGTTTGCAAATTTAGAGCCTGGTGCACTTAGACATCTAAAGACCATGGTGGTCTGTCTTGGGGTGAAGCAGAGAAAGCTGATAAAGACCGTCCGGCATGACGTGCGCTTGTGGTGGCCTTATGCTCCACAGGGAGCGAAGAGGAGTAAGCTAAGCACTTAGATATGTTAATATCCTGAGTGGGGCTAGTTTAAAAGCTAAGCGCATAACCATTTTTCAATTAATATACATTGCAGTTATTGGTGATTGGGTGAGACAATCAACGAAAAAAAGACATTGTTTAATCATGTTTAAGTGTCCTGATTTTGACCTCCATCATCTTAGTGCTGACTCAGTGGTCCAATACGACCATTAAGAGCCAACTGAATAGGAGGCAGAGTACGACATCAAACTTCAGAACCCAAATCACAGACGTTTGCGATTATGAAACTCAGCTCTTCGACTGCAGCCACCCGGCCACGCGATGTGAGCGGGCACCGTGAGGGTGTAGGGGCAGGGGGATGTGTGTGGTGGCTGGGAAGCGTGACGAACCTGTGACGCCAAAGCTGCAGGAGTCGAGGGCGGCGTGCTGGAGGCTCGTCACAGACACCTCCAGCGCCAGCTCTTCCAGTGACCAGCTGTTGGCCTGCGCCACATACTGCTGCGTGGCCGTGATGTACGCCTCCGGCACGAACAAGCCGCCCAGCCACACGTGCAGGTTCTGTCGGGAAAAAACGTCATCATCGTGACCATCGTCAGCCATCGTGGGGGAGCCTTCGTCGATAGCTTGGTGTCGATCATGGTTAATTGATAGAGCAACGACTACAATTTCACATTCTGGCTTGAACCCACATGAATGGGAAATTGTAGTTTTTGCTCTGCATATACATCAGCCGTACAAAAGAAGATTGCTAATGATGACGATGTAAAGCAGTGTTCTAGGTCTCTCTTGCAGAGTGAACGGTGTGGGTGGGTGGGATGGGTCACCATGCGGGTGGGTGTGCGAATGTGTGGGCGCGAGTGGTGGGGAAGTTGGGGTGGGCGGGGTGTCGCCCCCACCTTGAGCTCCTTGGCGCCGCCGCTTGCCGCACGCTCTGAGATGTTCTGCAGCTGCTTGACGCGATCACTGAAGTCAGACACCCACTGCAGCACCGTCATGTCGGCGGGAATCGTGTACAGCCCCCAGCTACGTGGAATTATGCCTAAGACAAAGAACACACACAAAGATGAAAGTTTCCTCCCCCGCATAGCATTTAGTAGAGTGTTTGCGAGCACCTATTAAAGCTGACATGGCGCATGAGGGGGCGGTGATAGCCAGCATCGCACCCAGCCACCTTTGTCTCCCCCAGTGGTGATGTTTACCCAATGCACCAGGATGTTTATTTAAGGTTAAGTCAAGAGATGGGAGACACAGGAATGGTTCAAATCCCACTTGTGACCCATGTTGTGCATGGCTCAGAGGAGAAACCAGCTTGGCTGGGATTGGAGCAGAGTATATAAACCACTTCACTACCACTCCGAAAACACTCACACGGGAACAAACACAATTATGTAGATAAAACACGCATGTGACAGGGGCAACATATATCAAAGCTCCGCAATGACAAATTCAAGAATCAATCTCACTGGCCACCTCGCAACCCAAGCCTCCATCACCTGGTATTCCAGAGGAGTCTTCCCCACCCAAGTACTAACCAATCTCAACTCTGCTCGTAGCTTCCGAGATCTGGTTGATCTGGTGAGCAAGGCGAAAATTCCAAAACACGATTGCCTGGGGCGCTCTTTCCTTGCCACGCAAAGGCATTCGATGACGGCGCCCCTTTCCCTTTGGAGCGAGAGAAGGGCACGCATGTGGCGACACTCGGGGGAGGCCCTCACCCTTGACGAGCTGGCTGATGAGTGTGCGCAGGTAGTTGGTCTGCTTCTTCTTGGCCTCGCACACATGCACTACGTCCTTAAGGTCCCCGCGCACCACCTGCAGCAGCTTCATGCCCGTGTTCACCTCGCGCTCGAAGAAGCGGAAGAGCGGATCCTGGCAGGGCGCGTCGGGTAGGGGAAGGGGGTGGGAGGGAAGAGGGAATGAGGGCCGTGCACTGGTGCCGCGAGCCCCAAGCCACGGAGTGCAAGTGGCGAGACACCACGAAGTTATAGAATTGTTTTCATCGACGCCAAATATATTTTAATGATGCATACGATTGGCACGTTATGAGATGACATTTCCATTTGCAATTCCCAGCAGCAAGCACTATCATTGCCCCATGTCAGCTGAAAATGTTAGTGGTATTGGTAAAACATCCCAAGCAATGAAAAATGTATCTGCGAATTACTTAATTTGGGTTACACAAAGCAACACTGCTCCCTTACTGCAAAAACCTGAAAAACAATCTTGAAAAAGAATGTGGCTTTCTTGGGTAAACAATAAAATTTATATTAATAATAATGGCCACTGGGAAGTGATGACATAACTATTTACAAGGTCACTTCAATTGCAACATCACTCATACAAAGTGAATCTGTTGTCATCTCCATAGATTGCAATATACTGATTTTAATATCCACTCATTGGTGAGAAACCCGAGATGACCATCACCTCGTTACCCTTGACAACCCAGTTTAACCACAGGTATCTGAAATTCAAGATTTGTGACCTGGAAACTGGGTTCAACAAAAGTCCATTACAAACATTATCAGCCACCCTGAACCACCTGGTCACCCGCTAAGTCCCACCGCTCACAGACATCGCTGGCCACACTGGGCCCGGACCGCAGACTCACCTTGATGTTCTCGACGGTGCGCTTGAGGAGCCCCACCGCGTCCGGCACGAGGCCCAGCCAGTTGAGCGCCGTCGTGTGCAGCGTGCGCATCCACGCGGGGCGGCCGTCCGACGTGGAGCTGGGGCGCCGCTTCTTCTCGGGCGCTTGATGAGCCAGGTCCTCCTCGTCCTCCAGAAGCTGCATCTTGAGCAGCTTGCTCAGCATGTCCGTGCCTGGCGGTTGAGAGTGGAGGCCGACGGTCTTTAGATGTTTTTTATTTCTTTTTTTATTATAAAAAGCGTGAAGTATTCCGTAGACAACAAGCCCAAGGGGCCAGGTGCCCACGGGGCAAGGGAAGGTGGTTGTGAGCTCACTGCCCTACCCACATAGGGGGCAACATTCGGGATCTTTCGAATGTATTGGCAGGAATTTTGGCGAAGTGGTGTGCGCCGTGCGACGATTGGGGATTAGGGGGTACGTGCCGTTGTTTGTGTTGTGTGCGCGCATGCAAGTGCGTGTGTTGTGCATATGTGGATTTGTCAGTTTGTGTGTGCAGTATATACAGACATGCGTGGGAGTTTGTATGCAGAAGTATGTAAATATATTTGCGTGTGCGCTGTGCATATGTCAGAGTTGTGTGGACGTATGTGCACGTGTGCAGATACATCCACACGCGACGTCACTCAGTTGCCCTACCTTGCGTGGTGAGCAGAAGCTTTTCGGCATTGTTGGGGAGACCGAGCCAGGATGGTGTCTGGTTGTCGGGCAACATCTCCACCCACTGCACAAACTCCTCCCGTCTGTCTCACCAACACGCACGCACCAAAAACATACGCACAGCGGTGAGCAAATACACACAAATATACACCAGTACCAAACTCCCAAGCGGATACTGCAAAAACAGCATTGGCCGCGGGACCCTATCATCTCTTGCACTGCACTGGATTTTCTCGTACCGTATGCCGTCCGGCATGAGGATGTCGGATTTCCCGTCCACCATCCGGACGAGCCGGAAGTCACCGTCGAAGCTCGCCGTCGTGAAGAGGCGATTGATGAAGGTGTTGAGCAGCCGCTGGTCGAACTCGTTGTCGATGCGGCCGCCGTAGATCGACTGCGACATGAGGGTCCTGAGCGCCGTCCACGGCACCTTGTCCGGCGAGATGTTCTGCCGGCCCTGCGGTGGGAGAGCAGCGGCAGCAGCGATCGATGCTTCAGATGCACGGTTTTACACTGAAGGGCAAGGCAAGCACGTGTATATTAAGCAAGTTGCGGAAAAAACAACTGGATAAATAACCATTTTACGAGATTCAAAACAATGATTGTGTAGACATAGTTGCAGTGAACATAAAGCACGATCACACTTTCGACGAGACAACAAGCTGTTCACTTGTTTTTGCCGTCAACGACTCTGCCTTTGTGCAAAAGAAGCGTGGAATTAACGAGTGGAACGTAGGAGTGGACCAGGGGGAGCTGGGGTGGATGAGGAGCCGGGGAGGGGGGGGGGGGTGCATGGACGAGGGGCGCACAGCGATGGACGAAGAGAGGATGACGAAGAAGAGGGAGGAGAGGGGGGGGACAGCACCTTGGCGGTATCGTCGAGCCACGTGTCGACCGTGTCGAACGCCGAGCGCAAGTCGGAGTCACTGAACTCGTACTTCTTGGCCCAGCCGAGCGGCGCGTAGCGCAGGCGCTCCTGCACCACAGCGTGGAACCACGCCACCAGGAAGTAGAGTCGCGCCCGCTCGCCCGGGGCCTGTGGTGCGGCAGGAAGCGGGCATGACATTTTCCTGAGCACAGGGCAGGCCGGAACATCGTGACAGCAGTGAGGATGCGCTCGGCCAAAGCGTTTATAATAAAAAAAATTTAAATGAAGGAGTCTGTTTATTTTCTTGGTTCTTTCGGTAAAGTCACGTAGAAGGGAAATTAAAAAAAAACATAATAAAATAAGAATTTTATTATGTTTCATTTTTATTATTTTATTATTTCCCTTCTACGTGACTTTACCGAAAGAACCAAGAAGATGAATCCCTGCAGTCACGAAAGCTTTAAATCGAGTCTGTTCAATCGGCAAAATCAAATTTAGGTCAACTGATACCATCACACTTCTCTGGGTCGTACGTTTTATTAGCCAAAGAAATGGGGGTCTATGGTTAAAAAGGTTCAAGGACGTCTGGTCTCTAAAAAGATTTGCTTGCGTGGCTGTCCAAAAAAAATATCATCTGATGCAAGGGTTACCCAAATACAAAACATTATCATTAATAGTAATCAGTGTTGTCCTACAGATAGACTGACTTCTTGCCAAACTTCCACCACTAGTTCAGAGCCATCAAGGAAGGTGCCAATGCTTTCTTGGGATACACAAAGTTAGAATTTCTGTGCTAGAATACTACATCCAGATTTTTCCCATTTTTAAATAAATGGTTGATAAATATTGCACTTCGGCCATTATCCCAGTTATGGGTTATGGAAGCCATTGGCACATTTTCAAAAAGAAAAGACACTGGCGCATTGCTCATTAAGAGACTCGGGACACGTGATAATAATTCTATTTCAGGCCATTTCATTAGTTTATAAAAAAAAATTATTCGTGGAAATTTCACCCCAACGGTTTCTCACCCATTTCTAAATTAAGCAACTCAGTCATTGGTGCAAATTGGCTCTCGATTTTTTTTGTAACGAGTCAAGGGTTTAATTACGTAATCGCCGTGACACCAACAGCGCTGAGCATATTTTCAGCTTAACACAGCAGATTCAATGCTTAAATACAATTAACATGCAGTCTTGTCTGCGTAACAGTAATGAAACATCGTGAACCCTGTTCTCGTGTCGCCATGAGCCGTGGGGGTGGGGGTTCGGAATCGTGGGTGACAGCAGTGAAGGTGGCGACCACCCCCACCATGACCCTCACCTTGCACATGCGAGCGGCCGACACGCTGCTCAGTGTGCGCTGCATGTTGGCCTTGACGCCGGGCGGAGGCTCAAACACGAAGCTGCGGCCAGCCCTCAGCAGGTTCACCGGAACCTGCCAGAGACATTGGGAGGTGGGGGATATGGGGGTGGTGGGAATCGAACGGAATGATCGATCAGAGAGATAAAGAAGAGGTAAGAGACATGAGAAAAATGTTTTACGGATAGTCGATACGGTAGTTGAGAAAGTGTGGGTGATGCAAGTGAGATATAAAGACCAGAGTAGATGAGAGATGGGAATGACAAGTAGGAATGGGAAACAAGAATTGAAATAATAAAAACAAGGCAGATGAGAAATACAAGGAAAGAAAGGAGGGAAGGTGTTCAACATCTCAAATCATCCCTGCTCTTTTAACATCATTCATTACCAATGACTCAAAGCCTGAGACACCCCAAGCAACTGTCCAAAGCACTGCATCTGCCCCCATAGGGGTTAGGAGCCGTACCTTGGGGTTGATCTCCATGGTGAGGAAAAGGCGGAAGTTGGTGTGGGGCTGCAGCGAGTGCAGCTTCTTCTCCAGCTGCATGAGCCAGCCGGGCGCCAGGTGAACGTTCTTGAGCATTACCCACCTGAGCACGCGGCACCGAGATCGAGGGTCATGATGGAGGTCGTGAGGTCATGATGCGGGTCAAGAGGTCATAATGTAAGCCACAGGACTGGCATACGGGCACCACCTTAAGCAATCCGTTAAAATAATTTGTACACGCAACTCATTGCTGCACTGCTGCAATGGTTAGGCTTTTGACCTTTGTTCAGTGTCAGTTGACAAATTATCATGAGTCCATGGATGGCATTCCTGTCGTCAGGAATACGTTTCTGCTGTCTGAAACTATCAATCACAGACACATTCGACACAGATGCCCCATCTCATTCGAGGAGCCTTAAGTTTGGCTCGTAGAGTCTCAGGAAATTTCTCTCACCCAACATAATCGATCCTTACTCGCGTTCAGTATTCATTCCAGCGAGCAGCAATTGCAGACAACAACAATTAAGCACTGAACAAAACACTCAAGCCTTTTGCAAGGTGCTATAAATACCAGCTATCGCTTAACGACCGTTAACAGAACTCCTCCCCACCTGCCAGACTTGACGGCGGAGTTAATGGCCTTCTCTGCCTGGTTGAAGCCTTCGGCGGAGCCTGAGTGGGTCGAGCAGAGGTGAAGAAAGAGAAGGTGGAGCGGAATCCACCGTTAATTTTTAATCGCCGACGGCTCAACCCCAAAAAACATAGGCACAAAAGGTAGCTGGACAAGGAGTTATTGACTGTGTGGAGATGCACACCATACACTCTTGATTCTTTAGGAGCACTATAAATTCTGTGCACGCAGCTGGGTGCAAAGAATAAAGTATCACCCCCCTCCCCCATTGTGAGGTTCTGCATACTGCAGCACAGATAGCTGTCCAAAGAAACCAGGAGAGTGTCATAAAAAAAGTTTTTGGATTTTCTGCAGCAACTGCCAGGGAGAATAATTCTCACTCATGAACACGTGTGATGATCATTCACATAGGAATAACACACACGCACTGTGAGAAGACGTGAAGGAAAGTGACAAGGTGGCACGGGCGAAAATGAGGAAGAGATTAAGGAGAAACAAGATGAGAGAGGAAGGATGGGCCGTGTGACCTTACCAATGGCGATAGAGGTGAGTGGTTTGCTCTGCTCCGTTGCGAGATCCTCCACCTGCCCGCTGGCATCGTAACCGGGCACGGAGCACATGAGCACCGGCGTGCCGGGCTTCACCTGTCCACAACAAAGACGATGATGATGACAACAGCTCCACGCAATTAACGTGAGTTCGTGCGTGCCAACCGCAGAGTGCATTCGCTGTAATAGTGCGCCGAGACGAAACCGATAGAATCTGTTTTAGTCGCGTGCGGCTGAAAACGAGAACGTTTAAACCCAGAAGTCTCAGCATTGCCGGCTCAGCGCTCTGACCCAGTATTATCTTTCCACATTCCATACCAGGTGAGCACAAACAAAAGACAAAGATCTTCGTTGTCTGCCTTTTACAGACTGTTGGGGCAAGTCCTGTGAGCGAGCACCTATTTAGGCTGGTACAGCACACTAGGAAGTGGGTGGCCAGATCCTCTGCTTCCCCAATGCTGATGTTAACACACTGAAGCCGAGAGGAGGGGCCCAGCACCGGTTCAAATACTTGCCACGAGCGTTGCCCATGAGCGCGAATCGAACCTCGGGTTGCCGGGTTCGTGGCGCAGTGCGCTATCCACTGCAATTGCGCTGCCCACGACACACAAAAGCCCGTCCTCACCTCCGCGTCCACGATGGCACCCAGGTCCATCTGCTGCTCGGATGCGAAAGCTTCGCCGAACACCTTGCCCACAAACAAGTGCGTCATGGCAAGCAGGCGGTCGGGCCTGAAGGCCTGGATCGCCAGCAGCTGGTACATGGCCTGGCCGCAGGGGGCTGCACGACAGCACAAGCAGTCGTTACGACGGGTCTCCGAGCACCGCCAAACACAACCATGGTAGAGGCAATGGCGCACAAAATCAACGACCCACAGCAGAGACAGCGCCCTGGAGCCGGTTGCATGAACAGTGCAAGTAGAATTTTACTTCAGTTCGCCATTCATAGAAATACATGTTGAGATGAAATGTGCTTCATGGAATTAGCCTCTGGGCACTGACAACGCAATGAAATGACCAACCAGCTGACTCAAAGCGAGCGGTGTTTATACAACTGGCCTAGGAGTTTGACATTTGAATTTGAATGCATTGAAGGTTTGCAAACCCTTATAAATTCAAACAATTGTATTTACTCACCCAAGAAAGTCTCAAGGCTCGTTCTCTGGAGCATGCTGTGCTGGGATGTTTGGCCGATTACATTACTGAGTGTTTTGTGTGCGAGGGGAAACCAGAGGATCTAGAGAATACCCCCACACACGAGGGGACAGAACTAAAAGCTCACTTTTTGGACTGCCAACTCCTGGAAAAGGTCGATGTTGCGTTCAAGCGCTCACATCCCAGCTTGCTACAATGAAATGGTCTCAATGGACTCTCTCATGGTTATGATGAATAAATATATGTATTAGGCATGTAACGATGCATGAATTCACTGATTAAACTTGATTCTTGGACTGACGGTATATTGTACATGTAAAATTGTTGTATTTATTTAAGTTCCGCATAATTGGTAATTTAAACCCATGCAGCCACTAGAGGAACTATATTTCACAATGTAAAAAAGACTAAAACTGACCCATTTTTGAATTGCATCATGACCACGCATTGTGCCAATTCATCGATTCATAAAAGGGGGCAAAAAAAAACAAATCACACGCCCGGGGCACCCACACAGCGTGCCGCCATGAGTGACTGCACACACTCACTGAGCGGCGTTTCCACGTCCCACACGGTGGGGACCATATGCTCGGGTGAGCCCATCTCCAGCCAGATGTAGAATTGCTGAAGCGACACAGGGGACGACGGGTTCGGGGTGGGAGAGCGAACGAGAAATAGCGTTAAACCTCACACGACAGTGATTTGTGCTGGCCTTGTCGACGAGACATCGCCAACAGTGGTCTAACTCTGCCGACCCTAGCCCTAACAAACTAGTCAACCAGACCCTGCCCCCTATCACGAACCATGACCACACTCGTGAACTAGACACTAAGTCTACCTATAACCCTCACAAACCAAGCAACCAGACAATAGCTTTATCCCCAAGTAACCAACCAAACACGAGCCCTTCCCTTAATCTCAACTCGTTAACTAGACACCAGCCCCATGCATAATCAACTTTCCAACCAGCCCCTTGCATCACCCCTTACCAAACTGTAGTTCTACTTCTTGTACCTTCGCTAAGCCCCCCCCCCCCCACAACCTTTTCACTTTTCATTCTATGTAAAATTTTGCTGCTCACTTATTAAAACGACTTTGGCAGCCAGACCGTGATGGAACCCGGATGCAACCCGCTGACATTTTGTCGAGACGTGGCTCACCTCGTCGGCCTTGACATGCAGCGGCAGGTTGTTGAAGGCTGGCACGCGGCTCAGGCGCATCATACCCTCCGTCTGCTCGGCCGAGAGACCCTTCACCTTGGGGAGGTTCGCAGCGTTCAGCACAACCTCCTTCCCGCGCAGGAAGTGCTGAAATTCCTCGTCGTACGACGGCTCACTGACGTACGAACACACACACGCAGGTATTTACACAAGCAAAGGTAAGTGCACGTGCATAGAGAGGGACCCACACGTCCATACACAGCAAGCACGCCACACGAGCACACACATAGGAGCACGTGCCCACAAATCCTCAGATAGCCCAGAAACTCCTCGCTCCACATTACTTCCCTCGACAGATAAATCCTTCATCCCAGCAGGTTGGGCATCACACATGCACACGCGATTGATACTTGCGCGATCCACAAACCCCGCTTCCAAAGCCATGGATAACACGTGTGTGCTTCCCACGGACGGCATATTCGAGGGAGGCACTGAGATATTCTCAAGGGAACGAGGCAACCTTTGACGATGGTCAGACCGTGACCCAATTTGACTTCCCGGGCATCGCTGCACCGTGACACACCTGGTGGTGCCCTTGAGCTTGATGCGGGCTAGCAGCACGGCCAGGGAGACGTGGTCCTGGTGCAGCATCCCACGAGACACGCGGCTGTACACAACCTGCACACGCGCGTGCGCAAATATCGTTAAGCGCGGTGAGTCCACGGCCCATACCTTGTGTTACGCGAGCTACTTCATGTGCAGGCAGGTACCATCCTGGTGTATGTATGATGTTGAAGTTATTTCACACCGTACTAAATCGGAGGTGCTAGTGGCAGTGCCAATGTGTGTCGCGTTGGTGTACAAGCACTCGCGCGTGTTCCAAAGCGCTGCGCTGCGAACCGCACTTGGAAGAGGTCTTTGGTGATGGTGTCGAGCCGAGCTGTGTGGTCGCGCACCCCCTGCAGCCGCGGGTTCTCATACAGAACCGCATGGTAGATGTCCAGGAACAGCTGCAGCGAGTACTGGTACAGGAAGTGGATCTGTGTACCGCACCACGCACATTTTCAGACACACACACACAACACACAAACACAGATGTAAAGAAGAGTTCATTATGAAGGCGTTAAATGTAAGATTCACTCAAAATCAGGGATTCTCACAGTTGCGTTTTCGTGGAACCTAGAGGTCACTGATGGATAATCGCATCTACTCCAAGAGAATAATCTTGTTTATATAAATGACATCAAAGAAGAAGTGCTGTAGAACATCTATGTCTACATTGCCAATTTCCACAAATATATTTTTTTACGGATCCCGTGACTTGTGCAGAAGCTGTTTCGCAACCCTCGTAATTCAAAGAATTGTCACAATTCAGGGTCGTGATTCAATTATTTTTTTCGCTTTTATTATTATTAATCCTGCTCCCAGCTATCACCTACCACCACCCATCCACCCCCAATGGCTGTCCCCTTTAGAACCGGCACCACCGCCTTTTCCACCCCCTCACCTGATTGAGGGACTCCATGGTGAAGTAGATGGAGCTGCAGGCCTTGGACAGGGGCAGGTACAGCTGCGACACGGCCTCCACCTCGGCCATCACCACGTCAGTCTCCTCCACCTTGCGCGTCACCTCGGCCGCCTCGCGCTTCAGGTTCTCCAGCGTCGTGATGATGGTGTCGTCATCGAGGATGCGCCCCTTTACCTCGTTCAGCGCCTGCAGCAGCGACTTCTCCAGCTGCCGCAGACGCAGCTGGAACTCACCTGCAGGCCGGAAACGCGGAACGGGCAAATGGCAAGGGGGGGGGGCGTCGCAATTCAAGGCTTCTGCGATTTGACGAATCGTCACAGTTTTGGGGTCACGGCAGGATTCCTGAATCACACTTTTTTCTTTACGCTTGTGATAGATGATGGTAGACATCTACAGAAATATATACTTGATTGAACATATACAAATCTAAAATCAAACATTGCCTGCTCGATTTGATGCACGTATTTATTTACGCAGGAAAGCCTCGTTATCTGTGTTTAGACTACCCTGCGAACAATTGAACTGACCAATCCAGGCAGGTGTACCAGTCTAACCTGGCCTGCCCACCTCCTATCTATACTTAGTTGTTCAAATGCGAGGCGAAACACAGGGTAACGCGTGATGTCACAGTAGTAATGAACGACGTGGCTCTAAAGTTCTCTCCATCTGGCATTTCATCCTTTGGCAGCTGCCAAAAACACACACCTCAGCTGCGTGCGATTCCTGAGCAATTCGGACAGGATCACCACGCGGACGATGTCACCTGGTTGAGTAAGGTATGCAATGTGTTGTAACAGGCTCGCGTTTTGTGACAATTTTTTTTTTAGTCTATGAGCAGGCTTCCCAGGAGCAGTGGGGTGGTATCGATGGAGGGACAGTGCGGCAAGCTTGCCGACCTTGCAGCTTGAGGAGGTCGGAGCGCTTCTCGTCCACGTCCGGCCGCTCAGCCTTGAGCACCTCGTTGAGGCACTGGCTCTGAAGGCTGCTGCGCGTCACCGTGAAGTTCACGAAGGTCACGCGCGAGCACAGGTCCGGCGGGAACTCGGCCTGTGAACGAGCGAGAGAGAGAGAGAGCGAGAACACCACGTTCATTTTGGACTCAACGAATGTCACGAGCGGAGATGTGGGAAGGCAAAATGGTCGGTACTACCGTGAATCGACAATGTTTTGGAGATGAAACAAAAAAGTGCCTCTATTGTGTCGTGGTTTTCGTATTCCAATTTAGAACACAACAGACAAATTTGGCGGTACCGTGGGATCTCGGGTGGAAAGGAAGATGACAAAGGACGGCGACAGGTCGATGTCCTGGTCGCCGAGCGTGATGAGCACGCGGCCGCCTGTACGCCGCACCTCCCGGTTCAGCACCGGGTTCAGGATCGGGTCGTAGCTCTCAACGTCCTGCGGCAGAAACACAAAGCTTGACGCATTCACGACCCCCACTCACAAAACATAAATACCGGGTACGTGAAAATTCATCGCTGAAAAGTGTTAACTATCCAAGGCCAGTATCACATTTCAAGAAAACACCAAGCTCACTCAATGCTCCGACCCACTGGCACCACCAACACAACTGTTAGGGCATGTGTAGCGATGGTGTAGTCGAGGGTGGTCACCTGCACAAGCAGGGGATTCCCGAAGCGCAGGGCGCTCTCCAGGTTCTTGCGGAAGGCGTCGTCCAGGAAGCTGGTGCGCGTGATCTTACGATCCTTGAACTCGTTCATGATGAATTCGGTCGCCTGGCCCGACGGATCGATGATGAGAGGGTACCTATAACGGAGATGGTGGCGGTAAAAAATAATTCACGTTACGATATGAGAACGGAAAGCAGTATTACCTTGCATAATGTAATTTTCTGATTTTTTTTTTAAAGCAGGTTGGTGGAGGGGGTAGCGTACGTGGTGTGAAAATTGGAAGGTGGCGAGTTAAAATCCTGGTACGAGGTTGACGCAGACTTTCATCTCTTATGGGGCTAATAAAAACAAATTCCATTACGTGGGAAATCAACCAGCGGTTGTGCTACAAGATAGACTCGCCCTCCTGTACACAGAAGTTACACCACTGGCTCAGGGCTGTGAAGTGGAGATGAGGGCTGCCCCCCCCCCCCCCCGCACACTGCTTTGAGCGAAAAACCACCGACATTTTAAACGTAAAAATTACGCATCACATAGTTGTATCGGAGAGCTCAAGTGCGCGCACATGCTCACCTGTTGTAGCGCTTCAACATGATGGCGTTCTCCGTGCACAGGTCGTCGGAAGGTAGCGAGTTCGCCTGCCAGCGGAGCCTCTCGTCGGCGTTTGAGAGGTACTCAGTGCGTGCGATGTCCGAGCGGAACTAAGAAGCAATATAACAAAAAACATTTTAGAAAATACATTGAAAAAACAATCTTAATGTCGGTTTATTTTACTTCATTTGGTGACTATATTTCAGCTCTGAGAATGTATTACTTTTTATTTTAAATATTTTTTATTTTGACTACCACGAGATGAACATCTCCCTGCAGCAGAGCAAGTGGGAAAAGTGCAGCTCCCTCTATTGTGGATAAGAGGTCATTGACGGTATTTCAGAACTAGCGGTGTTTCACGCAGATTCCATGGACCATCCCTCTAGCACAGAGTGACACACGGATATGCGATAGTTTTGAACTGACGCTTCCTCTCACGACATGACGCAGAAAGCATGAGAAATGCCACCCCAACCACACGTGTCAGTGTTGTTACTGCGCTCCATTTCACAGCAACCACTGTGTGCCAGGACTCAGCTATAACCGAATCTCTTTCAGGAAAAAAAAAAATTTGGCCTTCATTAAGATTTGTTTTTTTACAGACGAGTTCAAGCTCATTCAACAAAAGATGCATGATTCACAAGAGGAATTCTGTTTCAGATTTCAGAGATGCAGCAGGGGCTTGTACCTGCAGGTTGGCCTGCTGCAGGTAGTGAGTCCAGGTGGTGAAGAGCATCTGGCGCATCTGCTGGTCAAAGTAGCCGGCGTAGGCTACAAACGCGGCCGACAGGAGGCAGTCCCCGGCGATGGTGGACATCTGGCTCTTGAACGTCTCGCTCGTCTGCTCCCAGCGGTCCTGCTCCGCCGCCAGGCTCTTCAGCAGCGCTGTGCTGCGGTTCACCTGTTGGGGTGGGGGGCAAAGAGGGGAGAGGAGGTGGGGGGGAGAAGGGGTCGCCAGGGAGTGGCACCAGGGTTAATTGAGAGGTCACCGTCGAGGAGTGGAAAGAAAATAAAACGAATATCAATTAATATAACCCTCAAATAAATATTTCACAAGTCATCCCTAAGTTACTTTACAATGTACTAAAGTAACCACCAGTCTTAAGATGCGATGACAAATTAGTGATTGAGTCCTTAACTGACTTCGGGAGCAAGTTCCAGAGTTCAAGTGCATAAAAACAGACAAACTTGTCTGGGTGTCTTGAAGATTTTGGTTCAATTTACAAGAAGGCCAAAGTGAAGCATCTACTGAATCTAGACCAAAGCAATAAATACACAAAACAGCCAGTGCCCTAAGACTAAAAGGTGACAAGCTATTGAAGGCCTTAAAAATTCTGACACATCCTTTGAGGTTACAGATCATCATGTACGTATGTATGTTGAACTTCTTTCACACCGTACAGAGCCAACGTGCTAACCGGAAGCGCGATCTTGAAGTGTAAGTGGCCCAAACACCCACGCTCACCTTGGCCTCGACGGTGGCGAGGTCGGCCTTGATGGCCTGCGCTTGCGAGATGAGCAGCGCGTACTCCTCCTTGTAGCGTGCGATGCTGTCTTCCAGTTGGCGGATCATGCGCTCCACTTCGTCCGCCCGCACTTGGTTCTCCTGCGCGTCCTCCTCCAGCTTGAGCAGCTCATTTCGGAGTGGCTCCACGCGCTTCAGCATGTCCGCGTAGTTCAACTGCAGGGCACAGGAGGCAACGGTGGCGAGATGGTAACTACCTCGCCTGGTATTCAGGAGGCTGTGGGTTCGATCCCGACCCCGACGCCTGCTGTATATTTGGAGCTTGGATTTTTCTCCGGGTCCTCCGGTTTTTCCCCCCACGTTTAGAAACATGCGCTTCGAATGTTTGGCTGCTATAAATTTCCATGTGATAAGTCACTTCGTTGAGCTATCATTTGTGATAGCCAGGTCACTTCTGAAAAAGAGCTATATAGCTCAGTGTGCTTTACCTGGTAAAACAACAATAGTTAAGTCGGAGGTTAGAAGGCTATACCGACTACTGGAGATCATGAAGAAGGCTCTGACCCGCTGCCCCTCAAACTCACCTGGGCGATGGCCCACTTCACCATGGGTCCGCAGGCCAGCGACGCACGGTTCACCATCTCGTAGTTGTAGCTCGGGTTCGACAGGAAATTCTTTTTCATCTTGTCACGGGTCACGTCACTGTCGGGGTTCATGGCGGGGGGGATGGGCGTTAGCGTCGGGTGTCAGATGAGTTACGCAAAAAAAGAATGCGATAGAAAGCTAGCGTAAGCCATCAGGGTCCCCCCCCCCACCTGATCTCCTCCGTGTTGAAGTTGACGATGGAGGTGATGAAGTTCTCGCGGATGATGACCTGGCGGATCTTCTTCCAGTCGTTGGTCTCCTCTCCGAGCAGCAGGCAGATGGACTCTAGAGCCAGCTTGACAGCGGCCGGGGGGTTGCCCATGGAGCGCACCTCCACCAGGTGCTGCTTCTTTATTGAGCTCACCGCTGAAACGCGCATATGCATGTACACACGCGTAAGTAGGTCAAATAAGGTTTTGTTCCTTGGTAAAAAACAGTTTTTTGATGGTCGGTGTCACCGTCCACTGGACTTCACTATTCTTAACATTTGGCCCAAAGGAAATTGCGAAATGAAAATAATGAAGATACCCAGTGAATGGTGACACCGACATTCAAAAACATATGAGTACACATGACAAAGATCCCCCGTTTAGCCTTAATAGACTGTTGGGGCAAGTTCTGTAAGCGAGCACCTATGAAGACCGGCACGGCACATGTGGGGGTAGGTGGCCAACACCACGCCCGACCACCTTTGTCACGACCGCCTTTGTCTCCCTCGTGGCGTTGTTATCACATCCAACCAGATATTCATTTGAGGCTGAGTCGACCTAGCGGAGGCCCAAGACCGGTTCAGATAATCGTCACTGGTGTTGGTCGTGAGCGGGATTCGAACCTGGGTCGTCAGGTTGGTAGCACAGCGCACCAACCGCCACACTACTGCTCCCCACAAGTACACAAGCACCTTCACCACCCACTAACCCCCACAGTGAACAAACTCAGGCCAGCTTCTCACATGTGCTGCTCTCACATTTATAGAGCTGGCCATTACCTACACTCGTCTCAGCAATGGCCGGTAAAGTCTTACAACTATCAACATTTATCTCAAGGTCCTTTTCCTCGTGCTCCGTTGTATCCATCACATTTAAAGATTTTACTTTAGCTTACAAATGTTATAATTCCTGAATATAAAAATGGCTGTCCCTGACTAACGTAAATATTGTTTTTTGTTATCTTCACTTGTCTGATTGCCTGTTTTTAAAACAAACCGAATCATGGTCTTACAATTTACCTTAAGTAGTTGTCTACTTCTGGTGCCATACACAAAACAACATTAACTTGAAGTACATTAACGCAATCAAAAAAAAAAGTTGCATGTCGATTGGTGGTGGCCACTGGGATGGTCTGAGGACCTTAGCTTTGGACTAAAGTAGAGACGGACAACGCACAGCGTTGGGGAATATCTTCTGTCGCTTATTTTGGGTTTTGTCTCTTGCAACTGAGCTCACCGTTCTGGGCGTCGATGACGGCCGGTTCCACCTGGTTCAGGTCCTCCTGCACGCTGATCTTCTTTTCGGCGATCTTCGCCTGCTGCTTGTGCAGCGACTCCTGGATCTCCTGGCTCATGACCTGCGTGTCGCGTCGTTCCAAACTGTGCGTTAAATTCATGTCGCGGCTGCCACTTAATAGTACGCAACCCTACCGTCTACGGTTTATAATGGAATGCCATTCAAAACCTCCCTCCTCCTAATTAATACATAGCAAAGTGCCCAAATGTTAAAACAGTAGCAAAACATTTACAAACCTACAATGCCACGAGTGCTTTGCTTGTTACTGGAGTGCATATTGCTTGTTGCATATAGCTCATACTTCATTGTGGCCTGTGACATCTGAGCATGTACTGTCTGAATACCAGATCCCAATTAACAAAGTATGTGCTGACAAAAAGAGACCAATAACGATGACAAAAAACACACAACCCCACCCACACACGCACCACCCTACCTTCTTTTTCTCCGCCTCCTGCTGGTCCTTCACCATCTTCTTCAGCTTGTCGTTGGCCGCCGTGTTCTTCGCCTCGAGCTCTTGCGACTTGATTGACAAATCCTTCCTCAGGTCCTCCACCTGACAACGAGCAATGAAACGACAACGATGAAGGTGGCAGCCGAGCCGAGCAACGTCGGGCCAGAGCCCAAACCCGACGACCTGTTCGCGTGCCAGCGTGCTCATGCTTGGGCAACGGGGCAATGGGCGTCACCTGGTCTACGGTCTCCTTGATCTTGCGCAGGCCCACGTTGAGGTGCATCTGCTGCTCCTCGAGCTCGCTGCGCTTCTCGTTCAGGAGGTTGGCGTAGTGGTTGATGAAGTCCAGGTAGTGGCGCGGCGTGATGGTCGTCGTCCGGTTTCCCCTCTTGGTGAGGCGCAGGTTCGCCTGGCGCACGCAGGAGAGATAGTTAAGCAGGCGGACAGGTATACAGGTAGGCAGCCACACAGACAAATGTACCAACCAAGAAAGAGCCATAAAAATGGGTGGACAAATAGGCAGGCAAAAAGAATGACAATTAACCAGACAAACAGACTTAGTCAGACAGCCAACAAATCAATAAGACAGACACGTGCACACACACACGTGAGAAAACTGGCTGTTGAGCCGACTGGTGTGGTGGGGGCTGCTGGCAGGTAAGCAGGCTGGTAGTGCATGGGGGCAAGGCGAGCACGTGCCACCGAGGTGCCGTGCAGGCTCAGCAACGCACCTCGTGCAGCGTCTGGTGCACGAACACGAATCCGTTGACGATGGCCTCGCGGTGCGACGGCGGCTGCGGGAGGTTGTCGTACGCGGCCGGCATGCTGTCCGGCGGCACGTAGTTCGGCTTCTCTAGGTCCATCTTGCTCGTAAACTCCTTGCCCACTTGGTACAACGCCTCGTTTGACCAGTCGCCAAACCAGTTGAGCACGCACCTGTGGCAGGGAAAGCGTTCCTTTGAATGTTGAGAACTTCTTTAGTACCGTACATAAACAAGTGCTAATTGTAGGTGCGAGGAAAGGACAACAAATTAAACACAAAAGAAAGTTAAGAAATTCGTTTTCAAATGAGTTAGGGTGGAGGGTGATGGTGTCAGCACGAGTGGAGGGGGGGCAGGGCAGAGGTCACCGAAAGAGGGTTATAATTCAAAATGTAAAAAAGTATTTCGTAAAAGACCTCGATGCAACCTTTTTTAATAAATTGGCATTGTATCACAAGCAGGTATACTTCTAAAGAGAATGGCTCATCGAAGAGCAGGCCTTGAATTCGTTTGAGACTTCAAAATACAATAACAATCAAATGAAGCACCTGAACAGCATGGTATTCTCAGTGCAATTATCCATGTGTACTTTGAGCTCGTAGTGACAGGTTGTGTCTTGACGTCAGAATAGTGGTGATTAACCAAGTGTTTATACTTTGAGCGAGAGACAATTACTTTGGGCTAACGGCAATTAGCCATGTCTTTACGTTGGCTTAGCGGCAATTCCCCACCCCTCCCAAGTTGTCGAGTCCGATTTGGGGAATATGCACGCATTATAAATTATATTTATTATTATTATTGTTTACTCTGGACCAGCAAGCAGTTAAATCAATGCTCAATGGATGGGGGGGTGGGGGTGGTCGACTGTCACCTGTTGAACAGCGCGGGCGAGGTAGCGGCGCGATCCTTCAGCCCCTCGGAGGACGGGTTCATGGTGAACACCACGTGCAGGTTGCGCATGACCTGGCTGGTGAACCAGCGGTACAGCTCCTCGTGCGAGTCCAGCATGAGGCCCTCCTTCTGAGATCCCTCCTTGCAGCCGGTCATGAGCGCCGCATACTCGTCTCCCTCAAACAGACCCGGCACCTACAGGGACGAGACAACGATGACGACGGCGGCGGCATCATCGTCACGATCGTCGTCGGCATCAACATCTTCACCATCACTGTCATTATCGCACCAGTGCCAGCGTTATCATGGCCATCGTCGTCATTGTTATCCACGTCACAATCAACATCACTGTCAGGGTTATTCTCATCATCGCCATCATTGTTATTATCACTTGTTATTGCTTTAATCTTGTCATTATAATGATCTCATCCACATTATCGTCGCCATCTCTGTTATCCTTAGAGCAGCTTCTATGTCGATAAAACAATATATCTAGAAAAAACAAGCCTGTTTGAATGAAGAATTGTGTTGGCACTAATATATCACGTCGCGGTCTGCTTTTCGCTTGCAGGTTTCAGATTTACTAAAATACACCCGTCCTTGGACGGGCAAAAGGCTAGTAAGTAAATAAAACTCCTTCAATTAATACAATCCTTTAAATTTACCAGAGCATTTTGACTGCGCTGAGATTTTTTTTCACGTTTCCATACTGCATTCACAATCATCATCCATCCCCCGCCACTCCACAACGCATTCAGCGCGGGCCAAAGTTAGAAAACGAGTCAGCGCGGGTTATCTTGAAGGCGCGTCAGCGGTCACCTCGCCGTTGGCGAGCAGGGTGTTCATGCGCTCGAGGAAGCTCGAGTCCAGCACGTTAGACTCGTCCATGATGAAGGCGATCTTCTCGTTCTTGCAGCCGGCGCGACGCAACACATTGCGCAGGTCCTCATCGAAGTCCTCGCCGGTGTACTTGCGGTGAACCTGCGGGACGGGAGGATGCGGACGTCGGGGGAGCGGGCGGGGCACGGACGCAGCAGCGTTCAACTCGCATCAATTTAAGAAACAACCACCGTTTAACCACTAAATGGCGGTGACATCTTTCAAGTTCACCCACCTTCGCAAACATTTCCCCCATCTTGGCAGATTTTCTCCATGCTCACTACGCGCAACCCCTTTATACACCTTGACACAAAACTTATAAAACCTTCATTTGCCTTTACTGCTTTTACCTGCCAACATCCACCTTCATTCCTCTTTGCTCGCATTCTTTCGCATACAGCACAAGCCCAACATCAGCAATGGAGTGCGGATTTGTGACAGGTAAAAAAAATCGGCACACAACCATTTCCGGCTAAGGTTGAATTTCTTTTGTACGTCAGGGTGTGGGCCCCACCTTGATCTGGTAGACGCTCAGACCGTTCATCCAGGCCACAAAGCGCGACAGCGTGGTCTTCCCAGCCCCGCTCACGCCGATGAGCAGCAGGTGGCCCTGCGGCTGGCGGAAGATCCTGCACAGCGGAACAAGCGGACCGGACGTGGGGGGTTTAAAGCGGAAACCGCGCTTGCGAGAGATTCCCAGCAGCCGACATAAGAGGACTCAACAGCAATGAAGACGAGTCTTCAGGTCACTCGGGAAGACCTACGTTTTTGACCATTTGCCTTTCACTGACGAGTCATCATAAGCATTTTTAAAGAGGTCACCTGTCCCCCCCCCGTCTACCTCCTTCACCAAGCCCTGCCGCCTCGATCTCTTGCACAATTTTTGCCCCCCCTTCCTGTTCTGTGATCGGTGCTATGTACCCGACAAAACTCACCTGTCAATGCGGAGCACGTGCTCAAGAACCTCATTAAAGAGCACCAGCGGGACGTCCAGCTCCTCCTCGTAGAAGACTTTGAGGCGCGCCTTGACGTACTCGCGCAGTTCCTCTTGCTCCACAGGCACGTAGTCCTGCGCGACGGGGGCGATACGGCGAATCAGCACAACCCGGCACAACTCCACAGCGATTCACACGGCACGATGGTGGTACACAGGCACCGCTGATAATGCACCCATCCATTTTAATATAACGTCCATGTGGTGACGCCACTGACGTACCAGTTCAAGTATTCTTTCATTTTATTCACGAAGCTGTCAAGCTCATGTCGAGCAGTCCGAGACACACAGCATTGGTACGCGTATATACAACACGAGAGATATTTGATTGTGCTTTGGTTTAGGTCTTCCTTTAACCAACGTATTATGCGGAGCGGTGGTGGAGGGTTTGCACCTTGGATAGCCAGTTGCTGTAGAGAATGGGCCTCTCCAACGCCTGCTTGCGGTCGATGTTGGGGAAGTGCTTCAGCGCCACCATGTTGATGTTCTCATCCGTCCAGCGCCTCTCCTCATCGTCCACGAGGCTGCCGGGTGACGGTAACACCTCATATGCAATGGCGGTCACCCATCCAAACACTAATTCAGTACAACCCTCATTAGCTTCAAAGATCCCACAAAGACATCTGGTGCATTCAGGGCAATCTGGTCATATGTTAACTGCTAAATGCGAGCGAATGAGTGAGCGGCCAAGCGAGTGATCGAGCAACCGAGCGAGCGGTGCCTCCGTTACCGGTCCTGGAAGAGTCGCAGGCCCTCGTGAGCCCAGATGCGGACGAGGCCTTCCACGGGGAGGCTCTCAAGCGGCCGCAGGGCCTCGACGATGCCGCGCACCCAGCGCGTCATCTCGCGCGGAGAGTAGATGTAGTGCGGCTGCATGTCCTGTGTGAAGCGCTCCTGTGGGGTTCGCGTGGGTGGGCAGGAGAAGGAAGACGTGCGTGCGAAGTGAACATGACGTGCGGATTTCCCAGCTCCAATACCTTTAAGTTGGTTCCTGCTGTCTCTCTCTATATACCAGAGGGTCCATAATGGCTGTTTTGAAGGATAGAAGGCAGCATTACTGTGGACATGAGGGGGGGGGGGCTTCATAATGGTTGTGTCCAAATTGATTAGCACCAGCAAGATCCTGACTATAATACCATTTTCTTGGTCACTCTCATTTTCTGTCTCTTTGGGGTTCATAACAACGGTGTTGGAATCACCGAGCGAGGACTGCATAGGACTTCGGGTCAAGCGCAGTGTGTGGTTGTCTATACTCAAGCTCCCATGCAGCAATCTAATGTCGATATATAAAAGTGCCATAAATAGTGAAGGGCAGTGCTCATTTCTAATGGTACTTTTTAAGCTGTGATGCTGTAAATTCCATATTCCTTTACGGCAGGAACCGGCCGTCTGGAACACTCTTTCAATTCGATATTAGGAAACCACTGGAGCTATGCACTTTTAAATCTAGTTTGAAAATGCATTTCTTTAGAAATCCTTTTTGTGTTTAGTTTGTTGTCCTTCCCCCGCACCTCCGATTAGCACGATTGGCTGCGTACGGTGCAAAGGAAGTTCAACAAACATACATTTCTACAAGCACTGCTAAAGTGTGGCAAACGCAGCCCCTGAAATCGCACACTCGCCACCCCTGTAAGTATGTTGAACTTCTTCCGCACCCTACATAGCCAACCACGCTAATCGGAGGCCCTTGGGACCGTTCTTCACCTGCGACATGGTGTAGAACTCGACCATGGCGGCAGTGAGGGGCTCGGCGAAGGCCCGCAGTGCCGGGATGAGGCGCAGCATGGCGCGGTTGAAAGTGCCGTAGATCTGCGTGAGCGACGCGGGTCCCGGGTAGTCGACGTACACCACCGGCACGTGGCGCAGGAGCCTGCCAACAGGAGTCGGGGTGACAGTGCGGTTAACGTGTGGATGGGGGGACGTGAAGTTTAGAGGGCGATGGTAATGGTGACAATGGGGTGATGGTCATATTGGTATTGGTGGTGTTGATGGTGCAGATGTTCGTGGTGGTCGTGGTGGTGATGTTCGTGGTAAGTCGTAGCAGCAATGGTAGAGATGCCAGAGTTGACGGTGGTGAAAGTGAGAGCGGAAATAGCAATGGCAGCAATGGTGATAATGGTAGCGTTGATAGTAGCAGCCATCGTTGTGCTAATAGTGGTAGTCATGACCATGGTGATGGTTGTGGTAATGGTGGCAGCGGTGACAAGAGTGGTAGGAGTGATGATGGCGGTGATGTTAGTGGTGTTCATGGGTGGTATACCTTGTGCCTCAAGGTGCACCTAGTCTGACACAAGCTCTGCCACCGTGGAAAACGGCGGTTGTTGTTGGTGAGCAAACAGGTGTAGCATTATATTGGCCTCATGAGGCAGTAAGCATGTTCCACTTTGGAGTTTTGACAAAAATCAAATTTTGCTTAAATTTTTCAATGGAATGCCCCAAGGAAAACCCAAGCGTACAAAAGGGATGTTCGTTTCCTCACCTGTGCGACAGAGGCTTCCGGCCAGGGTCGGTGGGCGGGTTGCACGCGCCGACGAACTGGATCCTCTCGAGCTTCACCCATGTTTGGTCCGCTGTGCGGTAGAAACCTCCATGCTCCACCATCTGCGGCGTGCACACAAGTAACGGGGCGAGGACTCATCGATTGAAATGGACCCTTAAAGCTCACGGCTGGATCAAACCGAGCATGCAAGATTACATTGTTTCAAAATGAACTGCCGTTTGGGATTGATCGCGTAAAACTCGCAGCCACTGCACCAATGAGCAACAAGGATTATTGAGTCAAATGGTGACCCCCGATCCGTGCCAAATCATCTAGTCACAGTGGAAGTAAATTATTAAGTGCTTATGTATGAACTTCTTTCACACTGTACGTAGCCAACTGTGGCTAATCGGAGGCGAGGGTCGAGGTATGGGAATTATAGGGAAGGTTGAATGAGCCGAGCAGAGTTGTTTTGAATTTGTTATGAGTCTACATTGAGTGGGGATTAGTCAGATACACAGTGATGTCTTTTTTCCTTTCATTAAACAAAAAAAGGCAAAAAGCTTAAGACAAATAGTGCACAATGGGGCTGTGAAATTTTCATTCCCGGAAGCTCAGCTGATACTGGCAAGTCTTATCTGACATTAATACTTGGTCAGTATGGGGGGGGGGGGGGGGGATGTGGAGAAAGTGTTGAAAAAAATGAATATCGGGACACCCTGACGTACCTGGCGGATAAAGGTGAGCACGCGCTGCGTGCCGTACTTGTCCATGTCCGGCAGGTTGATTTCGTCGCAGAAGAGCACCAGCCACTTGCCAAGCTGCACGGGCGCCAGCACCATGCCGTTGGGTGTGCGCCGGTACTCGCAGTAGTGGTCGAATGTCTTGAGCAGCAGCTCCGGGGTGGTGGCACTCGAGAAGTTGAGACCGACCACCTGCGGAAACGACGGGTAATTGAGGGAGAGGAGGAGGGGGCGGGCAGTCACACGGGGTGCCATTTTCACAACCTCTGCCAGGTGTCTAAACGAAGCACCGACCCTCACCATGAGTACTGCTTTTTGGGAAATCACCAGTGGTTGTCAAATAAACAAACAGCAATGTGGTATTTTCACCACTTATTTGGGATCATCAGTGAAGAGGAATACCACCGAATACTTGGGTGAAACCAACAGAAGCGTTTGAACACCAATTATTTGGCAGAAACATGGCCGTACCTTTGCTATTTTCACTAAATTTGGAGGTACGTTTCCAGAAACAAGGGGAAACTGTCCTTATGGCCTTATTTTTATAGGGAAAAAAATGTACCTACTTTATTCCAGTTGTTATAAGCATCATGGTTTGGGACGAAGGTGTCCATTCAGAACTGCAGTAGACACGTGACTCGTAGCCACCACAGCCAGGTGGAGGGGTATACTAAATGTGGTGGGCTAGATGTGGATATCCAGGCCACCGACCCAATCAGACCCAGCTCAAATATATGTATTATGTCACCAACCGTGGTAATCGGAGGTGCAGAGGAAGGGAAAGGACATATTAAACACAAAGCCAACGCATTCAACAAAAAAGCAGTTCTAAAGAAATTAGTTTTCAATCCACGTATAAAAGTGCATAGTTCCAGCGGCTTCCTATAATCAGGCCTTGGTGGGACAAACAACGTTCACGCACCTCCATGTCGGGCAGTGCTCGCAGCGCGCTGAACAGTGTCATGGTCTTGCCGGAGCCAGGCGGGCCACACAGCACGAGCGGCTTGTGCTCTGCGAGCCACGTGTAGAGCAGCGCCTCGTGGCGCACGGTGTCCAGCGTGGGCACCACCACATCGGGAGCCGCCACCTTGTGGGTCTCCACCTCGATGTGCGGGACCTTCGCTTGCCAGGGTACCCACTCGCCTGAGATCGACACCTGGTAGCAAACGGGCGTAAACATTGCAATTTTTGGCCGATAAACATCGATTCCTACTGCTTGTGATACGTGCGACACCCCGTCCACGTAAGAAATCTTATATTTTGATTTCTCTACCTTCCAAGCGGGTGGTTAGTGCCCTGTGTTTTTTTTTATCCAGGAAGGGCTTAGATTCTCAACAATCGATTTTAAGAGGGTTTTGCTTGAGATGTTGGGCCAGTTAATAAAAAACAGCATGTGGAGGCAAGCTGTCACTCACACGAGGGGATAACAGGTTGCTCAGTAAGCAGGCTATAACATCCAATCATTTAATGTCTGGTGGAATATAGTAGGCTACACTATGGGCACACCTACACACTGCATAAAGCTTGTGTAAACCCCACAATGCTGTGCAGCCTAAATGTGTTTTCAAGTGAGCATATCCCAGTGGAGAGAACAAAGCTACATGGTGTGAGATGCTCACTTTACCGAGTGATCAGGTGCGTGTGGGGTCAGGTGAGCCATATGCCCCCTCACCTCGTAGTCGATGATGGGTACGTTGGTAGTTGATGGCAGTGGGATGGAGGTCACCCGGCGAATGTAGTCGCCCAGCTCTGAGCGGATCTTGAGCTTTCCGTCACCAGAAAACGACCATAGGATGGAGTACACGAGGTAGCGCTGCACAGAAACAAACGCCACCACCACCACCACCACCCTGCCTTTAATGATTTGTTTCTCACTCGCACACCTTCAGGAAATTCTCTCCGAGTCTCGGGACTCTGCTGGGAGTGGTGGTCCACGCCTGTCATGCAGCACTTTGTAGGCAAGGGTTAAGGATCACGCAGAGATTTGTGACACTTCCAAAGCCACGGAGATTAGAGGCAACCAGAAGATGGCAGTACACCAATAATGTTTGTGCACTCATTATGCGGACATTCTCCAGATATTCGAGTTTCTTCCTGTACCAAAAATATTTCTTCAAAATAAACTGTCAAAAACCCATATGCCAGGAGGCACAACTATAAACTCCGTTACTCCGGCCAGCAGCCTAATTACTGAACTGCCGAATCCTGGTCAATTTGCAGCTCGACTAATGTCAAGTCTCAAGGCCACAAAATGATGTGTGCGTAATCCACCAACCCTGCTACTAAGGCGCTGTTTTGTTTTACAAGCATGGTCAAAGCCTTGGTTCGCATAAAAGAAAGCGAGGACGGGACATGAGCAGGCAGGTGGCAGTGGGACGAGTGGACTGGAGCTGGATGGGGCAGAGGCAGGAGAGGTTACCAACCTGAATGTACTTCTCGAGCTGCTCGAAGGGCATGGGGAAGTCTGGGTGGTTGGCGTTGTAGAGCGCCACGTTGCGGCACGCCTGGTGCAGTAGCGAAAAGAGCGAGCCCAGGCAGCGCAGGCGCGTGAAGTCCATGATGTGCTCGAGCCGCGACGCGTGCTCCAGCGACTTGATCACCAGGCCGCCCGACGCGAAGAATGGCTGCAGCACCGACGCCACGTCGCGCTGGATCTGTGTGGGGGTGCGGGAGAAGATCCCGGAGGGCAGGAGGAAAATGTTGAGGAGAATGTTGAGGAGAAGAGAGAGATAGCAGGGGCAGAAGATCATAAGGGCACGGCGTTAGTGGTGGCGGAGTCAGTCGCGCGGTGTGATTTTTTGCTGATTGAAGATGAGCTTTGGTGGCAGTCTTCCTACTATGGCTGTGTCCACAACTACTGTCTGTTCAAGACAATGGATGGATTACAATAATAATACAATAATAGAACTCTGACCAAACCACCCACAATGTGCCAGATCTCATCAATCTACGCAAGCTAAGCAAGGCTGAGCCAGGACAGGGTGACGACCACCACGCATAAAACAGATGTTGTAGGCTGCTGCGGGAGCTATCCGGTGAGCAGCAGAGAGCAGTGCAGCAGTTGTAGTGTATTACGATAAACTAAACACAAAAGCAGTTCTAAATAAATGAGTTTCTGTATGTATGTTGAACTGACCATGGAGCAAGGAAGCACTGGAGGCCATTAAGAGTTGGGGGGAAGGGGGGGGGGACGTTTACCTGCAGCATGGGCGACAGTGCCTCGGTCTCCTCCTCCTCGACCACCTTGGGCCGCCGCTGGGTGTCCTCGTCACCCTCGTCGAGCGGCACGTTGCGCAGGCGAGTCAGGAACTGGTTGAACACCATGTCGGCGCTGAGCACGTCCTCGCTGAACCACACCATGCCGCAGCGCGACACCGTGGCCAGCGTGGCGTACTTGAGGTCTTGCACTTCGAACATTACCCGCACCTGCGCGTGCGCACACACGACGAAACGCGCCAAGGAGCAGGCATGCGCGTGCCGTGGAAGAGAACGGTCGATTCAAAATAAACACGGGCACGGAGCGTTTCACCAGCAGACCAGATTGAAATGCATTATTTTCTCCTGTATACGTCATTAAAAATCGATTCTTAGACTCGTGATACACGTATTGAAATTGGGCTCATAAGATCGATTCTTAACAACCACCTTGGGCCCTAGTAAGCACAGAAAATGTATGCACATTCTATGAAAACGTTAGCCTTGGGCTAATGTGGCAAATGAGAAAGAACAAATAATGCAGAGAAATTTTTAAATTGAGTTCTTAATGAAACAGGCATCATCGGACGTCAGTAAATCGTGGAAGGGGTGAATTACTGCAGGCATATTTACCAGTTTGCATTCGAGGTCAGATGAGGACAAGCTTTAGTCTGGGATGGGTTAGAGTTAAGATAAACAGTGCCATGCTCGTCACCTACAGCAGGGCAGCTGTAGGTGTAATGCTAAAGTAAAGGCAGTGAGACTGCACCGATGCTCAAGGGCCGAAGGGGCCCAAGTGCTGGACTACAAATAATGTTGAAATGAAACAGGGGGCTGCCACGATTTAATTCCCTGCACTCGGGGTCCATGTTAACCAGGCGTCACCACTGGGTAAAGAGGGCGCTGGCAGGGGGAGGGGGGGTGGAGAGTGCCACTCACGTTGGGCGGAAGGCTGAGACGCTCTCCGTTGGGCAACGTGAGCAACTTGTTGTCATCCAGCACGGAGTTGAGATTCTCCACCCACTCGGGGTCCACATCGCCGTCGAACACAATCCATTGCCGCTTGTGCAGCTCCCCGCGCACGTTGTCGATGATCCTGGGGGGGGGGGGGGGGGGAAGAGAAAATACGGTTGAATAAGTTCCCAAAAATCTGGCTCAGTAAGCAAAGTAGCAACGTGCTCTCAATTGTGTGTTGCGATATCAAATCCTAGTCACACGGATAAATCTCATCATCATCATCATCACTGTCAATATCGCCATTATTAACTCTATCACTATATCCATTATCAATATTATTTTCATCACTTTCACAATAATCATTAGGTATGAATTTCACTCCCTAGTAAGCACAACACGACTTCTGAATGACGACTCTTGATCTCATTCATTTCCTAACTTGCTCACTCAATATTAGTATGATTAGTGCTATGCTTGTTTACCCAGGAAAGCCTCACCGAGTCTGAAGACTCTTTTCTTAAGATGGTCCAGTCCTGCTAACTCACTCCCTCTCACTTGCTCCCTCATTCACTTACCAACTGGTTCAATTACTAACTTGATCAATAACTCGCTCATTAACTCTCCAACTCCTACGTTCATTCACTTTCTTGTATGTATGTTGAACTTCTTTCGCACCGTACGTAGCCAACTGTGTGAATCGGAGGTGCGGGGGAAAGAAAAACTAGACACAAAAAGTAGTTCTAAAGAAATTTGTTTTCAAATTATATAAAGAAGTGCATAGCTCCAAGTGACTTCCTAATTCGGAAGGAAGGGCATTCCAGACGGCCGCATAAGTGCATCTGAAAGCGCTCTCACTCTTTCGCTCGCTTGCTCACTGACACGTTCAACCGTGCCGCACTCACTTGCGCAGGATGTGCGTGAAGAGGCCGTCGGTCCACTCGCGTGTGTTGGGGTCCAGCGTGCCGTACAGGTGGTCCTTGCTCAGCGCCTTGGGGTCGATGATGTGGGACACACCCTCCATTCCCTCGAGCCGTTCCAGGGCCTTGAGCAGGACGCGCCACGCCATGGACTTGCCGCTGCCCGACGGGCCGACCATCATGAGGCCGTGGTTGATCTGTGTGATCTGGTACAGCTGCAGAACCTGCACCACGCAAAACGATCAGCATGTCAATAATCGTGTGACCCAATGCGGTCCTTTGGCAGCTCACAGACTGGGTCTTGGTTGTGTACAAAACTCAGCGATTGTTTAGCTGTCAGGCAAGCATTTATCAACACATTGTCTTTCATTTGGGAAGTGGGCTTGGTGGATCATACAAACCATCACTGTGTGTGATATTATCACATACAGGGTGAGCGAGTAGAAGGCCAACATTTCTGTGGAGGCTTGAGTTATCTCTAAAGCAGGAACTCAGAGTGTTATGGCTTCTTGCACAAGCATAAACATTTCATTAAGAGATGGCCAAATATGCCAAGCAGAACTCATGAAGCAGTCTAGATTCTAATGCAGTCACGGGACAGTGGCAGCATTACCAACAATGCTTGATACTCAAGCATTGGTGCCTGTTACACACACATCCTGGGCACGTACCTAACAAGATTACAGCCGTTTGCTCTTTTATTCTTTCTAGATTTGAAGCTTTCGTGACTGCAAGGATTCATATTCTTAGGTTTTTTTGGTAAAGTCACGTAGGTAAAAAAATAAAATTAATAAAAGCAAAATAAAAAGAACATATTTTTTAATATATTTTTTATTTAACTTTAATTTTTTACCTATGTGACTTTACCGAAAAAACCTAAGAATATATTTGCTCTTTTACTTCGGATCTGTCGTTACAAACCTTCGCAAACATGAGCGACGCGGACGGCATGCCCTGGTCGACTAAATCGCCTCCAACCAAGGATCAAATCCAACCCGGCAGCGGTGTGCGCGCTCACCTTCTCCACCCACATGCTGCCAACCTCCTCTCCGTCGCCGTACGTCAGGTGCATCTCCAGGCAGACCTTGCGCAGCTCCTGGCGCAGGGCGTCCATTTCGCCGCGGTGGTACGGAATGCCGGGGAACACGTCCGACAGCAGCGAGAAGAGCAAAGGGATGTCCTCCGCCACCAGCTTGGGCACCATCGTCTCGCACACGCTCTGGATCAGGATCTGCACACAAGTGAGCACGGTACGAGAAAAGTTATAGTACCAACACCGGCCTGTCCTGCAGATGGAGTCGTTGGTTTTTGTTTAAACTAGGACTGGTAATGAAATCGCGGAGCACGAGGGACCTGAAGGCTACCTGGGTTATCCCTCCACCACCCAGTCACTGCTAACATTAGACACATAACCGCACTTTGTCTCCCAGGTGGCAGCACCTTCTGGTTAATAAGAACTATTACTTGAGTCCACAAAAGCTACTCTATTAAGTTCTGCAAGCAACTGTGGGACAATTAAGAGTTTCTGTACGTGAAACTTTATTTACCTTTAGACGAATGGTACAAATGGGGACTGCACAAACAAGATAAAAATGGTTATCGATCGTTGGAATTATATCGTGAAGAACAATTTTGAAAGTTAGTAAGATTTCAGGGTTTAGGGACCGCATCGTAAACGCAATCAAACGGGCGCGGGCACGTCACCTCTTGCTCGGGCAGGTTCTCGGCGATCTGGCCCTCATCCACCTCCTCGCCGCGTTCCACCTTGTCGCGCTTGATGCGCTGGATGCGATCACGCTTCACGTTGCCGGCGCTGACGAGGACGCTCTTGAGGGCACGTAGCCCAAAGTCGTAGTGGCTCTGGGAAGAGAGCTGCTCGTCACAAAGCCTGGGCGGAAGGGGACAGCGAAAGGAGGAAATCGGAGACCGTCAATGCTGCTTCCCGCCGCACGTTTTGGACCGTGCAGGTAGCCAAGGCACGTTCCGACTTCCGCGGGTCGGCTAGGAGATGGCAGGACAGCAATGAGTTTCCCTGACGTTACATCGTGAACGTCGTATCTAATTACTACATTTGGCTGTCGAAATTATTCTTCGACTTACCGGTGAGCAATAATAAACAATAATAATTGGTTTGTTAAACGCTTATACAGTGATAATTACATTTTTGTTTGGATATACCGGAGTGGTGGGGGGGGAATCTTACGACACAGTCTTGGCCAGATTATTACGTGGCCTAACCCTAAAATCCGATAGGAATCAAATTTATCTCCATACGCATGTGTGTACGATTAAATAAGTGGCATGAGCGTATCTAGCAGAGTACATTAGGATATCTCACCAAGTCACCCGTGTGACCTGGCTGTGGATAGAGTGAGACCACCGGAGCTTCCGTTCAAGAATCATGCATGCCTTATGCCGGCCGGTGGGGGAGGAGGGTCCTCGAGAAGGTGAGAATGGGGGAAACGACGCTCACTTGAAGAAGGGCACGATCTTGTTGGAGAGCACCTCGGCTGTGCGGAAGCCCTGCGAGTAGAGCATGACCTGCGCAATGAGCTGTCGGTCGGGCTTGGTCATGGCCAGGCTGCGGAAGAGCTTCTTCAGGTTGTCGGGCAGGTTGGAGCGGCCGGCGTAGCCCGGGTTCATGGTGATGAAGATGGCCATCTCGGCGCTCACCTTCACCTGCTTGCTGAGCAGCTCGCACGTGACCGGCGGCGATTCTGCAAGGCGCGCGCGAGACAGGGCACACATGCGCGCACACACAAAGGACGTTGCGTTTGCGGCCCTGGTTGCGAATGTCACTGCTGTTGAGGCGAGTGTGATTGCTGTTTGGGTAATTAGAATTAAGAGCTGAAATGATTGGCTGATTGAGTAGATTTTTTGACTAACATATATAAATAGACTAATTTTTACGTACAGGATTACTCAGGTCCCCTTAAAAAATTGTGGCTGTCCAGACAAGCCATGGCCAGCGTGACACAGTTGCTGAGGTAATCAAGCCCAGTCAATTACCTCCTGACCAGCAGCACGTCTTAGGTGACACGTTTTTTACAACTATTTTCTGATTAGCCAGCCGATTAACTAAATTGATAATTGGAAGAATGCTTGATTACTTAAATAATCAGACAGCCCAACGCTAACTAGAATTCCTTTTATTCGCCGACAAAAGGGTTAGTGAGGTTAAAAAAGATCATTTACAGGAAGATCCTGCATTGAAATTTTGACAATTTCCATGCATGAGTTTGGTATAGAAGAAATGGCAGAACCCAGAGAAAGCCCACCAAATAATGAGGGGATAAAGCTCACAGTACCTAACCGATAAGATACAAGAACTCATTGCTGTCCTGCCATCTCTTGGCCGACCCGCCGTGATTATGGTGATGGTGTTTCCGTTCACAGTTGTGGTTATCGTGGTTATCATGGGGGCATGTTGGTCACACACCGCGTGTGCGGTTGGGGTTGGCGTGCTCCCGCAGCGCTTCCTGGATGCACTGCACCTGCTGCGACACAGCCGACAGCATGCGCTCCTCCAGGCGGTTAAACTCGTCGAAGCAGCCCCACGCACCGACCTGGCACAGCCCCACGAAGATGCGGCCCATAGCCTACACAAACACGCACGCAGACAAAGGTTATACAGGTAGGATCCTCCTGGTTACACCAGCCCACAGGGGATTATTGTGTCCGTCGGAGGGGCTGGGTGGGGGGTTGGGAGGGGAGGGGCTGGTCACCCCGTAGTGCCCTTATAAAACGCAATGTTTAACCTACTCACGCTGGCTTGTGCCCGCCTTCACAGTCAGGCATATTTGCGGAATACACCACGTCGCCGTTGACCCTGGCCATTGACCGAACAACCCAACGTTCCTACCAGCTCCCTCCGCAGGAATGTGTTCTTATAGACTGTCGGGGCAAATGATGTTAAACGAGCACCTATTAAGGCCAGAATGGCACAACAAGTATTACCAGTACCACGCCCAGCCACCTTTGTCTTCCAGTGTCGATGTTTATGCAACACCAGATTGCTCATTTACAGTTGAGCCAACCTAAGGGAGGCCTAAAACAGGTTCAGATACCGTGGACAAGAATCACATCAATGTCACCAGGATCACAGCGCAGTCCACAAACTACTAAGCCACCTCTCCCAATACGCTCACACACAATCAGCATGAAAGCTACATGCATTCAGGCACACGTGGCCACAACAGTGCCACAATACAAATCGCTTGTTACAAATAAAACGTGCTGTTAACCTGGAAGTCGAAGGTCTCGTCGCAGTTGAAGACGAGCACAAAGCGCCCGAGCTGGTTGCCCAAGGCCTTCACGGACTCCGTTTTGCCTGTCCCGGCAGGCCCTGTGGAGATGCACGGCACGGGATTACAAGCAGGAGGACGACGTGTCATAAACACAAGCCGGTGTTCGTAAATGTCTGAACTGGATAAGAAAAGAGTTTATAAAAATTTTTTACTCCATTTGTTAGGTATGTGGTAGTTTTTTCGGATGGAAAAGTGGAGCTATAATTGACTGGTTTTACGTGGGTATGTGCGATTTTCCCAAGCGGAGCATATACCTGCACAATTATTTCACTGAATAACAAAAAAAATGTATCTTGCCTAAAACCCCAATTCTAGATTGTAAGGCAAAAATCATCTTATCTTAACCTCTTATTTATTTATAGTCGCTAAAAGTTTAAATATAAAAAAAATAGCTATACCGATTCTATATTGTTCATATTCAACCTTCAAAAGAAAAATATGGAGGTCTGGACACCACAGCATGGCCCTGTAGTACAACACCTTGATAAGCAAGTGGCGGGCTAGATAGCACGGCGAGTGGGCCAGATAGCACTGTCGACTGGCCCGCGCAGTGAAATGGAGACCGTAGAGGGAACACAGAGCTGGATCATTTGGCTGGCCAGAAAACGCAATGGGGCCAGAGAGCACAGTGGGGCAGGAAAGCATGGCTACCCAGATACCATTTGCTGACCAGAAATAACGTTGGGACAGATAGTGCAGTGGGATCGGACATAAGAGTGGGCCTGAGAGCGCAGTCGATTGGATAGTACGGTGAGCCAGACCGCAGCGGTCGATTGGATAGCCCAGTGGTCCTGATTACATAATCCATTGGATAGCGCAGTGCACTCGATAGCAGTGACTCACCAAAGGGCGATCCCCCGAGCCGAGCCTCCAGAGCTTGCGTCATGGTGAGGTAGCAGCGGTCAGTTAGCGGCGTCTGCACCAGCTTGTCCTGTACACCCAGGTACTCGAAGCCGTAGTTGAACTTGGCATTGGCCATGTGGATTGACAGCTGCCGCAGCACCTCCGACTGTCAAGCGCAAACGCGACAGGGAAGGGAGCGTGTCAAATGTTGGACACATGGCCTTCTCCTTACCTTCTTCTGCAGGGCAATTTAGTTCACCAGAAATGGGCCCACGCTTATCGGATCTCGGAAGCTAAGCAGGATCGAGTCCGGACGGTGCTTGCGTGGGTGGGCGACAACCTTGCATAAAACAGGTGCTGCAGGCTGCTGCGGGGTTTACGCTTTCAGCATGGGGTGATGCAGAGAAATGTATCGTTGGACTGTACCTGTGCCTAAAATTCTATAATCCCCACAACGCGGTGAATTGTCAACCAGCGTGGTGAAGCATCGTAAAATAACTACCAAGACCCGCATGACATGATGAGGCCCTCACCCCACAGTCAATCTGTACACACACAGATCTATCAGACCACTACCTCGCACTTAGACATGTTGTTGAGGTAGAATGGTGAGGGGGGGGGGGGAAGAGGAAGAACCTCACCTGCTTAGGGTCAAAGTAGAATCGCATCTGGCTGAGCCACTCGAAGGACTTGGGGTGGTTGACTTTGCTGCGCAGCAGCATGCGCGTCACGTCGCGCTGGTGCACAAGTTCCGTGATCTGTGACGGCCGAGCCGGTGAGTGGGAACACAAGAAACAAGAAAGAAGAGGTAAGAAATTGTGTTTTTGTTTTTTTGTTAGTGACAAAGCTTATTCAACTGGGCAATTTGTCCCAACCAATACCTGGCTCACTCTAAAACACCAAAATATCTTTAAAAATACTAAACTTACATTAATCCAGGAAGGCCTCAATGAGTCTCCACGTTCTGAAATCAAATGCATCGCTCCGGATGTCCGCTGCAAAGTATGATCGAGTTTTGATTATAGTGTGCCGATCTTTAAAGGTGCATTGAAAATGTTTGATACTCCTGCTGTTATGGAGTGGACTCATGCTGCCAGCTATGGCTGCAAAGTTTGGTCGTACATGTTATGTATATCGTTTATTGTTCAATTTGAATCACAGTTCCTATGATCACTGTTACATAGTTTTTATAGCTTTATTTTGGTGATTTCGAAAACGTATGGTTAAGCCATGTTTGTTGAAGTACAGAGTTAGCCTGATAACTTTAATCTAAATTGTCTTATGGTTGTTATTGTTTCACTTGCATCCCACTGGAATTTTTGCACACAGCGTTGACATACGGTGTTTTTTCTGGAAGATTTTGCTGTTTTGAAGGAATCTTTAAAACAGTTGTGTGATATCTACTTCCACAGTCCATTCTCTAACATGGGGCGAGAGAAACACTGGT
Source organism: Lampetra planeri (assembly GCF_965212315.1). Taxonomy (NCBI): domain Eukaryota; kingdom Metazoa; phylum Chordata; class Hyperoartia; order Petromyzontiformes; family Petromyzontidae; genus Lampetra; species Lampetra planeri. Next base: position 5,133,972 of record NC_136139.1, on the reverse strand, counting down.
GTGCCACATTTGTGAATGGATACTTACATTTGTGACATGATGCCGATAGCAACATCGGAATAAAATTGGGAAAACATAAGACTATTTTAAAAAGGTCAAGATCACTGATTTATTTGTTGAGAGAAAATAGCATTTCTCCAGTTTTCTGGCTGTACATGTTTGTCTGTTGAACTTCTTTCACACCACTTAAGTGAGCTGACAATTGCAAAACCTTCACCAGGTTTCCAATATGATGAAAAAAATACACAAACATTTTCAAAGTCGTGGCGAATCGTTGTGGCACCACTTCCATCAAGAAACGTTCTGCTGGTAAGGGGGGGGGGGGGGCGTCGTACCAGATGTTCGAGCTTCCTGCGTCTGAGCGGGGGCTGCTCCATGAGCACCGAGTCAGCGAGGACGGTGAGCGTGGCCTCTACGTTGGTCAGCACGGCCGAGAGGGGGCCCTGGTCGTCGGGCCGCCCCCCGGCAGCTACCGTGTTCAGCGCATTCTCCACGCTCTCGGACCACGCGATCTGCGCAGACAGAACCACGAGCTGGGCCTGCACAACACCAATGAAAGACAAAAAATGTTGTCAACATTTTATTATTATTGTTACATCTTTCATCGCACAACATAAGAAATGCTTTGGTAGTTAGATATGATACAGCAAAGGCCTGCAAGGCATCATGGGGAGAGCACTGCCTGCAATAGTTATTTTTGTAAAAAATGTAAATGAAACCTGTTTAAATCACCCTGCACAACAGTTAACAACTGCAGGTGGCACTTGAGTGGCACTGCTGTGTGGAACACTGCTGATGTGGAGAAAAATAATACTCAGTCGCCCTAACCATACCCCCACCTCCAATCCTATTGTGCATTTATAACCCATACGTGGTTATGACACACCCATTACCGCACCACATTGGCCGCCAAAATCAATTCTGGTTTGTGGCAGTAGTACTTTTCAGAGCAACAGCATTTTTGGTCCTAAAAATGAAATCGATTTGTGTACCCAGCGGGTGAGAAAACCGGTGTGTGGACACATCGTAGCCATTAACGTGAGGAGTTAAACAGGGTTAAAAAGATTAGGGTTAAGGCAATATAATAACTACAGCACTATTTTTGTCCCCCCCTCCCCGAGCCAAAACGTATCGCTCTACAGCCCTGTCGTCCCATCACCTGGTACATGTCGATCCAGGAGAGGTAGGCGGCTGGGTTGATAGGCCTCTCCTTGCTGAGCGTGCACAGCTCTGTGGCGGCCTCGGCCAGCAGACGAGCCAGCGTCACCCTCATCTCTTTCTCCAGGAGAGTGAGCCACTCGTTAATCTTTGGGTGCTTCACGATCGACACGGGCGTCTTGAAGATGACCTGCGGAGAACGCCATGGGGGTGGGAGGGTGAGAAATGGACAACGTTTGTGGCCACTCAGCATTAACCCTAGCCATTCAGTGCTACCAAAAAATTATCAAACGTTACAAAAATCTTGGCATGTCCGTACCCCGAGTACACTTCTAAAAAAAATCTCCCCACAATAAAATCGGTTTTTTTGGTGTGTCAGCACCCAGTCCGATTACTCCCAAATAATTTCTTCGCATTCTCAAATATTGACTATATTTGAGAATATGACTATATTTGAGAATAATATGACAGATGACACTGATAACCAATCACCTTGCTTATTATTTAAAAAAAAATGTTTACGAAACCCTTTCTATAACTGAAATGTTTTAAATACGTAACATTTTAAACCCCGTTGTGGGGCAGAGTACTGCGAAAGGGTGACACGGTGCACCCCCTCTCCCACCCCTCACCTCTTCGCCCTCCCGGGAGGCAATACCCAGGATCTGGCCGTCGTTTTCGTCCAGCAGGATGGCGGCGATGCCGGCGAACATCTTCTTGAAGTGCTTCTGCAACTTCGCCACGTTCTTGCTGTTGCCAATGATCTCCAGAAGGTCCTCGTCACCAACAAAGTAGAACCTGGCAATAAGGAAAATAAACATTTGAAAGAAATGAAAATCGATCCAAAATTGGACATCTCGTGGCAATTTTGGACTAAAAGACATGGAAACTTGAATATGCAAACAGGACGAAGACAAACTGACGGGTAAAGAGATAAGTAGGCAGGCAGGGCAGAGAGGCAGGTAGATATTTGGAAGAGAGAAGCAAGCACGCATGTAGGTAAAAGGAAAAAGAGAAGGCGAGACAGAAATTCAGGAATATCAGGAGGTAGGTATAAATTCACAGAGAGGCAGGTTGTGGCAAGCAGACCAGCAGAAAGAGACAGGCAGAGCAAAAAGTTTTCCTCCATTTAAAACCAGTACAAATCTGTGCAAATCTGAGCATTGCTATACTCAGTAGAGTATGATACTGCTTCACCAATACCCCCGATATGGATGAACCCCAATTATTTTCCAATTTTGGACCCCTGATCTTAAGAGAACAGAAAATGGAACATGCCTTGGGAAGGACGCCCTCTCCCGCTCCAGGTATTCGCCCAGGGCCTTCTGGATCTTTCCCAGGAGGTCCGCGAGCCTCTCAAGAGAGCGCTGCACACCCTGGATGTTCAGCACATCCATGACGAGTGGCGACTTGGATACCTTTTTCATGAGCGCCAGGAACTCCGTGCTGATGCTGTGGCAACACGACAACGTACAAGTAAAAAAAAACTACTACGCGCATCTTACACAAGTCTCCAATGTGATGTGACATGACGTGAAGGCGGCAGCTCACATGAGTCGCGCACGAGGGGCCCTACGAGGTAACGCGACGCGCCTACCTCTGGAAGCGGCCGGTCTCAACGGGCAGCAAGTTCTTGATATCGGCGCTGCCCGTGAAGATGCCCTCGAGGTAGACCCAGCGACGCTGGACGTCAATCCACACGTCGAAGAGCGCCAGGATGCGGTTGAGTTTGTCCTCCCAGCTCAGGGCGTCCTCCTCAAACACCTGTCCCATAGCGGCAGCGAAAAGGAAGTAATCAGGGAGTGGCTGAAGTGGTCATAGGGGTGGGGGCAAGGCCGAGTGAAAGGTGTCGCACATGATGCATTAAACTATGATCAATCGGTAATTTTAAAAAGGTTTTTAAAATGTTTCAGTTTGGCATGTAAATGAGAATGCACATTTGTCTCTAGGTCAATTATTTCAAGTGAACATCACAATAGATGAGTGGCCTTTATTTATGAACAGGTAAGAGTCTTTTGAGCCAAGGAGTCGAAAGTGTTTTTTGTTGCAATTTATATAAGATGATTTTATGAAGTCAGAGCAAAGGCTACGGTATTCTATTAGCAGCGTATTCAAAGGTACGAGTTGATCACATTCACATAAATGAATAATCAAATTCAGGTAAATCAATACTAATGTAGAATATTGTAACCAATGAGGGGGCAAGCGGAGGGAGGTGCGAGCTGGTTGAGAGTTATGCGGGGCCAAGGATGACGTCACATCACGGGTTACGCAAGGGGCTTTTGGAAAGCACTTTCGGGAAAGTGGGCAGGGCTGAGCTGGGGGGAGGAGCCACCCAAAGGGTCGTCGTTGGGGGCCTGGGTAAGGAACGGCTGGAGTAGGGGTCTCTCTCCTCGTCGCGGGGCGGTGTTGGCTGATCCCCTGCCCCGGGCAGACGAGAGCCAAGGGGAAGGATCCAAATAGTTATTCAGTGTCCGTGTGAAGGACGGAGATAGAGTGCACCTGCACTGGTGTGAGTGTAGGATGCCGAGTGAGAGTGCGTGTTAATAAACGGCAACAGCCGTTATAGTATTGTTTGTTTCCGCGTGGTTGTACTACACTACACTAGCATGATCATGAGACCAACGAACAACAGTACACACGGATCACCTCCAACCATGGGACCCCTCTTCCTAAAGGATGGAGAAACTCGGAAATTACAAATGAAAGTGAAAACAAAACCCAGAAGTTAAAATGAAATAACGACGCCAGGGGCGCACCTTGTAGTAGGGGGAGAGCTTCATGGCGCCGACACTGTTGAGGTTTTCCTTCACGCGGTTGAAGAGGTCGTCCCAGCCGCGGATGATCCGGCACTTGTTCTGGTAGTTCACCATGTCCAACTCGTACGAGTTCCACAGCTCCTTAATCTGCGGTGCCAGGGACGGGTGCATGCACACAGCCAAATTAATAAAGGATCCAATCTCATGGGCCGATAAATGGACAAACCAAATCCGCAGCTATTAACAGACACACAACAATGGAAGCATTTGCTAATACAAATTAATTAATCAACACATGGATGCAGTGCAATGAACATGCTCACGTGGTAGACAAATCAAATGACCAGATTAATTCCTGGGACTTAACAGACACCTAACAAATGTGAGGTATGGATGGCGTAGCGATCAAACCGACGAAAACTCCAGTGAATTGGGGCAGAACTGGTGCCAGCACTGGAGGAGCAAAACAGATGCAGGGGAGGCGATGAGCTTGGGGGAGGGGTCAACACACACACACCTGCTTGAGGAACTCCTCTAGCGCCATCTCTCCCTGCGCCACCAGCAGCACGTCCTTGACGATGGCCTCATTCTTCTGAAGGTCGGCCTCCCAGATGTGGCCAAGCGTGAGCTCCGACAGCACCCAGCTGACTCGCAGGCGCTTCATCAGCTGCTTCCAGTGGCGGTCCTTGAGAGCTTCCGACTTGAGCTCCACCACCATCACGTTGACCTGAGCGCGCACCCCCCACCCGCACCGCGTGGCGTGAAAATCCGCATGCGCTCACCAGCCCCAGCTTTCGTTTGCTCAGCAGGTCTCCCCATCGGCTCTTGAGCGAGAGTGCTCATTTGCGCACGAGTGAAGGTCGAGGTCAGGTGACCACCGGCAACTCGCATTAGGGCTTCATCCCTTTGCTAGCCACGGCACCAGCATACAACAGCCCACGTAGGAAGCCTAAGCTTAAAGTTGTATATGTTTAAGTTTACAAGGCAGCAGTAATACGGACGGTGGTGGTTAAGTACATTTAACCCATGTCTAAACATTCACTACACCAGCCCACACTGACCAGCGTGGCAAAGCATGGTTGTGTAACCCCCACAAACGAAATATCGTGGGAAGGCTCCCATCCAGCAGTGAAATGAAGAAGGGCTGTACATGTACATGTGTCAAAACCACCATCAACGCGGCCCCAAAATGTTTACACAAAGCAGAGGGCTGTATCTCGGCAGTGCGAGTGAGCGGGAGGGTGAGGGAGCGACTGAGCGGGCGAGCGACTGACCTTGAGGTAGCCCTTGAGGAGCTTCTGGACATGCTCGTAGGAAGCGTACTGGCGCAGGCGAGCTGGGAAGTTCTTCAGCTGGTTCACCAAAGCGTCTAGCGCCTGTCGCAGCTGTAGACAAACACAGCCACCACCCCAGCCATCATCACCACATCATGACGAGAGGAGGGGGAAAAATTCCTAAAACACGACCTTCTGCAAGGGCCCTTTCTTCTCCTGGAGCCACGGGTAGTAAAGAGTTCGCAACTTACCACTCGTCCTCACCGAGGTAGGCACTGGGACGTTATTTATTCATCAATTATGATTCAATTACACCTTAATGTCGATTTCTAAAACAGGTATTTTGAACTCGTAAATATATTTGGCAAATTATACAAGTGTAAAGTGTATAGATTTATACCACTATAAAGATTACGTGTACCACACAACGACAAATAGGGAAATTATTAATAAATTGGGTATTGACCAAGATGTGTGAGAATTCATAAAATTCTGCAGGGAGCAAATAATTACATCCATAGGCGTTACTATTAGCACCACTTACTGCACAAGTAGCCAATTATTTTACTCACCCATACAACCTATATTTCTGACAACAACATTAATTAAAATTTCTCGAGTGATCACCTTGCGTGGCTGTACAGAGATCCAGGGCTGCTCTTTCATTTGATCCATTTGCTCCCACACCTTGGACAGCTCGGACCAGACACCCTTAAGATCCTGCAGCTCCTCCAGCGCCACCTGTACACCCGGCGCGCGACATCCAGCAAATCCAAACATTCTTCACAGTGGTCCACTTGCACTAGTGATATGGGTGACGGTAAGGCAGTGGTGGCGGCGGTAGTGGAGGTGGTGACATTGGCAGCAGGGGAGCAGTGGTGGTGACGGGAAATAAAAAGTGTGGTAGTAGCAGTGGAAGTCGTGGTGGCAATGGTGGCAGTCGAGGAGGTAGTCGTAGTCAGCGGTAGTGGCGTTAGCGAGCGATAGCGAGTGGCAACAGTGGCGGCAACGGCTTTTGGAGGCGGTGGCGAGGGCGGCGGCAACGGACCTGCATGCGCTCCTCACTGCCGCTCAACACGCCCGTGTCGGGCAGCTCCAGCGCCTCCTTGGCACGCGCGCACTTGTCGCGGTCGTCCTTGAGTCGCCCGAACTTGCCCTCGTAGATGGACAGCGTCTGCAGGGCTTCTTCGGGGCGCAGACTCCCCTAAGGGGGTTAAGGACCATGGGTGGGAAGGAGGGATAATTAAAAAAACTTTTCATTTGGCCAAAAGAATAAAAATCAAGTCGTGCCACATGCACTATCGTAATCATCATTATTGCCATAAATACTATAGAAATCACAAGTATCATCATCACCATCATCACACATGATTAGCATAATCACAACAACCATCGTTACATCGACATCACCATTGTGGTTGTTGTTGTTTTCATATTCACCACCACCATCATCAGTTGACATCATAATTGCCACCATCACTGTCTTACAGCAGAAGTGAGCATTCTTTAATTAAGTCATACTACCAAACCACAAAGCAGCCAATAACATGAGCAGGTCAGCAAGTTAATTCTGGAAAATCAGCGAAGTGCGCCGCCAATAGCGGAAAAACAGCGCGTTATATCGTGGGAGGGGGGGGGGGCGGGAGAGACTCACGCCGACGGGCTTCCCGCGCTCCCACTCGCTGAGCAGCTCCCCCGTGCGCGACTCCACGGCACGGTCCTCCTGCACGATCTTCATCTGTAGGTTGGCCACCTGCTGCTGAATGGCTGTGTCCTTGCGCTTCATGATGTCACTGAAGGCACCCCACTCGCCCTCGATGTTGTCGATGTAGAGCCACGACGGCGGGAACTGAAAGCGCTGCTTCTCCAGCAGGCGCTGGCCACCGCTGTACATCTGCGTGTGTCCGTGCGTGCGTGTCAAAGGGCGATTCGGACAGGACGGAGTAAAGTGAAGAACGTGTGGAGTGGACAGAACCTCCAACTGTACCAAGGGGAAAGGGTCACATGCCGTTGACGAAACCACCGTTGCTATCGCTTCCATTTCTTCTGTAAGATTAAGCAGGTATTAGACCCAACATTAAACCTCCAAGGTTTGCTCTTAGAGTTTCCTCACAGCCATCATCTGGCTCTTGGTCTTTGCCCTGTCGCACAACTCGGACATCCTTTTGACGACAGCTCATGCAATTTCATATTTTTTTAATTCCAATGTCTTGTATTTGTATTCCCAGCAACATTTGCTCGTATGAAACCACACTTTTACGTCGACACAGGTCAGATTTTCTCGGGCGCGCACAATGAAACAAGAGGCATCATCAGAATCCCGTACCTCAACTTGCTTCTCGAAGCTCTTGATCTTGCGCTTGAGGGACTGAACGAACGTGATGAAGGTGACGGCGTCCGAGGTGCTCGCCGTGTCCACCGAGTGCTGCTCCAGCTCCTGCCTCGACTGCGTGAGAACAAACAAGACAGGTGTCGTTACCGTCAGCACCGAAGCGGCCCAGGCTCATTATAACCAGAGCAATGGTGGCAGTGATTTTTCAAGTGACTTTTAAAGTTTCAGCCACTTTGCAACTTAAAAATAAATAACACTTACATAGCAGACAGGCAACTAAGCTGCGTGTCTGCACCCGTCCAATGCAAACTTGAAGCTTCATTAAATGAGGAAATGTGCCACTTTGAAATGCGCAACTGTGCACTCTAGTGCCGCCACGATACTTTGACTGCAACATCACGAATGATGTCAATAGCATGCTATAATAGTGCTCTTCAGAGTTACACTTAATTATATTTAATATCAAAACTTCAAACTCGTGACAGACAGCCTACGACACATAGCAAAGGTATTCATTCATCTACAAGATAAAAGTTAATCAGTTTATTGCTGGTGTCTTCCTTGATCGTGGAGAACAAACCACGAGGGGTCACACGGTGGATATGGGAGCCAAAATACCATCAAGCACCAGAAGCTCACCTTGGAGATCTGAGCGTGGAAGTCTTGCATGTTCTGGCCGAGCTTTTGGCCAAACTTGCTGAGCACCTCCTTGTGCCACGAGTCGTACTTCAGGTTCACCTTCGCCTGAACCTGCGAACCGCGTGCACAGAAAACAGGGTGAGCATCGCCGCCTTTTAAAACAACAAAACTAGGCCCGCCGTGTGGCTCAAAGAACTGATAGTGTCAGATTAGTGAGTTGGCACCGCTGTGATGCCGAGTTTCAATCAGGTTTAAAGACAGACCGTATCTCAGCATTCCTCCGAAAACTTGACCATTAATGGAAACATTGGGGATGTGAACTGATAACTGTAATTCATCTCTGGGTGCAAGTGTGTGGTGTCTTCTGCAAACTATTTGTGGGGGGAAAAACCGTGGTGGCGGCAGTGGTTGAGTGTGTGGTAAGAGCTCAAGGGAAGCTCGCTCGGTCCACTCACCCGCCCGTAGTCAACGACGACGGGCCCGAACTCCTTGCTGGACTCGGCGTTGTCGAAGGTGCTGCGGGACTGGCGAATGTCGTGCAGCATGTTCTGCCACAGCCGCAGGTCCTCGCCCAGCCGCCCGTACACGTTCTCGGGCTGCATGTCCCACAGGCTCTGGTACTGGAGCCACTCCTGCTCGCAGGCGACGACAGCAGAAGTGAAATCAATGGGTCAGGACTGGAGCCGAACGTCGACTAATCTACCAAGAAAAATTGTAATTGACCGATTTTCACCATGGTGGATTACCCAGGCCCCACACAGACAACCTTCTTACCAAAGGCAGGAAACCAACAAGCCATGCCCCAGTGTGACGTGGTTGATGATGCCACCAATATTGGCATGCTCAGCCGTTAAAAGTTGCGCAGATTTTTTTCACAACCAATTTTTGTGTTATCCAATTACTCTTAGGTTTTTTCGGTAAAGTCACGTAGGTAAAACATTAAAATTAATAAAAGTAAAATAAAATAAAAGTCACGACGTTTCTGAGGCAACACAAGCCTCCGTCTTCAGGTGGAAACGTCACAGCCACGACAGCTGTATCAAGTAATTTACTTGATACAACTGTCGTGGCTGTGACGGTCTTCAGGTGGAACCTTGATACAGCTGTCGTGGCTGTGACGGTTCCACCTGAAGACGGAGGCTTGTGTTGCCTCTGAAACGTCGTGACTTTTATTTTATTTTACTGTTATTAATTTTAATGTTTTACCTACGTGACTTTACCGAAAAACCTAAGAGTATGAATCCTTGCAGTCACGAAAGCTTCAAATCTAGAGTTATCCAATTAGTCGATTACTCAAACCAACACATGGGAGAGTAATCGATTACTTGAATTATTCGATAGCCCAGCTCTACTCAGGATGAGTGGCTCCCTCGTCTCTGCCCGTCAGACGCCATTGTCAGAGGAAACCTTGCAGTGAATGCAGTGGCGAGGGGAGGGGGGCAACTCACCTTTACGTACTTGGCCACCTCCATGCAGGTGTTGATGATGGCAGAGTTGGCCTGGCAGAGCGCACCCTCGCCACCCGGCATGTGCTTGAGCGCCGTGCGGTAGCAGCGCTCGTCCTCCGTGATGTCGTAGTGCACGCCCACCTGGGGATTAAAATTCGAGTTGCGTACAGCGGCTGTGTTCGGGCCAGAGACAGGCTTAAGCTTTGGATTAAGGCTAGGGTTCGAGGTACAGCTAATATCTAAGTTCTACAGCGAGGATTAGTGTTAGGTTCCAAGTGACAGTCAGGGTTGGTGTTAAAGGTTAGGGTGAGGGTTCGCTTTGGAGTTATCATGGGAATTGGTATAGGCAAGTGTTGAAAATAGTAGGAGTGTAAAGGGGTATAACTTAGTTTGATGGATCAGATTAGTGCCATAAATATTGTAAGGTTCCGAATTAGTGTAATGACTATAGGGAATGTGATGGTTAAGATTCGTTGACTGAATAGTTGTAGGATCGGCGTTATGAATAATGTCCGTGTTATGCATAAGGTTCGTGTTTTGGTTATATAGTTAGCCGAATGGATAGTATTCATGTTGAGGTTCGGAGTTCATGCTACACGTAATATTACAGATAAGATTAGCATTATATAACCAGGTAAAGCATTAACTGGTTGTTGATGTTTCCATCCTACCTGCCATTGTCAGCAGTTATTTCCGACTCTGAGTTACATTACCAATTTACATTACCAAGTTAAATGTCTTTACATCAACGGGCTAAATGTCTCACTAACAAAGCCAACGTTGCCCCTTTCCCTCGATGTGGCAGTGGCTCTCGGTTTTTTTTTAGTAGACTATAACTGGCTGTGATGTTGTTGTGTGTGTGTGTCTCGGTTTGTGTGTCTCTCTGTGTGTCTCCCTATACGTCTCTCTCTCTCTCGTGTCTCTGTGTGTATGTGTGTCACTTTGTGTGTGTGTCTCGCTCTGTGCATGGGTGTGCCTCTCGGTGTGTGCCTCTCGGTGTGTGCCTCTCGGTGTGTGTCTCTCCTTCCCTCGAAGTGGTGTTGTCCCTCGGTTGTTTCCCTCGTTTTCAGGCGAGCTGGATGTCTCACCAGCAGAGCCACCGTTGCGTTGGTTCGTTTACATTGACATGCTCATCTCTCACAATACAATGGCCACCTCCTCAGCTCTCGCAGCTCTCACATCAACCACAACCCCCCCCTTTCCCCCCCCCATCTCGGTTCCCATCTTTGGATTTCCCACTCGCTTCGGCACAATCTCTAACCCCCCACCCTCTTGCCCGATGCGGCAACCCCCCCTCCCCCCTCTCGGCTCTAGATATAACAGGACTTGTATCAGCAGCCGGTTTCTCTTTCCCACCTGAAGACGATTGCATGTGTGGCGATCGAAACGTCGTGATCTATTATATTTTCTTCTACCTACGTGACTTTACCGAAAGAACCAAAGAAAATGGATTCCTGCAGTCACGAAAGCTTCAAATCAAGATTATATATAGTGTTAGAATAAGGGGGGGGGAGGGGGGGAGGGGTCGTTACCAGCCACAGCAACTACGACCCGGCCAGGGCGGCACGGCGACGCACCTGGTACCGCTGGCTCTGTATGCGCGGCAACGCGAGGATGTGGTGCTCCCACAGTGACAGCTCCTGATGCAGGTGGTAGAGAGCCTCCTCCACGGCCGGCGTCACGAAGATCACCTGGTTGGCGATGCGCAGCTCGATGACCACGGGCTGGAGGAGTCCATGGGTGTAAAAAAAGAGAAACATTCACGGTTACTTTCTCAGCCTGATGTTTCAGAGAATATGGAAATCGTACATTTGAAAGTGCACCCCGAGAATCGTGGATTATCCCCCAATGTTCAGCGATGCAAAACTAATTATATAAATAATGTATGTGCGATTCGGAACAAACTCGCCAAACCTTGTTTCGGTCTCATCTCCGACTATCGCAAGACTAATAATGTAATACAAGTACCGAAGAATGTTAACGTGTATGCAACTTGATGTAACTCTAGGTCACTCTTGCACGAGAGGCAATGCTTCTCGTGTCTCAATGGGTTTATTTCAACTCCTGGTTAAATAAAGCATACAAACTATGGTTCGACTGTAACAGATTATATATTTGACTCCGAGAGATGACCATTTTGTGTACTTGTGCGAGCATTACAATGCAATTGCAGTGGTTTAATTTGTTTACAAATATTGTTTTTGTATTACTTTTCACATGCACACCCTACTGCCAAGTCATAGGGCGCACATCCCCCTGGGGCCAACATCAGCTCAGAGCTGGTCTTTGCTTAGAGAACGGCTCAATTAATGAGGTCACGGCAACCTTGGAAACGTGCAAAAGAGCTCACTGGAAACAAACAAACCCGTTGGGAATAGGGATTAAATTAAGATGCAGTAAATTGGGTATAGACAACAGCAGCACTCATCACATGCCAACTAGTCACTTTACAAGAAAAACATTTAAAATATACCTATGATGGATTCAAATTAGCCTTGAGACTTTCTATGGAGGATCCTCTGCATGGTTATTTGGACGATTCTTTACACGTTGCTTTCCACGTGTGGGAAAAAATGCTTGAGAAAATGCACAAATATAAGAGAACAATGTTCAACAGTCCATAAGTATAGGACAGCAACCTATTTATTTAGCTGCCAAGTACACACCTCCCCCCATTGCCATGCGGGCTGGGTGTTAAATGTGACGACCTCTGTGTGAGATCCAACCACCTCTGATCCAACGTGCCAGATTACTGAGGAGGCATTTGTTGCAGGTAGTGAAGGTTGACAAAATAACCGATATTTATTTTACCAGGTAAGGCCCACTGAACTGTATAGCAGGTTTTCAGAAGCGACCTGGCTATCAAAAATGATAGCTCAACGAAGGGGCTCATTCATGTGGAAATTTATAGCAGCCAAATACGCTAAATGTATGTTTTCTTTAATGTGGAGGGAGAAATTGGAGGACCCAGAGAAAAATTCACAGGACCATGGGGAGAGACATGCACACTTCAAATATGCACGCGTCAGGGTCAGGATCGAACCCACGACTGCCTGCATACCAGGTGAGGGGGATAACATCTTACCAACAGGGGGCCCACAGGGCGTGGCCTGGGACGGTGAAGGGATACGGAGGGCAGTAGGCAATTTGGGGTGGGTGGGAGGCGGGGGGAGGGGAGTGGGGGCCCCACTCACCCGGATCTTGGGGTCACCGCCGGGCTTGTGTCCAGCGGAAGGCACTTCGGTGTCAGCGTCCGTGTCGGCCTTGTCATCGCCGAGGCCCTGCAGCGCCTGAATCCAGGCGCGAATCCCAGCCTCCAGCCTCGTGCCCAAGATCGTCTCGATCTGTGAAGATGAGAAAATCATCTTAATTAACCCACATTATATTCAAATGTTTTTTTGTTTAAATGGCATCAGCTGACCTGACAGATATCTTGGGAGAAAGTGCTGCACACATGGCTACAATGGATTAAAGTACGTTAAGCATGTGACAATTCATCATCGATTCATACTAACACCAACACGCACTCCAACAGGGATAAAAAAGCACGTGTAGGAAGTGGATTATGTACAGTTTGTACGCGTTACGGATATAGGATCAGGATTTGCATTCATATGGCATTTAAATGTGGTATGCGGCTGAAGCATGCAAACTCTGCAGCCAATATGGATTCTGCATGCAACAGAAGGACAGAAAATAATGTATTTGAAAATCACATTGTCACCCTGAATTGTCAATTTATAAATTCGTGGAGGATTTTTTTTTCATTCTTACCTTCACAGGCTCTTACCACTTACAACAGAATAATGTATAAACAATGCCCCATCGGGGATAGTATACTTCTTTTCCAAAGACATCTGGAATTTTCACACAATGTTTGAGATGTTTTACTGGCATTTACCTTTAAATCCAGGTAAAAAAAAATGGGCTCACAAATCCAATGTGAATTTTCAAAAGGGGAGCGAGACATTCCCTGGATTTGCTTCGCACAGAGAAGAGTCGGCAGTTTTCAAATCGCAGCGCGTGGTGTTAACAACGGCTCACCTGGGTATCCAGCTTGGTGACCCAGATGTGCAGGTTGGAGTAGGAGTGCAGGTTGAGGTCGTCAACCGCCTTCTGCACCCGTCCCAGGATCTCCAAGAAGTTCTTTTGGTCGTAGGCGCACGTGTCCAGGGACCGCACCTCCAGGTCGATCTTCTCCTCGATGAGCAGCAGGTCGTCCACCTGCCGTGCAGCGTGAAAACCGGGACGGAACGTTTAAATGAAATCCAAATGAAATCCAAAACGGCGACCTCAATCAGGCACGTTGTGAATTTTTCTAACACTATAAGGGATATTTCAAGAAGCAAATACATATCATAAGCAATGCATAAACATATACAAGCAAAATGGAGTTCCATATCTCCACATAAAGAAAAAATGTCTTGGACCATGAGTCAATTCGCTTTCCAGGCCAATACTATCCAGCTGAATCTATTTAAACAAACTTAAAACTGGTTTTGATATTCTCGGTCTCATTAGCAGTCAGACTTGTATAGTTGTCAAATAAAATCAATCTACAATTAACCCAAACAAAAACTCTTCCCCCCCGGAAGGTCAATGTTTGTGACAATGAATCGATCAGAAACCCGGCATCGCCAGCCTTGACCCACCCTCTCCTGGAAGTTGACGACGGTCTCGGCGAGGCGCTGCACGTAGGGGTCGAGCTTGTACGACTCCCAAATTAGTCCGACTCCCTCGGCGACGAGCCCCTGCACCTCCCGCTTGAGCCCCGCGACAAGCAGCGCGATGCTCTGGCGCTCCTCAACGCGCTCGCACGTGCGCTCGTATGTACGCACGCTCTCGATGAGCGAGATGGCGAACGGGTACAGTTGGTTGGCCTGGTGCGCCTTGTTGACGATGGCGAGCGGCACGCGGAAGCCCAGCCACTTGAGGTTGCGCACCTCCTTCGACAGCGTGATGATCTCAGGCAGGAAGTTCACCTTCAGCTTGAGGACCGTGCCCGAGCGGGTGCGCGCGCGCGTCGACTCGATGGCGAAGATGCGGCCCGTCACGCCGAGGTTACGCTGCTGCACCTTGCGAGCCCAGTCATCGAAGATGTCCTGCGTGCTCAGCTTCACGCGGAACGAGTCGCCGTCCTGCTTCAGCTTCTGGCCCTCCACGTGGTTCTCCCAGCCCTTGCCCAGCACGTCCTCCACGCGCTTCATGTAAGCCGTGAGCTGCCGGTCAATCTGCTTCGCCCAGATGATGGAGCCCGACACGGGCGGGAGGTCGCGCACGTGGCTCATGCGGCACGCCTGGCTCTGCGGGTATTGCACTGCAAGAAAGCGCATGCGGGGGACAGAGGGACACTTAGCTGCGGACTTCTCAATGGACGATCTCGGATATTCCACACAAATATGTGCACTTGGGGCATTAACACTGAACAGTAAGAATTCTAAATGTGCCTTTAGTGTGAATGAATCACACTAGGCCATGAACACCAACCCCTAATAATCATATATAATGGGAGCCCGAGGCTGGCTCTATAGAACACCAAACCCTAAAGGTGACCGAGTTTGGCTCTGAGCCACAGGTATAATTACTGAATGCAAGAATCTTTCAATTGTACAAATAATGACGATGCCTGCTGTTGGTTGTGACATCAGAACACACACAATTTATTAAATACAGATCTGGCGCAGAAACAAGGGTGCATTGCGGCTATCATCAGTTGTACCCTCCTCAACACCTTGCCCCTGCCAGACCAGGGGCGGCACTCCCCACGCTCTTCACCTTTGAACTTGTTGTGCAGAGACTCAATGTCGTCCTTGACGCGCTGGATGAGCTGTGTCTGGTACTCGCGGATCGCCCCGCGGATGTGCGGGCGCACGAAGAGCGCATTGAAGCGTGAAAAGATGCGGAACATCTCATTAGCGTTCTTGGCTGTGCCGAGCTGGTCGCGCAGCCGCGACGTGATGCACGTCTCCACTCGGTCGATTCGCTCCTCGTAGCGCTTGATGGCCCCCTCCCACATCTCCGAGCCCTCCTTCGACACGTCCAGGCCGTCCACCTCCTTCACGTGCTCGTAGGCCAGGTTCACCTCCTCGATGGCGGTGGCGTCGGCGGCATTGAGGGCGTCGCCGGTGCCCTGCTCCACCAACTCGGTGCCACTCGGCTGGGAGCTTGGAGCACTCTGCTGATGTACACAAAGACAAAAATACCCCGTATAGCCTTAACAGACTGTTGGAGAAAGTGCTGTTAGAGAGTACCTATGAAGGCCGGCATGGCCCACGAGAGGGTGGGTGGCCAGCACCACGCCCGGCCACATTCGTCTCCCTAATGGCAATGTTTACACACAGCACCAGGTACTCATTTGAGGCCGAATCGACCTAGGGGAGGCCCAGGACCGGTTCAGATAACCGTCACTGATATTGGCTGTGAGCAGGAATCGAACTTGGGTTGCCAGGTTCGTAGTGCAGTGCGCTAACCGCGACACTTCCGCTCCCCACTGATGTATGCACACAAACACACGCGTATGTGTTCGCCCGGAACTCTGGCTGCATTCACCATAACCATCATCAATACATCACTATAAGCATCATAAAATAATTACATTATTTTGTCCTAATTATAATGTCTAGTCAGCACTGCAGTGAGCAGTGCATCACCTCGTGCCACAAAAACAACCATGGAAAATAACATCACAGGACTACGTTTGAAATCTCTTCAACAGGGCTCTTATTAACACACGGGTTCATTAACATCTCTCTAATTGAACACCTCATCTCCAGACGGGAAATAACAAAAAACATAAAATAAAGTAAAGCGACAAAGAAAACTCAAGGAGAACACAGAGGCGTGCTCGCTAACCTGGGGGCGCAGAACGCGCACGATGACGGCGCGCAGCTGCTCGTGCTGCCGACGGAACTTGCGCATCTGCTCCAGCCGGGCCTGCAGGCGACGGTGCGCGGGGGTGATGCGCCACACCATGCGCAGGTGCTCATCCCGCTGGCGCCGCACGATATCACGCAGCAGCACCTGCAGCTTCTCGTACTCGTCGTCCCATGTCTGGAACACTTCGAAGCACACCACCATCACCTGTCCCGCGTGGGGCACAGCGACGCAACAATCAGCTTCATCGTCTTCGCCGTTTGCCTTATATATACCATGCCTCCCGTGCACACGATTTGACAGCCAGCTGACGTTCATCGCACATGAAAAAACACAAGCACCAAGCGATCAAATGCATCTCT
The DNA here is from genome assembly GCF_965212315.1 of Lampetra planeri. Classification (NCBI taxonomy): domain Eukaryota; kingdom Metazoa; phylum Chordata; class Hyperoartia; order Petromyzontiformes; family Petromyzontidae; genus Lampetra; species Lampetra planeri. The sequence continues at coordinate 5,117,127 of NC_136139.1, read as the reverse complement.
TGTCGAGCCACACAAGGCAGTCACCGGCGTTCGGTTCAACAACTCGCGTACACCCAACAGTCAATCAATTTTCCATTGACACCCCTAATTTTACATGAACCCAACTTAAAAGACGACAACAAAAAATAGGGTCAGTGTGCAACATTGGCAGTGTCACCACTACCACACTACCCCCCTGCACCCAACCACACTCAACCTCCACTACCACCCCCCTCTACTCCGCCTCTCCCAACTCACCTTCTCGAACTCCTCGTAGGAGATGTGCATGAGCTTGCGCGTGCCCAGGACCTTGAGCAACTGTGCACTGAGGTCACGCGAGATGGCCTCGACCAGCCGCAGGGCACGCTGGATCGGGTACTTGGTGTTGCGGATCTTGCGCAGGTGGGTGAAGATGGCGAGCAGCGCCACACGGATGCGGTCGAGCTCCGTGGCCGAGAGGAGGTCGTTGAGGGGGAAGTCCTTCATGAGAGGGTTGTAGTCATTCACCATCTCAAGGGCCTGTTTTAGGCCTGCAGGCACAGGGGACATGATAGGAAAGCCCAGAGAAGGGAAATAAGGATGGAAAAACAAAAGATTTATCCTGGGATTGCAACTTTTTTATATTGCCGTTCCTAAACCCTCACGCATATAAATCCAAGTGACCGAAGCAAACAACTTCTTGGATCAATTAGGGGGTACTATTACCCTCCACCACTCATTGACGTTATAAATACATGATCTAAACCCAAAATAAACCATTGACTATTTTATTTTACCATGCAAGGCACACTGAGCTATCTATATAGGTCTTTTTTAGAAGCGACCTGGCCACAAATGATAGCTCAAAAAAGTGACTCATCATATGGAAATTTACAGCAGCCAAATACTCTAAAACACATTTTTCTAAATGTGGAGGGAAAAACGAGTAGACTTAAATAAGCGAGCGAGTTGTGAGCGAGTCAGCCAGCGTGCGCGAGTTGGCCAGGACGACGTCGCACCCGTGTCGGTGTCGAAGCTGACGGTGGCGAAGAATCTCTTTCCATGCTTGAGGATGTCGAGCGTAAGCAGCACCTCGGGACTCTCTCGCTTCTCCTGGATGCGGTAGAGCGCTCGCTCCAGGTTCAGCCAGAAGCTGATCTCCTGCAGCGCCGTTCCCGAAGCCGGATCGCGATCCAGTTTCGTGACCTGGTGTGCATGGCACGAACCGGGCAGGCAACGTCAGCCGAGTTCGATAACAAACAATCGCACGGTTTATAATCGAGTTGAAATATCGGATTATTTAAGTAATCTATTGCTCTAGCTATTATAGGTTTAATTTTTCTAATAACCTGCGAATATGAATATAATTAGAAACAAGTCCCAGCTGGTCCCAGGTACTGTTGTAAGTGTGATGGGTGGGGCTTGGTAGCGTCATCGGCATCATCAGCCGCGCCATGTTGGGCATGGCTTATAGGGGATTTCCTACATTCGGCAGGCAGGATGTGAGGTTGGCAAGTATTTTTAAAGGGGCCGAAGTAATCAACCAGAAAAAAATAGATGATTACAATTTTTCGTCAATTAATTAACCTATTCAACAAATAATTTCAACCCTACTTTACAAGTTCGTGCGAGTCAATGTATGTCCCCTGCCACCCCGCTCACCGGAGCACCCATCACACTCACCTTCTGGATCTCCCTGATCCAGCGGTTGACGCCAGCCTGTAGCTGGTTGAGGAAGGTGGCGTCGTCCACACGGTCGCCGAAATCCGCCACCTTGGCCTTCTCGTCGCGCTCGAGGCTCTGCCGCAGCACAGAGCTCACGGTGGCATGGATGGGCAGGCTGATCTCGGGTATCTCGATGTTCTGCTGCAGGTGCAGGAGACCCATCTCCAGCTCCGCAATCTTCTTCTCCACCGACGGCGCCATCTTGTCGCCGTCCCTTTGTAAATTGCAGAAGGCTCATCATGACTTTCTGCATGTATATAATCGGCTGGTATGAGAAAAAGTTGCCACATTACATTTTATATCCGATTGGACAATAGATGTTTACTGAGAGGATGCCAACAAATAAACAAATGGCTCTTGTTGTCCGAGTGTCGCAGGCTGTCTGACAAAATCGAATATTGAAGCCTCATTTAACAGAAAAAAGCACACTTAAAAAAATCTGTCAAGTTCACTTTTATGGCACTAGCGATGTCTCTCATACATTTTAACACAACAGTGCTGTCACTATAGTTGCATGATGGAGCACATTCAGAAAGCTTCAAAAGCTATTTATTTTTATTTTATTTGGGGGGGGGAGTGGGAGGCGGCTGTATATATATTTTCCAAATGTATTCTTCGTTCAATAATTTAACAGCATAAATACTTTTGATTTTATCCCACTGTAGTGCTGGCTAAATCAATCCTCGAATAGTCTCCTTCCATACCCTTCACACACAGCGTTAATTATTTAAGGATCCTACACATCACAGCATCTGCTGTGGATGAAAATGGCTCTGCGCTGGGGCTTACAAAGAGGGCGAAAAGTTCACCCTTCCCCGATTTAATCTCATCTCGGCCTCGTTACGACAAACCTCATTATAAGCAATCAAATCGTAATCCCGGTTGGGTAGACCGCCTGCCACACCCGAATGACGTAAGGGGAAATGCACCACAAAAAACAAAGAGCTCTCTCTATACTCGTCTCATCTTGCAGACAGAAACATAGGCTGCGTCTCAAACTGTTTTATAAAGTAAAAGTTTTGGGAATTACGGAAAAAAAGGTCATGCTCAGGCACTGGCAGAGCCAGTGGGGGGGGGGGGGGGGGGTGAAGTGGCACGGGCCCCCCCAATGATCCGATCGAAATCCCTAATTTCGATCGGATTATTGGGGTTTATTAGTAATAAATCGACATTTTGCGACCCCCACTGCCACTGTGTCACATATTATTCTGTGCCAGGGACTCTATGAGACGATAGGACAATAGTCCGAGTCCATAATTGGCAATAAGTAACGGCAAAGCAGTGATAAGCGACTCACAGAATTGTATGCAGTTGCGTATACAGTACACGACTTCCCTGAAGACAAACACCTTCAGCGAGCGCGATGCTGATCACACAGTTAGAATTCGACCCTCGATTGATGGCTGCGCCATCGCCGCACATGCGTCAAATAAAAAGCAAGGGACAAGTCCTTACTAATAACTCCTATCATTTTTCATTGCTGGAGGGGTTGCACCCCAAACTGAAAATCCTGGCTCCGCCTTGTGCTCATGAGCACTCACAGCCATGTTATCAACTTATAATGAGACCCGAGGCCAAAGTGACATTATTTTACTGTAACTTTTGTTATTGATGGAGGTTCAAACTCATGTCACACACCACAGGATATACCACCCGAGGTAAAGTAACTAGTAGATAAGACCTTTTAGTTGCTTATTTTTCTTTCTTCATGGGTTAAATGCACATTAAGATTTTTTATGAGCATGCAACAACGATTTGCTTTGATAGAGCACCCTCCTATACTCTGGCGTGTCTCAGATGAACAAAACTGTACAAATTACAAAAAATAATCGATTCTTGAATCGAAAGGCAACACCAAATTTGTAACAATAAAATCACTTGGGAGGGTGGGGTTCAGGGTTTCATCACCACATACCCCATTCGTCATCGCATGCCCCAGAATTATAAAAGATCAACGATTATAGCAAGGCAAAGCCCCTGCCGCAGGCCCACCTGTCGGCCCTGCTCGTCTCGCGGATGTAGGACTTGAAGAAGGGCGCCACGGTGTTGCTGATGTACGAGTGCAGAGTCTCGTAGGGCGAGTCGTCGCTCAGCGTCATCACCCGCAGCTGATTCCTGATGGGCTTGTCGGCGTCGATCACGGCCGAGCGCTTAACAAAGGCCAGGCTGTCACGACAGGCACACACACAAAACAAGAGACAAAGATCCTCCTATATAGCCCGAACAGACTGTTGGGGCAAGTGCTGTTAGCAAGCACCTATGAAGGCTGGCACGGTACACGAGGAGGCAGGTGGCCAGCACTACGCCCGGCCGCATTTGTCTTCCGAGTGGCGATGTTTACACACTGCACCAGGTACTCATTTGAGGCTGAGCCGACCTAGAGGAGGCCCACAATCGGTTCAGAAAATAGTCACTGGTGTTGGCCGTGAGTGGGAATCAAACTCGGGTGGCCGGGTTCATAGTGTAGTTCGCTAACCGCTACTCTACCGCCACACACACATATACACAAAAGATTTTAAAGAGATGCCGCATACTTGGATAAATCATTTATGTGTAACAATGTTTGGTGATTCATCGATTTTTATACTTCTGATACACGCACTGCATCTTAGAGAGGAATGAATTGCTGCGTGCCGTACCGGATATACCCTCACATTACACATGTAAAGTACTTCACTGGGAGTGGATTGTATCGCCAAGTGCCTTTGAAGGAGGGAAAAGCTGTCATATTTCAAAGCTTTCTGTGCAACAACGTTTCCATTCAAGCAGATTTTAATTGAAAGAGCCGTTTGTGGAAATTCTATATTCACATGGAATCAGTTAATCACATCACCCACTGCTATCCCTTCAGAGAAATATTTAAATTACGTTTCTTTGCGGGGATGCCAGTTGCTTGTTACGTTTGCATTTAATCCAAGAAATTAAGGCTGGAGGCTTCCTAAGCAAATGCATATGCAGATTAGACAAACCAGGAAATTCATTAAAATACTACTATATTGCGGAATCACACATTTTTAAGCATTTCAGGCAGCATTACAATACTGCGTGTTGCCCATTAAGACGGCACCTGTTAGACTTGATGCCGTAATGGACGTCGCTGGTGATTTTGTAGAAGGCGGCGGTCTCTTTTTCTTCCTCTTCGCCCACATCCTCTGCTCAACGACCACAAAAACAAACTCAACACTGCATCCACAGCCACCACCTTGCAATTGCACCAATATCACCTTTCTCCATCACCATCTCTTACCTCCATCACGCGCCCCATCACCTCCTCCATAGCCATTCCTCAACCAGCTCCATCACTACCGATTTAATCAACCCCTCTATCACCTGCTACATTACCAGTCCCATCACCCCCTCCACCACCACTCCCACTATAACCCCCTCATTCACCTCCTCCATGACCACTATATCACAGGTCGTCATTTGAGGCTGAGCCGACCTAGAAGAGGCCCACAACCGATTCAGATAATAGTCACTGGTATTAACCGTGAGCGGGAATCGAATCCGTGTCGCCAGGTTCGTAGCGCCGCGCGCTAACCGCTACGCCACCGCTCCCCACGACAACAACAACGCGACCATTGGCCACGTCGTGGCGGTGACGTCACCACGGCGCTGGTGCCAGGCCAGGTGCACCAACCACGTGAGGGTGTCGAAACCTCGCTGCTGGCAAGAGGTCGCGGGGTAGTCCCCCCCCGTGCCATGGGTTGACAGACTGAGATGACTGGCAGATGCAAAACAAATATCCCCCGTGTAGCCTTAACAGACTGTTGGGGTTAATGCTGTTAACGAGTAGCCAACTATGAAGGCCGGCACGGTACACGAAGGGTGTGGCAGGCACCACTCCCAGCCGCCTTTGTCTCCCCGGTGACGATGTTTAACTACACACCGTACCGGGGTTGACCGACCGAGATGACTGGCAAATCCACCAGCGCCACAACAGGCCCCAGTATCACTTTCCCTCAGCGCGCACGGCACGAAACAACAGCAATGCCCTCCCCTCCTCTCTCTCTCACCCTTGAGCATGGTCCTCTCCACGAGCAGCGTGTGCACCTGCGCGTCCGCCAGGAACTTCTTCATCACCTCCACGCTCTGCTTGTCGTCGAGCGCCGCGGAGAGGCCCGGCGCCTCGCGCCCGCCATCCTCCAGCAGCAGCGGCACCAGGCCCCGCAGGAAGTTCTGCAGCACCACGGGCTCGGCCACGTTCTGCACGGCAAGCGGCGGGGCCGCCACCTCGCCACCGTCGTCGGCCATGACGTCGTGTGGTTCCCCCCTTCCCTCGAAGCCCGAGGAAATCAAACTCCAAACCAGCGGTCACCGGTGGCTGCTGTCACCACACTGGGCCGCAGAAGACAGCGGCTGCTGATGGCGGACGAGAAGAAGGGCGGGGGATGAGGGGCGGGGCGAGGGCGGGGGCGGGGCGAGAAACGGGTGGGGGCGGGGAGTAAAGCGACAAGCCACGCCCACCTTCAATCCCCATTGGCTGGAACGGTTCCCGCCAACAGCGATAATTGACGGGGGAAACCACGCCCCTCCGGCTGTCGATTGGACGCGGGGTGGGCGGCGCCCCGCGCTCATTGGGCGAGCGGTCCCGGTCACGTGGCGGTGGGGACGGTTTATTCGTTCTAGATTTGAAGCTTTCGTGACTGCAATGATTCATATTCTTACTACTTGTGTTGTGGTTATTGCAAACATGATGCCTTGAATAAAGGTGTCAGTTTTGTACCAGTTTAAAAGGGTAAAAACCTACTACTATATTTTGCCACTGGTAAAAGAGATCTCATAGTCTTCTTGGTTCTTTCGGTAAAGTCACGTAGAAGGGAAGTAATAAAATAAGAAAAATAAAACATAATAAAACAATTCTCACGACGTTTCGGCCACAACGCAAGCAGCCGTCCTCAGGCGAAGAGGACGCCTGAGGACGGCTGCTTGCGTTGTGGCCGAAACGTCGTGAGAATTGTTTTATTATGTTTTATTATTTTATTACTTCCCTTCTACGTGACTTTACCGAAAGAACCAAGAAGATGAATCCCTGCAGTCACGAAAGCTTTAAATCGAAAGATCTCATAGTGTAAATGGTAGAAACCTGTTTACACCAGCCCACAGGGGATTATTGTGCCCGTCCGTCGTGCAGGGAGGGGCTGGGTGGGGACGGGAGGGTGGAGCTGGGTGGGGGGTGGGAGGGGTGTGGCTAGGTGGGGAGGGGCTGGTCACCCCGTGATGCCCTTATACAACTCAACGTTTAACCTACTCATGCCGGGTTGTGCCCGCCCTCACAGTCGGGCATATTTGCGGAATACACCACGCCGCCGTTGACCCTGGCCATTGACCGAGCAACCCAACGTTCCTACCAGCTCCCTCCGTAGGAATGTGTTATCGTTTTGGATTAGATCGCGTACATATAAATGTGACGTTAAACCCGCCACCACCCGACAGCCAATTCTTAAGGTTTGAAACGTAAACAGAACATGTAATTTCGTTACTAGTACAGCACACCAGTGTTGGAGAGCAAATTACGCGATTTAACCCAAAAAAAACATGAATTATATTGGTCGCGAAAGCTGACGTGTTAAACGGGTGACACTTAGATACCAAGGTGGCTCAGTGGGGCAATTATGTGAAATGGACAGGAGATGGCAGTACATCAATATATATTTTACTGGTAGGAACCTCCTGGTTAAACCAGCCCACAGGGGATTATTGTGTCCGTCCGTCGTGCATCCAAAAATGTGAGGGGTGGGGCTGGATGGAGAGGGGCTGGGTGGGGAGGGTGTGGAGGGGCTGGGTGGGGGTGGGGCTGGGTGTGGAGGGGCTGGGTGGGGGTGGGGCTGGGTGGGGAGGGCTGGTCACCCCGTGGTGCCCTTATACAACTCAACCTACTTATGCCGGCTTGTACACACTCTCACAGTCGGGCATATTTGCGGGATACACCACGCCGCCGTTGACCCTGGCCATTGACCGAGCAACCCAACGTTCCTACCAGCTCCCTCCACAGGAATGTGTTTTTAATCGTACAGGGCTGGTCCAGATCTCGAGCCCCCCCCCACCATTTATATAAGTCTGTAAAATGTAATCTCTTGTTTAACAAAAATTACTAAGCCAAGAAAATTAATAGGGGTCACCAGACATCTGCACGATCCTGTAGAGTGCAGGCGTCGGCATCCTGCGGCTCCAGTCACATGCGGCTCTTTAAGGGACTGCTTAGTGCCGTTATACATGTTGGACCACCGTTTCAAGGAACCTTCTGAAACTGTATTAAGACTCGGATTTTGCCCATTAAAATAAATGATAACATTACTGTACAGTATTATTATTCTGCCAGGGCACGGAGCCCGCACTTGAGATAAATGGGATAGAATCGGTTTCATCCATCCGTGATTAAATCGGGTAAAGTGTAGCGTGCTTGTGGTCTTAGCCCTGTTATACAAAAAAAACCCAGAAGATCAATTTCTTTGATTTTAATCTACTCATTATTTCTGAGGGCTATAAAATTATTTGTGTGCCATAAAATACTAATGTACTGTGTACATACGAGAGCACGAATGAAATGTATTGCGGAGACCTGAAAAGTTGTAATTTTCCAACGGGGTGATGTTGCACTGCTTATGCAAGAGTTCCGAAAAGAAATGGCTTAAATCCAATGGTGAGATACTAATAAGCACACTTTTGGGATATTTATAACAAGTTCTACCAAGTATGCAAAATGTGGATGCGCTGGACCATATAATGAACTGGCTCATACGTCCTCTTAAGCCACCGTTTTATTCATCTACACCCCAGAATTATAAATTGAGCCATTGGTAAATCGGATATGCTCAGCTTGCCAATGTATAATAAAATGTATCTGGAAGCAAAAAATGTCCTATCCATGCGAAACCGCCAATCATGCACACAAATTCCAAGCCACAAGCAATAACACGCCATTAAGTTCCAACTTCATCAGCACGGATGAGTTTCACTGCACATGCAAACAGGGGATTTCAAAACATGTATATGCATTTATAGTAAAGTGGTGTAATTCTTTTAATATTTATTAATGAGTTTAATATCATATTTGCCGTGTAATTACATTGAACGATAACTCAGAACTCCCATATTTGTCGAGCAGTAATATACATTAAAACAGTAAGAGGAAATGCAACTTTACAAGAGAAAATTTTATTTTAGAAAATGTATGTACATTTGAGATGATTAGAAACTTTCAGCATCAGGAAAGAAATTGCAATAAATAAACAAAACCGGTGCTCCATTTTGTCATGAAATCTCATTTGCCATCTCTTTTTTTCTTTGACACTCCCTGAACAAAAACTTCACAGCACTTCGGTATCACCGAGACTTTGCACCCGGGGTATGTGACAACCCGTTTCCCGTTTATCACTTTGAAGCGCAGCGTTGTTGTGTAAACGAGAGAAAGGGGGCAATGGCGGGCACTTAGGAACCGGGGATAAAGTTAATCTTTCCAAGGCGAGGCATCGACACGTGCGGCATGTCGGAACGTTTCGTAAATGGAATAAAATAGTTTATTTTTTACTGTGGGGGGAAAAAAGTGGCCTGCCCAGTCAACCAGACTGGCAGTTTGGCCAACTCTTGACTTAAAATATCATAAAGGTACCATCAGAGGGGTTGGGAGGGAAGACGAGCAAGAAGTTACACCCATATCCTACCCTCACACCGATTTGACATTATAAGTACAATGCCGCATTGCTGCACTTCTCAATGCCATGAGGAACCACTCCATCCATTCCTCCGGGCCAAAGGGCTCTTTAAAATTCCAGCAATTCCCCCAAAATCAGCAGCTCCCAGAAACACAATTCATAAATTAAAACCGGGGTGAGAGTGGATGTTATAAACTTCAAATTTACATCATATAGTTTACACTACAACTCAACAGTCCATACACCAAGGGGCCATCGCAAACCCTATGGTAGGCAGAAATCTTGCAATGATCAGTGCGAGTTATTACACAGCCATTGTCTACACTTTACTGGACACCCTACGCACCTTGTGGTTTAGTTGAATGCGTCCATTATAATGGTCAGTTGTAGAACGGGAATGGACTGAGGACACCACGCATACACACAGAGTACAGTACAGTGCCCGCCCATAAACGTTCTTCTTTTCCCGGAGATGTGCCAGTTTGTTCAACATCTGGTGATAGGCTCAATTAAGCTTTATGTAAAATAAGGGGAATGTATAGTTACGTAAAACCAATGCCGTCCACAACACAATGACACTTTTATTTCACACGCATCTGAACAGTAGTTTCCAGGCAAAGGAACAAAACAAAAAAATTATAAGATGCCTCTCTCTGCCTGATATGGTCGGAATGCCCTGATGGTACCTGCGTACACATTATTTATCAACGAATGCTCTTGGTCTCAAATATGCTACTACTGGAATCATTACACGTTTTTGTCATGCCCAATGGTCTGCAATAACATTAGAATGGTGTGAAAATTGCATCTTAAAATTGCACACTGCACCATTGTCACAAATGATCCAAGACTACTTGGCATGCAAATAGTTGTGAAGCTGGAGAGCTGGAGAGCAAGCGAGCATGACCAAGCCAAATCAAATGCAGCATTCGTGCCCTTAGGTGGAATAAAAACCCAGTACTGACTGCGAGTACTATCCCGTGGTAGCAAATCTCTAGCAACGAAATACAGTAGCACATGCTGTGACTTCAATGCGAACCCTTTCATGCTGCCAAACAGCCAAACAATGATACATCTTTGAAGCAAATTGTGCAACCATTCCTCCTGGCAACCTTTTCTAAAATCCATTGTGAACTATACTATGCAGTGCAAAATAATAAAAAAATTCCATGGCAATACATAGCCCTGGTAATATTTACCAAGAGTATGAGCCACTGTTCCATGCCTTGTTTTGCAATGGAGTGTATGAAAAAACAGAAGACCTTTTTTAAAAAATTCATTCCTTATTCGTATAAAAAAAAAAATCTTCACTGTGAGCTGGTGGTCTGTGGCTGGGGTGGCTGCTTTAAGAGAATCAGCCAGAGCTGAGCGTGTGGGTTTGATGTTGGATGTCATTCAGGGGAAATGGGTTAAAGAGGAGCTGGACAGCGTGACATTGGCAGGGATCAAGGGGAAGAAGACGACATGCAGCGAAGACAGTCCTCAGTCATCCTGGTCCATGTACGTTTCGCCGTAACCCGAATCTGTCCGCGAGCCCTGGCGGCGGCGTGAGTATTTCAGCTGCAGGATGTCGCTGATCTCGTCGACGGCAGCCAGTGTCTAGTGAAAAGCAACAAAAATGGCACTTTTTGGCATCACAAGATCTAATTTATTTATTTAGCCAGGTGAGAGACCTATATCACCTAAATGACAAAAAGCATGCATTAAGTACAGCAAAAGCAAATAGAAATCGGGACAAAAACAACTGGTTAACAAAATAATTGAACATACTAAACAAATTAACGTTGAATAAATTACATCTCCTGTAACGTACATTGGCTCCAGATACTTTTAAACCATTTATAGCGCAATTAAAATACAGATGGTTAAAGCCACGGCACAACAAGTGTGACACGCGACTCGTACCTCGTCAAGCATTTCCCGCGTGTGTGCAGCAGATATACAGAAGCGAGCACGTGACTCGATGATGGGTGTCGCGGGGAATCCCACAACCACCACACCAATGTTCCTCTTCATCATCTCACGGCCGAAAGCTCTGCAAATTTGCAATCAAAAGGAAGGGGAGCAGCAGAGGGGGACACATCCCAGCACAACGACAACACTGGCACCTAACCTAGACTACCATACTACCATACTACCCACAAGACATGCATGCAACCCTTGATGATTTTCAGAGATCACGAGTTCACAAAGCAATTAACAATGTTGTAATTTTTTTAAATCACGTTTGTAGGTAGTGGAAGCCGTGTTATACAGCCTGCCTTGTTGTATGCTGCTTTCTTATGTCCTTCCTCAGTGGGACAACATTTCTCTTGCACATAGTCTGGTCAGTTGACATGCAGTTCCATTAATCATTGATTATTACTTTTATCATACAGCAAACAATGAACTCAACCGAATAATATCACCATGATGTTCAGTCTCAGAAGAAGTGTAAACAAGATAATGGTGCAAAGAGAAAGGCAAGGTTGTTGAGAGAACTACAAAAATAGAGATAAAAGTTCCATGACCTGGCTTCGAAAGGAAAGTTACCGGATAGCACACTTTCGGCACTGCAAATCGGGCATGGAGCAGCGGGGGTCAACAAGGCAGGGGTTCTCAACGCTACGCAAGACTGGATGGTGGTGACAGCCAACCCACTCACGGCCCAAATTCACCACTAGAGCACTCAGTGGCGAGTCTGGCGATGGCTGCCGGTGGCGGTCAAATCAGCCACAGACAAACATCAGACACGACCCCTCGACTCAGGAAGGTTTTAGTCAACCGCGAGGGTCCGAACGGCAGAGAGTGGAGGTCAAATCAGAGGACGCGTTTGGGTCACTCTTGTTACCAGAGATCAGGTGAGGCTACCAACTCTGCCGCCGCCACCACGTGCTGAAGTCAGCGATTTAGGGCCGCGAAGTGGGCCAGGGGACCCCTCCCGGAACGTCACGCCGAGATCCCTCGGCCCGCTGACCCCCTCTGCTCCGTACCCAATTTTGGCGGGCATGTACAGCATGACGGGAACGACGGGCGAGTCCTCGTTGCCATAGGTGATGAGGCCCATCTCGCGTATGCGCCGGCGAAAGTAGCGCGTGTTCTCCGCGAGCTGTCGAATGCGTTGGGCGCCTACGGGGGAGGAAAGGCACGTACACACACACACACTTTCATAAACAATCTGTTTTATAAAATGAACATTTTCAAAATACAAGGCAACAAGTGAATAATTTTAAGCAACAAAATAGCACTTATTTTATACAGAAATCTATCAATAATTCCCTAGGGCAGTACATAATTCCTAAACTATTCAGATGGATATACTATGAAGGCCAAGCCACTGTGATAGAAGCAAAATAGAAAAACATGTGGCGTAATAAGTGTAGCGTTTTAAACACCTCTCGCGTTACACCCCCCCCTTCCCTTCAACCCTAAAATTCACAACCAGAAGTATCATTGACGATAGAGGCAGGAGAGGGGATGAGAAGTACGAGAAATCGGCTGACCGAGAGTCGTGCCATCCTCTCCCATGATGCACTTCATGGACTGCAGGATCTGCTCGATGATGGGCGGCGACATGGACGTGGCGTAGACGGCGCTGTGCGAGTTCATGCGCAGGTAGTCCACCAGATCCTAGAAGAGGCAGGACACAGATACAAAAAGAGTTAAAGACAAATTCCGTTTTCATTATTCACCCAGGAAAGCCTCAATGAGCCGAGACTTTATAGACGGATCGTGCGTTTCAAGTATTTGGTCAAAGTACCTGCAGAAAAATTAACTGTGCAAATAACACTTAAAAATACAGTACACAAATAGGTCAGCAACCTACTTGCTGCTTTATAATCTATTGCACACATGACGATCAACTAACCGTGCCCCCCCCCCCAAAATTGTTCGAATAAAGATGTGCATTAACATCGGGCCACCTCATACAGGAATTTAAGGATAAAAAATTTTGACCACTTGTTTTCTAAACAATTATTTATCTATTAAAATAAATGTTTGCACTCGAGATGCATGGATCAAATTGTATGTATATGAATCAATTAGTTTCAGTTTTTGTATGTGCAGATTATTTACATGACCTATGGGGTCATGAAAGGGTGCTACAATTACAATAAACGAAACCAAACTATTCTTGATAAGCACAACCCAAATCCTGACAATTCATCAAATCTCAAACAGGCCCAAATCATTATAATCCCATCGAATGGTATGGGGGGGGGGGGCTGCCTCATCCCAACCTTCCCTTACACTGGATACCACCGACTTCCACCCTTGCCCCCTCGACCCACACCTTACGACCGCCGATGTATCCTCCGCAGGCGCCAAAACTCTTTGTGAAGGTGCCCATCAAGACGTCCACATCCTGGGGGTGCAAGCCAAAATACTCCACGACGCCACGACCCGTGGGCCCCACGGCGCCGATGCTGTGCGCCTCGTCCAAGTATAGGTAGGCCTTGTAGCGTTTCTTCAGCGCCACCACCTCTGGCAGGCGCACAATTGACCCTTCCATGCTGCGCGCAGTGGGGAAAAGAAGAAGCCACGGGCGACTGCGTTAAGTCACCAGCGATAGAACGAGCAGGGGATGTGGAGGAGGAGGAAGTGGAGGGGGCAAAGCCTCCTCTCTGTTGTGTAGCCGTATGCAATCTAACAAAGTCACCCTTCATTTAATACAAATTAAGTCTTTTGCAAGATCCCAGGAAAGCCTCACTTAGGGCCGAGGTGTGCACCACCAACAGCATGCGAGACATTGTGATGGCACAACGAACAGCAGATATTGTTATATTTTTATTTACGTTTCATATTGACATTCTATATGCATAGATGAATACGTAAGACACAAAGCGAACTCGTGTATGAAATGACATAATAGCGCAGACAGCCAGACACAAGCCTCATTAGTATTCTTAGGGTTTGGCATCAATGCCTAAAGTTCAGAGACAAAATCATGATTGTAAGGGTTGATTATTGATGCCGGATCCTTGCAGTACAGGATGTATATTTGACCAAGCACAGGCTTCTTCTGTTTATGCTTCTAGATAATGGAACCAAACCAACAAAAATTTTAGACAACCCCCCAACTGAAGTGGTATATGCCTACTGTGGCAGGTGACCACGGAGTTGCCTGATAAAATAGTTCCGTGCTGGGTTTGACCCCGTGACTGGCCTCTGGCCGGGAACACTGCCATCCTTACGGATGCTGTGTGGTGAGAAATAATGTATGAAAATATGGATATCTAAAAGTACAAATATATACTTATGCATAAGGAGGAAAATAATGGTTAGTCGCAAGCATAATCGGATACATGTTTTTTCAGTGCGAGAATACATTTTAATCAATTTATCGTGCTACACCTATCAGCAAGTGAACATATAATTCTGGTTATGCCAGAAACCAAAGTGGCTGCCTTCTGGAGGTGGTAGGGCAGGGGGGGTGGTGTGTGTGAATTTTCGGAGGTCACCTGTAGATGCCCTCCACCAGGATGAGAATCTTCTTCCAGGGCCGGTGCGTGCGTGGTTGCCCGTTCACGATTGCGTCCCTCAACAGCTTCTCTAAGTTCACCATGTCTGCCAGCACAACGAGCAGCAACGCGACAGTTATATAATAGTTGTGGGGAGCGAGCGGTAATATACTTGCTCCGTAAAGGTGCAACCAAAACTAATGCCTTTTGATTATCTGTGGTCAGATTTCCAAAATTGGGCATTGACCATGCTTGTAAAGTAATATCTTTATTTCCGCTGGTTTAAATATTAGTTATTCCTCACTCATCGAGGTTCAGTGACTCTGTGCCCACACTAAGGGAAGGGCAGTAAATCGCTCCCTTAAAGATGCAACTTAAAACCAAATGCAACTCTTATCCTCATCATCATCACCACCCTCAATTGGTTTGTATAATTAACGATGCTTAAAAACCTGCGTTAGATTGCAATATACATAGCCTAGTTATATATAGATAACACAGCACCCAGTTAAGGGAGCTAAAGGGTTACCCTATTGCTATGCCAGGCAAATATTATGCCACCTAAGACACTTTGTATGTTTTCATAAAAACCACAAAACTCCTGAAATAATTTCTGCAAAACTCAAAGCTTGCCAACAGTAATGCCCAGATTGCCAACTAAACATTTTCCAAGTATTTTTGTATATATAAAAAATATATATTCATGTTACCCTACATACTAGCACGATGACGGCACAGAACAAAAGGATGTGGATGTAAGGTCATGCACTCACTGTTAACAATTGCTTGCAGTGAAATCCCCTAAAGAAAAACACTCTTAATGAACTAACTCAGTTTTTTGTTGCGTTTTCCATTCACGTAAAATAATGATTAATGAGTGAGGCGAGCAGCTCACCGTTGTGCTTGAAGACGCGGATGGTGGCGGTGGAGAGGCGAGCTCCCAGGACGAGGGAAGCGTGGTTCAACTCGTCGCTCAGGATGAGACAGCCCTGGGTGAGATGCACGATCGCCCACATTTAACTTCGCAGACCTTCAGCAGCAAGTTCCACTGATGAGTTAGGGCAGGCACGCTGGCATCATGATGAGATGGTGTGGTCAGTGTTATCCTGGGCTGATGTTCAAGACCAAGGCTGCACACCAAGTGCTAACTGAAGGCTGAGTGCACCAAGGCCAGACCCAGATCATGTTTGGATACAAGTTGGCATTCTGTTTTTCCAATTAGAAGTAGGAGAAAGATTTCCATTCTTAAAAAAAAAATCACTGCGTCTGGTCAAAGTGCGTAAAAAAACCACGAGATCATTCCACTTCTACAAGAAAGACAATGATTGCCTGTGTAGCTTACATATACGGTTTGGGCAAGTGCTGTTACCGAGCATCTATTACTGCTGGCACAGTCCGAGCAGGACTACACCCATCCACCTTTGTCTCCTCAGTGCTTTTGTTTGTACACTGCACCTTATTTATGGCTGAGTGGATACACACGCATTTATAAGTTTAAAAAACATGGCCAGAGCTGGGCTATCCAATTTTTTAAGCCATCGATTAGCGATTATCAATTCGATTACCAAATTGGATAAAACAATAATGGTCGGAAAAGTCTCACAGTTACACTTGTGCCGCTGGACGAGAGGTGACACGCGGTGGCGATTGGCGACGTCACTGGCATCATCAGCCGTGGCTTGGAGGGCGTTTCCCGCCTTCGGGAGGCAGCATGTGGGAGCGGCCACCATTTTAATGGGGCACGAGTAAATCGACCGCAACAAAGGTAGCCTATGACAATTCTAGTCAATGAATTGGCTTAATCGTCTACTTGTCCCAAAACTGAAATGTGATTAAAGCTTGACCTTGGTCCCGTCGCCCCCTCCTCACCTTGCCGACGAGGGCCGGGATGTTCATGGAGTTGGTGGCAAAGCCCATGCCGAAAGCCATGGCGGCCTCCACACCCAGGAAACGCGCCACCAACTTCTCCAGCTCCTCGTGCTTGTCCAGGTTCCCTGTAGACACACACGCCGAGAACGATTAACATTTCGCCAAACACCGAGGCGGCAGCTGGCACCGAGGCGGCAGCTGGCACCGAGGCGGCAGCTGGCACCGAGGCGGCAGCTGGCACCGAGGCAGGGCCCCCAGAGAGAGTTTGTCAATCAATGGGAGTTTACTAATACTGCATAGACGGACAAACAAAGAAGCAGACAATATAAACATGACAGCAGGGAGAATGGCAAACATGGACAGGAGGAGAAACAGACAAACAAGATGGAAGAAAGACAGACAATACAGGGCAGACAGAAGGACAAAAGGAGACATGCAAGCAGACAGATGCATGGTTGGTTATGTACGGTGTGAAAGAAGTTCAACATACATACATGGGCAGAGAAGCAGACAAAGAAACTGACATGCACACAGATAATGGAAAAAAACAGCAGACAGAGATGAAGACAGAGACAGTAAACCACAGATAGAAGACAGACATACATAGATCACAGTAATTATGCCATTTAATTATCCAGTAACGCCTTGCTGAGTCACAAGACTTGTCAGGAAGGCGCTGCATTGAGATGTTGGCAAAATCTATTTTAAGGAGTTTTGTGTGTATGGAGTACTCCGATAAACCGACCACCCCTGACGAGGGGGGTAACACTCAAATGTGTGCACACACATGCTCATGATCCCACTTTCTGGCCTTTAATTTTCTGGCCACAAAAGTTGCATACATATTTGTGATCCACTAGCACTTGGATCCAAAGTACTAGATTACAGGAGAGCATCACCATCATAAAAGATGCGAAATAAACATAAAGACACAGGCAGACCAACTATCAAAATAATTAGACTGCTAGGGGTGAAAATATCTCATGTCAGACTAAGTGCCTTGCATGACTTCCTCAAATTTGTTTCACTGCCCAGTCATTAATTTAAATCACAAATGCGTATTAAATAATATCATTAAAAAAATAAGTCCTTTGTCAATCCACTGCTGGATGAAGGCCTCCCTACAATGTGATGGTCAAAGGGGGTTCTGTGACCATGTTTCACTATTCTGATTAGTATTACACCCCGGACCGGTTTGGATATTGCTCCTCACTGATGTTGGCTTTGGCCTGGGATCTAATTCACCACCGTTCTCCGCGCACATTCATCAAGAGCGGTTAAATGTTAAATCTACCTTGTCCTGTTCGGCTACGTACAGTGCCAAAGAACTTCAAACATACATATTTCTGCACTCAGAAATATGACAACATAAAACACGCGTGGAATCCACACATTCAGAGTGCTCAGACATCGTGCGATTACACAGACTATCTAATTTGGTCCTGGATCCGCCTTCTACGTTCCTGTTTCTAGGCATTACTCCAGTCTACCAGCAACCAAGACCACATTCAGTGAGAAATGAAGCCCTGAGTACCAGTTTTAGAAATTGATTGCAGTACTTAAAAGCCCTGTGACTTTCCCCTTTCTTATTTGGGACAAACAATAAATACTTGCGAAGGCAACATATTTAATTATCACAAAGCTCTGCGTCAGTTGCTACATCAGCAGAAGAGGGTTTTTTTCTCTCTATACGCTTCGTGTAGCCTAAACTTAATTTGGAGCTTTCGTGTTATGTTATCCGACTCTCTGTTGTATTACATTACATTTCTAAGTATACTAGATTTGTGTTTCTATTTAATTTATACCTGACGATGATTGCTTGTGTTGCAATCGAAACGTCGTATGCTAGTATTTAATTTAATATTTTATCTTTATACGTGACTTTACCGAAAGAACCAAAGAATAATTCGTGTAGCCTCTTGGTGAAATACAGTAACGTCCGACGAATGTGAAATACTGGTCCTGTCAGCACTTGTTCTTACTGCACGTACCACCACGGTAGCGCCGGATTTAGACAAACCCACCCACTCGCCCACTTTGCAAGCACAGTAATCTGGTCGGGCTATATGGGCAGAATTCTGTATCACTGGCAGATTAGATCAATAATACCACCAAAAAGAATGGCATATAACTATTAAGCGACCTTCGACAGTTTAACAAATACTGTCCTCTGGTCTTAAATCATGAATATATGATTGAACGCATACGTTTCACTTCATGGGTTTCGTTTTCCTGTAACTGCAAATTACTATTAAATCAATTTGCCGCGTGCTTCATTGGTTCCAGCTGTTTGGCTCCACTCGCCATTTCACAATTAGGCAGAAACAACACGAGGCTTAGACCGACGGCTCGGTTTGTATTCGCCGCGTTTCGTTCACGAAGTAGTGGCAATTACGGGCGCTTTGGTTTATTTGATTATTCTATTAGGGAGCTACTACTGTGCGGGGGAAGGGGGGGGATGAGTTGGCGAATCAGTCATCACGGCTGGAACCCTCAGAGACCAATTCATTCCGTTTTTCGAAGGCACGTTCAGCCGAGAGTGGCCTCGTGTTCAAACACAGCCGTGCGTTTCTGTGTTAAGCAATTAGAAGAATAAATAACAGGAGCACCTTGCACAATTTTCTTACTTTGGAAGGTTCTTTCTGTGCAAAAATGTGTTCCTTCTATGAACTCTGGGCACAAAACAAGCACTAGGTAATGCTCACCTTCGCTGCTGGTTCTGAGCTAATGGTGGGAAAATCCACCATGCCTATGCCATAAACCAATCCCATTCATAGGATGGCCACTGTTGACTTCCCACCAAGTGGTGTGATAATTAAAGACATTAGTAAATCCTAGCTGGGAGGCATTTAATGATTCATCCCACCAGCGATTCATTGAATAATCACTATTAGGGTTGTAATTTGATTAAAAAATTATAACCAATGTATTTGTTCTACCTTTTTAGAGTCTCGTATGTTTGGTTTACTCAGTTTTTCCTCATCTGTACAGTTACGTCCACCGAATTACCCTTAACGTAACACGAGCAAATCATAAACAATCGATTCTCGGGTTCACAAATCCCAAGCTTGTACCGTGAGCTTAAGAATCAACAATATTATATCAACTTATCGTTTCGTGAATACTATCAAGATTAACTTTAAAACACATTTCAACCCGGGATTAACTCGCCACCCGCCAACATTAAGTGTACCCTTACCTAACCTTTCCTTTGCCAGGGTTCTTACTTGAATGCAAAGCATGTAACGATCACTACCACCCCTGCACCACCACAGACCTCTGCGAGCAACGCGCCATCTCGCTCTACCCGTTTAAGTTGCTAAAACTGGCTCTGCCACAAGCGGCATTCCTCCGCCACCGCGCCCACCCCGGCAATGCCGCAAGACCGGGCAAAAATAAAATCTACAGTGCAAGAGTCCAATCTGCCCACGCCAACGTCTGCACAATGGGACCCCCCACCAAGTCGACATCCCGTGGCGTCGTTATCGGCAAGGCTGGAGCCGTGTGGGTGCAGTGAACCGTGCAGGAATATTTCGTCTTAAAAACAACGTGTTTACATTACTTTTCATCTTTGACGTGCAAAACAACGCACACTGCCTTCACTGTTAAAAGCCAGCAGCGAACATTTCCTGACATTGTCATCTCCTCTGCTGCTGCCAATACCGCAGTCAGGTACCGATACAAATACCAGCACATCCCGTGCTGGTATTTGTATCGGAGTGTCCGTGGGAGTTGTGTATTAAACCCAGCTTCTATGAAAATTATGTAACTGGGGGAACGGTGGAAAATGGATAGGGTACTGGGTTACAAACCCAGCGACACGAGCTCAATTTCTAAATGTTGTTTTTTTAGCTCCATCTGAAATGGTCTTGGGACTGCCCCCCCCTTCACTAACACACCAACCCATGTGGTAAAGTATGGTCACACCACTCCCACGATTGACACAACTTCAGTGGATTCATGTTTAAAGTGTATTTTGTTTAACTAGGTATGGACTCAAGAAATCAAGATGAGTCTCATTTGCAAGAGTGATCATGGGTATATCTGCCAGAAGGGTGCAATGATTGCTATGTATCCAAATTCAGTCATTTGTGGGTCATTTTTCAATTTGGGCATTTAAAAAATAATTTTTATCACAATACATGATTAAAATCGTGCACTTAAGAATCGATCTCTTTTCGTTCGTGCATGTTGAATGTCATAGGTTCATGTCACCCCTGCAGACTAGAGGGCGCTACCATTCACCACATTCTTTAATAATAATAAAAATTCATGACATTGCAACCCCAAAATTAATTCCTACACATACGCAAACAATCTGCCGACATTACATTGAGCCTAATGGGAACAACACTACTGCAAAGGAGAAGAAACATTCCTGATACGAATTGCAACCCTAAAGTAATTGAATCACTGGGGTGGGGGTAAGTGGTTGTTGAATGGTTTTAACCCTGAACCACCACCAAAAAATTGGCACCCATTCACTAGCGCAACAGAAACAACACAAAGCCCTGCTGACACCGAAGTTGGAAAATGTTCGGTGCGGCTTTGCAAAGATTCACGAGCCAGCGGCGCTGGGGAGAATCACAGTTCATGAACAGTAAACATTGGATTCGCTCCATGATTAATGGTGAACGGGGGGGGGATTGGAAAAAAGCAGATCCTGGCCTCATCCAATGCAATGGGCCAAAGCCAAATACAGCCCCATATATTCAGCAACAAAGAATTCACACCAGCTGCCCTGTACTAGTTACCCTCCACAAGCCCGACTCAAGGTTATCATTTGCCATGGTCTCACAGCTGCTGGATGAAGGCTTCTCATCGCCATCCTTTACAGTCCTGTGATGATACAATCCATGTTCCCTCCCGTATGTCATCGCTAATATCATCTCCATGGCAGCTGTCTCCCTTGGGCGCGTTAACTTCTTTGGCTACCGTTCCGTCACCAGTCTCGTCTACCGACCATCACCGCTTGAAGCCATTATATGACCCGCCCTTGCCCATCAGTCAGGGAAGGTGACATCTGTGATTCGCATGCATTGCCCGAATCCTTAGGTTGACGTCACAAAACCCCAAGGGCAGCACAGCCACACAAACGGCAACACAAAGCTGGCAAGCCTAGGCAGGCTGAGCCCACAAAGTAAGTGTGGAGCCAAACCGCGTGCTTACAGGCACACCACCACCACCACCACTGGTTACACCAGAAAGCCACAATGTTGTGTTTCATGGCCAACACGAATGAAGCTGCTGATTCAGCCCGACCTTGGCCAGAGGCAGGTAATGGTCGGTCGGCCACCCATGCACGATTCTGCCAGCTGGGCAGCGTTGAAGAAATGCGAGGAGACGTTTGGGGAGACAAGTAGCCAAGGGAATCCATGTTGAGTATCCAAGGGTGACGGGGTGAAGGATAGAAATCAGAGGGCCACAGAAAATGGCTCGCTAACACTTTGCCCTAAAAGTAAAAAAAATTGGGGTAGCTGCTTCAATGACACCTATGCTCCCTCACCCATGGTGGTGAAGTATTTAAAATGCAGCCCATTGATGCACCCTATGCAAGCCAAAAATACAATATTAAATTATCATTCACAGCCCTCTGCCAATTAATTGCTGGATGGATGAAGGCTTCCCATGGCCTCTTGGGGGTTGTTTGACCATGATTGGGCATGGTTCATGGCGCAGTGTACTTACCCACTGTGTCACCAGCCTACCACCCTCAACGTTTAAGCCATTCCGGTCCCCTCCGAGGTGAATGTTTAACCGGCTCGTTCAAACTGCTTAAATCTACAACCTAATAACCCTGGTGCCACTGCTCCAGGCTGCCAACTATCAGTCGCCATCTCGAGCTCAAGGCACAGGGCAATTTCACAATAATGTACGTCCATCCGCCTCCCAAGCCAGTCCCCACACGCCAGTCCCCGTGGGACCAAGCAAGCCAACTCCCCCCAACCACCCCAACAAAACCTCAACCCAGCTACCCCAGTCGTGATCTTTTTTTACATTGGCAGAAACGAACTATGTATCAGGTCGTTTACTTACATT
Organism: Lampetra planeri; assembly: GCF_965212315.1. Lineage (NCBI taxonomy): Eukaryota > Metazoa > Chordata > Hyperoartia > Petromyzontiformes > Petromyzontidae > Lampetra > Lampetra planeri. The sequence continues at coordinate 5,094,440 of NC_136139.1, read as the reverse complement.
TTTATTGCGCATTTCATTTGTTTACACCCAATGTCTCCCTCGCAAAAGATATAATAAGAATGAGCACGCACCTGTTCATGGTTAAAGTTTACGTATGTATGCACGTATATACTGTACGTGTGTGTGTGTACACACACAAGCCATCGTATTTGTGTGTGTATATTCCACATCACATTGCCTCAAAGTACACCTCAGCTGCCATACGTGTTTTGGTGACATGACCACCGTTTGTTTGGTGGTTATCGGCAGTTGTTGCTAAGTATGTGTAAGTATGCGTATGGAGCGGTGGTTTGCATACTGTAACATAATCCCAGCTATGTAGTTTAATGTAGTTAAATTCATGACCATAATAAACATGTTTTTGTTTAGTTTGTTGTCCTTCCTCCATACCTCCGATTAGCACGTTTGTCCTGGGTCTCCCCTAGATCAACTCAACCTTAAAATTACTACCTAGTGCAGTGGGTACACATCATGTCTGGGTGGAAAAAGGTGGCTGGACGGACGTGGTGTTAATTACACAACTCCATACTGGATTCAATAGGTGCTCCCTAATAATAACCCTTGTCCCGACAAACTGTATGGCTACAGGGGGTATCTTCATGCGAGCATGTTCAGGTGTGAACATAAAGCGTTGTTAAACGTGAACTTGGGGTCACTCTAGTCATCACGGAAAGTTGAGACAGTGCAGACCTAACCCGCCAGTGACTGCATGCGTTATCAACTGACCTGTGGTTTGGTTGCGAAACAACGACACCTAAACAATCCCTCTCCCTCCCCACCTCCTGGTGGTCACGTGCTGCTCAACAGAGGGAGGGACCCTTGCACAGACATTCAACTCCGCCCTTTCATTATTAAACGTGCAAAAATAGATTCCACTGGATGAAGCGCACACGTGAAAAGGATAGCTCTTATAGCATTAGCTCTTAAGCCTGTGATCAAGATGCCCCAATAGCCGCCCAATCTTGTCAGATCACGGAAGCTCACGCACGGGATTTGAGCCTGGTCAGTAGATGAGCAACGGGAGGGACGCTCACCCATTTCCTGCCGCGTGCTGCACACGCCCACGCCGTACTTCTGCGCCACTTGCGCCGCCGCCTCCGTGCAGGGCCCCACGTTTTCGGCGAAGCCCAGGTAGTTGTATGAACCCATGTTGATCACGTCCTTGACCCGCCCAGTGAACCTGCGGCACAGTGAGTTTTGTTGGGAATTTGGAAAAAAACGATGACAACATATCTCAAAAGCAATTCAAATGCTTTCTGTAAACAGTGAGAAACTAATCGCAGGAAAATACGTGCAGGCTGAAAATAAATAGGAATATTACGAGTGTAGTGGGTGACATCACGTCACGCTCGCCCTTTGAGAGAGTGGCGTCGCGGAACGTGACGTCAGGCGGGCCGTGGAGGGCGGTGACCGTCATGCCCCCAGGGGGGCATTTAAAGGGGGACCCGGGATGTAACCAGGGTTCGTCGGGGGTAAGAGAGGGGACTCGGGTAGTTGATCCTCACACGAGGCTAGGGGAGGCTACTCCGCCCGACCGGCCGAGGTTGGGGGTAATCCCGGCCCGGGGCAGGGAGGAGAGCCGAGTTAGCCGGGGTGTAGGGATCCCAGTACCCTGTCCCCTGGGGAGTTATCGGCTAGGGGGGTTTTGGTTCGGCGTAAGCCCTTAACAAACCTGGCGTAAGCCCTTAATAAACGTGGCGTGAGCCCCTAACAGCAACCTGCCTCGGAGTCGTGAATTGCGCTACAACACGAGTAATCACACACAAGATGGTGGTTTTAGGTCAAAGGCCATATTTGAGATTTACCATAATAGTACACTTATAAATAAATGATGAAGACATTTTCATTTTTTTTCATGCATTGAATGTCATATCATGAAAAACTAACTGGCTCAGGTGCAAGCGCTAGGCGGAGAGTTGCATCGTAGGATCATGAGCAGGTGGTTTGATTATGGATAATGATGGTGTTGAACAGGAAAAAAAACTACATTTTTTGGAATCGATTTAATTTCCCAAAACGAGTGACTGTATGAAAGTGGAAACAATTTTCCTTCTCTGACAAGTGTATCTGGGTGTACCACTTGACAGTCAGTGCGATGTACCTGAAGTTCCAGTTGTAGTCATCGGTAACGCGCTCCATCACCTTAAACCTGGAACCAGGGACGCTGCAAATGGGCCGGTTCCAGTTGTCTCGGATCCTCATGTAGAGGTTTCGCGTGTAGAAATTTTCAAAGTCTTGATAGAGCGGGACAAAGTCCTAGAGAGAAGGTGGGCACGGCAAACGGTGATGTTTGTCATGATCAATAACGTGACTGGGGTTATCGTCCAATCATTTGCCGAGCTACCCACTCACTCGCTCACCCACCCGCATCCTCACTCGCCCACAGTACCACCTCCCTGCTGGCTTGCGCTCACCCACCTACCCACCTGCTTGTCCACTCACCTATCTACCCACTTACTCACCCACTAGTGTGCTTGTTCGCCTGCTCACCCACCCATTCATTAATCCACTCACCAACCCACCCATTCACCCACTTATTCAGGTGCCTAACCACTCACTCAGTTTCCGACACTCGTTCACTTCCCCACACACGTGTTCACTCGCCCATTCACAATATGATTTTATGGATTGTCACGATTAATGATCACGATTCTGTTCAAGAATAATTTTTTTTGTGTCATTTAAAGTGTCATTCATATTACTTGTTTGTTCTATCTAGTTTGAACATTTGTGTTCGCTCTATTTACTTAAATGTAACAATTGGTGTACCAATACAATGATTCCGATGCAAATCTATTATATTTCCCATGATACATGCCATCGAATGCTGTAACAGATTATTTGCTATTCGTACATGTGAACTAATTACTAATTAGACAATAAATTCGCATGACCTACAATGTATGGAATCTCGAATCAAAGTGTGACCTCCCCCCCCAAATGGTGAAAATTAATTAACTCACAAGTGGGTGTTTCCTTACAGGTCTGACCTGCCCCTACTGGACATCCGTGAAAAACAGCTTCATAGCTCATCGGATTCCTCCAGGATAAATAAAGATTCTGATTCTAAAGGTCTAATTACCACAATTTACTTTTGTCACAAATCATTACACGCAGTATTCAATTGTGTTCAACCTGGAATATAATAAGCCGCTAAAAGAGCAAGGACCACATGTAAGATATAAGGGGTAGATAAGTGGCACAGTGTATAGCGCATTGAGCTACGGACCTGGAAATCCCGAATTTTATTCCTGGCCACAGCTAACATCAGTGGTTAATGGTATCAGAACCTGTTCTGGGCTTCCCCCCCCGCCTCCCTATCGTCTACCTTCATCAGCCTGCATTGACCAAAAAGGTGAAGTCTGGTCAAACAACCCCGATGACCGACACGGCAAGGGAAGCCCTTCATCCGGCAGTGGATTGATAAAAGGCTGCAGAGCAGATTTTTACGTTAAATACATTTCTAAAGCAAACCATTTGCATCAAAGTGTACTTTCAACATCGTGTGGCATTATTCACAAGGGTGGGTCATTGTATGTACGTGTCGAAGTGTTCTGGTAAATTGCTTAAAACAAAAGTGTGAATAATTGATAGTTGTCTCTATGTCGCTATGGATACGTGGGTCAATCTCCTGTGAAAGATAAATGAATGCATCTTAGTGAACTCATTGGTGGTTAAATCAACATTTTGAATGACATGATTACACTGTAAACATACTTTTTCATGGTTTAACAAAAGCTGTAAACAGTGAATATAATAGGAACAAATAATATACAACCTTCGGACTTTAGTTTTAAATTGTTCATTTGCAATCCTTCAGAGGTATGGAATGGTTAAGTATTTAAATGGCCTCAAATGCCATCTCCACTCACCTGCATGCTTTGCCCACCCTGTTTGACCATCCACTCGCACACTCATTCACCACTTGGTCGTCAACCCAATCCTCTGCTTAGACACTAATTTCGGTTGCTCAGCCAACCCACTCGCTTGCTCACTCGCCCACCTATCCACTCACCCACCAATCCACACACTTGCCCACCTGCCCATCCAACCACTCACCAACCCATGTAGCCATGAACCCATCCAACCCACCGACCAGAAAACCCATCCACTTCACCCATTTACCAAACCACGCACCCACCGATGTGCCCACCCATCCACCAACCTACTCGCTCACCAAACCCAAACAATCGCGAAATCATCTACTCACTCGCCCACATTTTCTCACCTTCTGCTCCTCGCGTTCGGTGGCATTTTGGCAGCTCTCAATGCCCCAAGCTCGGAAAAAGTCTCGCAGGTAGCCGAAGAGCGTGAGGACACCGTAGCCCATGTACGTGAGCACGGCCACCAGCATGGGCGTCTCTTCAAACGTCTCCCGGAAGGGCCGCTTGTACATCGAGGCATAGGGGTCGCGGCCCTCATCCTGCGTGAACAGGGCAGTCAGGAAATTCTCGTGTATTAAAATCACACGCTCCTTCACAAGTTCGAGCTTACACGCAAAGACAAAGACCCCCCCCCCACCTCCTGTAGGCTACATACGCTGTTGGGGAAAGTTCTATGAGCAGTGTGCTATGTACTAGACCAACGCACTAGCGCGCACACACACACCATGTCCGACGGGTGTCAGCTCGACGTTTGGGCCCCCAGTGGGGAGGCAATTTGTGGCATGTGTGGTGTCGTGGGGATACAAGCTTGGGTCCCGCAACTTGTAAATTCCACACTAGGCACCACACTGTATCACATGCGGTACTATATAAATATACGTGCGGGTGTTTATTCAGCACTGTAAGGGTGCACATGTACATGTGGCAGTTTTATGTGGCATACAGGGTATGGGTGGAACCGTATAGCGCCATGCTTCAGACTTGGTTATGAAACTGGTGACCTGAATTTGATTGACAGCCACGCCTAACATCAGTGGTATTAGGCATGGCGATGAAGAAGGGCCATTGCCCGAAACACGGCCAATGAAATATTTATTCTTGTGTGTGTCGAGTGTTTTAAATATCAGTGGCGAGGTCTGTATGAACCGGTGTCCTGGGTCACCTCTATCACCAACCCACATACTGAATGATCGTCAATAATCCCCAATGACCGAGGTGCCATGGGGGAGGCCTGAAACCAACAGTTTGCTGGTATTAGTTTACAAAGTCATCATTGACTAACACTGCCTTACAAATGAAAAATACACCGAGCTAATGGACCAATGAAACATTTAAATTTAAATTTCCCATAATTGCTAAATGCTAAATTTGCAGAAGTCTCTTATGACTGTCCTCATTGGGCTTGCAACGATTCAACGACTTGTAAATATTCTACCATCAAGATTTGATTCAAGGATCAATCTTTTTTTTCCTCACCATTGCGGTGCATGGAGCAGAATCAACAGTGGCTCATAGGCTCTCAATGGAGTAATCACAAACCAAGCGCAGATCGTAAACAAATTTTGTGCGCATCACGTGACGCATATTTCAAAAGTGCAAGAACCGATTTTAATGGGTGAACAGGTACACTTAACCTTCACTCGTGCTGCACTTTAAACTAAACTCTTTTTTTATTATTTTACCAGGTAAGGCCCACTGAGCTATATAGCTCTTTTTCAGAAGCGACCTGACCACAAATGATAGCTTAACGAAGTGGCTTATCGCGTGGAAATGTATAGCAGCCAAATATTCTCAACGCATATTTGAGGGCCTGGAGAAAAATCCACTTCACCGCGGGGAGAACATGCAAACTCCGAATATACAGGTGTCAGGGTCGGGATCGAACCCACGCACTCCTGTATACCAGGCGAGGTAGTTAACATCTCGCCACCGTGGCGCCCCAAAAGCAAACCAAACTCTCGAACCGCTAACAGGTGGACATGCACAATGGCCTCCTTGGCCACACTGGGGGCACAATCGATTTTGCAGACATTGTTGCTACAAGCAGGGACACACAAGTGTGGTTTGACACCCTAAAATACACCCAAAGTGGAAGTCCGAAAACAAGAATCACAGAAACATGTCCGAACGGCCACTTTCATCGCAATACAATGACTTTGCCGTCAACCAGCTGTACGCGACTGCTACAGATCTTACCGAGATGTGATTATAAATACAGCTATGAAACTCGATTTTTCGTGGAAGCTGGGGGAAAATATTTTTTTTCCTTAGCCAAGTGTGGCCGCTGTGACTTTGTATAAAAGATGTTCTTGTTGAGCCAACGCGGCAGGGAAATAAACACACACGACGCTGCCACTGTACCCACTGACAACAGCGACGGTGCGACTTCAGCGCAGCAATACGCAGCAGGACAGCGATAAATAAATATGCAGAGTAAAGAATCGACGACTGGAGAATGAATTGTTTTTAAAACATGACAGCACAAACAAAAGAAAGCCACCCAAGCCAATGTATGAAAGGGAGCATTCCTCCGCATCGTCATGACGACTAGATGTAACTTACCTGGCTTCATGTGGCGCAATCTTATTTCAACCCAAACGTTAATAATTAAAAGGCAAACCACTACTTCAGTTCAAAGGAAATAGTTATGGGGCACAGTTGAGTAAACTTGCATGGTGAATTAGAGAGATGTTTAGGCATTTTCGTTCAATATTGATAGTCTGGAACATGTATATGCCAGAGATATGGAAAGTGTGCCGACAGCTAGAGATGAAACATGCAATGATTCCACTCCAACCAAGGAAACGTTTGTTGCCTTGTTTGTCAAGTATATTTGGTTAAAGCAGTGCCATGGAATATGCACGCAGCCCAGTTCATGACAAACTAACGTGCATCACGGCAAATCAACGCCAGGACCTCTTAGAGAGGAACCCGCCTTTAGCAATGCGAAAAGTGTCATTCCATCCGAGGCAATTCGCCCTGACCGCGTGGCTCGTAAATCTTAGGCGCACGTTGGGATCACGGGTGCATTTTGCCGTTGTCACGAGCTAACACGAGACGCACTAAAGAAACGTGCCATGGACGAGCTCGATTGGAGACCAGGCCACACAATATCAACTCGGTAAAACTAAAAAGAAGGAACTTACCTCATCTTAACCTTAACCCTCATGGAAATTTTCGGAATGTGCGGTGGGGTGACAGCGGCGCTCGCTCGTCCCGGTACAAGCCAGCAAGCACACGTCACAAAACCAGCCGCCACTAAATTCAAAACAAGCCCTGGCCGTCTCACGAAAGCTTGCCATAACTCAAATGCCAAATCCAATATCAAATAAAGGCACATTCTGGGTTGTGTTTAAATAAGAAAAAGTGGTAAACCTCTCACTGGAAAGGTAATTATCTCAAACATAAGACTGGCAATGACCATGTGAAGGTATGTTTTAACGGCAGTTGTAACCGGTTGGTAAAATATTATTACTACAGTATGGTTAAAAACAAACAATAATCACAACAGGAAGCTAGGTCCTATAGAGGGGCTGATTATAGGGTGTAAAAAGTCATAAGCTAAAATATGCAAAAGCCTTCCAGGCAAATTGACCAATAAAACATTGAACCGGTTATGGTTACACATTAATCGGTGGCACATTCTTGTATTAATTGTGCAAAGGGCTTTGTCCCATGACTTCAACTTCAAAACATTTAGTCCCAAGGACTGCAAGAACTTTTTTTCCAACAAGGGAAAGGGCCCCACAAACACCCGACATCTTTCAATCAACTACCACCAGGTGACATGCCCCACATCTAAAGTAAACCGTACTGCATGGAGTCGAATTGTTAGATTCCCACTCCTGCCACCCAGTACGATCTCCAGTGGGGAGTTGGGCAAAGTGACGCACATGTGCTCTAGATAGCCTAAAGTAGTGTTCTTCATTGCAAGGCCGGCAGGCCTCTGGCGGCCCTTGGTGTCAAACCAATGGTTTCAAATGTGTGGCAGCCCTCACACGGATGTCTTATCAGAAAAAGTGTACCCCCTTCTTAAAATTAGTGAAGAACACCTGCATCAGGAGACACCCAGTGTCTTTGCTTGGCCGATGTACACCGACTGTCCCTATTGCTCATTCCCCAATCATATTTCTTTAGATTAAAAGATACGTGTTTATACTGTGTATGCTAATACTGTACTGTACGTGTATTCCCCATTTTCACCTGTGTAAACCAAAAGCATCCATCTCTCCCTAGTTGCGTGCGATCTTCCCGCGCACCTCCTATTAACACGGTTGGCTACGTACGTTGCTTAAGAAGTTCAACATACATACACTTCTGACCTTAAGTTCCATCTTTTTATAATGGCATGTGTTGCTTCACATTAAGTTTAGCTTTCGAAAAGCACTTGCAACCCCGCCATCATCGGCCTACTGCTTTGGTTCGTATATACTGGCCGCCAGTGTTGCGTGGCCGAAATGACTTCAACTTAATTACGAAATCTGCCAAAGTGCTTCAGAGGCGGCTGACGTCAAGGGCCTCGAGGCAATGACGCTGGCAGGAGGGGACACATCCAATGTAAAAAGGAGCAATGCAACAAAAACTTCTGAATTTTGATGAATCCACAAATTATTTAAAGCAGTAAGCAAAAAGCTATGAGCGTGCTTGATACAAGTGGTATTTTTAAAGTACAGTACTGTATGATAAAATGACCCCGAATGAGGCGCAGTGTGGGTAGGCCCTCATCCAGCAGTGGAGTCGAAGACAACATTATAATAAACGGACTGCTTTTAACATGTACTTGTACATGTCACATTAAAACCCCGAAGAATACAACAAATATGGGAGACGCCTAAAACCATAACCAACAAGGACGGTAATGTGAATTTCCATCGGAATTCGAAAATTCGACTTTGCAAACCGACGCAGCTGTGCGTTCATCTTTCAGCCGCGGGACTTGCTGCTTGACAATCTTCATCGTGCAGTCGAATGAGAGCCACTCATTCCGTGTGGAAGCAACCGTAGAACGAACCTCTACTGTCTCGATGACGAGCCGTGCAAGGCCGCATGACTTTTAACTTTGGTATTATAAAAAAATAACCGTAAAAGAAAACAGTTAATCACGCTGAATCTTGTGTGGAACTTGAGTGGTCGGTGGGTGTGGTGTTGGTAGTCCTGTAAAATGAAGATAATAATCCAGGCAACGTGTGCAAGGCGAATAAGTTCAGTATTTTCTGGAAGGTGGAGGAAGGGGGGGGGGCCTTAAAAAACCCGTGACATTTCACGGGAACGATCTTATTGAACCGCACTGCATGCGGTGTATACGGCCACGTTTAAACAACGATGTGGGGGTTAACCCGTTCAACGCATTGCTCACCACTTACAACCAACAATTATTTCGCATCCTTTAATTTTTTTTTCTTTTAACGTAGGTGGACAAAACAAGATGTGGTACCCAGAGAGCAAATAGCTCATCATCGACAGATAACCTCGGCCCGTGCCGTGTCCGACACGACCAAATCGGGAGCTTAGTGCGCACCAACACAGAGATTTGATCAAGCGAGGCCACTTCCCAAAGCACATTTTTACCCATCCACGCCACGTTGGCCATCAAACATTGCCTTGAACCTCCCGCTAACATCACGACGTAACCCGGTGCGCCTTGAACAGACCCGGCGAGCGTGGCCACAAACTTTAAAAAAAATACAAAAAGTCTCATTCCCTCCACCAAACCCTTCGACATCATAAAACCCGCAGCGTTAAAGACTCCGTTACGGGGACATCGCCCCTCCGGACACACGGCACACGATCTGGGCCTGATTGCTCGGGGAAAGGCGGCTTGACTCCGTGTTTGCTTGACGGGATCGGTAGTGGATCGAACGACGTCTCATCCCACCCACCCCCAGCTCAAACCAGCCGATAAAAAGATTGCTTGAAGGAGAACTGCACTCACTTCCGTAAAAGCGACTCCGTTGGCGTGGCCATTTTCCACTGCGTGCGTCTTCTTCGGTCGCTGTTGCTGCTGCTTCTGCTGCTGATGCTGCTGCTTCCCACGTTGCTGTTGTTGTTGCTGTGTCCCGAGGTGTGACCCCTCGCTTCCACCCCCCAGGTTAGGCTCCGAGGCAGCCTTCCCGTTCGCCGTGACGGCCATGTCAATAGCAGCCCTCCTCCTTCCTCCACCGCTCCCTTTGCCTTAACAACCGAGACAAATATGCGGCGCGCTATAACGCCTCAAAAATTCAAGGAATTATTGTTTTAAACTATCCTTTGACTTATTTATAAACGAAGCGAAATTGCATAGACACCCCCTTCAATTCTGGTGAACGGTCAGTCGCGTAGAAGCAGAGTAAAGAGGATAACAACGCCGAGAAGGTGGAATATTAACACAGACGGTAGCGAAGGGCGACTGATGAGGGCGGCGCTGGAGCGCGGAGTAAATGGGGAGCGGCTCCCCCCCCGTACCCCGCCCGTCGGCCACTGATACGGAGAGGGCGGGGCTTTAACCCCCCCTAGTGGGCGTGGCTAACCCCCCGGTGGGGCGGGGCTTTAACACCCCTAGTGGGCGTGACTAACTCGCAGGTGGGGCGGGGCTTAACACACCCCCCTCGTGGGGCGGGGCTTAACACACCCCCCCCGTTAGGACGAGGCATACCCCCCCTGGTGGGCGTGGCTAACCCCCGGTGGGGCGGGGCTTACCCCCCTGGTGGGGCGTGGCTAACTCTCAGGTGGGGCGGAGCTTCTACCCCCCCCTGGTGGGGCGTGGCTAACCCCCCGGTGGGGCGGGGCTTTAACCTCCCCCCCCCCCTCGTGGTGCGGGGCTTTAAAACCCCCCCCCCCCCCCCGTTAGGACGGGGCTTACCCCCCCTGGTGGGGCGTGGCTAACCCTCGGGTGGGCGGGGCTTAACCCCCCCCCCCGGTGGGACGGGGTCATTCGCAGCAGTCGGGGCGTGGCCACCCCGTCGCCCTATGCAAGCAGAGTCGATTGGTGGACGGTGCCAGTGGGCGGCACCGAATGTAAAGTTAGGGGGTGGGGTTTAGTCGCGGACGGAGCTGATTGACGGACGACTGTAAGGATGCGGGGGGGAGGGGTTCGATTGAATGTGCGCGCGCACGTGTAATACGATAAAAGCGGAAGTGGGCGTGTCTTTGCCCATATAAGGGAGTTACGGCGTCGTAAGAGGCGTGTCTCTGTCCCGTTAGGATCGCTAATTGCGATCCATGACATCGATTCTGCCCCGGCAACTTGAAAATGTCCGCTTTTATTTCAGCTTAAAACCCGCCGTGAACGGAGCTAAAGTAATGGATTTTGTATGGGATTTTTACTGTCAATCTGTTCTAACATTAGACGAGACTGGCTGTGACGGTCCCACCTGATGACGGAGACTTGTGTTGCCTCCGAAACGTCGTGATTTTTATTTTATTTTCATTAATTTTAATGTTTTACCTACGTGACTTTACCGAGAAAAAACCTAAGAATAATTAGACGAGACTGTTATGCTTATTCGCTATTTCAATAACAGTGTGTTTATGCATTTAAAGGAGAGTTTTACAGTGTTTGATTTCATCATAGCTCCGTGTGTATTGCATAATACATTGTATTCATAGCTGTCAGATCTGAAACTAAACTTTATTCAGTGAGTGCACTAACGACTATTGTGTTTCGATGTGTATTTCGTTTAAAATAGATTTTGTGAGTGTTTGTTTTAAGTGTAGTAATTTATCCAGTGAACGAAGCAAGGCTGCAGGCCGATGTCCGGAGAAGTGTACAGTATTCATATATTGTTTCATTTTAAACATTATTTCAGTGTCCTCCAATGCCTTTAAAAGTCTGCCTCCCGACCAATCACTTTGGAGTCCTCTTTCTACCAATCGGAGACCTTTGTTTATTTTCAAATAGCCATTAGGCTGCATATTGGCTTTGGGTAATTTTTAGGTCATTACATATAAATTGTAGTCTATATAGGGAGGGTGTATATACGGTCTGGCCAGCTGGATGTGCAGTCAGTCTTTGCTGGGAATAACCTGAGCTGCTACCATAGGCATACATCAGGGTGCTTTCCATCTTGCACCTGGTGAGTCGGTACTGCCAGCAGCTGCCAATGCCGAACCCCGGGCGGTGGTTAACTAACCTGGCAAACTCAGTATTTGAGTGGGGTCTGTGGAACCCTTGGTGGAGGAAATACCATCAGAAGGACTCCTCAGACCATCCACTGCATCCAGCATCATCTCCAGCCATCTAGACATAGTCTTGCCACTGGATACAGGCGAGTTTGGACGAGAGAGTGAGGTCAAAGCTGCACAAAACTCACTTAAATCCAATTGCAAGCGCAAGTCATGACACCACCATCGGGTCAAACAAAGAACATCAAAGTGACACCACTTAATGTTGGTGCTTGGAATGTTCGTGCACTTATGGACACAGCTGGACCAAACAGATTTGAGATATGAATGGCTCTTGTCGGCAGAGAACTTGCCAGATACAAAATTGGCATCGCCTAAGTGAGACCCGGCTAGCTGACACTGGATATATTGTAGAAGTTGGAGCCGGTTACACCTTTTGGAGTGGGCATGGAAAAGAGGAGAGATGCAACAATGGTGTTGGTTTTGCAGTAAAATCTCACCTGGCCAACCAACTATCAAGCTTACCCAACGGTATAAACGACCGTCTTATGACTGAAGCTCCATCTACCAGGCAAAAAGCAGGTCACCATCATCAGTGCCGTGTGGTTGTTACCGCTTAGTGTGGCGAGTTGTCCGTCTTGAGTTTGCTATAGATGGAGTACTGCACGAAGACGGACTGGTTGTGTGGTTGTCACATAGTGGTGGTTGTAGCGTGGTGGTGGGTCTGTGGCTGTTGTGGAGAGAGTGGAGTTATCCATACCTGGGCAGTGTGCTCCTGACCGGCTCCGGTTTGACAGCAGAGGTCTCACTCCGAATCAGCCGAGCGGCATCATCTTTTTATTGGCTGCATATTGCTGTGTGGAAGCTACCTGGTCTGTCGCCCCACACGAAGCTCGGGTCTTCTCAGCCACGGCCTGTCTCTATGGTTACGAAACGTGGACCCTCCCTAATGGAACATCCACGGCTTGAAACATGTCTGTGTATTTCTTGAAATTAATTATTTCCTGCTGCCGAGCAGAAGGGGCACGCTGTTATGCTGCAAATATGTTGAAATATCCCCATGTGCCCAACCTATTTCTATATGCAGTTTAATGATGTGTGTAGATGGAAAAAACTAATTTCCCTGTACTTTCCTATGCGTAGGTATGCGGCAGATGCAGAACGGTGTGGGCAATTAAAAGCTTCTAAGTGTCTTGGGAATTAAACGTGCAAAAGTCAACAATCGCCATACGCAGTCTTATCAGACTCCCAAGCAAAGCAACGGTGCACAGCGGAGTGCAGAGGTTCAGTTCCGATTCTTGGTCACGACACACAAAAATGCAGTGTTGCAAGGCCGTAATTATAATAAATATTGGGGGGGAGGCACACTCCCCCACCCCCCCCCCCCAATATTCAAATATGCTCAAAATGTCCCCCCCCCAATATATTGCTATAAAATAGATTTCTGTTTATATGATTGTGGTTATGGTTGTACTTTATTAATCCCTAATCTCTGCCATTACATACACTGAAATAAGAAAAAAAAGAAAAAACAGCAATGTAATACAATACACTATTAGACATTATTGTAAAAAATAAAGAAAAAGTCCATCCTATGTGTTTGGAATTTTTTGTAATATTTTAGGCAGGAAATTCGTTTTCAAATTTCGATTTTTTTTTTCTGGGGGGGTCCCCCAGACCCCCTGGAAGATTTGGTCCCCCCCAATGTTGACTCCATGGCTACGGCCTTGCAGTGCTGCATTGGCTCGCATGTCCAAACGTTATAAGCACTTGCTGATACAAATCCATTTGAAAAGCAATAAAGCACAACAATAAGAGTAACTATCAGATATTCCAAAATATTATACTTTCTGGGTAAACGTTAATATAAATACGGACACAGTTTAAGATCAAATCGGACATTGTAAAAGACCGAAATAACGTAGTGAAACCTTACACAATTCTCAAAGCAAGAGGAGAGAGCGGCGAGAGACGTGCTGCAAATAGCTGCACAAACTGGAGATCGTAATTCAAATTCCGCGGGCAAATGAATGAGCAGAATCAACAAGAACGTGTTAGAAAGAACATGAAGAACGTGTTAATCAACGCAAAGATTCTTGCCTGGATCGAGCTGGTGACGTCGCGGTCAAGCAACACGCCCCCTCGTTTCCCTTTCTTTGATTGGCTAAGCGCCACGAAATATTTCAGTCCGCTCTCGCATTTCAGCGTGCGGAGTGGGCCGGTTGACGGGGTTGGGGTGGTGGGTGGGTGGTGGGCGTGGCTTTGTGAGTGATGTCACGCGGCGTGTTGAGGGTGTGGCCCTGGTGTCACGTTGTGAGTCAGCTACTTGTGACGTAAGGGTCCGACACCTGACCATCGGGCATTTTTGCGTGGGGGTTGGTCGTGTTGCGTAAGTAGCTAAATAAAAAAAGACCGCTTACCATACGCCGTTAGTCATGCATTACTTGTGTACGTAGGACTTGTTCACCAAATATATACGCAGCAAAGCAAACACATGAGTGGACAACTGTTCAATAGCTTCATAGCTCATCGGATTTTTCCAGGCTAAATCACGATTACACCATTGGAACCTCCTTTGCCAGTAGCAAAATATGATAATTGTGTTTTTTTACCCTTTTATCTGGAAACAAAACTGACACATTTTTTACAAGGAGTCATGTTTGCATTGACCACAATACACTGCGGTCGGAATGCAAAAAAAAACACAACTCTGCTAATGTATGCACTGTCCTTGTGGTCAATGCAAACATGACGCCTTGTAAAAAAATGTGTCAGTTTTGTTGCCAGATAAAAGGGTAAAAAAAACTTATCATTATCATAACTCACGATTCTGCATATTTATCCCAGTCATAGGAATGTGGAATTTCTACATTCTTTGGAGTCGAGTAAACGAGAAGTGATGACAACAAATGTCACGACGGACATTTACCACTGCTGATTTTTTTTAGGTAGCCTTCTTTGTCAATACAAATGAACCACCTATCATTAAGATCGCATTGCTCGAATTCAATGGAATGTTACATTGATTAATTGATCCTAGGCTGTTGCCGATAACACCTCTAGTGGCTATAGGGGTGGCATTAAGCTATTTATTAAAATTTTCCATGGGATACAAACACAAATTCTTACACACGCGACTCCATGCATTTACATTCCAGAATTGAGAGATAGCAATGGCTTTGGGGGAGAGGCCTTTACCCGGCAATGGGTTGATCATGGCTGGTGACAGTCCAATACATGTATCTTGAGTTTGGGAATCCATCTGTTATATGCATTAAACAAATTAATGTCTGGTGATACTGCTGTTTTGAGAGGTGCACAACACAATAAAAAAAACCAAGACTAGTCAACAATACTGCCTTGAAAGAAAAATATACAATTCGCGACGTTTCAGGCAGTGACCCTTCATAACACAACATTACACGTCGCCGATTATATATTTGTCGTTTTAAGGAATTGTTGGTGACGAGTTTGTTGAGGTTTTTTTTAGTTCGATACATTGAGGAACTTGTGCTCCGTGTCACCCCGAGCGTCCTAACCCCCCCCCCCCACGACATCCGCTTGGTGTTTCCTTGTGCTCTCGTTCTTAACCCCGGGTCAGGACCAGATTTCAGAGGCGGGGGGGGGGACACTTGCCCAGGGCCCAAAACTCCAAGAGGGCCCACAAAAAAATACCCACGTTATTTTTGTTAAACTTTTTTAAAAGTAGAACTGCTTATTGATGTTATCATTTTAGAATGGACGGGGGTCTTTTTGCAATACAAACCGCCTTGGCAGTGAATTCCTAAATACAAGAAAATAAAAAACTCACGTTCGTCAAATCTTAAGAGATGTTATCTGCAATGAAAAGAGGCTATTGTCAAAGACATGACCAATTATATACTGCATTCCTTTTTGGGGCAGTCTTATTGAAGAACGTGTTGAGTTTATATCATTTTCTTATGGACAATGTTACTATTATCAATTGCTATTCGATTAATGCGTTATCAAAATGTGATTCAATTCAAACTTAATTTGGAGCTTTCGTGACTGCAGGAATTATTCTTTGGTTCTTTCGGTAAAGTCACGTATAAAGATAAAATAATAAATTAAATACTAGCATACGTTTCGATTGCAGCACAAGCAATCTTCATCAGGTATATTGTGTTGCAATCGAAACGTCGTATGCTAGTATTTAATTTAATATTTTATTTTTATACGTGACTTTACCGAAAGAACCAAAGAATAAGTGATTCAATTCACCAATAAATGCATGGCTTTTCACGTTGTTCCAGCTGTTATTTTTTTACCATACTTCATAACGCAGGTCGGTGCAAGTTGGTGCAGATGGCGGAGAGGACATGACCACCTGGGCTGTTTTAATGTATGTGTATATATACGTAAGTGAAGATAGTATATTTTGCTCTGGTTTTCCCTGGGAGAGTATACCCACATTCAGGCCTACCCCAGGTCTTTTTTTGCAAGATTAGTTCAACAAAGACTTTCACACAATTACAGTATAATGAAAACCTCTATCAGCAAGTATGCTCACACTTCCTTTTAAATTAATCGTTAACTTGTAAAAAAAAAAACCCCCATCAGATATTACCAGTTGAGTAAAAGCTATACATAGGACACAATATTATGACCCAACTTAGTCAGTTAAATCAAGTCACCACATTATGGGTTTGTTGATAAACCAAATTGGCATATTTGGCCATGTGACAAGTCAATTTGATTAGCTTTGTCAGGTGCTGGAGGATTAGAGTAAAAAAAAACATATTTACACGATATAAAAACTAACCCAAAGTAAACTACTTATGATTTCGTCGAGGAAATATTCGTTGTTAGTGGCAGCAAATGTACTCTATAGCCCCGGCCTCAACACAACTGCCAAGGCCGTCATCTTGTGGTCATCATCAAAGACGAGTCAGAAGCTTGCTATTCAAATGCATCTTGGGATTGCAATTGGCAGGCAGATTTGAAGCACATATCGCACAGCTAGCTTAAACGCATCGTTAAAACTTGATTTCTAATGCCGCATGATTTGTATTAATATTCATCAGCCATGTTTCTTGAATTTCCTGCCAGAGGTTGGAGGGTTTCAACACTATACAAAAAACGCTACGAATTACACCATGTAAAATGAAATAATTTGTCCAAATCTCAGGATATGCAAGAATAGGACCCCACATTTGTTTACATGCTGTATGGTTCGAACCCAAGCAAATAAAAAACTAGAAACATTGTTGCTATTGTGAGGTAATGGGGATACTGTACAGTTAGAGAAATTACCCCAAGTTGCTTTCTTTGGAGATGTGGAGACACTTTCTATAATGAATAGTTTATGTACATAGCAACAACAGCGATACGGATTATATAGATTATGAACTTCTTTTGCACCGTACGTGGCAAAACACGCTAATCAGTGCAAGATGCGTTGCCAGTGGCCAGAAGAGACCATTTGGGACATGTTCTTCTGAACATCTGGAACAATGTCCATAAAAATTTACCTTTATAGCAGTGAACAACATCCTTCTCAAACAACACTGTGAAGAATATCTATTGGCCAAAATGTCACCAAGAATATCCTTAATCTTTGAATGCATTGTTACTGATGAATGCATGAAGTCTTTGTAATTTGTGCTGTGCATCACTGCCAATGAAATGACAAATAATTTGTCTTTTTGAGAAAAATATTGGTTTTGGCAGGATGAGGTGTGCATGGCTGTGTTACGTTAAACTGAGACTGCCCGTTTTATGTTGTAGTTTGCGGGAACCATGTGTTTCGTGACATGCACATCGTTTCTTACAGAATGACAAAGATGTAACATAACGAACTTTATTAAAACAAAAAAAACCATTTATATTTGGGAAAAACTGTATAAAGCAAAGCTCACCGCAGAACCCAATATCGTTCGGCAGAAGTCTTGTACAGCTGAATGTTTACAATAACCTAAAACAGACATGACGGCTCTCACCAACCCCGTGAGCAATTCCACAGTTCCACACTTACAACGGGATTGACAGACAAGCGTCAGGCAGAGGAACTCTGTAAACAGCCAAGGTATTGTGCAACTACGCAGAAATCAGATATTTAAAGATTTAAAATGTGCATGGATAGAAACAGCAACGATTAAAAAACAAAGGAAAAGGCTTTCTTCATTCATTCTGTAACCAAAACTTATTGGCTTCACTAAAACCGTAAATTTAGATTCTTACAAACTGTAAATAATTGTAGTTGGGGCAATAACGACAAATAGAATGATATGAAAGAGCCATGTTTTTGTGGCGCACTGCAAGTTATGCAACGTAAATGCCAATCTAACTCAATGTCGGTCAAATGTTGATATACACTTCTAAATGTGCATTAAAAAAGTAAGGCAATCACACAATTTATTTACATTATGATTTCCGTTCCTCCAACGCATAAACATACCAAACACTATACATTTATAGTTTTATATTACATTGCCGTGCTGTGATTATTGTACACAAGAGTATTGTTGTATACATTTATAGAGAGCCTTGTGACTAATAATTGCTCCAAAGGGGTGACATTTCTTCTGCTGCCTTTAGTTTCGTTTTTCTATGCCGTATTTAGAAAGCGCGCTTGTAAAGCAATAAAATACGTAGGACGATGCTTTTAAGACTCCAATCAGTAGTGACTCCGTTACTGCTGCTTGCACTGGTCGGCATGCGACGGCTCCTTCCAGAAGTCTTCATCATCCCTGTCAGCGGTGGAGCGTGGCGCACGTTTGTGCAGACTCAATTCTACAGGGGAAGAGAGAGGCGACGTTAAGGTCACGTTATTAAGATCAAGAGTCAACGGCGTCCAAGTGCTGCTGGAAGAATGATGGGACCCGATACGAAAGAACAAGAGCTGCACTGCCCTCTGCTGCCCAGCCTCGCAGCCACACGAAAAAAAAACATTTGTGCACGGTGTTCACCCATTAAGTCACTATCCAGAATCATTTTGCTTTCCTTCCGAGACTGAGTACTTTCCGGCCAATATGCTCATAGGCTCCCTCAATTAAATATGACTATTAATGATTAAACCGCTAACTGTCTTGTAAATATTAATTCTACAATAAACGCAGAGCATAACCCCATGCTGCTACCGCAGAAATTAAGCTGGCAGCTACGCCATGACCCCCAGCGCAGGTCACACACCGAGCCTGGAGTTGTCGAAGAACTGGACGTTGCTCGGCAGGGCGATCGGCGCTCCCGGCTCGAAGTAGTGCTTCTTCGGTTGCGGCATCATGAGGTTCTTGCGTGGGGAAAGTGGGGCCTTGTTCTCAATGCAGGCCTTCGCTCGCTTGGTCGGTGTGCAGAGGCTGCCGACTGGCGCGTCGGAGGCCGTTTTTGGTGCCGGTGGCAGTTGCGGCGACGGTGGAGCTGCCGCGATGCTCTCCACCTTCTGGAGGTCCAGCTGAGACTGCAGCAACTTCACATTCTGCCTGAGCGCCTCGCTCTCCCGCTTGTACTTGGTCGCGGAATCCTTGAGTCGCACCAGCATCGTCCTGCCGTGCGGGAATCGAGTTTCAGCGCAAGTTTCTCGTTTGCGGAAATGCCGTTACTATACGTTGCTCCCATATACCCTCGATTGCAACGCACTCTTTCCCCCTGTCCTTTAAACTAAAGTTGGGGTTATCTTATCATCCGGTAAGTGTGTGTGACAAGATTTGTACAACTGTATTGACACCGAGCATAAGTTTGGGGTGTGTCTTACTTTCCAGAGCATCTTATAATCCGGAGAACATTATGGCAGGCATGTGATGACTCACTAAAATGGATTCATAAGCTTACACTACAAGCATCGAACTGCATGTAAGAATGTTTTTCAATTCCTATACGTTATATATAATGAATGGGTTCACCCCTGCAGCTACTTGAGGTTTCCACATTCCAATTTCTGTGGAGGGGGCGATACACTGCCAGATGAAGAAGGTCTCCCTAGTTTATGTCAGTTAAGGGTGGTTTTTTTTATCATACTTTACTATGCCAATCAACGTCTTCAAGTTCAAGGTTCAAGTCATTTTTATGTGGGTTCAGTGAAGGGGGCCACCCAGGACAAGTCCAGATATAATTCACCGATGTGAGCCGCACCAGGGTATTGAGACCGGGTTGCCGGGATTTTAGCACAGCGCCCAAACTCACCTACCCTCCCACTCCACCTGACACTTTAATTACAAACTTTTAAACATATTTTAAAACACTAACATGATTGATTTGCTCATCCGAGTTCTGTGATCATAATGAAGCACGCTGTATACGGCAAACACCTGGCCAAAGACAAACACCCAATTCGGCCAAGAGGCTTGTACAAACATTCCGTGCGTGGGTTGACTAGTACATGACAAATCAAGCCTAGTCTGTGTTTGCCCGCAGCACATTCATTGCAGCAACCAAAAGGCAAATAATAATTTCATTAATTGTTAGAGAATTCTGGGTCACAATTTTATATTTGTTTTACAATGTACGTAGTATCCAGGATACTCAATACATTAGAGCACTTAGCCAGCACCACTGAGATACTGGGTTCTAATCTGAAACAAGGATTAAAAACAGCTTTCCAACGGTCAAAGTCCAGTCAATCTTATCGAAGCAATGTATACAATTTATGAAAGTAATTCTGGCACGCTCGATTTGACGCGCGTGCATCTTGGGTACAAGAATCCATTTTAAATTGAATAAACTAGCAGGTGGGTTAGTGCAGGTGACGTGGGGGGAAACCGCACCCTTCCTTGATCGACGTCATCTTCAGTTTCAGATGCTTCAGCTCATTGTTCAGCCGCGTGTTCTCATTCTGCAGGATGATGAGCGCCGTGGCTTGTATGACGCCGCTGCCACCACCGCAGGTGACGACGCCAGATGAGGCACTGTGACTCGGCTCCGAGACTGCAATGGATGCGGAGTGGACTGTTATATACACACACAAAGACCTCTCCCATATAGTCTTAACAGACTGTTTGGGGCAAGTGTTGTTAGCGAGCACCGATGAAGGCCGGCACAGCACACGAGGGGGTGGGTGGCCAGCACCACGCTCGGTCGCCTTTGTCTACCTAGTGGAATTGTTTACAAACCGCGACACCAGGTACTCATTTGAGGCCGAGTTGACCTAGAGGAGGCCCAAAATCGGTTGAGAAAATTGTAACTGGTGTTTGCCATGAGCGGGAATTGAACTCGGGTCACCGGGTTCATTGCGTAGTGAACTAACCGCTACACTACATATATATATACACACACACAAACAAACAAAACTTACATTGTAGGCACACTCAGGCTGTGCCGTGGTTTGTCAAACACTTTGTAGCGTGATATATTTATTGGGGTGCTGTGATGTTCCATTGAAAACACATGGGGGGAGCGATGTTACACCGATGTCACAACAGTGCCATTAATTGCAAGCTTGACCACAAAGTTAAAGTTCTCTCATTAATACAACTTCAAACTCGTGTCGTACAGACCGTTGCACAGCCTAGATTAGGCATCTAAGGACTGCCGTCGGCAAACACAAGTGGCACGGTTCGAGCCGGGACGTACAGGTGGAGTCCGCCTGCTGCCTCGCCGCACGCAGGTCCTCCTTCAGCCTCCTCAGTATCTGCTCCTTCGCGCTCAACGTGGTCTTCAGAGACTTGACCCTACCGCGGCAACAGGGGGAGTTGTAACAACGGTTACAGGTGCACAAACTACATTTTAAATAAATTAGACGAAAAAAAGATGGTGATGTATCATGTAATAACAATTCCCTGTATGTGTTAAGCAAAGCGTCGCCGAGTCTCAATAATTTTTTTTCAGGAGGGCCCTGCACATTGGATGTTTGAGCAATTCCATTCTTGGGAGTGCAGGAGGCAACCGATAGAGGAAATCCACGCAATCTGCGAGGTGGTTATCACTCACACTTCTGCACAGAGATGCAAGAATCCAAGGAAATCGAGTGAACACAGAAGTACCAGGGCAGAGAAAGGGCATGCCAACAGAAGTGGTTTGAAGTAGTGAATCTGGAGTACAGAGTGGACGTGGAAATGGCTCAACACAGCAATGAGTGGAGAAAGAAGACCAGGAAGGCAGACTCCACGCGAGTTAAAAAAATATAACAAGACAGCAACCTCACACCAAGGGACACCGCAAGCCTCATCCGGCCACTCTGATGTAGGACGAACGTGCTTACGGAGATCAAAGCTCCCATGGCATTAAAACCACTGCCAAATCAAGACCAGGTGTCTTCCTGCTCAAGCATGCTCAACACCACTCGAGGCTAATGAGGCAGTGGTGGAAATTCCGCATTGCAATGACAGGGACCAGTATAAACACAGGATATAATTGGTGTGAATCTTGGCCAGGACTCACTCCTTCTCGTGAGTACTCTCCAGCTTGTACTTCTCCAACTGCAGTCTCGCGATCTCATACTTGACATCTTCAGACTCCTTCCCGTCAGCATCCGGCTTATTTGGCTTCATGAGGACCTGCATAGAATTCAGCAACATCATAAGTATGCTGAAAAGATAGAAGATGCTGATGTGCGAGCTGATCAACCACATGCTTAGACACAAAACATAAATCATACCTCTACCAATCACATCTTTACATGGTAAATATAACATAGAATTCTTATCCGTGGCCCTATTACCCGTAAAAACTCATCTGCAGCCCTATATTTCCATATCCACGATTTTACCCATAATTCATAGGAATGCGTCCTCCCAGTACTCGTGTTTTTTTACGGACAAGAGGAGTTAGGTGATAAAAGACTCCTATTATCCTCAATTTTCTACCCTGTGGATAAGGGAAGTAAAAGTGCTTATAACTACACAGATAATAGGGTCTGCGATATTGGTTCCCCATATCACTGAGGATAGGAGGAGTTCTCCTGAATATGCAGATTCAAACATGGACACCAACAGACCATGATGAGATTATGTAAAGACGAAAGCAGGTTGGAGTGCTTTTTTAAACTGGCCTTAATAATGAAATGCCACCGTAACTAAGGAATAATGGCTTTAAGCAGCGTATGTTACCTGGCATGACCTAGAGGCATGGACATTATCCAATAAAATGGAACACAAGCTAAACAGCCACGGCATAGATGAAGTAAAAAGATCAGTTCGTGTGCAGCAGTTAGATGGATTGTTATCTTGCGAGACCACGAGGACTGGCGACAACTTGAGATGGCCGTCATGCAGCAGTGAATATACGTCACGAATTCTGATGACGATGATTCACTTGCACGCGGCACGTGTGGGGAACCGTCATGACCACCGTGCCCCAGTTACCTGCAGCTGCCTTTTGAGATCGCAAAGCTGCGAGTCCCTCCTGATCACACGCTGCTCAAGTTCGCTCTCGCGCAACACCATCTTCGCCACCTTCGCGCGCAACGCCACCGCTTCCTCTTTGCCGTCATTGCCGGAGGCGAGCAGCTCCTGCAGCTTCTGGAAGAGGGTGAGGGTAGGTGTCAGTGGAGGGTTCCAGCAACTCACGAGGGACAATTGGCAAGCAGGCTGAGAACCATGGCCAATTTCCAAACCTGTGTTTGGCCCCACGATTATCTGAGCACCCGTTTGGGTTCCAGGAAAGAAAATCAAAGCGGGATTTAGACCAAGAGTGTGCGGACCTTTTCCAAGCATGGGCCACATCTCCGGTTGGACAGGGGTCACGTGGAACGTTGACCACGACATTACATTAGTGAGATTGACGTCACACGTGCGAATAAAAGTTGGTGTGGCGGCCTGTTCACCGGGTTTTTTAATTGAGCATTGAAGTATTGCATTGCGATGATGCCGAATCATTACATTGAATTGCAATCCAAAATTGTTACACAACTAGCGGCCACCACACCTTGCACAACTACACAGTAGATCTGCACCCGTAACACACCACCGTGCAAGTGAGAGCACCGAAGCTCACCCTGACCTCTTCCTTCAACGTTTCCAGTTGTTGCGGGCTCTCGGATGTGTCGGCGCTCTGTTCGGCACGGGCGACCTGCAGCTGGGAGCCAAGGTGAGGAGCCTCGCTCTCCAGCACGGCGACGCGCTGCCTCAGCACGTCCGTCTGACGCTTCTCCACCGCGAGCTCGGACTGCAGGCGCTCCACCGTCTCGCCAAACGCCTTCTCGTTACTGCCCATCGTCTCCTTGTTGAACTGAGACATGGGGGATATCACACAATCGTTCGTTAATTCTTGTATTTGCCCAAAATTAGATTTATCAACAGTAAGACAATATTCATTTGAAATTATTGCAGAAAGCAGTGCATCGCTGCATGTGAGAGAATGGCCTCAGAAGACAATTTTTGCCTACACTCCATGGTGCCTTCCGTTGCCTCTTATCCAGTGTGTGGTGCTGCATCTTTCTTACATGTTATACTGTACAAGTGTTTATCACATCGAATGTCATATATGTCGCACGGACTGGACTGGGTGGTTTGCGTGTAGCCATTGGTGACCAAGCTAAACCACTCAGACTTGAGAACCAGGTTTAGTGACGGGCATCTGAAACCCAAAATCGAACTCACAACAATCAACAAATGCCAACTCTGTGTCTCAACATCGTATTAGCTCCCTGGACCGCCCGGCCACCTTAATGAGTTTGTGACAAGCAGAAAATGGCTGAAAAGCAAAATACGGGAAAGTGCAAGAGATTTCATCAGCCCCAGCGCCACACCGCACTCGGCCTGACCTTCAAAGATGCTTCCACCTCCGTGAGCTTCTTCTTCAGTTGTTGGAGCTCGCCCGAGTCGCTCGGCCCGGCTCTTCCACCTGACATGGCAGCCTGCAGCTGCGACTCGAGGAAGGCGACGCGAGCCAGCAGCTCCTTAGTCTGCTTCCTCTCCTCTTGGAGCTCCATGTCAGAATCATCGATCAGCTTCATGAAGCACTGCGACTGAAACTTCATCTCCTACAAAGAGAGAGAACACGCACGCGTTGGCTGAGTTTGCTCTCGCGCGATATTCTCTCCCGCCATCTGGGCGCGCCACGCCGCCATCGCCGTCGCCACTTCCTCCTCACCGTTATTGTTGCAGACGAGCAGCCCCTGCAGCTTCTGGAGGAAGGTGAGGGTAGGGACCAATAGAGGGTTCCAGCAAGAGGAGCAATAGCAAAGTGGGCAGGGAATGATGACCAACTTCCAAACCTGTATCTAGTGCCACGATTATCTAAGCACCCGTTTGGATTCCAGGATAGAACATCAAGTCAGAATTTAGATGAAGAGTGTGCAACGTTTTCCAATCACGGGCCACATCTCGGACCGACTTAAGTGACCACAACATCATGTTAGTGAAATTTGTTCGCAAACCCTCAGTTGGCGAGGGATTCCTGTATTGCATTGCAATGATGAATTATTAAATTGAATCGCAATCCAAAATCGTCAATTAATTGAATCTTAGGCAGGGGCGTGGGATAAATCGTTACACAACAAGCAGCCAGCACACCCTTTCACAACTACACAGTAGATCTGCACCCGTAACACACCGCCGTGCAAGTGAGAGCACCCAAGCTCACCTGGATCTCTTCCTTCAAAGTTTCCAGTTGCTGCTGCTGGCTCTCCGACGTGTCGGTGCTTTGTTCGGCATGGGCGACCTGCAGCTGGGAGCCAAGGTGAGGAGCCTCGCTCTCCAGCACGGCGACGCGCTCCCTCAGCACGTCCGCCTGACGCTTCTCCACCGCGAGCTCGGACTGCAGGCGCTCCACCGTCTCGCCATACGCCTTCTCGCTACTGCCCATCGTCTCCTTGTTGAACTGAGACACGGGCGATACCACACAATCGTTCGTTTATTCTTATATTTTCCCGAAATTAGATTTGCCAACAGAAATCAGTGCATCACAGCACATCCCAGAATGGCATCAGAAGACAACACTGCAAACTTCCAAGATGCCTGTTGCCTCTT
This sequence comes from Lampetra planeri, assembly GCF_965212315.1. Taxonomy (NCBI): domain Eukaryota; kingdom Metazoa; phylum Chordata; class Hyperoartia; order Petromyzontiformes; family Petromyzontidae; genus Lampetra; species Lampetra planeri. The sequence continues at coordinate 5,068,594 of NC_136139.1, read as the reverse complement.
ACATGTTATTCTATATGGGTGTTCATCACGTAAAAATAAAACACATTTTTCATCCTCAAGGCCTGAATGTCATATTACCACACGGAATTGACTAGGGATTTGTGTGTAGCCATTGGCAAGTGAGTTAAAGCACTCGGACCAGGTTTAGTCATGGCCGTCGGAAACCTATAATTGAACCCACGACCTCAACAGCGTCAACTCGGTATCCCAACATCGTATTAGCTTCCTGAATCACCCGGTCACCTAAATTATGTTTTGTGAAAAGCCCGAACTGACTGAAAAGCAAAATACAGGAAAGTGCAAGAGATTTCAACAGCGCCACTCCACACTCGGCCTTACCTTCAAAGATGCTTCCACCTCCGTCAGCTTCTCCTTCAGTTGTTGGAGCTCGCCCAAGCCACTCGGTCCGGCTATTCCGCCTGCCGTGGCCGCCTGTAGCTGCGACTCGAGGGAGGCGACGCGAGCCAGAAGCTCCTTAGTCCGATTCTTCTCCTCCTTGAGCTCCATGTCAGAGTCATCGATCAGCTTCATGTAGTACTCCGACTGCGACGTCATCAAATTCAGCTCCTGCAAAGAGAGAACGCACGCGCTGCTGAAGCTCGCTCTCGTGCGATATCATCTCCTACCAGCTGGGTACGCCATGCCGCCACTTCCCCTCACCGTCATCGAGCCTTTGTACGGTCAAAGTACTCAAAAATCGCACGACTGTCAAAACTAATGACATTCTTAATGATACTCCTTGGTTCTTTCGGTAAAGTCGCGTAGATAGAAAAATGAAAGACAACACGACGTTTCGGTCAAAACAGAAGCGTCCGTCTTTAGGTGAGAAAAAATATTATCTGCTGTTGTGGCTTTATATAGGCACGGGAGGGGGGAGGGAAGGGGGGGGGAGTTTGAATGTAGGAGTTAGGCACGGGAGCTATTTCTCCTTCACACATCCATCTCTCCATCATAGAAGAGTCGTTCTTACACAAAGCATCGGCAGCACAACCTTGTGGGAGTGGATACATGTCAGCATCATTGTTTCAAGACAAGCAGACTTTGAACCGTTATGAAATCGCGTCTCATCGGCAGTCAGGCCTGCTTGAATCGATGCTGCTCAACTACCAATCCGATAGGCAAGGACCCTCCCCTGATGTTATGGGGTCCCAGTTTGATGTAAAATTATACAATAATAATCATTATTATTACCTCAACATGGTGGGCTGCTTCAGCAATGAAATTGTTGTTCTTTTCCTGGGCGAGCACCAGCTGCTGCTCGAGCTCCGCAACCTGTCGGCTCAGCACCTGCACCTCGTCCCGCAAGCCCTCGCTGCTCTGGTGCGCTGCACGGAGCTCCTCCACCACTGCCGAATGGCGCTGCTCCTCGTCCAACGCGCATATGAGATTTAATATTAGCACTCTTGTGATGCCCTGGCATACATAACGTGTGTTATATCAAGAATAAATAATTATTAACAACACAAATAAGCAATTTCTCCTTCACACATCTATCTCTCCATCATAGAAAAGTAGTTCTTCTCACACAAAGCATTGGCAGCACAACCTTGTGGGAGTGGATACATTTCAGCATCATTGTTTCAAGACAAGCAGACTTTGAACCGTTATGAAATCGCGTCTCATCGGCAGTCAGGCCTGCTTGAATCGATGCTGCTCAACTACCAATCCGATAGGCAAGGACCCTCCCCTGATGTTATGGGGTCCCAGTTTGATGTAAAATTATACAATAATAATCATTATTATTACCTCAACATGGTGGGCTGCTTCAGCAATGAAATTGTTGTTCTTTTCCTGGGCGAGCACCAGCTGCTGCTCGAGCTCCGCAACCTGTCGGCTCAGCACCTGCACCTCGTCCCGCAAGCCCTCGCTGCTCTGGTGCGCTGCACGGAGCTCCTCCACCACTGCCGAATGGCGCTGCTCCTCGTCCAACGCGCATATGAGATTTAATATTAGCACTCTTGTGATGCCCTGGCATACATAACGTGTGTTATATCAAGAATAAATAATTATTAACAACACAAATAAGCAATTTCTCCTTCACACATCTATCTCTCCATCATAGAAAAGTAGTTCTTCTCACACAAAGCATTGGCAGCACAACCTTGTGGGAGTGGATACATTTCAGCATCATTGTTTCAAGACAAGCAGACTTTGGACCGTTATGAAATCGCGTCTTATCGGCAGTCAGGCCTGCTTGAATCGATGCTGCTCAACTGCAAATCCTAAAGGCAAAGACCTTGCCCTGATGTTATGGGGTCCCAGTTTGATGTAAATAAATATATATATAAAACACCCAGGTTTGTCATTCGGTGACTCTGTCATTGTGATTAACGCGGCACGGATTGGTTGAAGTGCGTCACAAGACCGCGAGCAAGTAGCCAACCAGAGGTGCGCCCCTCACAAACATGTACGCTCCCCAGGTGATGTTGCGCCCTAATAAGGCGCTGTGGGCAGCTGATCTGCCACCACGCTCACGGGCCGACAGGGGTGGGGGCTGAGGGGAAGGACTCCCCTCAACACTTCCTAAGACCCCTTAAGATAACACCTTGCAAATAATCCTAGCAGTTCTTTCAGTGATTAATAAGTCATAGCTCTTAGAAGTTAATGTAACCATCACAACTAACGTTTAAATACATTTTCATTCATTCACATTAAAGTTACATCACGGGATCGTCAAAAAAGCTATGTAGAGTGAAAGTTTTAAGTGAAAGCCGCGTAAAGCCGCTCTTATGCGACTTATTCAAAGTCCTCAAGTACAGAAAAGCCGTTCGCGTTCTTTTTACCAGTACTCTCCAATAATACTTTTCAATAATACTTTTGACGGTAAAACACACGTGCACTACACACACACACATCTATTACATACGGACATATACACACGGTTCTCATTACATTAGTAATGTAGTTTTTTTGGTGCTTAAATCCACTGCTGGATGAAAGCCCAACGCACGCTGTGCGAGTGGATCGTAAGGATTTACTTGACCAGTATGTTGGGGGCCGCCACATGCTGTGGTTGTTGGGGGGCGCCACAGGCGCCCCCCAAGAACCTATTTATACAATAATTATTATTACCTCAACATGTTGAGCTGCTTCAGCAATGAAATTGTTGTTCTTTTCCTGGGCGAGCGCCAGCTGCTGCTCGAGCTCCACAACCTGTCGGCTCAGCACCTGCACCTCGTTCCGCAAGCTCTCGCTGCTGTGGTGCGCTGCACGGAGCTCCTCCACCAGTGCCGAATGGCGCTGCTCCTCGTCCAACGTGCGCCGCTGCTCCTGCGACAGAGAGCCCTGCAGCTGCTCCACCAGCGCCTCCCGTGAGGACAGGTCGGTAGACAGCTTCGCGCAACGGCCGTTCAGGTCCGACATGCGTGCGCTCAGGTCCTGGATTATCGCCACCCCCCCCCCACCGCCACACACATGCGCACGCGCACAGCCAACAAAGCAAGCGGTCAAACCTCGGAACCCATTAGAGGCTTCACTTATACCCCTCTGCCATTAGCACATTCGAGCTGAGCGAGCTTGGGGCCTCTCACCGTACGGGTGGTTTTCCACCGGCTATTTTCCGTACCGAGCTGGAACCAAACTGTGATATGCTGGACTCAAGACATCTGAATTTAGCTCTGGGCCAAGCAGCGCCAGGACAAATGATGCATTCAGAGCGTGTAACGTCAGAGATACGGCTTGCCTTAAGCGGAGAAAAAACAACCTGGTACTTCCGGATCCCTGGCGCGGCTAGGTTATACAGGGGAAAACTGATATGAGAGCGGTGAAAATTACCGTCAATGATCCCCAACTTGTAAGAGGAAAAGCAGAATTAAGCCGAGTTAACACATTTATAGAAGGCTGCCTGGGAATACCATGTGTTGTAGGCATGAGCTGTAAGCTGGTCAATGGATTTTTTTTATACACATCTGCACAAATTTTGAGCATTATGCTTTGTTAGGTGTGGTATTTCACTCAAGTCTTGGACGAGGGCATACCAAAAACGATCGAGAGTTAAACCGTATTATTGAAATCCTTGCAGGGTATGATTAAACTGCATCAGGTGACGGTGTTCCCAAGATAATCCTGAATTGCATCACAATTCATCACGGATCCCACCTGTTCAGACACCTGTGCCTCTGTCAGCTGTTTCTGCAGCCACACAACCTCGGTGGACTTCTCCTGAAGGGCCTTCTCCATGTCCTTGTGCTGCATCTCTGAGGCCTTCATCTTCTCCTGCAGCTCAAACAGCTCCCCTTGAATTTGCATGGCCTAAAAAAAAATACATGCACACACGATGATATGAACATAAGTCGAATGTCACTCAGCGCCACGGCTCTACTATGGAGGCAATGCCTTTCATTCTAACAATGTGGAGGATCTGATTATCTCTCACATGTCAATCATTAAATGGTATTTGGCCCGACATGCCAAGAAATAGTTTTAGGACTCCGAGGCTTTTCTGGATAAATAAATGGCACTATTATTACGTCCTATAGAATGGCTATTCTCAAGAAGACGCCGCCTATAATATACGTTTTTCTGTATAAGGCCAGTGTGATAATGAATGTGAATTTTTGTTCTTCTTACTTGTTCTTGTGCACAATGCAGCATGACCAAATAATATATTGCTCTTAAAAGCCCTGCTTGGTAAAATAAACCACAACAGGTGATAGTGGCAAAGGGAAACCACCTAATCTATTTTTCCCTAGCTATGGCCCTCCTATTGTGTGTTGATACAAAGTGTGTTGGGGTTCGGGGGGGGGCAGGGCGAGGATATTGAGCCGTGGTCCTGCCCTTTGGCCGAAAACTTACAAGAGAGATTATTGACGACACTAATAATGCTGCACCACCATGGACGCTACCTGTGCAGATGATTGTGCTTCCATCAGCCGTTTCTGCATCCTCACAACTTCGGTGGACTTCTCCTGAAGAGCCTTCTCCATGTCCTTCTGCTTCATCTGTGAGGCTTTCAGCTTTGCCTGCAGCTCCAACAGCTCCGCTTGAATTTGGATGGCCTGAACACACACAAGCAATGCGATGAGAAAATCCGTTCAATTAAATGGGACGCCATGAGCCAAGACCGTTCTTCAGACAGTCCTGGCCTCGATGTCTGGCCGATTCTTAAATCATTATTTTGTGCGCCTCGGAGAAAACCGTGTTGGCACGATTAAAAACAAACTGTGCACACACGAGACTAATCATGTAGCTCTACATTGATTCATATTGATTCTTAATGCACCGATTCTTACACTCAAATCATGTGTGCAAAAATCCACCACGTTTGATTCATGTGTGAACAGGATTTGTGAGGAACACAATCACAGGCTGACATACAAAAACAGCCGGCCCAACAGCAGAACACGCGTTTCTTTAAACTGATACACCTGGTGGAAAGGCTACAGGCCGCCGTGCCACCATAAAATAAAGTGCTGGTCCTTACGCTGTCGACATTGTCCTGGAGATCGCTCTGTATCTCATCCCTCTCCACGGTCACCCGCTCGAGGCTCAGCTGCACGGTCGCCTTCTCCTCGGCCAATATGCCGAGCTGTTCATTCAACACTGCCACCTCCCGCGAGAGCCGGCCGTGTTCCTCTCGCGCGCCCGCCTCCTGGCTGAGCAGCGCACTTTCCAGCAAGCCCTTCTCCGCTAGCAGACTTTCCCTCTCTGCAACCAGCGTGTCCACCCTGGCCGACAGTTCGTCCCTTTGCAGGGTTAAACAGCGCACCCTTTCTTCCATGTCCGATAGCTGCTCTGTCACCACGCTCAAGGCGCCAGTGGCATCCCGGTGCTCGACGCTGCTCGCCAGAGACGATTGGGAGAGCTCGGCTTTCTTGCAAGCCAATTCCTCGGCAAGGCAAAGCTCTTGCTGCAGAGCGAGCTCCTTCTCCGTGGCGACGTTCTCCTTCTCCAATGCCAGCTCCTCATCATCTCGAGCCAATGCCCTTCGCTGTAGGTTGACCTTCTCCCGCGCCGCCATCTCCAGGTTTGCCGCCAGCTGGTCCCTTTCGGCCGTCGCGAGGCTGAGTTTCTCTTTCAGCTCGGAAGTCTGCAGAGAGCGACGGTCATGAATTGAGATGAAGCCAAGTAACCAGCTACTTATCAATGCCAATCGTGAAAAGCCAACGAAGAATGAAAAGCAGACCTGGCAAAGCACCAGACGTACGAGTGTTAGGGTCAATGGGGGGCTGGTACTAGTGGCTAACGAAAACATTTTATAGGGCTACACCACGTGCCCAATTGGTGGGAAGCTTGCAGTAGCTGTGCTACGATATACTCATACCCGCCATGGGGGTGTGCAATGTTTTATGTGGGCTTGTGTCACCTCTTGCATCAAGGCGGCGAGTTCACGAGCAGTGTTGTCGGCTTTGTCGGGGTGGGAGGCCTCTGTTTGCATTTGGTCCCTCTCCATCATCGATTGCAGGCGAGCCTTCACCTCCTGCAGCTGCTTCTCCAGCTCATAGCGCGTCTGAAGATCTGGTAGGGGGTAACATATAAATGGGAGAATGACACCACATTATGGGATGGAGGGGAGAGTACCTTGGTAACACTGGGTCCCCCACACCTGAACGATCAGTTGCACAACCAAATTCCTCTCAAAATTGTACAACTTCATCATCGCCTGCAACTGCTTTATCCACATATGAATGAGGCGTTCGGTGGCGAGGAAATTAAAGAGGGAATTTAAGACTGTAACAACCAATCAGAGTTGCGCAAATGTGCATGTTGTGATCAAATACATCGCTGTAAATTGATAAATGGATCGCTTGAAGGTAGGGTCCCCGTCTCTCCTGTAAGCAACCCGCTGTGCAACTGGTTGCCGACACACCCACAAATAAACCGAGATGTGGGCTTTGGATTAAGGACCCGGAAAAGTTTCCTCCCCCCACCACTGCAACTACTCGACTGAAGGTGGCAGACAAAAAAAATCCATTCTGGCGTTGCCGTGTGTCACCTTTGGGCACTTTGCCGTCGAGGAGCTGCGAGAGGCGGGTGTGGTCGGTATAGATGCTGTGCAGCTCACGCTGCAGGTCCATCTCCATGCTGCGGTAGCGCATCTTCTCCTGCTCGAGCGATGAGCGGCAGCCCTCCGCCTCCCTCGTCAGAGCCTGCAGTCTCACCTGGATGTCCGCCTGCGAGAAAGTTAGACGATTTGGAGTCACGACGACGATGATGTTTTAAGGAAACTCGGCAGTGATCTCTGTAGTCAGATGTAATATTCAGTGTACATTAATTTTCGTGTTTTTATTGGAGCGGTTTATTATTCAATTAAATATTTAACATACAAAACAATAGCTTACTTGTAGCTATGTACTGTAGCTAGACTGCATCCCAGGCTGTTTTTTTACATTCCATGCCACTGCCAATTGGTCCAATGTTATTCATAACATTTATCAATTTTCTTTGGGCCATGGAACGTGCTGGAGATAAAGTTAAGGGTAGGCACTAAATGCTCACCTCTGCAATCATACTTCCTCCGCCCTCTACCCATAAACCTCACTCTCTTTTCTGCACTCGAGCGAGTTGCAGCGAAGGCTAGAGCCAACCTTTAAGCGTTAACAGTTTTACATTGTATTGACACATCTAGAGCATCAGACAAGCAAGAAACGGCATGTCTATCTTTTCTTCGCCTTTTCAGTGTGTTTGGTTTCATCATGGCAGCGTAACCATGTCGCGCAAGTCACGCATGTCGCTCCCACACAATACAAGGCTAATCATTGGAGGGATGAATCATTGCATGCGTGGGTAAATTGTGCGTCCAGCTCTCTACCATCTGCTCCTTGAGGCCGAGGTTTTCCGTGCGGAGTATGGCGGCCTGCTTGGTGCTGTCCTTTGTCACAGTTTCCGCGTCCTCCAGCGACTTCCGCAGCGTCTTCACGTGCTCCCGAAGCTCCTGCGCATCCGAACCCTGAAAGAGAAGGACACGAAGAGAGAGAGCAAGGTTGACACAACTTTAAGATCAAGCAAGCCAGCGCCATCACAATGGCGCATGCCCGGGGGGGGGGGGGTGGGGCACTAGCCGAAGAAGATGATGAAACAAAGAGAATGACTTACCTTTGGCATGTCGTTCTCCCACCGCTGCTGCTTGGACATCGCTTCAGTCATTTGGAACATCTCTTCCTCCAGCTTACGCATCTCCTCCTCCTTGCAGCTCAGCTCATGCAACGTCCTCTTCAGGTCAGCCTGTGCAAGAGGGAGGATACACACTGTGGTGCCAAACTGCTCCGGTATGCCAGCGCTGCACTCCGGCATTCCTTCGACTGGTGCTTCTTGAGCAGTAGATACACTCTACAACTTCAGTGCAGTTAATTGCCTACGACAAGATTGTATATCTTGGACTGCACTGAAATTCCAGTGTATTGATGCTTTTAGACCAACAAAAACATAGGCCGATGACCCAGCAGGTCTCCAAATAACATGGGAGTTCTTGACTCATGCCAGTAATTGAGGAGCAAAAAGAGGGGGAAGTTTGCATTAAATTCTCATAAAAATATAAAGAAGCAAATCCAATGATTAACGTAATTACTCGCAATCCGTCCTTTCAAGTGTCATGGCTAAAATGTCTGCAGTTCGATACAACCCAGGTGTCGCAATTTTTTTTGGCTTTATTATTATTTTAACATGATGATTGTTTACCCAGGAAAGCCTCACTGAGCCACAAGACTCTTTCAGGAGAGAGGGTCCTGCCAAGTTTTTGCAGTAGGAGGCAATGTTGCTATATGCAAATCCTAATTTGCACGTAATCTTTAAGTTTTGAGATGTTTAGCAAATATCAGTTTTAAGGCGTCGTTTTTAGCTGTGGGAGAAAACTGGAAAACCTTGAGGAAAACCCATGCAGAAAAGGGGAAGAACATACAAACTATACCCTTTGGTTCTTTCGGTAAAGTCACGTAGGTGAAAATAAAAGTAATTATACAAATAAAATTGTATTAAAATAACTAAATTAAATCACGACGTTTCAGAAGCAACACAAGCCTCCATCATCAGGTAGGACAGCCACAGCAAGAAATAATTTGCTGCAGTTGCTTCCGAAACGTCTCGATTTCATTTAGTTATTTTCATTTTATTTTATGACTATTATTTTCACCTATGCGACTTTACCGAAAAAACCAAAGAGTATGGATCCTTGCAGTCACGAAAACTTCAAATCTAGAACATACAAACTCCACATAAAAGGGTGCACGAATCGGAAATCGTTCACAGGGCCTTCGTCTTGCTGTGAGGCCCGAGTGTGACCATTGTGCCACCCTGGGTTTAAAGTACGAGACCCCTGCAGCACAAGCTGGATGCATACAACACTGTGGTGTCGGCTCTTTACTGCGAAAGGTGCCCATACCTCCAGCTCCTGGTTGTATTCCTCCCCTTGCTGAACAAGTTTCTTGAGCTGCTCTAATTCATGCATCATCTGCGCCTGCAGAAAAATAATCCATTTTATGAAACGTTCACAAAATAGAGTCATGTGTGAGAACCATACATTGATATCCGAAGAACCTACATATAGACTACGTGACAATGGAATCAAGTCGTGCCCACAATTTGAAGACCTCCCAAATTTCATGCTTATAAAAGTAATGAAATGGAAGTTTATTTGAACTATGTTAACAATTCAGGAAAATTATTGAGGAACATAATCTTCGTCACTGCCATTGCGTTCACCGCAAATGCCTTACCTCCTGCTCAGTCTTCTTCTCCAGATTTTCAAACTCTTGAAGTTCCTGCAGGTCCTGAAGCTCAACCTTCTTGGTTCTCAGGTCCTCTTGGAGCTTCTCGACAAAATTAACTCTATCCTCAAGCTGTGCCTCCAGCTCTTTCTGCCACGCATCGTAGCGAACAAAAAAACACACGCGGAGCTCCAAATGCGATACCAAAAAACGCCGCTCGTTTGTTAAGAGCCGAGGTCTCTGTGCTGAACATGAGCGCTGTGTGTAACCAGATGAGAACCCATCAAGACTTCGAAGTTAGTTTTTTAAGTGACACCTTGGGTCGACAAGTGTCATAAAAACAAAAGTTCCATCACGTGGGGCAAGGTTCATTAACTGGCAGCACACAGGCCAGATGTGACTTGCCAAAGGGTCTTTAAAATGGCTCTCTGAGCTTTGGCGCACCGAGATATACGGCTCAGGCAGACAAAGGGATACAGCTTCGTGAGATGAAAGCAAGATTCACAAGCTTTAGAGATGCGAGAGCTCTTGACAAGAAATTAAGATTTGTGAGATCAAAGTGATAATAAAAAACAAAGAAGCAAGACATATAGATGAATGGTGACATGTACAGGCATTCTTACATCACGATGTCACTTGACACAGTCATTGTGCACGACATATGACATAATGAGGCTTACCGGCAAGTGCTCATTTTATTATATGGCCCTATGGAAATTATAGTTTAAGATCCCTGACACAAGAGTAAATATAAGCAATGGTTACCTTCTCCAGCAGCAGACTCTCACACAGCTGGATGCTCTCCAGCAGCTGATTCTCCAAGTGCTGCTCCTGGTTCTGCCAGCAAAAAGATAAAGGCAGGTGTTCCCTTTTGTCAGATAGTTTGCAAAAACAATTACTATCCCTGATTAGGACGGTTGGCTACGTACAGTGCGAAAGAAGTTGAAGATACATACGACAATGGGGGGAAATGGCCAGGACGATTTGTTTTAGCTGTTTTGTGAAGGTATGAACATGGCCATTGTTTAAATAGTTTTACACAAATAACCCACCAAAGTCGGCAAATGTTTCTCTTTCCCAAAGTAATGAGGGAGTATAACACCACTCACGCATAGTACCATAGTTTATTTACGTCGTCGCTTTGGGCCCACACCGTGTCCTTATCAAACAGATTATAAAAATTGCCGACAATATAACCTTCAAAATAAATTGCTGTCATGCTATATGTGACCTACAGTTAACAAGTGTCACCTCCAGTTAATTGATTATGCGGCCTAACTATATGAAGTATGTTGTTATGCAATTGGTTCACATAAATGATGCAGCTCAAGGGGGTCCCCACTGCTGACACATCCCACAAGACTCCTCATCAACGTAATCGACTCATCATCGCAGCTCTAGAGTGCTGCAAGGACCAGGACCTACCAAGTGCTTGTGACTGCTCCGTCTCCGCTCGTTCTGCACCTGGACAAATTCCCCCTTCAGCTCCTCGAGCGAGCGCCGCAGCTCATCCCTTTCAGCGTCACGCTCCTCCATTCGGCTGCGCAATACAAAACGACACAACAAATGATGGGACACGTATAAACGGAGAAACATTTGGCATGTAACGATGCAACAATTAAAGTAAATTCTAATGCTTATGGTAAATAGATTGAATCGCGCGGGAGAAATTCAATTATCTACGATTCGTAGATGTTCCCTTAAACCCTACAGCTGCCACATTCTACACAGAGCGCCATGTCAACAAATTAATATATTCTTGGATCAAATTGTGAATCGTCACAATTCATTGAATCACGAAAGCAAAAAATATTTACTTGATTAGGTGGAAAACACGTCTTGGAATTGATGAGCGGGTTTAATGCGAGTAAATATAAAGCCAATAAGCATGTGCAAATGTTCAAACCCTACAGCGCATTCGAATTCAATTGGTTTGACAAACCATTATATACAAAATACATGTTAAAGAAACCTTAATTCAACAGTGCAGTTGAATGAAGGGCTTGTTTGACTATCATTTATCACACTGTTAAGTGTGGGTTGCTGTACATTGGTAGTCCATCATTGAATACATTGCTTTTTCTACCTGCGATGATTGATATTGCAAAAAAAGTAAATTAACATCCCGAGTTGGCAGCTGAACCTTAAATACCTCAAATGGACTCACCTGCTCACGACCGACGCATCGTGGGAGCCAACGTCTCCGTCGCACACCAACAGCTGCTCGTCCTCGAGCAGTGGAATATTGCTGCCAAGTTCCACCATGTCCCCACTGGATCTTTCTATTCCACTGTCGCGCATGGAGTCGCGCGAGTATACGCGTCCTGCCTCGGCTGACGGCAGGCTCTTCCCCACGAATGGATCCTCTTCCTCCTCCCTGGCATCATCTGTGGTATCGCCACAGCCCAGCAGTGCCTGCATGCGTGCCCTTTTGCCCTCCAGGGTGCTGAGTGCCGATCTCATCTGCTCGAGTTCCAGCGTAACGTGCGACTGCACTTCCAGCTGGGTATTAGCAGACTCCAGGCAGCTCTGCAAGCGCGCGGACTCCACCACTGCCATCTCCAGCTTTGATCGGAGCGAAGATGTCTCTTCGGAGGCAAAGGACAACTGCTCACACTGAGATTTGGCAAAATCCAGATGGGATTTCAGCTCTTCCCGTTCAGTCTGTAGTGCCTCCAGTGCAGCCTTTAGAGATACAATTTCATCAGAAGTGGTGGATAAGAGATCATTCTGAGTTTGAAGGGAGTCAATGAGAGCTTGTAGCTCAAGGTTACGGTCCTTCATTGCTGACATTTCCTTGTTACGAGAGTGCTCCTGTTGTAGATTCTCATTTTGGATAACTTGAAGTTTAATTTTCAGATCAGCAAGTTCATCAGAAGCTGCCGAGAGCTGTTCACACTGTCGCCGAAGCAAATCGAACTGCAATTCTATCTGCTCCTTCTCATCTTGCAGCGCTTGTAGTTGAAGCTTTAGGGTTGTCAATTCATCTGTGGCAGAGGACCACTGATCTTGCTGTGTTTTAGCAGAATCTAATTGCACTTGAAGGTCAGCTTTTTCACCTTCAACTAGCTCTAGTCTTTCTTTCAGTGCAGAAAATTCTTCAGCAGTTTTTGCCAATTCATCACCAAGTTCCTGAGAATGTGTTGAAGAGTTTAGTTGTGTTTGGAACAGTTCCTTTTCCTCCTCTAGCACCCGAACCCTGGTCTTCAGATCAGCATCCTCAATTTCGATAACCTGAAGTTTAGTCTTCAGATCAGCAAGTTCATCAGAAGCTGCCGAGAGCTGTTCACACTGTCGCCGAAGCAAATCGAACTGCAATTCTATCTGCTCCTTCTCATCTTGCAGCGCTTGTAGTTGAAGCTTTAGGGTTGTCAATTCATCTGTGGCAGAGGACCACTGATCTTGCTGTGTTTTAGCAGAATCTAATTGCACTTGAAGGTCAGCTTTTTCACCTTCAACTAGCTCTAGTCTTTCTTTCAGTGCAGAAAATTCTTCAGCAGTTTTTGCCAATTCATCACTAAGTTCCTGAGAATGTGTTGAAGAGTTTAGTTGTGTTTGGAACAGTTCCTTTTCCTCCTCTAGCACCCGAACCCTGGTCTTCAGATCAGCATCCTCAATTTCGATAACCTGAAGTTTAGTCTTCAGATCAGCAAGTTCATCAGAAGCTGCCGAGAGCTGTTCACACTGTCGCCGAAGCAAATCGAACTGCAATTCCAACTGCTCCTTCTCATCTTGCAGCGCTTGTAGTTGAAGCTTTAGGGTTGCCAATTCATCTGTGGCAAAGGACCACTGCTCTTGCTGTGTTTTAGCAGAATCTAATTGCACTTGAAGGTCAGCTTTTTCACCTTCAACTAGCTCTAGTCTTTCTTTCAGTGCAGAAAATTCTTCAGAAGTTTTTGCCAATTCATCACCAAGTTCCTGAGAATGTGTTGAAGAGTTTAGTTGTGTTTGGAACAGTTCCTTTTCCTCCTCTAGCACCCGAAGCCTGGTCTTCAGATCATCATTCTCAATTTCGATAACCTGAAGTTTAGTCGTCAGATCAGCAATTTCAGAGGCTGCCGAGAGCTGCTCGCACTGCAGTCCAAGTGACTCAAACTGCAATTCTAACTGCTCCTTCTCATCTTGCAGCGCTTGTAGTTTAAGCTTTAGGGTTGCCAATTCATCTGTGGCAGAGGACCACTGCTCTTGCTGTGTTTTAGCAGAATCTAATTGCACTTGAAGGTCAGCTTTTTCACTTTCAACTAGCTCTAGTCTTTCTTTCAGTGCAGAAAATTCTTCAGCAGTTTTTGCCAATTCATCACTAAGTTCCTGAGAATGTGTTGAAGAGTTTAGTTGTGTTTGGAACAGTTCCTTTTCCTCCTCTAGCACCCGAACCCTGGTCTTCAGATCAGCATCCTCAATTTCGATAACCTGAAGTTTAGTCTTCAGATCAGCAAGTTCATCAGAAGCTGCCGAGAGCTGTTCACACTGTCGCCGAAGCAAATCGAACTGCAATTCCAACTGCTCCTTCTCATCTTGCAGCGCTTGTAGTTGAAGCTTTAGGGTTGCCAATTCATCTGTGGCAAAGGACCACTGCTCTTGCTGTGTTTTAGCAGAATCTAATTGCACTTGAAGGTCAGCTTTTTCACCTTCAACTAGCTCTAGTCTTTCTTTCAGTGCAGAAAATTCTTCAGAAGTTTTTGCCAATTCATCACCAAGTTCCTGAGAATGTGTTGAAGAGTTTAGTTGTGTTTGGAACAGTTCCTTTTCCTCCTCTAGCACCCGAAGCCTGGTCTTCAGATCATCATTCTCAATTTCGATAACCTGAAGTTTAGTCGTCAGATCAGCAATTTCAGAGGCTGCCGAGAGCTGCTCGCACTGCAGTCCAAGTGACTCAAACTGCAATTCTAACTGCTCCTTCTCATCTTGCAGCGCTTGTAGTTTAAGCTTTAGGGTTGCCAATTCATCTGTGGCAGAGGACCACTGCTCTTGCTGTGTTTTAGCAGAATCTAATTGCACTTGAAGGTCAGCTTTTTCACTTTCAACTAGCTCTAGTCTTTCTTTCAGTGCAGAAATTTCTTCAGCAGTTTTTGCCAATTCATCACCGAGTTCCTGAGAATGTGTTGAAGAGTTCAGATGTGTTTGGAGAAGTTCCTCTTTCGCCTCCAACATTTGAAGCCTGGTCTTCAGATCAGAATTCTCGATTTTGATAACCTGAAGTTTAGTCTTCAGATCAGCAAGTTCATCAGAGGTTGCCGAGAGCTGTTCACACTGCAGACGAAGCGAATCAGACCAGGATTCTAACCGCTTCTTCTCATCTTGCAGTTCCTGAAAATTGTGCTTCAGGGTTGACATTTCATCAGCCCACTCATCTTGCTGTGCTTTAGCAGAATTTAACTGCAATTCACGCCTTTCAAGTTCCATAAGCTCTGTTTCTGTCAATGCAGGAATTTTATCAACATTCTCTGAGGATTTATCATCAAGTGCTTGAGAATGTGTTGAGTTCAGTTGTGTTTGAAGCAGTTCCTTTTCCTCCTCTAGTACCCCAAGCCTGGTCTTCAGATCACGAATTTCATCGGGGGCTGAAGAAAGCTGTTCACACTGCAATTGAAGAGAATATAATTGAGATTGCATCTGCTCCCTTTCACCTTGTAGCTCTTGAAGTTTAACCTTTAGGAAAACCACTTCATGCGAAGAAGCGGACAGCTGGTCACGTTTCACTCCATCAGAGTTTTCACATGACTGCACCATCACATTCTCTTCTACAAATTTGTGAAGCCTGCTCTTGAGATCGGCCACTTCATTAGATCTACCAGACAGATGCTGACACTGCACATCAGAGGACTCCATCTGCGACCGCAACACTTCATTTTGATCCTGCAGCTCTTGAAGTTTGACCTTCAGAGATATCATCTCTGTTTCAGCAGACAGCTCCTCACCCCTTTTCCCGTCAGAGTCAACCAGTATCTGCAGCACTCTCTTTTCATGTTCGAGCACATTAATCTTTTCCTCCAGCATGGAAGCCTCCTGAGCACCCTTCAAATAACGGTCACCTTTTTCTTTAGCAAGAGAGTCAATTTGCAACTGCAGAGACTCCTTTTCATCTTCTGTCATTGCAAACCGAACCTTCAGATCAGCGAGCTCATCCGAAATACTAGACAGCCGCTCGCAGCGCAGCACAGCATCCTCAAATTGGGACTGCAAAGCCTCCTTCTCTTCCTGAAGCAGCTGTAGTTCGCTATTGAGGGCAGTGATGTTAGAGGCAGTGGAGAGTTCATCACTCTGGGTTTGTAAAGAATCAACTCGCACTTGCAGCTCTTGTTTTTCAATTTGGATTGACGAAAGTTTTTCGTTCAGCAACAAAATGGTCTCCATTGCCGTTGAAAGTTTGTCATCAAGCACATTTGCAGAATTGACATGGTCGCGTAATTGGGCATTCTCAAGGTCCACTTCCTGAAGTTTGGCTTGGACAGAGAGAAGGGTAATGGACATCTCCTCATTCCGCAATCTGGCAGATTCTAACTCTGACTCCACCACTCGCATTCTTCCAGCATTGTCATCGGCAGCATTTGTGAGTGCTTCGCATTCTGCCTGGACATGCTCTATTTGCGCTTGCAAGTAGGCCTTCTCCTCGTCCCGTGTCCTCAGTTTGTCTTCCAGATTGACATCTGCTTCATTGGATACCTCCACATGATCGCTCTCAGCAGCATGGGCCAGGAGAGCTTCCAGTTTTTTCCGCAGAGACTCATTTTCCTCCTCCATCGTATTCATCCTGTTACTCTCACTGCTACTCAATTTATACTGATTCACAGACTCCTCATTCAGCGCATCCAAGATCATCTGCAGGTTCTCAATCTCTTTTTCTGCAGATTCGAGCTGCTGCTGAATCGTTATGGCCTCATCTGAGATGGACCCGAGCTCTCTCGTCTTTGCGTTTAGTGCGACCTCCAGTCGACATTTCTCCTCCTCCAGTATGGGCACCCTGGCTAGCAGCTCAGCCACGCTGTCACTCATTTCCTCCTTTAGCTTCTCAGGAGCAGGCGGTATCAGTGCAAGCAAAGACTTGTTTTCCTCCTCCAAACTGGCAAGCTTTCCACGCAGGCTCTCCAGTTCCACTTCCGCCAAATTCTCCGGTATTATGCTGCAAGTGTCGGCCGCCTGCTGCGGGTTGAGGAGCCTGTAATCGCACTCATCGAACGACAGCTCCATATTAGCAATCAATCTCGATGACCTGCGTGTCGACCGGCGCCCTTCGGCCCTTTTCCGAGAACCTTGGCTGACCGGCTCTTGGGCAGGCCTGGACATTAAAGTTGTCCCTTGGGTATCCATTTTTAGTTCATAGTTTTCTTTGGTTAATTTTTCAACGCTGTCCTTGAGGCGTGACACTTGTTGTTGAGCTTCATCAACAGAGTGCTGGAGTGTAGTAATCGTTTCAGAGTAACCCTTGCTTTCCTCCACAAGGCGACTGTTATCGTCATCAAACTCTCTCACTTGCTGCTGAAGAACATCAATTTCAGTCACCAACGTTTTATTATTGCATATCTCTCTCTCGTATTCAAGTGACATCTTCACAACCTTATCCTGAAGGTCTTGGTTCTCACTTTCCACTTTCGTCTGCAAGGATCTATTCTCTTCCAAAACACCAGCAAGGGTGTCCAACTCATTAGATTTTTCCCTTAGTTTGCTCTGCAGCATTTCGCACTTCGTCTCCAGAGAACTCAGCCTAGCCACTGCGTCAGATGCTTCCATTTCAGGATGGGAGTCACCAGCTTGCTCTTTTGATTCACGAGCAATCTGCAGCTCCTCTCCCAGCTGTTCCATTTCTTTCCTAAGGGAAGCCAATTGCAATTCCAGTTGTATTTTCTCATCCATTGAAGATGACGCCCACTGGTCAAGCTCTTCACTCTTCTGCTCGAGTAGGCTTTTCAGACGCTCCAATTCGGCTTTGGCTGCATCACTGCTCAACTGCAAAGTGTATATTTCCTCAGCAGAGACCTTCGCAGACTGCTCCACTTTCTGTAGGTTCAGCTCTTTTAATGCCAATTCAGTAGCAAGGTCCTGGTTGATTATTTTCATTTCCATCACTTGGTCTTTGAAGCCAGTCAGCCTTTCTTCCAGTAGCTGCACAGCGGTGGGTCCATCTTCATCATGCTGGGCGTTCCCATCCTCATTCTCTCGTAGCTTCATCCGCAGGGAGGAGAGTTCCTCTTCGAGAGATTTCAAAGAGGTGTTTGCATCATCAAGGCCTCTATTCTTAGCATGAAGCTCGTCGTTAAGTTCCGAGTTCTGCTCCTCCATCGCCGACAGCCTGGACTGACAGTCAAGCAGCCGAGATGATGCTTCTGCACATTCTGCCTGCACCTTCTCCACGTCCTTGCCCATCATCTCCCATTCCAGTTTCAAGCAGGCGTTCTCCTCTGCTAGAAGAACATTAGCAGGGCTGTCCTTTGGAGCCTCACATGAAGAGTCCAGCGCCTCTTTGCCTTCAGGTGAACGATTTTCCATTAGCTCTCGGAGCTTGGAATTTTCAGTTTTCAGATGTGACAGGCCACTCTGCAGATTTGAAATCTCCTCCATGTACTGCGCGATGTTTTCCGCCTCCATCGCAGCATCCCTAAGTCTGCTGTTCTCCTTTTCACATGCAGAAACTCTCCCCTTCAAGGCTGAAATCTGCTCCTCGTAATCCTGCACATTCAGCTGTAAAGCAAGGGGGGCGGCATTTGGATCGTTCTCGTCTTTTGTTGAATTAAAGTGTTGCCCGCTTGCGCCGTTTGAAGCGACCAAGTGGTCTGACGGAGCTCCAGCCGTTTCCAGCGGAGAGTCATGCGCGCCGGTTTCTACGCGCTGCCTCTCTGCCTCCATTTCCTTCAGCTTCGCCTCGAGGGTGGCAAGTTCCTGGCGTAGCTCGTCCCTGTCATCAAGGATGGCCATGAATTGTCCGTTCTTCTCCGCCTCCTTCAGGCGAGCATCCTGCAGCTCCTCCTCCAGCTCGCTCACCTGGACCGGGGACCACACAGCAGTAAGGTCAACAGAAAGCACCATCTGGTCATACATGCGACTCCATGTGATACTTGTTATTCCCTGTTTTTCAACGAGTTTTTTTTTTCATAACATTATTTCAACAATGCTGTCAGCATCATATCATGACATAAAACAAATTCCATTTGAAACTCTGTAGATGGCTGCTCATCACCAACTGGCCTAGAAAGATGACACCACATAACTAATCCTGAAAGGACTTCATTAGACCTATTAATGCCCTATCAATCACGACAAATATTATTTGTTGAACAAAGTAATGTTTTAGGTCTCGGAGCTGGAAAAGTTAAATTTTGTAAAAAACAAATGTTTTCAATAAATTCTACTTTTCAACTAAGACCTAACATTCAATAATTCCAAAAGCAGCAAACAGTCTAAGGTCTTACATATTTTTAAAATTATATTTCCATGGGTACTTTACCAACTTAAATGTTGCATATTTTTTTATTCTAATTGTTGGGAATTCTTCTACATTTCATTGAAAGTAAAGCACCCCCGAGATGCTTTTATTATTGTGAAGTGTACAATATAAACGAGAGATCGAATGAAACTATTTCCAAGGTGCAAACCAAAACGACGCGGGAATAATGAACGGGCGACACTCACCTTGGCTTGCAGTTTGCTAAACAAGGGGCTGTCTTCCGAGGAGATGCTTCGCAGCCACTCTGACTCCTCCTCCTCGGGATCATCCCTCACCATTACCATCGCCGAGGACCCGCGTTTGCGGCGCACAGACACCGAGCCTAAAGACTTGTTGACGTCTAGGAGCGATGAATCCGGCGTGTCCTCTCCCTGAGTCGCGTCTGTGGCTGCTGCGTAAAATGTAAGGCGGGTGTCACTTCGCACTAGGCGTGCAATGATGCGCACGGTAAAAGAGAATCTTGCGCTCATGATGCAATGTATTCAATCGTGAGGGAGAAGAAATAAAATTACGCGTTGTGCAACTGATAAACATTTTATGTGAAAGTTAGAATAACAGAAAGAGATGTTAAAACTAAGAGCTTGAAAATTAGAAAGCAAAAAATGTTGACAAAAATAAGCGATGAATTAATTCAAAACATGATGGGTGCAGCTGGGGATGTGACTTACAGGTCAAGTCCAAATCGTCTGTCATGTTGCTGTTGCCCCGGAACTTTTTGGCGTGAGATCTCAGAAGACCGGGACACCATGTCTCCCTGCGCTTTGGTCTTGCCTGTACAACAATGACAAAGATCCCCCATGTAGCCTTTAACAGACTGTTGGGGCAAGTATTGATAGTCAGCACATATTGGGCCTGGCACACGAGGGGGAGGGTGGCCAACACTACAGACTACTAAACATCAGCACTCCTCCAATGCTGATATTTACACACCACCCCAGGTACTAATTTAAGGATGAGTCTACCTAGGGGAGGCCCATTACCGGTTCAAATATTTGCCACTTATTGGTCTTGAGCGGGAATTCAACTCAATTGCTGGATTTGTGGCGCAGTACACAACACCACTACACTACCGCTCTCCACGCATACACGGGCAAAACCAGAAGTATCACTGTGACTATCTCTTTACGGTGCTATGTGTATTCAAATTATTATCTACATTACATTGGGAAGGCATAACAGCACCCGTGGAAGCCACAGCCCAATTTGCCACACCCTGCAGCCAGCAAACGCGGAGCTTTGGCGGCACGGACGTTCAATTCTCGTGGAAACTCACAAACGCGGAGTCGTCGGCGGCGCCCGCAGCAGTAACACTGTAGTTGATGATCATGTGCTTGAGGCTGCGGATTCGCTCCTCGCTCTCTCTCTGCAGCTGATCGCGCTCCGCAAGCTGCTGCGCCTGAGCCTGGTGCATCTGCGTTTTCTGCGGGAAAGTAACACGTTACCAAAACAACGGCGATTAACGTCGATGTACATGTAAAGCTCATGTGTCATCTTCTGCTGGGTGACGGCTCCCCCACGCCGTACATGTCATTTCACCACACTTCACCATGCTGGTCAATGTGGGTTTATGAAGCTAGGAATAAAAGTTAAATAAAGAATGTTGCTGCATTGCCCGATGCTGACCACCAGGTAACCATCATCCTGGAGTTGCCTGTGACAACTTGTTTGTGGATATTGGCCGTCAATACCACACCATACAGTAATTTTAAAATCGGCTCCCGTAAATAAAATATTGCCAATTAACCTCTGAAATCCTATTTAACGGACCCCAAGAACAAGCATAGCCATTATGTATTACAAGCTTCTTTGCCCATCTTGTGTAAATTTAATGGCAGTGAATCTTGCACAAAACTATGTCATAAAACACCTCACTTCATGTCACTGTAGCACTGTATATAACTGATCTTCAATTTGTTCAAATTCACTGCTCTGATACTTTATTCGCTGGGGTTAAAATAAATTGGAAATCGATACAATATCTGGAAAATCACCGAGAAATGTCTATTTTACCATAATGTAGAAGCTGAAATTAGACTTACCTTTTGTCTCAAGTGCTGAATAAAGAAAGACACCAAATCCACTTTGTTGCTGCGTCGAATAATTTTTAGATTCACTTTTAATAAAGAAACGTCAAACTTAAAGCAAATTTGCGGAAAAAAAGTTTTTCCGCTCTACCTTCTGCGCGAGTGTAAAAATCCGCTCATGAATATTATGACGGGGGGGGGAGTGCGGCATGTGGAATTACGTCACGGGCGGGACACACAAACAGACATTCTTGGCCCATAGTTGTAATGTGTTGCCCCCATGTAGTGCTTCTGGAATGAGAAGCCACTGTATCACGATTGACCAGTGTCCCCTGTGCCAGACTTGTGCTGCCCGTTGTGCCAGCTGGGCTGTTGGCAACTCAAGCAGTGCTTAAATGTTGTATTCCACTCCACCTTGCATTTCCCTCCCATAATCGTCAGTTTAGAAATCGCCATCGCTAGCCATACCATCATCAGAGGCCTTGCAAGTCAGTCCATTGCTGCCAATGCTGCTCAGCCCTGCACTACCAGTTGCATATTCAGAGCAGGTACCAATCTTGATTCCGCTTGGAACGGGCATAAACACGTATAGCACTTTGTGAAGAATTCAACAGTGATACATCATTTTGCCAGCTAAGTTGATTTCGGTAATACAAATCCCTAAAACTAATGACAAAGTGGCAGCCAAAGAAAGAACACTCCCAAGAGTACATTCACCGCAGAGGAGACAAAGCAATGAGATGTGCTGGTGCAAAGAAGTATGATGCATGATTACATCACAAGACTGATCAATAGCGAGAGCTTGGAGAGGCCTCACATCCCAAAAGTGGAGAGATCATGGCTGACCAAGGGAACATTAAAATTCCCCTTGATGGTGTCTGGACGCAAACAACACCACACTCACCTGCATCAGTTCCTTCTTCAGATTCATGATCTCCCTCCTGCAGCATTTCAGCATGGCCTCATCATTAATCACCTCGTTCACATGGGCAGAATTCTTCATGTTCTTCGCCGTGCTGGCAAACTGTCACAACCACAAGTACATTCTCCGTTAAGTTCACACAAAAAGTAAGAGACAACATGGACAGTGGAGATGGAAGAGCACAGATCAGATCAAATACCTTAACATTTCCCAGCTTTATGAGGATTCTACAGTGTAACTATCACGGTCCTAAACTGTCCTGCAGTAAATAAACGAGGTTTTGCAACTTTGTAAAAAAAAGTGTTTCTGTAATCCATCCTGTCGGCCACCAATTATAACATTCAGCAAATCAGCAATAATACCAGAGCTGGATAAAAGGGATTGACCACTCCTTAGATGGCAGCAGTATCCAAGAGTGTAACGGAGGGTCAAAGAAGATGCTCTTCACCTGCTCTGAAACGCCCAGGTTATTGAATCTTATCCTTTCAATGTGAAACACCACTAAGGCTACTTAGGCCATAATGCACAGAGGAATCACATGTCCACACCTCTGGTCAAGGTGGTGTTATAACAAGGCACTGGTTTCATTTTATATATTAGTGGTTGGTTGTCGCAACATGGCGCTCACGTTCCACCCCCCAGGGGGCACGACCCATGGGTTGAAAACCACTGCTTTAAACCGTGAATCTCCACTGGCACAACATTACATTTTAGCTCGGGTGGCCACTACAAAACCCCATATACAGGCTTCTCTACAAGAGCCAGAATCAGAGCGACCCGGCCATACCCCAACACCTCCAATTTCCCTTACAGACTTCCTCTTAGCCCTGATTTGCGGCTGCTCCGTACCATTAGGGTGCTGAGCGTCTCCTCGAGGGCGGCTGGTGTGACCGTGCACAGGATGACCGTTTTGGCGTTCCCCCCCAATGAGTTCTGCAGGATCCTTGTAAGTTTGCTGTCACGGTAGTTTAGGTACACACTCCTGTCGAGGGAAGAGAGGCATAAGTCAGACGGCATGCAAGGTGAGTGACGAGTCACTATAAGTAGTGCATGGATTAGAACAGATTCTTACTTGACGGGTAAAGATTCAATTTTCACAATTTATTAAATCTTTGTGTCAATGCTGGGCTGGAAGCCACACCTACCCAGAGGGGTTTTCACTCAGCTTCTTAATGACCTGGCCCAGGATGAAGAGGCTTCTGTTGATGTTACATCCCTCTTTTAACCTCAAGCCTATGAAAATTTAAAACGAGTTACACACAAATAGTGTAGTTACAAACACAAACAGACATTGTTATAAACATTTTACTAACTGGTTTCATGATGCTAATTATTTTTTTCCAATAACACAGCACCACCACGTGCAGTAATGTTACCTTCTGCCCCAGTCTGCCTGGTCCTCTCGCTGCCAGCCAAGTCCACCAAATTCTTGAAAAAATTTAAGACAGACAAACGTTATTGCATAAAGTAATTTCTCACTGAAAAATCAGATAGTGCTTTTGAATCTATTTTTAAAGTCACTTAGAAAAATATACCAAACGTTGTTTTCATCTTTATTACTGGCTTTGAGTTAATTCCTTATTTTAAGGACAAATAATGAATTGCTCACACGTGAATAACAGTACATCTGGTGCACCGACATAATCCCAGACATTAGTTTGGCATAATCAATAAAGATCAACCGACACGACATATCGCTTCAACACTGCCGCAATCTTTACCAAGTGAGACACGGCGATGACGCCATCCATCGACTCCCTCTGTGACCTCTCCCGGCTCTCGATGATCTGCATACATCACGTCAGTGCAAAGGTACGTCAGTGGCCAAACCAGTGCACACAGGGCATTTGTGATGTCCCGTTGGGTTAACGCTCTGGCTGGCCAGGCACAAACCACATTTGCCTGCCCGAGTGCAGTTTACCATTCGGAAGATCGTATGGGACCGGCTACTGTGATCGTTCATCTTGGTCTCTCCATAGTGGCGGTTCTCTGGCAGAGGGAACACAGCAAGCGATCACTAGTGCAAAAGAAAGATGCATTCCAAAAATAAAATGCCTCATGTGGCAGACATATACTATACCTAGGCTATGTACAGAGATATGTACGACACCAGTTTGGAATTCTTAAAGAACACAAATGCCTTTTAAAATAACCAAGTAAGGTGCTCCATCGTGAGTGTGCTCTCGTGATGTCACTGCATTGAATCTGTAATAAATTTATTGTGTTGTAAAGATGCACTCGACTGATATATTTTTCGAACAAAGAGAAAAACTCTTGGGTCCCACAGCCCTTGCTACTCAGCCTCTAGTGATGTAACTGGAATGAATTTGTAGCAGAAAATACAGAAGCGTTTTAACAGTGATATCAATGGAGTGCCATATCGACCGGCTTCACCATAAGTTTATGGGATTTTTGTTTCATTAGTGAAGTTCCTACCTTGTGTTGGACAGCCTAAAATATACAGTAATCCCTTCTTATTTGTGAGGGAAAAATTCCGGAGATACCCGAGAATAGCAAATTTCGGGAATAATATTGGCCTATGAATATTGTACACGTAATATCTACAGATGCTTCTAAAGCTTCGAGAAGTTCTCTAATGTCTTGCTCTCATCTGTTTATCTAATCACTTTATCACATTACATTCTCTTTCATAACGTAATCCGACTTTTTCTCTCTCTCGATGCAGTCGTGTAGAGTTCCACATACGATTCGCGGACAGCCAGAATTGCGCATAGCAGGCTCATGAATAACGAGGTAATACTGTACAGTATAATTATCTACAACACTGGAGCATTTTATTAGATTGTTTTCCTCTCAATGACAATTAAGCCAAGATGTTTTCTGTTGAGTTCAAATTGAAAAGACAACATTGGCACAAATAAGATATCATCCATACTCTTTGGTTCTTTCGGTAAAGTCACGTAGGTAGAAAATAACCAAAAAGGATGGATCAAAGAGTATGGATCCTTGCAGTCACAAAAACTTCAAATCTAGAATATCATCCATAATACAGGTTTTTTGGGTTAGATCATGTAAATAGTTGTGTCGTTAAACCTGCCACCACACGACACAGCCAATTAGTCAGGTTTGTCACGTAAACAAAAAATGCCAATTCGTTACGAGTACAGCACACCGGTGTGTTGGAGAGCAAATCCACAACATTTACAATCGGATTACCACGTTTCGCCAGTAATTACAACTAGCTTCATCAGCGATAGCCAGACTTGTGGAGAAATCCTCCCGTTTCATTCCTTAAATAGACGGGTAGATGGGATATCCCTTACTTTCGCCAATGCGCATAATCTCCAGAATGTCCTTTATGCTGGTGATCACCTCCTCACTCAGATCAGCAACGTACACCGTCCTCTGTGGCAGAGTGGAGCACACCTCGTCACACGCTGGCACTGGCACACATTATCAGACAAGAAAAACAGCGGCATGTCCACGAGGCATTCAAATAAAACGATGCATGTCGGAATTACGTTGGCGTCTTCGTGAATTTCCAGTGATTTCTTCTTTTTGTCTTTGGACAGCAGGTCACAGATGGTCTCGTTGTAGATTTCCATGTAAGAAACGCGCAGGAGAAACTCTCTGCCCGGCAGCTGTAAAATAAAGATGGCAACATGCAGAAGACCCAGGAAGATCAAACAAACAACTCATCCTGAATTGACCGTTTTTGTAAAACCTGCTTGAAATATTTGAATTATATTCAGCGGAACACAGACACAACAATTACATGAATCACATCTTTATGAGGTTAAGCTTCAATATGGGAATTCATTTTTGCTATTGTACGATCTACACTGGCCGTATGGTTTCCATTAACCTGAAAAGTATTCATGCAAGATACAATTCACAGCATGTCAATCCAGTGCTGGATGAGGGCTTCCCCACACTGTGTGTGGCCTGGGGGATGATTTGATCATGTTGGACCACTGGTCAGTGTGGGTTTGTGAAGGGTTAAGGGTGAGGACAAGTCCTGACATCACTTGCAAGATGCAACCTATGGCTAGGAATAGAATTATCAGACTGAGCGCAGGGAACCACTCCACCATATGCAACATGTAGCAATTTTTAAACACGCGATTTGATGTATTGTGAGTGTAATAATGCATTAAAACAGAAAAATCAAGAATTAAATGCAACATGCTCATAGTTCTCTAAGTTTAAACAAAACCCTTTGGTGCCGAATAAGATAAATACAAAGATATAAAACAGTTTGTGTACTACAATCCAAACGATGATCATTCCTCAATGAAAAATGCAACATCATTCTCCACTGAATTGGCATTAACAATACACCAGTACGAATGGAATAAAAAAAACTTCATCGCAGTTTACAATGGTGGCAAACTTACATTTTTAATGACGTCAAAAACCTCTTTCATGGCCAAGGGGATGATGCCTGGGTAGCTCTCAGACCCCATCATTGTGAAGGTTTTCCCCGATGACGTTTGTCCATAAGCGAAGATGGTACCTACATGAGGAACGAGTTTGTTAGAATTAAAGTGTGTCCAGCAACTTCTCACTCCACGAAAAAAATGTGTAATCAGTCAACAGGATCAAACCAATGCGTCTTTTCCACAGGCACAACAACGCCGAGCATGCACAGGGCCCTCATGATATGGGGTAGTTTTCGACAATTTGCCGTGTTGAGCCATGATACACTCACATCACAAGACATGGCTCACAGTCAAGCAGGGTCAGGTATGGGTTAATGACATGTTCATTGCGTTTAAAGTCAGCCAAAACAATTAAGACACAGCATCACAATGTCATCTATATGCATCTCAACTCATTCATAGCGCGTGATGTCAAGGGCACAGCACGGTTTCTGCATTGGGAAAACACTGGCGCTGGTTCAGCACAGCCCCATCGTGGTTCCGGTGGCACAGTAGAGAGGTGCATCGCACCTACAAAACAGGCACAAGTTCATGTGTTGGCAGACACCACTTTTCTGCAAATTTGGCCATCTCTCAGATGCAATGGGCCTTACCATTGTAGCCTTTGACAGCGGCTTTAATGATGGGCCTCGCAATTTCATCGAACACATCATAAGTCTGTTCATCGAGGCCAAAGACACGGTCTGAAAAAAAAAATGGTGGTTATACAAATCCTACTAAGAGCATATAAATAGAACACGCATTGACTCAGCCCAGCGAGTTGACATTTTGGTCACAATACATTCATTAAAATGTATTATAGAAGCCAAATTGCTTAATTCCATGGGTCATACATTACACAGGACAGAGTACAATCTGAATCCTGCAACTTTTGCAGGGCCTACTTAAATCTTCTTTCCAGGCTTGCATAATACATTGCTGCAAGAACTACCAATTGTACTGTGCAAATAATTGTCCGAAGGTTGCGGAAATCTAAACAAATACATGTCTATTCATCCAATGGCTTTTTTTCTCTTTTGTAACAATAATATTTTACGATGGTGAATATATATTTTAATTTGCCACATTTGTAAAACCCATTGCTTGAATCCCCATGTGATGCGAGGTGGTGGTGCAGTGTGAACAAAGAGTTACCAAATATGAAAGATTTGTTGTTGTCAATCTGAGACATGGAGTGTTTGTCTGACTTCCAGTACGTGACACTGCTGCCACTGGTCTCCCTGAAGGACAGACATCACCAACACAAGCTCATGAGGCCATCACATTATCATTTCTCTCCATCAAAAATTATTGTAAAAAAAACGTGAAAATCTAAAATATACAAAATAAAATTAAACTAGATTCGAAGCTTTCGTGACTGCAGGAATTACTCTTTGGTTCTTTCGGTAAAGTCACGTAGAAAGAAAATAAATTAAATAAGAATAGAATACAACGTTTCGATTGCAACACAAACAACCATCATCAAGTACGAATGAATGAGAAAACAAATATAGCAAACTTAGAAATATAATGCAATACAACCCAGAGAGTGGCTAACACCTGATGATGATCATTCGTACCTGATGATGATCATTCGTACCTGATGATGGTTGCTTGTGTTGCAATCGAAACGTCGTATTCTATTATTATTAAATTTATTTTCTTTCTACGTGACTTTACCGAAAGAACACTAAACGGTGACTAAAATTGTACACAATTAAAACATTATCACAGTACATTTGATTTAAATTACTTTTAGAACATTGCATTTCAAGAAACGTTTCTGGGCTTTAAAATTGTAAAATATCCCATGTTTATTGTTAAAATATATGACTAATACAAATGTAAAACGATTAAGGCCTTGCTAGAAATAATTCCATTTAATAGTTAAACAATAATCCCAAGGCTTAAACATTGAGCTTCAAAACATTTGCAATTTAGCTCATCCCTGTAAACACACACTGTGATAAAGTTAAAGTTAGGATATCTGCCAGTTTTATTTGCAGTTAATGCCCATTAAGCCAAAATGCCCCTTTTGAAACGGTGACCCGGCCAAAACAGCTGATAATGGCAGCAAGCACGTTACGTTCACGTTACACGGGGAGGGAGGGAAGGAAATTGTATAAACATAGGTAGTAAATAACCTCGTCTAGGTAGAATGGAAATTTAGTTCGCAATCCTAAACAACATTGATGACACGTGTGGAATATAAAACAAGCTTTGCTTTTATACATCATGCTCCCAAATTGCATTACAGTACTTGTTTAACCCATAAAGATCTGGAAATGGATAAAAGTAACATTTCCTAGACTGTGTCTTTCAATAAAGTAACAGCATACCATTTTATTCGTAAATCATATACGGTACGTCAAACTAACAATAACCAACCCACGTCTTGATAACGAGTCTTCAGGCATGGGCGTGCTTCCGTTTGACATTTCAAATCTGTGCTTACAAAATACCCCGAGCCATAATTGTTTTAATTCCCCCCTCATGTACTTTATATCGGCGTTTCGCACGAAAATACATAGCAGTAGTTAGTGGGTGTTAAACCATTTTGATCGCATCAGTTGTTTTATTTTACGTGCGGATTGGAGGCTTTCTACCTTAAAACGGTGTAACATGCTGTGTACCATGCTTGGTTTTAAAATACAAAATTGCTGAACCACAATAATAAATAATGTCACCATTGGAACCTCATTTGCCAGCAGCAAAATATGATAATTGGTCTTTTAACCCTTTTATCTGGCAACAAAACTGACACTTTTTTTTACAAGGAGTCATGTTTGCATTGACCACAAGGACAGTGCATTCATTATCAGAGTTGTGTTTTTTTTGTTGCATTCCGACCGCAGGTATTGTGGTCAATGCAAACATGACTCCATGTAAAAAAGGTGTCAGTTTTGTTGCCAGATAAAAGGGTAAAAAAACAATTATCAATAAATAAAGTTGCGCCAGGTTATCGTCGTAAGAGATCGGGGAAATGAGAGATGATCCGATGGAATTGCCGATGTGAGAGGCGAACAAGTGGAAAGATGAGGGTTGCGACTGACCCATTTGTGTGGCCCTATGTACAAATTAGCTAAATAAGTCATGTACATAACATGCTCGTTACAAACACACACACACTTTACATGTCTGTATATGGGGAACACGTCCAAGTACACTTCGGGTTATTAACATCTCAGGCAGTTGTTACGGAACGGCATCAACATTTTTTTTTAGTTTTAATGGGAGGCGAGGGAGATACCATGAAACAGAACAAAACTTATTAACTACCATCGCCAACCCTCAATAACAAGGAACGCAACATGAACTCTCTCGTTACAGAATTACAATTAACAGGCGGAAACTCCACAGGCAGAGAGCGACTAACGCCGTCTTCACATCGCAAACGCCGCACAAATTGACGCATGCAATTTACAAACCTCTGTATCAGGGGTCGTATGCGGACGCACACCTTGACATTATCCTCACCCATCTCTAAACTCGCACTTGTTTATGAATTAAAACAAATTTCTGCTTTAAAAGCGTCGAAAGTTATGAGGAAAATTTGCTTTAAACCTCCTCGCACCCGCATCGGCATCGACTAGGACGACCGTTGCGAGAGGGGGAGGGGCCAAGTTTAAACTGACACAGGCGGCCCTGTGATTGGTCGAGAGGCTTGAACAATTTGACCAATTGGGATGAGAGCTAAGTTTAAAAAAAAACAATCTACACTGGCAGTGAGACCAGGCCCCAAAGAATGTTGATGTCTTTGGTGTCTGCCAATCATTTTCAAAGACAATGCCATTAGAGCACGTTTGTTTGCATTTTCACCACAAGTACGTGTGGTTATTGCAGACTTGTATACCTGTCAACAACCCCTTATTCTTATGACAGACCAATTCAGACCTTATATTCTTGGTTCTTTCGGTAAAGTCACGTAGAAGGAAACAATACAATAATAAAACAAACAAACAAATATTATTTTTTATTATTTAACAATACAATAAAAAAGATTATATTTTTATTTTATTTTTGTTTCCCTTCTATGTGACTTTACCGAAATAACCAATAACATGAATCCCTGCAGTCACGAAAGCTTTAAATCAAAATTAAATTCAGACCTTATTGTTCACCCCGTGCCCTTGTAAATCAAAACGTTATTATTACAAAGTCCCATCACAAGGGAGAAACAAACACCTCCACTTTTTTGTTTGTTGCCTGTATTGAAACGGCTGAACGCCGTATGGACCTGAAAACTCAATGTCCATGTACATGAATACGAGTAAACCGTATAGGTTGACAGGTTTGCAGTAACTAATTGGCACATTTTGTTTACGTAACAAACCTGACTGGTTGGCTGTGTCGGGTGGTGGCGGGTTAACGACACAATTATACTTACGTGATCTAATCCAAAAAAAAACGTTGATGAATACATCACAATCAACTCGATATGGTTCGTAAATAGCACTACGTTGTATATAGCCTTGAACGAGTCGCAGTATTAGGCAACGTTTCGGCCAATGGCTCTATCTGAAAAAAAAGTTAATACCTCAGTGGGCTTTGCCTGGAACGATGGGGCTTGTTTAGTTTTATTTGTATGTTCTTGTTGGGTGATTTGTTTACCTTTTTCCGTGTAAATTTAGACTTAAAACTTTCGTGAATTCATATTCTTGGTTCTTTCGGTAAGGGGCCGTCCATAAATGACGTCACGCACCTGGGGGGGGGTCAGACATTTGTGACGATGTGTGACGAGGGGGGGGGGGGTTGAGAAATGTGACGTTACATCAAGATACGCAACTTTAAATAAATATAGACAACACGTTCTACTTAATTAAATATACTTTTAATAAATGTTTTCTCCTACAACATCAGAGTGCAGCGGCACATTAAATACGCACTACAATGACAATAGTTTAAAGCAATTTGAAGCATGTTTTATTTTTAGGGGGGGGGGGTCAGAGCTCTTTGTGACGTCATATTTGAGGGTGGTTTGACCTTTCGTGACGTCGTGTGACGATGGGCGGGGTGGTCAAAAATCGTCCAAAATCGCGTGACGTCATTTATGGACGGCCCCTAAAGTTTTAATACAGTAAATTCAGCTGTGACGGTCCCACCTGATGACAGAGACTTGTGTTGCCTCCGAAACGTCGTGATTTATGATTTTATTTCTATTATTATTTCTATTATATTTTTATTTACTTTTACCTACGTGACTTTACCGAAAAAACCTAAGAGTATTCACCGAAAGAACCAAGAATATATATTTTTCCGTGTACTTTGCGCTCCTATCGTGTTTGTTGTTGTAACGTTCTTACCCGCCCCTAGTGGACATCTGTGGAAAAATATATTGAAATCTCATCGGATTCCTCTAGTGAGAATACATATTCATATTCTGATCTTCAACAACGATTGTCTTATCTAGTGCAAGAACAAATATAAGTCCATTAGAGAGGATTGATATCATATCACTAGTCATTCGTTGTTTGTCAAATTAACAATCGTTTCATTTTCAAATTGTTCATTTCACAGTGTACGTTGTTTCCCAATCAATTTATTGAATTTGTTGATTTATGTTGTTTTTGTTAAAAAAACAATAACATTGTCATCCTATAATGTGATTGTATCAATTTCATTCCAATATTAATTTGTAAGTTTTAACGCCATAATGATTTAGATGTGTTCATTAAGTCACTCAAATGATTATGTATTCGCTTTGCAATCATTTAATGTTAATTAACCGTGTTTTGGCGTTGCTTTTGAATCCTTGCATCTCTTGAGGAACGCCAACAGAGACATTTTAACACGTTTAATGCGGTTTCTCAAAAAATAATATTGGAATCAGTTTCAAAGACAATGCATATATTATCAGAGTACGTTTTTGTTTGCATTCTGACCACAAGTATTGTGGTTAATGCAGACATGATTCCTTGTAAAAGGTTTAAGTTTGGTGTTTAAACATCTTAACACCTGTTTTGTTGCCATAAAAAAGGGGAAAACCTATTCTCATATTTGGTACTGGCAAAGGAGGTCCCATGATGTAGATACTCAATGTTATATTTTGATCAAGCCAGGACAGAAAGTCGTTTCAGGACCCTCCTGCCCCGGACATTTCACTCCGCTGCCCTGCTGGTTTGGATCGAGCGTACATTTGAACCTTACCCAGGTGAACCATCGCAACCCGGCTCTCGTATAATGTCCGTGATGCAGTCATTTTAGTCTGTTGATGGTCGGCGATGCGGCAATCGACTCGTCTCGATGAGCTGTACACGGTGCCCTATTCAAAGCAGAATTTTTCGATAACGTATTTTTTAAAATGCTGTTTGGCGCTTCAACATCGAGGAGTGGCACTGATTTCGAATTGATTGGTACCCCAGTCGCGGAGTTAAGTACACCCCTGGGAAAAAAAGTGTTCCAGAAATAAAACATTTAATTGCCTCGGCTATTTTGTATTATTTGGTTCCCCGGGGTACCGCCATAAGGATCAGTTGTTTAATCCATGTGCAATCTACACGGTGGTCCAGATGTCTTGTGACCCCCATTTAATTATCTAAACCGTATTTTTTCTATACAAATGGTTGTGAAAACAGAATTGAAAGAGCAAAGGAAAAAAATATTAGGGTCAATTAATTGGGGGGTCACAAGACATCTGAACCACCCTGTACTCCTCCTAAGTGCTGGCACAGTCCCTAGACAACAGCTTGGGTGATTATTCAATTGTGTCAAATTATCGACTAAAATGTAAATCAACTATATTTAATGAAGTGGATTGCTCGGGATTCCGTAAAATGTGTTATCGCCACCACATCCCGCCTCTCGGTGGGAAACCCCGACACGCTATATCCAGTGCGACGCAGCTGATGATGCCCATGACGCACCAAACCGCGCCCATCACCTCCCGGTCAACGGCACACGAAGGGCCGAATTTGGAACTGTCCATTTACTGCAGGCAAGTACTTGAATCGATAATCGGTAGAGCATTCCATTACCTAAATAATCGGATATCCCAGCTCTGCATGAAACCCTGTACTGCACAGGATTGTAAATTGACTCCCATCCTCGACTCCAAAAGACAACAGCCTCCACTCGTAAGTTTAAACCCTTCCAGTATCAACGTTTGCTAAGCCCACAGTCGCTCATTTGTCTTGGCCATGTAAGCAACCGTCTCGCTGTTGAGACGGTTGACCCTGTAGGCCGGCACGGTCGCCAGATTGAGCAATTTTTGCACACAGTTTGGGTGTTTTTTTTTAAGCCGTCGTGAAATGCGATTAATGAAAAAAATTTAATGAAATGTCGTGCAGCTTTTTTTAGGCTCCATTCCAGAAAATGTGGTGCTTTTGAGCTCTTTTGGCCAAGTGTTTAGGAGCTTAGTATGTTAAAACATTGTTGTGTCAGACCTCGCCATGCTACACAAAGTTCCACGCTCAAAGATTGTCAGTGCGAAAGCCTTGACTTTGTGTTCCCCTTCAGTTCGCAGCTTGGGTAATCGCCATAAATCATTCACCCCCTAAGATCAGGCTTGGTTTTGGCTGTGGAGCGAACTTGTCCTTTGTAAAATTTTCGCCAATATATATTTTTTTCTATTAAGGCGATGTTATAGGTGACTTTTGTTAACTGTGCACCAGTCAATACAGCAGCAGCGTCACCAAATCATTTGGCCCTATACGGCTCACACATTCTGTACACCGATTTAAGTTGTAGGTTACCGATTTTGGTTAAACCATATTAGACACATATTTACAAAGCTAATCATACATTTAAATAAAAAATGGGGAAATAATTTTGTCACGGATATTTTGCTGAAAAAAATCCGTATGTGCAAAAAGGGGGTTTAAAACCCGTGATTTTGAGATATATTGCGATTTCTATAACCTAAATTCAGACTTGGGATAGTGCTTGCAAACAGGCACGATCCCCAATGGCCCAATTATATATGGGGATGTCTTTTTTCTGCTGTATATTGTATCTTAAAGTGGGAAGCGACCGTGGTGTAATGGTTAGCACACTGGACTTGCAATCCATGAACCACTCACTGTTCGTGTTTCTTATTGAAAAATCTCCGCCTGTCCACCCAACAGTTGAGTGCAAAGAGTCGATCCACATGTCGCGTGTGGTGAGGTAAAGCGTGTGCACTCAAACTCTTCCAAGACGTCTGGCCAGTGTGTAAGAGTAGGCAAAATACCCTCCAGAGGACCCCTCCAGTTGGGACGTCCTTCCACTCGCAGAGGCGTGAGCAAGTGAAATAAATCCTGGACATGTTAGTCATGTACTGTGTATATTGTGCATGTGTTAATATTATGCGCACACGTGTGGACATGTACAGCCCTCTGTTGGATACATCTCCTTGCCATTTATGTCCCTCCACATTATTTTTTTACAAATTCCATTGGTCACACGACCTTCTGGGATTATTTTTGTTGTTGTTGCAGCATTTGTTTAATGCAATATTTCATGATCAATTCGGGTTGGCGAAGCAGAGGGCCGCAGATGTGACGTGCCGCCAAAAATAGAAATGAAGTTAGCCAAGCCATACCAGGACATGTTTAGAATACGATTCGGCAAAAACTGAACTCATTGTAAATTACAAAAATATCGAGAAGCCTTTCAAAGTAGCCGCGCCCGACTGCCTTGTTTTAATTCTCCTCGAAGCCACCAGAGGGCGCGCGATCACCGAATTCGGTGTTGAACGCGAGGCTCGGTGATGCACTATTTTCAAAGCAAACAACAGTACTGTAGTTCAATAGCAAGCTTTGTCCATCGTAATGATAAGATCGAGTGAGGTGCAGGCTTCAGAACTTCACGTACTGTAAACATTAATAGTCAATGCCACCCCTTCAGCCGACCATGCATTCTTCGCGTTCTTGAAAGACAAAGCACATTCTTTAGAGTTCACACCACCAAACCATGGCAACCCAGCCATAAGCAGTCCAGAATTAAGATCCTTCTGGGCTTCACGCCAGGATCATATTTATGGGTTCCCTGTCCTCCAGACTTTTGCATTCTGCCATCACCGTCCCATTCGTGTACCCTTATTCAGAGCGATGAATGAGGGTTCACCCTGTCAACGTTAGTCTTCGTCGATGCGGTAGGCACGATGTCAAACTTAGGCATTCAAAATAACCAATGTCGGCTAAATACTACACGAGCATATATGTAAACGAGCACTCGATTTGGACCGGTAAATTTTGCAAAACACGAGGATTGTTCATAAGTTTTTTTGGGTTATAGAGGTGTGAGGCGTTATAGAGGCGTGATTTTTTGGGTTATAGGGGCGTGATTTGTGGAGAAGTCCACCTGTTCCTTATGAAGCTAGTTGTAATTACTGGCAAAACGTCGTACTCAGATTGTAAATGTTGTGCCTTGTTCTAGATTTGACGTTTTCGTGACTGGCGTTCTGTTTACGTGACAACCCTTACTAGTTGGCTGTGTCGGTTGGTGGCGGGTTTAACGATACATCTATATATTTACGCAATCTAACCCAAAACAACAAAACCTCTATTATGGATATTGGTCGCGAAAGCCTACGTGTTAAACAAGAGGATTGGGCAAAAGCAAACCTAAAAAAGTGGATGGGGGGGGGGGAGACGAAAAAAGTATCCTTTATGCTGCTGAACATCAGGCTACATTGTTTAGCTTTGAAACAACATTCACACCGAAAGACATACAGTACTGTAAAAACAGGCCATCACTTTCATCGTTGCAGCTGGTGTCAACCACTCACAAATATTACCATTTTTAACGGACCATTATTGCGGAAGTGTAAATGTTTGCACAAATGCATCTAATACCCATGCTTGCCTTGTTGTTCAGAAAAGCACCGGTTTTGTCGATCAATCTTATTAAGCTTGAGACTACCTTCAAAAGACAGTCGTCGTAATCTGAACTTAAATAACCCTCTACCAGCAGCGCAATTTAGATTTATGATGTTTTATAAAGTCAATGGAAATGAAGACCATTATCTGCTCCAGGGCAGATTTTAAACTAAGCCAAGACAAGTATTTTCCACCTTCCTAAATACCTGAACACTGAATGCGCCAGCCCACCTTGAGGCCAAGTGGGGGCAAGCTGATACTGGACATGCCATGACGCATTTACATTTTAAGGAATGGTTTTCATTTGGAATAAGTGATTGCCTGCGAAAACATGCCAGCAACCATATAACTGTTAAACACCTTATTTCCTTTTAAGGCCATCACCTTTCTTGGTTAATTAAAAATATATGCCACTCAAGATGCCAGTTGCTCGAAATACACGATTACAATTAAAATACACCAAAGGCCTGGATTTTCAAGTTGTCTGTCGCTTTTATCTACCAAATGAAGCAGACGGATATAAATTGAGAACATTTACTTAATCAGTGGGTCAATTTGACTAGCAAAGCAGATTCTGATATTTTACATGCTTCTAGTTAAAAATCGGTTGTGCATTGCACTCGGGAATTCCATGCCTTATTGCCATTGCCAATATACAGTAAATGTGTTCATTTATTTACAAGTTGACTGAATGACCTTTATAGAGAACGGAGCAGTATGCACCATACAATACAACCCTATACTGTTTATTTAGAGTATTCATCACAGGCTAGCGTCCCGTAACAAAGTGGCCCCTATTTCAATGGAGGGTTGCACAGAAACAATACAAGTGAGCACAAGAGAGCACAGTAACATTCTAAACCATGCACTGCCAAAAGCGGGCTGGGACATCTGTGATTAGACTATGTGAGATGGTTCAAGGTCGACTTGATAACAAATTGATCAACTTACTTGGTTGAGGGTTTGTTGAGGGGTTGTGTACATAGTGGTTAAAACAAGGGGCCCTTCATGATGAGAAAACCAGAGATGGTAAAACAAAAAAAATGATTGCAAATTTGACGAAATTAGATAAGCTTGGACCTCATGAGTTGGCAAGGTACTTCCTATCCCCATAACCGCTGGAAATAAATAACACTGGGACACAAACCGTGGTGGTGTTGAATCTTTTATCGTGACGGAGATTTGAGAAATGTTCAATTATAACCCGGTTGCCATACAAACAGAAGCACAGGAACCCCTGGTTAGTCAGTGCGTTAACAAAGTGTCTTCACTTCAGCTCAAACATTCCTTAATTCGCTTTGCCATAAACATACATCTCAAAATAAATAAACCTATCCGTGACGTCAGCAACTTGGGAGTAAAGCATACTCAAAAGCTGCCAAAAAATAAGCCGAGTCATCGTGCTTTAAGTTAACCAAAAAGTTGTTAATTTAATTAAATGGAAACTAAATAAAAACAAATAACGCACCTTCAAACTGCAACAGAAAAAAGGAGCATAAGCATTATACATTTTAAAATGCCTATAAACAAAAACTACAGTGTTTATTATAATATACAATGTCATCTGGCTGAAGTATGCAATTTCATTAGGTAATATAGAAATACCTTAACAGTGATCACTGTGCACACACACAAGCTCTTTTTTTTACATTCATTAGTAATAATATTAATAGTTAATAGATCTAGAGGGTGGCCAACAACACGCTCCATCCCACACATTTCACGCCTATGATTGTACTCGGAGAAAAAGCGCACTTTAAGGTTTAAATTTGTTACTACTGTGTGTTAAATACTGCTCACTGGCTTTATA
This sequence comes from Lampetra planeri, assembly GCF_965212315.1. Taxonomy (NCBI): domain Eukaryota; kingdom Metazoa; phylum Chordata; class Hyperoartia; order Petromyzontiformes; family Petromyzontidae; genus Lampetra; species Lampetra planeri. Next base: position 5,030,579 of record NC_136139.1, on the reverse strand, counting down.
AGCCCTAACGTTTAATTAGCACAGCAGACGGACGATGCATTAGCAGAACTTACAGAACACCCACGGAATGATTCAAAACTCCGGTCACTTAAGATCCTCAGTGCTCAAAACATAATTTTATATATTTATATATTGTATTCGAATCATCTCTCAAACATATCTCAACTGGGTTTCATTTGTAACCTCTGTAACATATACATAAGCAGTAGTCACCATCGTTTCAGGGGTCCACGCACATACGAGCAACATTCACGCGCTCCACAAATTGTGTCAATGCAGTAGTTGTAGCTTTTGTGTGTATAATCTTATTTTATATATATCTGTGTCCATTTGAAGAATTGCCCCAGTAGCGAACACGTAGAGGCTTGTGACTCTACAGCGACACGCGCATTTTGTAAAAGTTTTGCTCGATTCCTTAGTCCACACGGCAAACGCATTTGCAAGCACAAGTCCCATGAATCCTGTAAACGTAAAACATGGTGGCGGCTTCTTTTGAAACGGATGGTTACTGCGTTCAGGGGTTTTTTTACATGGGTTTCTCAGAAACATTTTTAGCAAGATTCCTTCATTTTCTGTTTTAGGTTGTTTATATTTGTTTGAACTTTTTTAAAAGATTAAATGTAAACCAATATTATCGTTGCTACCGTTAGGAGTGGTGATTTGCAGTAGTCTTCTCTGTTTGGTGATGCTGCTCCTTGTTTGCGTTGAACATGTGCGGCTTTATACTGCTGTCTTTAAAGCTGAGAAGAGAATATTCTTCAGTATTTGACATCATTCACGGTCAACATCTTCACTTCCTCTTGAAACTTTTAAGAGGCTTTAATAGTCGACTGCTTCACACAAGAGAGAATTCTGCAAATGTATTTCAGCTGAAACTAAACCACGGAAATTTGCATGAAAATAACAAACCATTACTTGACCAGGATATTGTTTTGAGAATTCTTCAGTTCAAGATCCTCCAACTTCTTCCACAACTCCTCCCTCTCCTCTTCCTTTTTCTTTTCACTATTACAAGCACAAACAATTGGTTTTAACAGAATGTTACCGTACATGGTGGACTTCTGTTTGTATGTAAAAAGTAAAGTTTTGCAAAAATTAGGGAAAAAAGTTTGAAAGGTATTTTGCACCTATTTTGAGGCTAAAATTAAACCATAATGTCTTGTGGCAAATGTGTTTGAGTAGCCTGAGGAAGCAAAGCACTGCTTGATTATCAGAACCCTCCACAGTATTGAAGATTAGCTTCCAGGTGGACCTTCAAAATGGCAACAACTTAAGCTTTAGAACATCGCTATAAAAAATCTATTGTACTGCAACAGCTATGTGCAGTGCAGTTTGTGAAAACACAGTTCAACATAACTATTGTAAGTGTAACATTTTGTTAAAAGTAGGAAATCAACTTTTGGGTAAATTCCATAAATAACAAAACATTATTTTATTTGGCACTACATATGCCTGCACTTGTAATTACAACATGGATAAGTACATTCATTTAAAAAATGAAAGACCCTCTCCCTCCACCTATTAACTACAGAAAACTCCAGCCCATGAAAAGTTTTGATAGGTGCACATTTCTTGCCTATAGGTTTTAATGTGACCAACATTAGGACGCACTAGCTTCAGTCTTTAACGTATCCATCCATCCCGCGATCAGCATTAGGGAGCACGCACCGCTGCCGCTCGTTGTTGTAGGACGCCGTCAGTTCGCCAAACAGTTCGCAGTTCATGTCCATCATAGTCTTCATCACGTTGAAAATCAAACCTAAGATCGTCCTGCATGCAACACAGGTTGGCGAGGGTGGAAACACATTGAAGCGTCCACCTTGTTTCAAGTGGAGGCACAACAATACACATTGAAAGCAAGACAATAGCCAACTCGAACATCAACAACTGACCTCCTGCCATACTATATTTTAATTCCTGCCAACACGGTCCCAAGAGTATTTCGGGAAGAAAAATAACTTTTCCCTTGTCCAAGCAACACACACCCACGCATTCTGCGAGCACGGTAGCACTCAACTGGTTCCAGTGCTCTTTGGACATCTTGTACAGGTTGCCAAACATGATGGGAAGGATGACGTTGGAGTTCTCCTCGATGAGACTCAGGATGTACTCGTTGTTCCAGTAGTAAAGGGCGCGCTCCGCCACCTAAAAAAGCACAATCACGCGAGAATGGACGTTACGTGGGAGACCAGTCGAAGCAGGACCTTATATAAAAACACAATTTCACACTGCACTAGGGACAAGTTACAGGCTCAAAAGAAATCATAAAAAATACACGCTGTGAAATTCATTGTGCAATGAGCCACACCAATGTGGTTGAATGCTGTTTTTATTATGGAGAATCGATGATAAAAGTAAAAAAATAGTCATGTTATAAAATGTATTTTGAAATTCTGAGCAGAGCATTAATGTTATGCCACCAAGCAAATTCAAGTGCCAGTGCAATGCTACATTATCTATGTTACAGCTGTTAACCACATTACAATGAGATTTTAAGTATCGATTGTCACCACGAAGATGCTTTGCTGTAGGCGACTGATAAGGTTTCTAATAGTGCATTTGTTTTCCTGGAAGCACAAAGCACAGTCAATCATGTTGGAAGAAAAGGCTCTTTAATGGGAAGAATTTTAACTTCAATAATTACTTGGAAATGTGGGCTAGCCACACAGCGAGATATCTGCTTGAAAAGCGGCTCCTGGATCTTCACGAACTGCGTCGGCTCAATAACGTCCAGGACCTCCTCCACCTCGCCCAGAAACATCACCTGTGGGAAACAGGGGGGGGGGGGGAGGGGTTACACGATGATGAGGCACTGTGTGCAACACATCACACCAACAATGACCACATCGAAAAATGTATTCACGGGGACCTTTCAACTAAAAAATCAAAATGTTTTTCTGTAATCATCAGCCATGGTCAGGGATTGGCAACCTGCAGCTCCAGAGGCGCATGCAGCTCTTTAAGGACAACTTCGTGACGTTATTTATTAAGGACTGTCTCATATTCACATGCATTGCGCTCAAGAAATATTTTTTTACCGAATAAAAAAAATGGCTCTTCTTGTTATTTTGGTTGCCCACCACCTGGCCATGGATAATCTACTGATGGATAAAGGCCACCCTAAGCTACTGCCATCTCTCAATCTTGCGATGTAGAATTCCACCTAACACATGCACACTAGCCAATTTCATCACTCCCCATATCCTCAGGGGACATCCTCTCAGACGCTTCTCATTCCTTGGCTACCCCTCTGTCATTACTCTCAACCACTGGCCATCATCCCTTCTTATCGACGTGGCCTGCTCAATCCAACTTACTTTTCTTATGTTAGAAAAAAATCAAGATAGAATTATGTTCTCTAATCCATGCACTCTTCTTTCTGTTTCTGAAAAAACTATAAATACAAGGTTACAATGTTTTAACATGGTCTGATGTGCCATTATAACACGTCACCAAGTAATAATGGAACGGTTTTAAAATTACCACCTGCAAGAGCTTTACCTGATGCACAGTTTATACTGTAATAACAATGACTGGTGTTCCAAAAAAAACAAGTGGTACAAACCTCCTTCTGGCTGCAGGTCTTTGGCCAGTACTTCAACAGTCCCCTCACAACCTGAAAGACATCACCCATTAACCAATTGACTAAATAATACGCATTAAAAAATGTCTATTTTAATGCACCATTTCATCAGAAGTCAATTCATCAAACCTCAAGACTTACAATCTCGGTGAGGGTGGCATCTTTCTCCAAAAACTGCACCACGCAGTACGCCAACTATAGAAGAACAAAAAAAATCAACAAACAGCCAGAACCAGGCACACCAAGGTGATATTTATGAGCAGGAGAGAACAAAATTACATGCGGTGTATCTCTGACAAATAGGCCCTTGTGCAAACGGCCTTGACATTGATGGCCCCACCTGGGCATGGAAGAGGGAGAGGCCCCTGGCGGTGTGTAGTGGGAGAAGGACCCGCACCAGAAACTGCTTGTGCTCGGCCTTAAGCGGCAGAGCAAATCCATTGATTATGCTGCAAAGACATCACCATGGGGGGGGAGCGGAGGGGGGGCGGCAAACAAGCAAAAAAGCAACGTAAATGTCAGCTCCATGTACGCTTTGAGCTGTTTACATAACGGTTCACCTCATTCCCCCCCTCCTTCCCCCTCGACAGGCTCTCTGGATACTTAAGCCTCTCAACGATGCTGGGGTAATTTCAGAATGTTGATCTCATTGCTGTAATCTAAATGTCTTACTGGGCGTGCCCACGTTTTGTCGTCACGAGTGTTTCATATTCCCAGCCATCCTATATGTACTCATTTTTTTGTAATAATAATTTTAAGCATACAAGTCTCTAATTGCTAAAATATATAACTAGATTATTGGTAAAACAAGGGAAAAGTGCTGTGTTCTCATAACTTTCTAATTTTTAGTCGAAGCAAACAACGCTAGCTTGAGGCTGGTTTGTTCTTGCGGTCGATAGTAATGCAGTGCTTATGTGGTGAAGCAATGCAGCAGGGACCGTAATTTAAAACAAAAACACAAATTTTACAGACATGTTTACATCGACACAGCCGGTGCCTCACGCAGGCAGGGCTGCCCTGCTCTCACCTTCCCAAAATCTCCAGCATTTCTCCCACGCCATTGAACCGCTCCGTTTCATATATGTACCTATGGAATGTACACATCGCTCATGATTATCGACAAGTTTAATCCCTTGGCACACTACACGAAGTTTTTGTGCCATTGGTATGCTAAAATACGTTGGAATCTCAAAATTAAATCCACACCTCCACAAAGTGCCAAGGGTAGGGATAACAATGTGGAAATGCATTCATCATTGTCAACCTCACTGTACAGAGAACGTCATGTTTACAGTACTTGCGCTTCACTTTTATTATTGTACTTAGATGAGCCATGTTTTCAGCTAGACCCAAATGCTACAACCCCTAGTTTTACAATGAATGTTCACCTCGGGCAGACCGCTCACCGTAAGAAAATGTTGTTGATCTGCTTGCGGATGAAGGCCCGAAGGCCCAAAAACTTCCCATAGATCCTGTGCAGGACCGTCTTGAGGAAATCCCGCTCACGCGGGTCCTCACTGTCAAACAGCTCCAGCAGCTGCCGGAAGAGCCCAAGCAAACAGTTTACTACAACCAAGAATGCATTTTCTCTGTCACTGATGTATGGCAGATGGATAAAAAAAACACATTTTTTTACCATCTTCCAAATTAGCAGGTATGACAACAATGGAAGTAACCACTGTTGATATAAATTACATGTGTATGCGGTGTAATGTGTTGTCAGGCATGCAGAGAGGATCTGATTGAGAGGGTGCAGGATTGCAATCTTTGTTTAAGCTGCAGTATGAATGCTGAAAGCGGTGCAGCTGTTCTCAAGGATGACGAGCAGGTAGATGCAGAATCAAACAGAGTGAATAGCTAACATAGTGAAGTACCAGGTTACATGCAAAGTAATAAAACGCAGTGCATTATTTGGAATTGTAAGCTTTGCAGTTGTTTTTTATTAAACTATAACCTCATTGGATGTTTCAAATGATCAAAAGATGCATTTAAATAGTCGTCTGCTTAAATGTTGTAGCTTTACAGCATAAGTGTACAATAGATAAATTTGGAACCCTTAAAAATAAAAGCTATTTTGTTTTTCAATGTGAGATTTGAAGGACCTTTTAACCTGCCACTTCCATGTTTTATGGAAACATCTTAAATGGACAATTGTGCTTCCCACATGAGGCCTTTCATTACTGACACCACCCAGTGCGCAGCGTATAATGGGGTACATTTAACCCAATTATTTTTTATCACGTGCCTATGATACACTGAAACATCTGGGGGGGGGGGCAACAAAAACATATCGTTTGCAATAAAAGCTCAACTTTACTGATCCAACATGGCAAGCAGCCAGCATAATTGTGCCCAGCAACACGGCCCATTACCATCTCCACAAGAGCGCGTCTCCAACGCCTCGCCATCTATCACTCGACAGGCCAATGCTGTTATTTTAAGAAAGCCACAACCATGGATGCCAACACTTTCGGTGCACCCTACAAAATTTGTTTTTATAAAAATTCAATGTGCCCAGTCTACCGCAGTTCAAAATCTGAAAACAGGAGCCTGCAGTTTGCTGCGCATCGAGCTGCTTCATGCATCATACAGGAAAGAACCCAGATTCAACTGTAACAGTGGGAAAACAGCAACTGTATGCAAACGATCTTGTGTGGCAGAGGATGTCATGACCTCATTTTTAACACTACAGCCTAATTATGTCACACCTATTACTCTTGGGGAGGGTGTAAAAATATCAGTCTTTCAATGGTGAACATTTTTTGCGGGATTTCTACACAAGCAGTCCCTATAACCTGATGATGGTAATTTCAGCAGTTGTCTGAAAATTATATATAAAAAAAACTCATCTGCCATGTAACTGCCAACAAAGTGTGAAAGACAAGGTGATTGCAGGCCCTCACTCAGCAATAACACTCACCTGCAGTACAAACTTCTGGTCTATGTATTTCTTGGCAATGCTGGGTTGGAATTCCTGCTGTTCCAAAAACCTTAGAAAAAATTCATAGACGATCTAAGGAGAGGTTCATAGGAGACAAAAACATTGCAGGTGGTGAGAAAGTGATAGAAAAGGCACAATTCAGTCCCCTTGAACGCAAATACATAGGGCAAACACACTCATTTATAATTTCGTGTAATTTAACACAAACTTAATAAATAAAAAATAACTCAATTTATGATTTACTGTATCTGAAAAGGCATCCTCTGGTCTAACACCTCCTCTGGTCTAACACCGTTTGGGACTAGGCTTAAAAGAAAGCTGTCTCTGGTGTGGACCAATCCGTTTCAAAGACAATGCATATATTATCAGAGTATGTTTTTGGTTTGAATTCTGACCACAAGTATTGTGGTTAATGCAGACATGATTCCTTGTAAAAGGTTTAAGTTTGGTGTTTAAACATCTTAACACCTGTTTTGTTGCCATAAAAAAGGGGAAAACCTATTCTCATATTTTGGTACTGGCAAAGGAGGTCCCATGATGTACATTGCATCTGTACTGTGCTGCAAATTATCAAATGGACCCTACCACGAGGTATGACATTCAAACGTGCATGATACCACGATGAAACACCCCGACACAACAGTTGTCTAATCAAGCCTAAAGCTGGAATTCCAATGTTACACTAGGCGACTTACATGTTGACAACTGGATTCAAAAAGCAGCATCCGAGTGCCTTTCAGGATATGTCACTGTCAAGTATGCAAATAAATGGGGGGGTGACTTCACAGGGTGGTGGGGGGGGGTCACTTGTACCTGCAAGTGAGGCCAGGACGCCTCCAGCGTAGGTTCATCCTCCTCCGGGTCAAACTCTGGATTCTCACTTGGCGGCAGGGTTCTGAAGATGTTGTACGCCACCTGGAGTAGACACACGGATACTTTTTCAACAGCGGACTCAGACTTGATGTGATGGAGGGACATTTCACCCCAGTCACAGAGCCAAATGCAAAGAGACACTCGTTGGCAAATCAGGAATGTATTGAACCGTTTCCAGTGACGAAAGAAGGAATGCTTATAATTCCATTTTGAAATTACTGATAATTGCAGGGCAGTGATTCTGAAAGAAAAGCTATAAACCTCAATCACCGTCATTATTACAAAAAACCTGCACATGCATTGGAATAGAGAAAAAACACCCATCATCCGAGCACTTCGGGGCATTCTAGGTAGCTGGAGAGCCATGTAGTTGGTCTTTTCACCAATTAGGATAACTTTTACCAGGTTGGTTGGTTTGATTTCAGATTGCCGAGTAATGGCATTTGCCTGTTACAGACTGAGAGATCAAAAACAAAAGTAGGACAACAGTTTGACAGGATCAAAATCCATGTTTCCAATTACCACATTTAAAGTAACACTTATTTCTATAGCTTTCCAAAAGCATAAAGTACACTATTTTACAGTGACCATGATTCCATCTGCTTCAACAAATGACAATTGTTTTACAAAAATGAATTGGATGAAAGCAGTTATGTTTCTCACATTGGCCGGCATGCAGTAACTTCTTCATGAAGGCATTACTCTTCCCTCACACAATGAAATTGCATAAGTGCATCAAAAAAAAGTAGGAGTCACTGTAAAGGAAACGTCGGTTATATTTACCAAAAAAAGGACGTGGCAGTCTCATTGTAGGCCATTTGAAAAGCTCAAAATGCGACATTGTCGAGGCGTGTCCATTTTTATTTATTCGCATGGTCATAAAAATGTTTTTAAAAAACGTATTCAAAACATCTGCACAGGCCATGCTGAAAATCTCCTGCATCCACTTCAATGACTTCTATCAGAGCTGCTGACCATAACTTGTGCCAGTGTTTGAACCGTTTTACATTCTAAGAGTGAAAGTCTTACCTTAAAAGGACAAACCAAAAAAAAGGTAAGGAAATGGGTAGCAACCATGGCTCTATGTACAAATACACACATATGCAAGCACACAGCAATGTGGGTTTAGTCTTGGTTTGTATACATCATCAGAACCAGTTTATGTGAATGTATGAGGCATCTTTGGACAATGCTTTGTTCCTGCAGCATGTACTTTAATGACACACTTAGAACTGTGACTCTGGGATGAGACAGCTGGTTTGCCATAATTAAAAAGTGGAGTAAAAAAACTCAGAGTTTAATTGGGTTCGTTCTCACAAACAATGGTGCATATATTTAATTTGACTTTGCTGCCACAGAGTTTTTCTAACAACATAAGCCACTGCGGCACTGTGGAATCAAAGTGCCGTTTGGGCCCAGATAAATGAAATACAGAAAGGAAGGAGCCTGATGGGATCATGTCATTAAGACAGTAATTACATCTCTACCATCAGCCTGACCATCTGCGTTCGTTAGATTAAGAATGATTGTTATAATTTTCCAATTAAAAAGTTGAATTACATTTATCAAATATTAATCCAAAATTCACTCCGTTTGCTTTGGAATTAAGCCTCATTTATAACCTTATGCCCGATGGAGCTCTCATCCAGTTGGAAAAATTAGACGAAGAGAGGCGAGAGGAAACAACTCCTGCCAGGATGAGATCATTATGTTAAAGACATAAGCAGGAAAGATGGAATGAGCAGAAGAAGAAAAATTGGGCAGTAACCTATAATTAGCCAGGTGCAAAACTACCTTTTACACTTTGGCCCAGTCTCATTGAGCATGGGAAGTCATTTAGAGAATATAAATATGAAGACGCACTTCCACAAAAAGGCTGACAAATGACCTCATGTACAATGCATTATGAGAATAACCTGATGCTAATCACTTTCCTGAATTAACAAGAAGTGTATATAATTATATCTGTAAAACCCGAGCAACGTAAATCTTAACCATCTCCAGTCTAGGTGAGTAGCAAACATGGTCTCTGTTTAAAGTGCCCTTGTGAAAATAAAAAAAATTGTCCCATCTGCATTGATCAGGGTAAGTGTGCTGTCCAAACAAGTTGTACAACTCACCAAGCAAGTTGTAAACAATTCATTAAATGAAAAGGTGCATATTTTATGGATTCCAACCATTGCTTATCTGCCCAAATTTAAATCTCATTGGATGAAGGCAGCAAGAGGAATGTTATTTAAGGTGTGCATGTGCACAACCATAATAAAAAGAAAATAAATAATTTTAAGCTTGTCATTGAATTTTTATTATTATTTTATATTGTTCAAAACCTTGTAATCGAAATTTGGGCATTACAATAAAAGGTATGGATTTTTGTCAGAAAATATATGCCCTAAAAGTTAAAATATTTTTTTCCACCAATGTGCATCTTCTCAAGGAAATCCAGATTTTGCTCAAATGTCCTCAGGAAATAAAACGTGCCCTAAATGGGGCAAACCCCCAGCGAGAGTTTGCAGCTGTCTTCAACTTTGAATGTCACCTTTATACACATCAGTTCACTTGCATTACCGCACACCGGCTGTATGATCAAATGACACCAAGACCTCTCTTTGAGAGGTTATGCAAAGCAGAGGCAATTGATGCCCAAGAATGGATAAAAAAATGGCTTGCCTAAATTGGATCATTGCCTAAGCATGACAAATTGTGTGGTGAAGAGGCTGACAGACTGCATCGGCAAGGTGACATGAACTGCAGCATCCCAAAAACACAGGAGAATATACTCAGCAAAGTTATCTGCTTCGCTGTACAACACTAACTGCACCAGGCCCGCAGTCCTATTCAAAGAGCATGAATCAAATATGCAAGCAAGCACATGCTATAAAAATGTATGACAATAAGCTTCCAGATATTTTACTACCATTCCTCATTTTAATTACACCATTAACTGATGCAGCTTTGTTGACACAGCAACTACATATATGCAATGTTTTTTTTACAATTTAAGGTTAGGCACCTTCCCTTGATGGCCTACATTACAAAAGTGTGAAAATGGGATAGCAAAGAGCAATGAGCCTTGCCTTCTCAGTGCCGTTCAATTAGCGCATTGTTTGACTGTGGCTATTCTGAGAGGTTCACCAAAGCAACTAGTAAAAATTGTCATGAAAAACTGCTTTATTGCTTTAATTCACAACTGCCGATTTAGGGGAGCTAGGTTGGTTTCAGCTTCGCTTAAGCCCGGCATTAATTCATACACAAGAGCGCAGTGCAGTAGATTCCCGTGTGTACAGAATATGGCATAATGGGTACGAGATAGCAGCCACCATAGTGACTGCACAAGTTTAAATGTCACACGTCACCATAGCTGACCTACAGTGTGTTAAATAGGCACATCAAGATGCAAGCTGCCATCACCCATTTCCAATGTTTCAATGAGTTATCACAATGTGGTGAAAGACTTGATTGTATATGTATATTGCCTGACTTATTTACATTGCGCATCTCATTTGTACGTCTGCTTTGATTGTACTGTCTTGTTGAATACAACCATTAGCCCATAGAAGAAATAAATATTAATTCAAATAATCATTTTTACATGCACAATATTACACGTTATCGCAAGTATAAAATCAATGTCAATCCATGAATTGTTACATCCCTAGTGTTAAACAATTTTTCCCTTTGCTTTAATATGGCAGATATCCTTGTGGCCAAATATGGCCAAGTTGTTTTTTTACTCAGTAATTTCTTTTTTACTAAAAAAAGCATGGTCCCAACATGAAAACAAATTAGCCACATGGGCTAAAATGAGTGGCTTCATGGGCCAAGTACGTAACAAGACCTGATTATCTGCAATTGAGTAATGAATGTGTGCCAAAGTACAAGTATTTCATTTCTTTGTTTAATATGTTCACTATAAATGTTAACATATGGTGGAAAACTAAAAACACGATTTGGCTTGACATAGGGAATTAAAGTCTCCTCTTGCTGAATTTTGAAAGTACGCTATGCTCTGCATACACTTGGAAAGCTTCTTTCCAAGCGTCCATTTAATAGTACACAGGCATGCAACAGCAGGCCATCTGTTACTGGCAGAAAAAGCCATCAAATCAATATTTAAGCAGGGGATTTTTTTGCTGTAGGTTTGTAAAACAGCACTGCTAAGCAAAACAAGAAAAAAGCTTTCTTGTACAAAATATATACCAATAAAGTCAATGCTGATTACTAGCTTTTCTAATGGTAAACAAGTGGTTGGGGCAACATAATTAAAGTTCTGTTGATTAAATTTTTAAACATTCTTTGGAGAATAACGACACACTAAATTTTTACCTGCAAAATGTACACTAAGTGATCCGAAAACATCAAAGCATTTGTACCCTTTAACAATCCCACAACCATTACATTCAGAGAGGCATCAGTCACCCTTTTAAAAATGAAAATGTTTTCGCGCCCCCCCCCCCCCCCCTTAACAAATGCACAACAAAAACGAGAAGGGAAAATACACTTTAGTAAACTGTGGCTTCAACGTAGGAAAGCCACCACGTGTGAGCTAGGCATATGTGGGCGAGGTGTGGTCAGCAGCAGGTCGTTCTCGCAGCATAACAAACTCGTTATCTCAATATGCACTGCTCTTGGCACGCTTCCGGCATTTTGCTTTCGCCTTGGGTGTCTGACCTGATAATCATTGTTGCAAATTCAACTGCCACATTTCACATTAGCCCGTGGTTTGTGTGTGAACTTTCCCAGAAACAAATCTTTGCTCCAAGCCCAGAACCATTTTGAGGGCAACTTTCACTTAATTCCATGCAGTCATTGACCAAGTTCACACCATTATAATTCGAGGCATAAGTAGACATTTTGACACTCTAAACCTTCATGCCATAATTTATCAACTACAGTATGAAGGCCTCTTATTCACTGTCACCAACTCTCCTGGTCTTGAATTGCCACAACCCATTTGACTCCTGCACAAGCAGATCTTTTCACTCCATCTGTGACAGTTGTTCTCTCAGGCTTGTTCTCTCCTTTGACTACTTTTCTGTCAAGTCACCTTTCCAAAAAACACTCATTGTCCTTAACAATCAATATTACGTCTGATTGTTCCTTGATCCATGAGTTCATCTTTGTTTCTCTGAATAATTCCAAGCAGGCACCTCAATTCTTGTTTGCAAGTTTTTCAGTTTTTATTCCATTGTATTTATCATCGTGCATATTTCCAATCCATGTGTAATTGCAGGTAATGTAAATGTATTGAAAATTTACTTTTGTAGATGCAGTGGTATGTTATTTATCTCCCTGCCCGACTGTGTGGGTTGTTTGGTTGCTATAGGCGTTGATATTGCATTGGTAAACTGTCCAAGTGGCTGTGAATATTGTCATCATTACTGAACTATAGTTTCAGCATTGCCAGAGTAGTGACTGCAGTAATTATTCTTGAAGTGAACTACGATTGTGGATGGTTGCTGTGGTGGTTAAGATTTTGCTATTATTGCTGTCGTGAACTTTAGTCCGTGTGCTGTAATAGTAGGTTGTGGTATAAGTTGCTACTGTAGTTGACAATTGCTGTAGGTATTGTGATATTATGCTGCTGTGGACTGTAGTTGCTATAGTATATATATGTAGTAGTTGTGCCAGTAGTATTATTTTCGTGAAATATATAGTTAGATGCCAAAGGAATTATTATTTTAGTAGCTTGTTGCTGTTGAGATTGCATTGGTTGTTACTGTGCTAGACTGTAGTTGCAGTTTGCTCTGTTAGTGAATAACTATGGTGGTTGTTTTGTGTGAAAATTATGAATAAAGTATTGCTGTAATTGGTCGAGCTGCCTATGTGATCATGGTCATGTTGGGTCACATTTACATTCCCCTCTTGGTTTGGTATCTTTACCAACCCGCACCAATCAGCATGGTGAGGTATGGTCAAACAAACCCCCCAAACCTAACCACTAGGCTGGAAAGCTCACGCAGCAGGGGGTGCTACCAATTACTGGGCACCAATTGGAGCACTTAAGGATTTCACCATTGCTGGACTCTGGCACTCTCTAATAACGATTACAAATATCCAACAGGCAAACCATTGAACCCTAAGAATCGTACATAGGAACTCTTACATAACATGAATACTCAATGGTGCTTTTTCTGCGTGGCAGCGTGACCTTGCAAAGATCGTACCAACTCGAATGCAAAGGCTCGCGGTCATAAACATAAAAAAAAAATTGATGCACGCAAACGCACACAATAATGTTATGTTATCCTCAGGGCTAATGTACTTACACCACATGTTATCTGGAATGTGGCAAGCTTCTGGGACACCTAAATGCACAGTGAACTGCGCTTGCACGCAATACTGAAACTTTCATTTAATAAATATGCAGTGTTCGGAGGCAAGAACGTAACTTGTAATTCAATCAAGGATCCAATTGCAAAAACACGGTGTGGAGCAAAACCAGACGGTTCTAGTCTCCCAGAGTGTAGGGGTCATGGTTTAGCAAAAGATTTACTGGGAACAGCATGGTCAAAGCTATCGAAATCTTAATTAACTCCAGCGGACTCGCTTGTCTTGGGTGCTCCAACACAGGGCCGCCACACTTTACTCGCTATTGTGTGGCAGAGAGTAAAACTCACACAGCAAGCACGACAACAACACTTTAGGACAACAGGCAGCTCAACGTTGGACGCCACAATTTGGCTACAGGCTCTGCCGCAGTGCCAGAATTTTGAGCCTCTGCCAAGAGCAAACAGCAGCTCTAAATCTCTCGTTTCCCATTCAATGCCTGCCATTACATAAACAGCGACCACAGTGCCTTGTACAATGCAAAATCTAAAGTTACTGCTCGATTACGTTGCTGTAAGTTATTTGTGTTTTTTTTACGGAATGTGTAAAGTGACCCATTCCACTGAAAGCTTGCAATACGCCTTTCAAATTCTGACCCCTTCTTGACCTCCCTGGAGCTTTCAGAGCAAATCAATAATGAGCCTCTCATTGCATCGTGGGATGAACCATGGAGGACATCTGCTCTGAAATATTTTACAACGCAAATTCATGCACTCATCACGACTTTACTTCCATTACAAGACCATGAATATTTTCTTTGTACAAGTTAATTTGTAATAAATACAACATAAATACTGTTTATAACCAACGACGTCATGCCAACAGAATTGAAGCGTACATAGCTTTCAATTGGTAAACATCACTCACTGTGCAAAATATTTATTGTATTTTTATATTTACAAAGTGACCATGGGAACATCAAGTACTCTATTTTAATTCATTGGATGGCCACTGCCTGCATTTAAGAGCAGAAATTACTACACAAACTTGGTCAGACAAATGTTAGTACATTACTTTTTCACTAAAATCAAGTAGACGATATTTTCTGGTTATTTCTCCAAGGTATGATACTGTAATAATAGTACAGGAAAATCTCACGCACATTTGACCTTTAAACAGTTTATTTCTTGAAGTCCGTTTCCAGAACACAGGGGTGATGTTAAAGCGATACGCAATTTGACACTGCTAAGATAGTTATTAGATTGGCTTGCGAGAGGTGAGAGTGCTGCATCAGTTGGAAGGTACTCTGGGGTGTGAATGAATCGACTGTGAGAACGATTTATTTACCACATGTTTTTGTGTATGTTTCTTGTGTGATAATGAAGCATACTGGACTCAACATGCTTACACACAACACAAATGTTCACACATTGCAACCTGCATCTAGCCATTCACTCCTTGAAAACGTCAGTCATAGGGACGCCTAGATGGCGAATCATTTACGTTCAAGTAACAGTGTTAGGATCGAGCGTCAGGCTCGAAATACAGTGTCAGAGGCGAGCGTTGGACGTGAGAGCCGCGGTGTGGGAAGAGTAAAGGAGCCAGCGGTTTTGTGTTAAGGTAAAACTTAAATAAATGGAAAGTGACTCAGCATCTTTTATTACAATAACAAGGGCAGAAATTACTGTATTTAGAATTAGTTCAACAACGAGGGAGGGGTGATCATTTCAGACCGAATCGCGCAACTCTATTTTTCCCATAAAGTCTATTATTTGTCGAGGATGGTTTTTCCCAAAACAGCATTTTCCAGGAATGTAACCCCCGTATTCGGCGAGGTCTTCCTGTGTATCCAACTTAAATGCATCAGGACATTTACATTCACCACGTTAATATCCACTCGGCTCTTGAGACGCATACAATTGTGGAAAACCATAAATACTCTTTCCAAAAATCACAGTTCTAATTGATTGCCAGATTCCTAGATTGGCCATACAATCAGTTCTGTGAATGCAAACATCCCAATGAAAGGGTGGCCAATGGTCACAGGATGGGTACTCACCATGCGGATGATATCCGGGTAGATGGACTCTGTGAGCACCCCACGCCCTGCCGTGATGTAGTCAACCAGCTCGTTAAGCGCAGCGCGCTTAATTTCCTTGCCCTTGAGGTCTGACACGGAGTCCAGGAAGTCGAAGATGACGCAGCACTGCTGCAGCTTCTTGCAGAATAGCTCCTCCTGCTCCAACGCGGGGGTGTCTGTGGACACGGGTCATGGATGCAGGCCATGAAATTGTGCGGCAGCACCAAACAATCCTCCGACCAAATTACTGCACCTTCCTCCATGTAGGAACAGCAGACGCAGGCACCAATAAATGCCCAGTGTACATGACCTGAATGTTTTTTTTATGTTGCTGCTAGAAATTTAAGATTTAAAATGTAGAAATTCGAGGAATTTGTATAAACCCTATAATCCACCATGTGCCAACCTCGTATGCTCACGTCACTTCACGATTCTACAACCAAAAATGTTTGTTTTCATTGCCTAGTATAAAATACGGTTTCTTTTAGAACAGCAGTTGCCTCCTTTTTAAACTCTCAGAAAAAGGTTCTAATTTATGCAACATTGCTTGAAAGGTCAAAAAACCGCAGCACCACTGTAATAGCCTGTTTTTAAATATAATGTTTCCACTGGTTACGTCGGTTTCAAGACACCATTATTTCCGAATGCCTAAAGGCCTCTCCTAGATTAAAAATGTATGTATTTAGCAAACAAGCCATTACTGTATTGAGACCAAGTGTATATGCTACCGTATTCATCTGAAGTTGACGACATTTAATGTTCATCAATTACAAATAAAAATGTCAAACCATTATTGAATACTGTGCAAATATTAATGCATTAAAGATTAAGCCATTCGTTTGTATGGTTTAAATTGAAAGGCACGTGCACTACAAAAGTGAAAGCAAAAAAAATGTCCATACATTTTTTGTCCATACATTTTTTTTCATTGGGATTTTTAAAACACCCAGTTGATTTTCAATGCCAACCTCATGGTTTACTACAGTAAAGTGCCATGACATTTCCATCTCATGAGGGCAGATATGTTCTGATAGGTGCACAAAAATGTTAGGCCTACACAGCTTGGCTGTACACATTCGCCCATCCGATTACAGTTAATGTTTTAGGTAATGGCATAATGCTCGTAATACTGTCCAACGCAGAAGCATTTAGTGGCTTTCATTTACTGCAAGGGATCAAGTCTCTGCCATGCACTGGTACTGTACATGACAGGCTTATTTTAGCCTTCAAACACCAGCAATGCAGGTTGCTTTTAGCGTAGCCTATTCAAATGTGTAAAAGACAGACTGAATTTTTGCCAATAAAATGTACCCTTGAGTGGAATGTGCATCTTATGACCATCAATGTGGGCTTGAACACGAAAGACAATGAATCATTCGAACAAACCTGAGGCTTAAGTAACTGGGCTCTATCACACTGGTGCATTTTTCATACCATAGCTGCGGCGATGTAAACAATGGAGATGTTATGTTAGGCAGAATGCATTGTCCTTACAGTTTACAACTTCAATTACTACATACATCATCTGCAAACGTTTATAAAACGTGAGGCACTGTGAAATGAGCAATTACCCACTACACTATATATTAAACTTAGCACATTTAAATTAAATTCAAAATTGCCATTCATTGCAACACACATGTTTATAACAGTGGGTGGCATGAAGGTTAGTGCCTAAAATGGGTCCATTTGAAGGGTTTGGCATCAAAATGAAAATGGGATTATTTACTTAATGTCAAATAAAAATAAACTGATGCCACTCCTACGCTGTTTAATGTGTTTATTTTAGCGATCAACCTAAACACAGCAGAGCAAGAGAATTCTTCGGTTAACCCCAGAGAGCAAACCTTTCACTCGAGTTCATTTTTGATGCATGGATTAGGGGACAGTAGCTCTGCAGTGCACAGTCATCAGTACCAAAACCGACAGGCCAAGGCAATATATGCGTTGCACCAACGGCAAAAAAGGTATCTGGATTACCAATGCCGATTGTATTAAATAATTGATAAGGGCAGGAAAATCCTCACGTTGGCCAGTGTAGCGCTTATAACTGGGCTTGGCCATTTTGAATAACCTACAAATAACTCCCGTTAACCTCCCTGGTTTGGATTCACACAGCAGGAACTAAACTAGCAATGTCATATTTTGCATGCTTCCCCGTTCCTCAGTGAGCTGGCCTGCTGCGTCAACGGCCTGCAGGACACAAACGAGCGTCCATGAGCTTGCCCTTGTGGGTGCTGCCAACAGTGCCCCATATACCAATACTCATTTGCTGTACTGTGGTTGTGCACTAATTGTGGCAATACAACACTGCAAATTGTGGCAATACAATTTGATATCCAATTTTCTACCCAGTGCATTCTGCCCCACGGTCCTCATGTGTTTTCTCCCATCTGTCTTGGTCCTTGCTATTCCAGGCACAGGATTGCATAATTTACCTGTCTAAAATGCTGTTCTGCCAATAACCACCTTTAAAGTTCAAAAATTCGGTATGCGCCTAAGCATAACTCACCGCTACCCCCTTAACCTGTGCTGCCCCTGTGCTTGCAATGAACAAGGCCTCTATTTGCATGTCCTCCTAAGTGCTGGAAATTTCTGCACAAAGATGTCCTGAACGCTCATGCTTACTCACCCAAAGGCAGAAGCTTACATGTAGTCAGTCGTGCACTGCCTACTGGTTCCATATTTCTTAATCCCTCAGAAACCCAACCAATCACAAAACCTATCCACAACCAACACAGCCCACTGGCACAAAAAAACACACACACTAGACGCTCCTCTCTTGAAAGCTGCTATCTTCCACATTAAACCTAGCATTGTATGCAATGATCTCTCCCCTTAAAATGGCTGCCCATCCCCAGAGATATTTAAGGGTAAAAAATGTACCATTTTACATAAAAATGCCCATATGTCTCAGTGACCCTATTAAAAACGAGCCTGTACCCACATCTGCCTCCAGCATATACAACCCACTGAGCAAGCCACACAGCACATCTATTCCCTCTCCAGCTCCCACAACCCATCACCATTTAACTATCAACATCACTATCCATCCCCCACATCATTGCCCTCAATCGCAACTGCCCTTGTCAAGTACCCTGGCTCCAAGCCATTTATCCTCGCAAACTCCTCTACCAGGCACTTTCTCACCACCCCTCCACCTCGGTATATTCCACTGGGATGCCTCCAGGGCAGAAGCCACCATCTTTCCTAAATACACTCCCATTCCATCAGGGACAACAACACACCATGCTGGGCCGAGCTGCCCTACTATCCTGCAAGTGCGACATAACCCGCACCACAAAATAACTCTAATCCTAATCTTCTCATGAAAACCAAGCCTGAAAGACCACATAACCCAAGGTGCTCAACAGCCTCCATTAAAACCCACTCAGGACACCCAGTCAGAATGGCACTGTATTTCGAGCCCCTCTTGAGAGGTAGGCTAGGAAATAGTACAGCAATGGATATAATCCATCTGTGCAGGGCTTTGCGTTATCCTCTCCCACGTTGGTTATCTACAGGTACCCCAATATTTGCCACAAACAAAACATGTACAGTATTCGTGGAATTGATTAATCTTTTCAAAAGTAGGTCCCCTCCTGAGAAAACTCTATAATCAACTCACCAGATGAACAGCATTTTGATTGTAAAAATTTCCCGTAAATGTAAACATTTCCATTCTCCCACGCGAAAACCCCCTGCGAACAGAATTAAAACCAAAAAAACCTAAATCAATCCAGATCGCTCCAACCTGAAACCCTTATTACTTGCAACTGCGTGGATCTGGATGGAGATAATCCATGGCTACCCAACCTCAATTCCAAACACCACACCAAAACCACACCGAAATACGAGACCCTTTTCCTGTAAAGCCCGAATTCCAATACAGTACTCGATTTTCTGGAGGATTCTACTTGGGATGTTTGGCACGCCCCTCATTGAGTCTCTCTCAAATTCTCAACCCCAATGACAGGTCTCCACGTTTCAAGCTCCCTCTAACCCATCCCAAAGCCTCCTCTGCTCAAACCTCCACACTCGATGCTTACGGTTCTGGCAGCCACAACTAGCAAACAAGCCGAGGTAATTGCCCATTGCCTACTTAAAAGTGTGATTGTCGGTGACATCTCTGGATGCAAAGTTAACATTTAGCATGTAAAAACATTACCCCGAATTCGTGGCAAAATGTTTCGACAGCCCGTCAAAAACGCACAAGACCGAATCCCAACACTCACCAACCAGTGGCATCAATGTGGTTGGCATAAACCCTGGGGGGCCTTGGTGGAAGGAATGAAAATGTGGCTCCCCACCCACCCTTTGTCAAATCCAATGCCCCCCACCACCCCAAACATCTCCGTTAGGTAGGCCTGTGCCACCTGGGCTCCCCCACATTACCATGTCCATGGGTGCTCCCGGGGGAAGAGTCAATTGCAACCACCTTCCCATACACATGGACACACACACGCGTACCACATTCGTCCGTGCCCGGCGGATTACGGGCCCCACTTTCTATGTCACCGACCAGCTCGCAACTCACCCGCTAGCGCTGGCAGCGGTGCAAGCTCGAGGTGAGCTCTCGTGCGAAACTGCGACGATCCCTGCGAGCGTCGAGCGCGGCCGGCCCTCCGCAGGGAGCGCCGACTGAAGCCGTCCACCTTCTCCGCCGCTGTGGCCGTGGCCGACATCATCTTGCCACCCCCGAGCTCATACAGCGGTAAGCCGCTCTCCGTCGCTTTTGCCTTTTTCCCTGTGGTCGAACGCCTTGTTCGAAGGTGTTGTCGATGTTTGTCGGCGAGGAAAAACAAGAATGTGGATGGGCCCTCTTGTGGCTGGGCGGAAATGGCGAAAACAGCACCCGGGAAGTCGAGGAGGCAGTGGTGGGTGGGGGGGAGCCACTGCAGTCAGAGATGGTGGAGGAACCCTCTCCTCCGCTTTACTTGTTGTGATATTTTATTTTGTAACAAAAAAAATGTTTTTATTTTGCACGATGTTTTTGTCTTCGCCGTTTCGTCCGCCACTCTAGTTTTATTTTACGTAGAGCTGGTTTTAATCTTCGGGTTGTTTTTTTTTTGAGAGATTCTTCGCGTAAAATGTTGTTTTTCTACGTGCACCGATTGCTTTGACAGAAGAAAAATCTATTTTTACCGGCACGTTTATAATTTACATTTATTGTACATATTTTACAAAACAGGCTAAATTACAGTGAAGCCACTAAATGTATTTTTTTACATCCGTTATTCATAAAGACACAAAAATTACGTACAATCGAAGCAAAATTACAAACACGTCAAGAAATCGGAATTAAGAGCTTATTTATATCGAGTCGTTAACGTGAGGCAAAATTTTGCTTCCTATTTACTCACAAATTATTTCGGCTTCGCTGTTATAAATCCCTTCCGGCAAACATTGTCAGCGAATAGCGGCCATATTATGTTTAAAAATAATAAATAAAAATGTCTAAATATTACTTATAACGGCATGCGTTCGACGCGTTAGTAAATCGGATGAGAGAAAAGTGGGAGATTGCTTTCGAACCGAATAGTAACGAAAAAATGAACTATAAATTCTATTTACGGCCGCGGAACAGGAGAGGGGAAAATAATTTCGCGGGAAACCGCCCCTCGGCAAACCGCCGTCGTCTCACGCTCGCTTCTCTCGACGTCTCGCGCGCGCCTCGCTTCCCCTTCCAGCCCCCCTCAACCCCTCCCCTCTCAACCCCTCCCCTCTCAACCCCTCCCCTCTCAACCCCCTCTCCCTCAACCCCCCACTCCGTCTTCCCCCTCAACCCTCCCCTCACCCCCATAAACCCGCCCCCTCAATCCGCCCCTCAACTCCCCCAACAATCCCCCCTCAACAATCCCCCTCCCTTACCCCCCTCAATCCCCCCCTATCCCCATCCCTCTCACCCCCTCAAACCCCCTCCCCTTTTCAATCCCCTTCCCTCTCCCCCCTCAACCCCCCCTCCCTCTCCCCCCTCAACCCCCCCTCCCTCTCCCCCCTCAACCCCCCCTCCCTCTCCCTCAACCCCCCCTCCCTCTCCCTCAACCCCCTCTCCCTCAACCCCCCCTCAAACCCCCTCTTACCTCCCCTCAACGCCCCCCCTCAATCCCTCCCCCCCTCAATCCCTCCCCTCAATTCCCCCCTCAAATCCCTCCATCCCTCCCCCTCACAAACCCTCCCCCCCACAAACCCCCCCTCCATCTCCTCAACCCCCCACCGCTATACCCCCCCCCCCCAACTAAGCCCCCCCCCCAACCGCGGGCCTCCTCTCACCCTCCCCCTCGTCCCACACCCCCCCCCCCCTTTTGGCGACCCCCCACCTCTCTTTTCTTAAAACGTTATTATTTTGAATCACGTGATGCGGCTGTGGCGTCGCGCATTGGTTACCGGCTGCCGGGTGGCGTCACATTGACGTCAATGCGCCGCAGACGTCACCTCCCCCGCCCCCCCTGAGGAGCAGCGGGAGGGGTTAGGATGAGTTGGGGGGTGGGGGGATGAGGGGGAGGGGCGGGGCAGGACGAGCGAATGGGGCGGGAGGAGGGGTAGAGCTTCAATTTCGCAGCGCGGATCCGCGCGAAGCTGCTCGCTCCTGATTGGCCCTTGCCGGCGTGAATGCGCCCCCCCCCCCGTCAACGAGGGCGGCCATTTTACTAAGGGGCGGGGGGTGTGAGGGTTTAAAAGGCGCCTCGGCTCTATGCAAAACCTATTGCGTGACGTCACCAGCAAGCGATCTCGCAACGCGCGATCGTCGGAGCGGTCGGTCGGAAGTGTCCCTCCCCCGAGTAAGATGGCCGCCTTCAATTGTTTGGTTCACGTTGGTGACGTCACGAACACGTGTGTTTGTATTAACATGTGGGAGAGGTGGTATTGGTGGTAGTAGTGGTAGGGGGGTGTGTCTCGGCCCCTGTGCTGCTACGATTGAGAGGCAGGCCGTGCGTGTTGCAGGTGAGATGTGGCTGTTAGTGTTTAATCGCCAGCCTCTTTAACCCTCTGCTCTGAACGCGTTATTTACTCACTTGTGCCTCTCCTAAGGCCCCTTTTGTGTTATACCCGAAGGCCGTGAGTGCTTGCGTTGTTTCACGTGAAGCAGTTCATGTTGTGTTTTTGGATTTGACGTAGATCGATTTGAAGTTATTTGTAGGTTAGCTGAAGTAGCAATTTAGCCCCTTGTCGCTCGAAGCGCTTGATAGGCTTATCGATTACCGTGTTTACAATTACTGTAAAGTTTGCTTCTAAGTTTGGGTTACGAACTGCGTTTGCTGGATGATTAACCAATGCAAGGTTGCATTGTACAGTACTTGAACTATCACAGAGTTTAAATGTCATACTGTGCATGCATTGAAGATTATGGGAGAATTGTAGAGGTTTTGAATAAAATTAAATTTTCTCTCATTTCTCCCCGATTTCGTGGGAAAAGTGTAAATTAATCCCCCTGTATAATTGGGAGGGTTTTTTTTTAAATATATTTGTCATTGAGTAAATTAAGAACTCAAACACATTTGTTAATAACACCGCTCTAATAGGGAAAACAATAGACGTTTCGGGAAAGCCTTTTCTGGTATGAAGAGCCATTGCCTGAATGTGTGACGCAGTATGACACTTTGTTTACTTGAACGAATCGATAGTTAAGTGCATTCCAGGTATCGCCTCTCATGCACTCAATGACAAATTGCACTTAGCGACAAATTTACTTAAACTATTCGACCTGATGCAAAAGGTTGTTGGTAATGTTACAAAAATAACAAGTTTTAATAATGGCACACAAAACTTTGTACAAAAAATCCCTTCAAATAATGTAGTTAAAGGACGACATGCTTTAAATTAGTTTCATGTTCCTCGTGTTGGTGGGTGTGTGTGCACACCCTGCCCCCATTTGTTGGGTCACCTCCCTGATTCAACATTTTCTTGCCGAGCAAACGTGACTCAGCACTCGCTGCTGTGTTTTATACGTGCAGGTGTTGCAATGTTGTCAACACAATATATGCTCAACGACCTGTTTAAGGCATCTATTTTTTTAAAGACTCGCTGCGAGTTTAGTCTAACCTGCGTTTAAATAAATGGCACTACTGCTACGGGTGTGTGGAGTTTAAGTGCCATGCCCTCGATTTTTTTTAATCTAGCCATCTCCATTTTATGATATAAAAACCCCACAAATCTATTGAAGGAATTGACTAAAGATTGAAAATACAACCCTCTTCACTTTGTACTTTGCGAATGTAAGCATATACACTTGATACCAGAGGTGGGACAAAGTCATTGTTATGCAAGTCCAAGTCGAGTCGCAAGTCATCAAATTCATGACTCGAGTCTGACTCGAGTCCAAGTCACATGACTCGAGTCCACATCTCATAGGTGGGACAAAGTCATTGTTATGCAAGTCCAAGTCGAGTCGCAAGTCATCAAATTCATGACTCGAGTCTGACTCGAGTCCAAGTCACATGACTCGAGTCCACACCTCTGCTTGATACACCGTACATGACTACGGATATGTGTATAACGTATTAACAAGAACAAAATGAGTTTCAGAAGTACACAGGCGAAAGGAATTTAAAACATCTGCGTAGATAAATTAGACGTTTTACCTGTATAACCTGATAAGGCCCTATCAGGTGGAGTGGTAAGCAGAGTGGTTCGCACATCAAGTTGTAAACTCAGTGACCAATGTTCGAATCCTAGCCACAACCAACGTCAGTGGCGAGTCGTATCTGAACAGATAATGTCCCTCTCCCACCTCTTCACTAATTTGTCTTGACCGGCGTGGTGAAGTATGGTAAAAACATCCCCCAAGATCGACACGTCATGGGGAGGCCTTAATTCATC
The DNA here is from genome assembly GCF_965212315.1 of Lampetra planeri. Taxonomy (NCBI): domain Eukaryota; kingdom Metazoa; phylum Chordata; class Hyperoartia; order Petromyzontiformes; family Petromyzontidae; genus Lampetra; species Lampetra planeri. The sequence continues at coordinate 5,006,012 of NC_136139.1, read as the reverse complement.
GTAACAACAATCTTTCAAATGAGACCGTAACATCTCGGATGTAAATTTTCCCTAATTTCAGAACGTTACGCAGTGCAGAAAGGCAATCGAAGAAGGGACCATGGCTTGCACTGCGCAGAGCGTGAAACTCAACAGCGGCACTGCTATGCCACTCCTGGGACTCGGCACGTTTAAGGTAATAAGTAATATTAAAACAAACTTTTTTTAAAAATACGCTTTAATGAAATGTACCGTACTCGTAATGGAAGAACTCCACGACTCCCCATAACGTAAGGGACCGTGATCATTTACAGCCAACGTCAGTATTAACGTGGACAATTACAGCCAAGCCGAAACATAACATATAAAAAATAATGTTTTAAAATGTTTCTTATTGTTTGAGAGAATATAGTATTGTCATCAGTATGACATGAGTATACCAAGTTTGCAGTCGATACCACATTGGGAAGTGAGTAAAAATTGAGTTACAAGATTTGAGGATACAACAACAGACAGAGTGAGTTAAACAAAAGCGTGTAAAAATTACCTCCTTCAATTACAGGCGCTAGTAAAATGTCGACACAACTCTGGCGAAAAAAAATCTTGCGCATTTTGGCCCCGCTCCACAATTGCCACACGAGTGTGTCTCAGCTGTTTCCTTTGAGTCGTGGTTTTGTTCCTTTTTAAGTACATAGTCCCGCAGCGCTGCAGCCACCTATGACAATCTGGTGTGTGGTGGTGGTCACGCGAAGAGAGGCACGGTTAATTTGGTTCTTAGATATCCAGGGATTTCCAGAAAATTAGGACAAGTAATGTTAGCGAGCACCAATTAAGGCCAGCATGGCACTTAATAAGGAAGTGATGTGGCTAGCACCATACCCGACAGCCATTGTTACCCCAGTGCTGATGTTTACACACCGCATCAGGTACTCATTTTACGTCAAACTACGAGGCCTGATCATGTCACTTCCCTCTTATGTAAGCCAAGACTTGGAATCAAACCAAAGTGTGTCACACTTTACGAAATATATGCTCCATTTCTTTGGGCCACAGTTGAATTTATAACCACCTAACGTGACAAAAATGTAATGGTACTTACTTATTTACATGGAAACATAAACGTTATTTTACTGCAGGTATTTAAATATTAATTCCCCACCCCAAATAATTACAGGAATAAAAAGTTGAATGAGGTCATTGCTAGACACGTAACAATGATATACTCTTCTTGCACGACCGACGTGACCCGCGTCCTTAACCGCGCGACTCGCAGATGCATGGTTACGAGGTGGTGTACGGAGCGCTAGCGGCGGCGCTGGAGCACGGCTACCGCGCCGTTGACACGGCTGCCGTCTACAACAACGAGGCAGACGTGGCGCGCGCGCTGCGCGAACTGCTACCCCGCCACGGCCTGACCCGCGCCGACGTCTTCATCACGAGCAAGCTGGCGCCGCGCGACCAGGGCCCTGGGGCGGCGGCCGCAGCGCTGCAGTCGCTTGGGAACCTGGACCCTGGCGGATATCTGGACCTGTACCTCGTGCATTGGCCCGGCACCCAGGGTCTGCCTGGCGAGGACCCGCGGTGTGTCCTGCTGCTGTTGACAATCGCACTCCTTGTTCTTGGTTGGTAAAATTGCTCAGTAGGGGTGAAAGGGGTTCGTCTTGGTTGCAAGAAATGTTAGAATTCAGGGTTGCTATTGGAATATATTTTTTTATTATCATGGTGAATGATAGCACCTCCAGTGGCTTCAGAGGTCATGTGAATACATTGCTTGCCACTTCAGTCGCTCTCTCTCATTCTTGCTTTGTTGCTACCGTGGATAAATAAGCAGGTACTTGAAAAGCATCACCAATACTCAGTGATTCTGGGTTCACGTGACTCATTCAGCGACGATGCAAAAAATCCTTCAGGCTGTCACTTAACCTCTTTATTAGAAGTGCAAACGTAAATCCCAGATTTCATTAAATTACTAGCTATGACCAAGTCAGTTGTTACGAGTATTACTATCAGTATCACCTCTGTTAGTACAACTGCAATAGCATCGAATGGTATTGCAATTCTTACATTTTCAATTTGGATCCATAGTCTAAATGCGACCGTATATATCATGATGCTGTGCAGAAACGGTGGGCATAATTATTGTATAGAAAGAGGCAGCCTGTCATCGGCAGTGGGGAAAGAGAAAGGCCCTTGAGCTTGGACTTGAACAAGAGCAGGGGGTCAACAGCATGGATGGATGTGGGAAAGGAGTTTAAGCCTGTGGGGACAGCTAATGATCATTTCAATTATGGTATTTTCATACTTTTATCCGACACCAATAAAAAATATATGAAAGCGGGAAAATTCAGCTCTGACTTTTAAATATCTACTAAGTTAGGGACATGAAACACTCAACATCCATAAGCTGACTGTAGTACGGTACGTGTACGTTTTAAATGCGACAGCCTGAAGTGTTTTTTGCATTCGTAATTCTGTACGGCACATACGCTGCATGCTACATTGCACAAATGAGCAGATTGTGTATCATGCGATTCTTTGGTGTGTTTTGAAATGCTAACAAATAATTAATCTGCCCTCCTAGCGCCTAACACTCCATCCAGACGTTTGTTGTGAGAGCTGTCGGTGATTGTTATATTTAATCTTTTGTTTGCATAGCCACAGGACACCACGTACAGCAGGCCCAACCTTACCGTGACCCAGAATTCCCCTTGACACCACACAATGCAAGAGATACCACGCATGGTTTAAGTAGGCATGTGGCGATGCAACCATTAATTAATTAAAATATGATGAAGGCTCCCAATACAAACATTGACTCGCAATATGCAAATGGTGTGCTGTTATGTTTCGGCTAATGGAGACAACAAAAATCTACAAAATGAGATTTAAAAAATTAACCCGTAACAACAAAGTTTTTCACTATAAATCCTTTATATGCGTGGCATCGGTTTTATTTTATTATTCATTTCTGTTTTTCTTGAATAGAGTTTCATTTTTATCACATTGGTATTTTAAATTAAATATGAAATTTTTTTTTTCCTAAAAAGTGGAACATTTTGGAGAAAATTTTTTCACGAAAATAAATTGTCACGCACAACGAGTCTGTGTGCAAAATGTCAGCTCGATTGGATCACGGGAAGTGGGTTAAAAAACGACCGAAAGATTTGCACGGTCGTAAGCGCGCAAGCAAGCGAACTTAATAAAGGATTTAAAAATACAATACAACGGACATGGTAAAATGGAGACAAAAAAATACATGGTTGTTGAATCTTGGACCTGAATCAATTCATCAAAAGGCGGGTGTTGGGGAAGGATCGTTACACCACATGTAAATATGTATGTTGAACTTCTTTCGCATTGTATGTAGCCCACCGTGATAATCTAAGGTACTTGGGAAGGACAACAAACTAAACAAGCAACTAAAACTACATGGTCTGCTTCTCCAGCTGAAAATCTAATCCATTTTAGTCGATTAACCTACAAGCCTTCCAGGCCAGTGTTTTACTGCAACATTCGTTTAAGCAGCCAAACTCTGAACTGGTTTCAACTCTCTTGAGTCTTATGGTTTGGCTCTTGCCAGTCCGGTTTTGGGATTGTGCCCATGAGCTTCATGGAAGATCGAAGCCAGGGATCTTCTTCGTCAGATCCTTCATGAGATGTTTGCGTGCATAAATTGATTTTAATCCACTGATTTATGCATCATCGCATTTATAATAACTTTTTCTATCGAGCTGGTATCCTTTCCAGTTCGTTTAGCATAAAGACGAATTATGCACCGAGCACATCACCACATCTTTCCTCCGGACCCCTGGTTATAACAGAGTCTTGGGTTTGGCGGCAGGAACCAGGAGTTGCGGCGGGAGAGCTGGCGCCTGCTGGAGAAACTGCATGGCGAAGGGAAACTCCGTGCCATCGGCGTGAGCAACTACACAGTGCGGCATCTCGAGGAGCTGCTGGCAACGTGCTCCATCAAACCCAGCGTGTTGCAGGCAAGCAACCAGCCTGGCCCGATGAAATAACATTTTACAACTTCAATATTGCTGTTTTTTGCCAGCCGCTTGACGTTTTGGGTCACTGTTCAGCGGCCGTAATTTGGAAGAGGGGGAGGCAGGAAGGAAAAAAAGCAAGCACCAGCCAAGCTTGGCCCTCGGGGCGAGGAGCCCACAAGGGGGTGTGATGATTCACCCCTGCCGGCGATTGTCATGGGTTCACATGGTTATCCCTGCAGACATTACATTCACCACCCCAATGTTAAAACATATATGTTGCTTCTAGGATTGAATCGTGCTTCCACACCATGACGATTCATCGGATCATTAGGGGGTGTGAATTGTTACATCTCTACTCTCCACGCACCCACAGACTCACTGACTAGACGGTCAGCCTGGTGACCTCACAACAAGACAGTTGCACTTGTGGGCAAGAAAGGGTGGTTACAGCAGCAAGTACTATCAACCACAGTTGAATCATTTATACTGCCCAGTGCTGTGGCCATCTACTACTGGTCAGGTGACCAGTAGTTTTCTGACCTGTCTGTGCAGACCGTTTGAGTTATCTCCTCTGCATAGCTTTTCTCCTGCTATTCTGACTTCCTCCTTCATGCAAAACCGTAATGGAGGAACTGGTCCAACACCCCAGTGCAGGGCCCTCTTATATAGTCTTGCGACTAAATAAGGTAGTGTTGCAGAAACGTGGTCTGTTGGTAAAATATACAAGTTAGCTCCATCATAATTGCCACAAGTGATTTTTTCTTCCACATGCAAGGCACTCGTTAAGGAATTGGCCAAACATCTCTTTACAGGACCCTCTGGAAAAAAAAGTATCTACTCAATATGCTCCAAGGGCATTATCGTCGTGGTGTCTGGTTACTAATGTGCAGACCGTCCGGCTCGCAGGTGGAGTACCACCCACACCTGGTGCAGAAGGAACTCCTTGAATACTGTCAAGCACATGGCATCCACATGCAGGTACGAGAGAACTTCGTCTCAAAATGTTTCCGCCTTCAAAACCATCAGTGGAGGCCAAAATAGCCATTTATTTTTACCAGCGCCCAAACCCCTGCAAACTTACCACCGAATCGGCAACATCCTGTCAGCTGCTGTGTGTTTGTGGGAAACCTACCCCTACGCTACTGACCCACGCAACCCGTGAAAAAAAAATATGCGTGGGAAGAGGCTAATGTGGGCGACTTGGAAAAAGCCCCAATGACGCACGTTTTGTGGAGCTTGTGTAGCAGCGCGGTGCTTTGCACTGCCCACGAATAGCACTGTATACACGATGTTCCTTCCCATCCGTGCATCCAGGGGGAAAATGGTATGACCACATGAATAAATAAGGCAATGCTGAATTCCTTGCCATATGAAAGGTGTGACTTCCAAATTGGGGGCCACCACACATTCTGTTTAAACCTAATGCTGATAGTGTACACAGTCCTGTATCAATCCACTGCTGAATCATGGGGAATGTTCGATCTTACTTTTTACCATGCTGGCCAGTGTGGGTTGATTAAGAAGGTGAGGTCCAGAACTGTTTTGATAACTTGCCATTGATCACATGCTTCATAGCTCAGTGTCCTCACCACTGCGCCACCAATAATTTACAACCCTTCTGCCAATCCACTGCTGGATTTACTTTAATTTAAATCCAGTTACATTTTTCCTGCTGCCTACTTTGGAAAAGCGATATGACTCGGACCAGACCCAAGCGGCAGTGTCTCGCACGTAGCCGCGACATGTGTCTGTTTGTGCCGCAAGATAATTTCCTGAAACACGGCACGAACCCACGAAAACTCGCCATGAACTGATGACGTAAACGGAAGCGCTTGTGTCCACCGCACAGGCATACTCCTCACTGGGCATGGGCCACCTGCTCGGGGAGGTGACGGTACAGGAGGTGGCCTCCCGGCTTGGGCGTACACCGGCGCAGGTGCTGCTGCGCTGGGCGCTGGAGCGCGGCGTGGGCGTCATCCCCAAGTCGACGGGCGTGGAGCGTGTCGCCTCCAATGCCGCTGTCTTTGACTTCAAGCTCGCGCAGGAGGATATGGAGAAATTGGACGGAATGGACAAGCAGCTGCACTACTGCTGGAACCCGAACACCATCGCGTGACCGGTGCGACAAAGCATGACCTTTTCCATTCGTGTTTAACCAGGTGGGCCAAGTCCACTATTGGGAAGTATCGTCAAGATATAAAGTACTGTGCATAAACATAAATGGTTCTTCAGCTGTTTGGGTTGGACTCTTACCCCTTTTCCAACTGGGACATCTGAACAGTGCGAGTATTTGGTCCTCAATGTGGGTGGTTTATACCACTGGATATTTGCAAAACAGAGCCAGAACTAAACCATGCAACTCTGGGCTCAAGACATCTGAATGTGGTTCAGGATGGGCATGTTCAATCATTTTTGTGACGCCAGAGGCATGCTTCAGGAACAGCAGTGGAAATGCAACCTGGCGTCTCATGAGCCCTGCACCAGGCTAGCTCGGGACAGCCCCAGCACGGTTCAATTATATAGTGGAAAAGAGGTATCCATTTTTGTAAATGTGCCAGGGAGTTACTATTTGAAGAAATGTATTGATTATTTTTATGCCTGCAGTGATGCTTTTCAAAAGAAAAGTTATAGCTCTGTCAATGCACTGCTGGATCAAGGTCTCCCATGTAACGTCTGTCATTGGGTAATTTTTTTACCCGACTTCACCAGGCTGGTAATGTTGAATTGGTTAAGAATGAGACCTAGGGCCAATTTAGATATTACCATTTATTAGCCTTGGCTTGGAAGCGATCTTGAGTTGCCAAGTTAAAAGTGCAGTGCACTAACCACATCCCATATTCTTTTATCCATTAAAAAAACATGTTTAAAATGTCCTTGTATTGCTGTGACTAGATAATTGTGGTTTCGAGCATTTGGCTGCTATAAATTTCCACGTGATAAGCCACCTAATTGAGCTATCATGTGGGCAGGTCACTTCTGAAAAAGAGCTACATAGCTCAGTGGGCCTTACCTAGTAGAAAAAAGGTGATAGTTTTTAATTGTACAGTTAGGTGGTAGTTTGTGTTCATGCAGGGGCTGAAATTTTTCTCTGCACTGCAATGTAGCGCTGTGTTTTTGACATTCAGGGGAGTTCTTGGTAAAACCTCGGAACCGAGATGTCGTGCGCTATATTTGCCAAACGATTTTCATCCGTCTGCAAAATTCGACACGGTGATGCAAGATTTTTAAATTAACTCGAGGGGAAAAATATAAGTAAAGCCTTAACTCTAAAGCCGTGCAGATGTCGCCCATCCCAGTGATGCATTTCATTTTTGTTCCCAATGGCTTTCAAATTTCTCGAAGTTAACCTGTCAAAATTTAAATCTAATTTTTCCCTCCCCTTCAGAAATTCCAACCATGGCAGTGAAATCCCCGCATCGAATTGCGTTTTGAAGTCGTAGGTGCAACAGCGCACGCGGGTGTTGGCTTAGCGCTGCAGCATACGCACTTCCATTGCTCTCGGCTCCTATTGTGTGCCAATTTTAGGAAAATAAAATAAAAAATGAAAATCTACAATGTGCAATTTTTCCATTCTCGTTTTTGCTAAACTCAGGTCCTGCAGGGCGGTGGCATAGCAGAGTGGTAATGTGCTTGATGCTGAGGATCGTTGTTCGAACCCTG